>NC_135888.1:125470735-126111735 GCF_964194155.1 Cetorhinus maximus
TTACTATGCGGTTAGGTGTGATATTTTGATTTATAGTCCCCCTGTGAAGTGCCTTGGGACATTTTATTATATTAAGAGCACTATAAAGGCAAGTTTTTGTTGTTACATTTGTATTGGTGGGTGTTTGTGTGAGTGGGTGTTTGTGTGAGTGGGTGTTTGTGTGAGTGGGCGTTTGTGTGAGTGGGTGTTTGTGTGAGTGGGTGTTTGTGTGAATGGGTGTTTGTGTGAATGGGTGTTTGTGTGAGTGGGCGTTTGTGTGAGTGGGCGTTTGTGTGAATGGGCGTTTGTGTGAGTGGGCGTTTGTGTGAGTGGGCGTTTGTGTGAGTGGGCGTTTGTGTGAGTGGGCGTTTGTGTGAGTGGGCGTTTGTGTGAGTGGGTGTTTGTGTGAGTGGGTGTTTGTGTGAGTGGGTGTTTGTGTGAGTGGGTGTTTGTGTGAGTTGGTATTTGTGTGAATGGGCGTTTGTGTGAGTGGGCGTTTGTGTGAGTGGGCGTTTGTGTGAGTGGGCGTTTGTGTGAGTGGGTGTTTGTGTGAGTGGGTGTTTGTGTGAGTGGGTGTTTGTGTGAGTGGGTGTTTGTGTGAATGGGTGTTTGTGTGAGTGGGTGTTTGTGAGAATGGGTGTTTGTGTGAGTGGGTGTTGTGTGAGTGGATGTTTGTGTGAGTGGGTGTTTGTGTGAGTGGATGTTTGTGTGAATGGGTGTTTGTGTGAGTGGGTGTTTGTGTGAGAATGGGTGTTTGTGTGAGTGGGTGTTTGTGTGAGTGGGTGTTTGTGTGAGTGGGTGTTTGTGTGAGTGGGTGTTTGTGTGAGTGAGTGTTTGTGTGAGTGGGTGGTGTGTGAGTGGGTGTTTGTGTGAGTGGGTGGTGTGTGAGTGGGTGTTTGTGTGAGTGGGTGGTGTGTGAGTGGGTGTTTGTGTGAGTGGGTGTTTGTGTGAGTGGGTGTTTGTGTGAGTGGGTGGTGTGTGAGTGGGTGTTTGTGTGAGTGGATGTTTGTGTGAGTGGGCGTTTGTGTGAGTGGGCGTTTGTGTGAGTGGGTGTTTGTGTGAGTGGGTGTTTGTGTGAGTGAGTGTTTGTGTGAGTGGGTGGTGTGTGAGTGGGTGTTTGTGTGAGTGGGTGGTGTGTGAGTGGGTGTTTGTGTGAGTGGGTGTGTGAGTGGGTGTTGTGTGAGTGGATGTTTGTGTGAGTGGGTGTTTGTGTGAGTGGATGTTTGTGTGAATGGGTGTTTGTGTGAGTGGGTGTTTGTGTGAGAATGGGTGTTTGTGTGAGTGGGTGTTTGTGTGAGTGGGTGTTTGTGTGAGTGGGTGTTTGTGTGAGTGGGTGTTTGTGTGAGTGAGTGTTTGTGTGAGTGGGTGGTGTGTGAGTGGGTGTTTGTGTGAGTGGGTGGTGTGTGAGTGGGTGTTTGTGTGAGTGGGTGGTGTGTGAGTGGGTGTTTGTGTGAGTGGATGTTTGTGTGAGTGGGCGTTTGTGTGAGTGGGTGTTTGTGTGAGTGGGTGTTTGTGTGAGTGGGTGTTTGTGTGAGTGAGTGTTTGTGTGAGTGGGTGGTGTGTGAGTGGGTGTTTGTGTGAGTGGGTGGTGTGTGAGTGGGTGTTTGTGTGAGTGGGTGTTTGTGTGAGTGGGTGTTTGTGTGAGTGGGTGTTTGTGTGAATTGGGTGTTTGTGTGGGTGGGTGTTTGTGTGAATGGGTGTTGTGTGAGTGGGTGTTTGTGTGAATGGGTATTTGTATGTGTTTGTGTGGATGTTTGAGTTTTTTGTAGATGTTTTATTTTCTGTGCATTTGTCTCTGCACTTAAGAGAAAGGCAGAAAGGAAATACATTTTTCAGGAAAGTAAGAAATGTTCCAACAAACAAGAGTGCCTGAGGTGGATAGGGAAAATAAGACAATGGGAGTACAGTAGATTCCACTCTGTCAGCAGTTATCTTAATTACAACTTACATTTTGGGGGTGAGCCAAAAACTCCTCACTGTAGGAAGGATTTAGGGCATAGGCAGAAAATGAACATGTAACTTAGTTTTGGCACTACACGTTAAAGTATTAATAATCTGACCAAAAATATTCATTCAGAATCAGAAGTAAGCCATTCAGTCCCTTGAGTCTACGTTGGTTCTCGTCAAGAAAACCAGTCATTCCCCCACTCTGTCTCCGTAGCCCTGTCAGTTTATTTCTCTCAAGTCTCCATCCAATTTTCTTTCAAAATCATTCATCTTCTTCGCTTCCAGCAGCTTTGTAGGCAACAAGTTCCAGGTCATTGCCATTTGCTGTGTAAAAAAATTCTTACTCACCCATTGTCTCCGCTGCATTTCTTCCCCAAAATCTGAGCCCACTGGTCCTTGAACCATCAGCTAATGGGAGCAGCTTTACTTATCTAAACCTTTAATCTTGTACACCCCTATTGAATCTCCCCTCAATCTCCTTTATTGCATGGAGAATAACACCTTCTCCAAATTAACCATGTAGCAAAAATCCATCATCTCAGGAACCATCCTGGTAGAAATGTTTACAAAATTTTTCTTACATGTTTCATTGACCAGCGGTGAATGCTATAGTAGCAGATTAAAATTATTCCTTGAGCTTTAATTGTAATATCATACAACAGACTTGTAAGAAAAGTTATTGCTCATGGAATAAAAGGGACAGTAGGAATGTGGATACAAAATTGGCTGAAAAATAGGAAGCAGAGAGTAATGGTCAATGGATATTTTTCTGGTTGGAGGAAGGGTTTGTGGTGGAGTTCCCCAGGGGTCGGTATTAGCACCCTTGCTTTTCCTGATATATCTTAATGATCTAGGTCTTGGTGCGAAGGGGACAATTTCAAAGTTTGCGGATGATAAGGAGCTTTGGAGTGTTGCGAACTGCGAGGAGGACAATGTGGAACTTCAAGAGGACATAGACAAGTTGGTGGGGTGGGCAGATAGGTGGCAGATGAAGCTCAACGCGGAGAAATGTGAGGTGATGCACTTTGGTAGGAAAAACATAGACCGACAACATAAAATAAGGGGTGAAGTTTTGAAGGGGGTGCAGGAACAGAAAGACCTGGGTGTGTATGTCCATAGATAATTGAAGGTGGCAGAACAGGGCAGTTAATAAAGCATGTGGTATCCTGGGCTCTATCAATAGGGGCATAGAGAGTACGAGAGCAAGGAGGTTACGCTGAATTTATATAAGACGCTCATTAGGCCTCTGCTGGAATACTGTGTACAGTTCCGGGTGCCACACTGTAGGAGGGATGTGAACACATTTGAGAGAGTGCAGAAGAGGTTTACAAGCATGGTTCAAGGGATGAGAAACTTCAGCTATGAAGATAGATTGGAGAAGTTGGGACTGTTCTCCTTGGAGGGAAGAAGGCTAAGAGGAGATTTGATAGAGATGTTCAAAACCATGAAGGGGCTGGACAGCGTAGATAGGGAGAAACTGTCCCCTCTCGCAAGGGGATCAAGAACAAGAGGGTACAGATTTAAAGTGATTTGCAAAAGAAGCAAATGTCACGTGAGAATTTGTTTTTTTTAACGAAACGCGTGGTTGGGGTCTGGAATGCACTGCCTGGAAGTGTGGTGGAAGCAGGTTCAATCGAGGCATTCAAGAGTGTATTAGGTGATTATTTGAATAAAAACAATGTATAGGAGCGCGGGCAAAAGGCACGGCAATGACAGTAGGTCATGATGCTCATTTGGAGAGCTGGTGCAGACATGGTGGGCCGAATGGCCTCTTTTTGTGCTGTTAAAATTCTGTGATTCTGTGATCAATTTCTATTTTGGACAACATATGCACTTATGGATTTATTTTCATTATGCCTGTCACATGCCAGGCTGTCTTATCTGTTGAGCAAATTCTTGGAAAGCCATGTTGATTTGCTCAATGTTCACAGATCAGTGCCATTTGACTGTGTGAACAGTCGCCATGGGGAAAACAAAAATTAAATAAGTAACGATTGGGTTTGTCACTTTGGAAGTGCGAGCTGCCTGCTGGTTTTATGAGCAGATATTAGAATGACAGCTGAGCCTGGAAGAAGGTTAATTATTTCCTCTGCTGGAGTTTGTGAAGGACAGTGAGAGAGTAGGCCTAAGGCCTAAACTTTTAACATTTTACAGGCCGCAGCCTGGCATGAATAATCACTAATGGCGGGGGTGGGGTGGGGAAATGATCTTGTTGCTAGGTCAGTAATTGGAAACAGAACCTTTGGATGGATCCAAAACTGATCCTCCTCCCATAAAACAAAATTAGATTTTGCAGGCAGTTTTAAAAAGTATCCCCACAATTTTGATACAGGGCAAATGAAATTATTTTCACTGGGGGCAGAAATTTGCTGATCACCTAACATAGTGCTTTAAGTCAGTGGTTGGATAACAAAGATCCAGGAATGTTTGATTTACAGTCTTACATTGAGTTAGCTGATCTCATCCACAACAGTAGGTCTAGTGCAACTGGGATAGGGAGCGGAAAATCACCATTTTAGCAGCCCCTGCTAAAAGTACGCTTCAATGAACATCAGAAAAGGACAGAATCTGGCTGTGATGTTTCTATGAAGATATAGCTCTGGGCTTTCGTTGTTAAGTCTTTGACTAGCAGACAGCAGCCAACAGCTGTGGAGCCATATCAAGCAAGCAAGCAGGAGATGAGTGAATCATAGAATATAGAATGGTTACAGCACAGAAGGAGGCCATTCAGTCCATCATGTCCGTGTTCACACATGTTACATAGTATTTCTTCCTGTTGCCCTCTGCAAGAGCAACTCAGCTAGTCCCACTTCACCACTACCCCCATCCCAACACCCTTTTCTCATAACCCTGCAATTTTTTTTCTCTTCAAGTGCTTATCCAATTCCCTTTTGAAAGCCATGATTGAATCTGCCTCCACCACACTCTTAGGCGGTGCATTCCAGATTCTAACCACTCATTGTGTAAAGAGGTTTTTCCTCATGTCGTCATTGGTTGTTTGGCCACTTACCTTAAGTTGGTTTCTTCTGGTTCTTGACCCCTCTGCCAATGGGAACAGTTCTATCTACTCTGTTAGGGGAGCAAAGTTGGTGGAGAAAAAGAGTAAAAAAAGAAATCCAGTTGAAGGCCAATGTTGACTACCTTTAGAGAAATTCATGTGAAACTATCCAAAACGCGTCTTGCACACTCTTTGCCCATGTTACATGGTATTTCTTCCTATTTTCAAGTGCAATTTTTACTCCACCCTTTAAGCAACCATCTTGGAACCAATTAGCAAGTTATTTTCATTTAGAATTTTTTTTTGGTATTTTCATTTAGAATTATTGGTACCCATAAAAGATCTGCGATTGACAAGTTCAATGATTTTTCTCCCAATAAAAATATTTCTATGTGAGTTTTCACATTAACGTTTCACATGTAGGACCTGTGTTCAAATTCAGCCCAGACCACCAGGATGAAAGTCTCTGAGATTAATAATCATCTCTGAAGGAAAGTTGCCCACTGTCAATGCAGTTCAAGTGAGCGAGTTCAAACTGACGATAGTTCACCATAAATTGCCATTCTACATTGTTAATTTTATTCAAAGAGCTGCAAATTTAACCAATGTAGGAAATACAAACAATAATTATCCTAACTCTTCTGCTTACTTACCTGAGGGCACATTGTTTGGCAGAGCAAAGAGGCTTGTGAAGGAAAGGAAAGGGTTTGTATTTATATAACACCTTTCACAATCTCAGGACATACCAAAGTATTTTACAGCCAATGCAGTAAATTTGAAGTGTAGTTACTGCAGGTAACACAGCGAAATGTGCAGCCAATTTGCACACAGCAAGTTTCCCACAAATAGCAATGAGATAATGGCCAGCTCATTTATTTGATTAATATTGGTTGAGGGATAAACATCAGCCAGGGCACCAGGGGAACTCCTGTGCTCTTATTCAAATAATGCCATGTGATCTTTTATCTGACGGGGAAGATACAGCCTCAATGCAAAAGACAGCACCTCCAACAGCGCAGCACTCCCTCCGTGCTCCAGTGAGGTGTCAACCTGGATTATGTGCTCAATTCTCCAGAATGGAGCTTGAACTTTATGAGCCAGAGATGAGAGTGCTGCAACAGAGCCAAGGGCTCAGGCCAGCTGTTGCTCAGCAGCTGATCCATACAACACATGATCGAGGTGTGAACAATGGGTGGTCAAAGAAGAAACATGTTTTATTCCAAAGCAACATCTTAATGAATAGAAAGAAGAATCATCATCAGAAGTATAAATACACAGCAGTTTTTATAGTGTGTGTTTGGGTGAAGCTGAACATTTCAAAGTGTTAACTCTCTTTCTTTGAAAGTCCTTTGGCAACTCATACTCTTTGAACTACTTCTTGAACTTGAATATTTCCCATTTGTTATATGCACTAATATGGAGGCCAAGATTTTGGCTGAGTAAACAAGGGGGCAAGTTCAAATCCTACCATGATCATATGGAATTAAATTCAATAAATGTGGTCCTAAGATGGAAGTGACCATAAAAGGTGACAGACTGACATAGAAGTCTAATGCTGTTCAAGGAAGGAAACTTAACACCCCACCCGGTAGAATAGTTTGCACTCTCATATCCTGAAAGGAGACTTTAAGATGGACATTATCATCCACATCCTGAGAACAAATTTAAAATAACTACAAGATGTAATCTGACTCATACTCTACAGTGTGGGATATATATTTCAGTGCAATATTTGATTGTTGTTTGGCCGCTGTACAGTGACCAAACATATAGGGCAGAATTTTCTGCCTGCCGGGCGGGCGGGGGCGGGCCTGACCCAATCTCTGGCGGGCGGGGAGCTGATCCCCGCCGGAGAAGCGGGCCCCGCCGCCATTTTACGTGGCCCGCCCAGCGTGACGTCCGGTGGGAAGCGCTAAGCGCTTCCTGTGTGAGCAGGGGGGAATTCCCCAAAAGCGAGAGTGCGCTCTTTCGCACATGCGCACATCTGAGGCTAAGTGCAGCCTCAGGGAGATCGCTGACAGCTTTAAAAATATTAAAAATAGATAAAAAAGCATCCTAAACATGTCCCCCTCATGAGATGGGACATGTTCATTAATTACAGTAAAACTTTAATAAACTTTTTAAACCCTACATGAAACCTCATCCCGCCGCTGGATGAGGTTTCGTGTTTTTTCTATTCCCCGCCGGGGCTCCTGGCCTGCCCGCCAACCTTATGGTTGGATGGGCAGGTCCTTTAATTGTTTTAATGATCCTGTCAATGGCCTCAATTGGCTGATTTTGCTGCACCCCCGCCTTCCTGAAGATTTAAATGGGGCGGGATGACGTCAGGGGTTCCACCCGATGTCATCCCGCGTCATTTTGCGTGTCAGCAAACGGGCCCCGCCCCCTGCTCGCCGACGGCAAAATTCAGCCCATTGAGTCTCAATTCTACCAAAATATCAAGATTTCTTTCATTTCCGTCCATAGTTATTTTGACACGAACTTATATCACCTATTTTTCTCTTCCTCCTAAGTGCCATACTTTACACTAGTCCCTGTTAACTTTCATCTTCCATTGTTTTGTTCATGTACATGTTTTATCCAAACACTGTCTATGGTTCCTGACTGCTTCCTCACTGACCCTTTCTGTTTGCTATCACCTGCAAATTTCATTGAGTTTCTGAACCCCTGCCATGAAGGAAAATTGGGAGCAGTAGAAATCCCAACACTAATTTCTGTAATCCCACAGCCAGCATCACCCAACTACCCCCACCATGCCCCGGCTTCCCCCACCATCTCCTCTAAAGTATGTCAGCTCTTTCCTACCCATCAACCAGTTGTTTGCTCTGTCCCAGGCTTAACCCTGAACCTCTACCACTTTTGAAGCTGAAATTGTAGTTCTTTTGTGCAGAATCTGGGCAAATGCTTTCCGGATGTCAGGGAACATTGCACCGTACAGTTTTCCATGTTTAATGCATTTGTCTGGAATTCCTCCGTCTGGTATTTTAACTCAATTTAAAGATATGCTACTGTCACACAGGGCAATTTGATTGTGTGTAGGGCTAGGTGATTTGTAATGCACAATTTCATCCCTGTTTTTCCAATTTTCTTTCCAGCAAGTGTTGACCCTTGCTGGGTATGTCTCCAGAAGAACCAGCAGCCTTCCAATATTCCATCCTAGTGTCTTTGTATCAGCCCAGCACTGAGTGTTATCAGGTTATTCAGCTGTCCATAGTATCACAACAAAGCCTAATTCTATTCTCCAATAACGTGTAGGTTCCAGTAGGAGCCACTGATATCGGTCGGAACATGGAAAGCTGGTTAATTTGACCTCTCCATAGCTGTTGTGCTCCAACTAATGCCTCAGAAAATACCAGCTAACACAAAACTCACTTGAGAATTAAACCTGGGACCTTCCGGTTTGAATGGGTTAGTGTGGCACTGGAAACATGTACCGTCATCATCCACTGGCCGAAGACTGAATTACTTTGACAAAAGGAAAGAAAGAACTTGCATTTCTAGAGTACTTTTCACAATCTCAGGGCATCCCTAAAGCACTTTACAGCCAATTAAGTACTTTGAAAGTGCATTCACTGTTGTGATGTGGGGAACAGAGCAGCCAATTTACACAGAGCAAGGTCCCACAAACAGCAATGTAATTAATAACCAAATTATCTTTTATTGATGTTGATTGAGGCACAAATGTTAGTCACTATGGTGGGAAACTTGAAATAGTACTTTGGGATCTTTCATGCCCAGCTGAGAGTGTAGAAGGAGTCTCAGTTCAATGTCTCTTTCCAAAGACGGCACTTCCTACAATGTAACACTCTCTCAGCACTGTGCTGGTGTATGAAATATGAAACTTCTCATTTCAAAAATGGCTGATGTTAATTTGGTGCTGCACTGTTTGTTTTTATAATTACTGCCAGTGGGGACAGCTTTACTGTTTAATGAAGATCAAGCTGCATTGTTTACTTTGCATTATTACCACACCCAACTTCCCATCATGTGCATTAGCTTGCCATTGACAGTCGGTGGTAATGTGAAGAATACAGGAAATACCACACAAATGGTTCAAATGGTAACAGTGAGGTAAGAATTCCAGGTGCTGTGCATAGCAAAACCATACAAGGTCTCCTTGGCAACGGGCGCAAGTCTAATACCTTAATTGTCAACTGACGCTGCCAAGGCTCGCACATGTAAAATGGACAAAAATCTGCAAAGAAACTATTGAGCCTCTAGAAGATGTCATAGGGGGTATGGATCTCTCATGATGCACCACTCAAACCTGTGGACTCCACCAACTTGCATTTATATATTTATATTTAATTATTTATATTTAGCCTTTTACATAGTAAATCATCCTAAGGTGCTTCACAGGAGAGTTATCGGAGAAAAATTGCCAACGAGCCACATAAGAAGGTAATAGGACAGGTGGGGTATGTTTTAAGGAGTGACTTAAAGGAGGAGAAAGAGGTAGAGAGATGGAAAGGTTTATGGAGGGAATATCAGAGCTTAGGGCCTAGGCAGCCGAAGGCACGGCTGCCAATGGCGGAACAAAGAAAATTGCTTTGCTAAAGGCATGGAACACCATCACCTCTATGCTTCCCATAAGTCACACACCATCCCAGCTTTGGCATTTATCACCGTTCCTTCATCATTATTGAGTCAAAACCCTGGAACTCCCTATCTAACAGCATTGTGGGAGGATCTTCACCACACGGATTTCAGTCATTCAGAAAGAAAGCCCACCAACCTCTCAAGGGTCAGCTGAGGATAGGCAGTCAAAAACAAAAACAGAAATAGCTGGAAAAACTCAGCAGGTCTGGCAGCATCGGTGGAGAAGAACAAAGTTGACGTTTCGAGTCCTCATAACCCTTCAACAGAAGTAAGTAGAAATAGGAAAGGGGTGAAATATAAGCTGGTTTAAGAGTCGGGGGGCGGGGTGTTGTTGGGACAAGCAAGCAGTGATAGGAGGAGATAACCAAAAGATGTCACAGACAAAAGAACAAAGAGGTGTTGAAGGTGGTGATATTATCTAAAAGAAATGTGATAATTAAGAGTGGAGAGCAGGACAAGCAAGGTAGCTCTATTGGGGGTGGGGTGAAATAAACGATGGGTGGAATACATTTAAAAATAATGGAAATAGGTGGGAAAAGAAAAATCTATATAAATTATTGGAAAAAACAAAAGGGAGGGGGAAGAAACGGAAAGGGGGTGAGGATGGAGGAGGGAGTTCAAGATCTAAAGTTGTTGAACTCAATATTCAGTCCGGAAAGCTGTAAAGTGCCTAGTCGGAAGATGAGGTGCTGTTCCTCCAGTTTGCGTTGAGCTTCACTGGAACAATGCAGCAAGCCAAGGACAGACGTGTGGGCAAGAGAGCATGGTGGAGTGTTAAAATGGCAAGCGACAGGGAGGTCTGGGTAATGCTTGCGGACAGACCGCAGGTGTTCTGCAAAGCGGTCACCCAGTCTGCGTTTGGTCTCTCCAATGTAGAGGAAGCTGCATTGGGAGCAACGAATGCAGTAGACTAAGTTGGGGGAAATGTAAATGAAATGCTGCTTCACTTGAAAGGAGTGTTTGGGCCCTTGGACGGTGAGGAGAAAGGAAGTGAAGGGGCAGGTGTTGCATATTTTACGTTTGCATGGGGAGATGCTGTAGGTGGGGGTTGAGGAGTAGGGGGTGATGGAGGAGTGGACCAGGGTGTCACGAAGGGAATGATCCCTACGGAATGCCGCCGGGGGGGGTGAAGGGAAGATGTGTTTGGTGGTGGCATCATGCTGGAGTTGGCGGAAATGGCAGAGGATGATCCTTTGAATGTGGAGGCTGGTGGGGTGATAAGTGAGGACAAGGGGGACCCTATCATGTTTCTGGGAGGGAGGAGAAGGCGTGAGGGCGGATGCGCGGGAGATGGGCCGGACACGGTTGAAGGCCCTGTCAACTACCATGGGTGGAAAACCTCGGTTAAGGAAGAAGGAGGGTATGTCAGAGGAACTGATTTTGAATGTAGCATCATCAGAACAGATGCGACGGAGGCGAAGGAACTGAAAGAATGGGATGGAGTCCTTACAGGATGCGGGGTGTGAGGAGCTGTAGTCGAGGTAGCTGTGGGAGTCGGTAGGCTTGTAATGGATATTGGTGGACAGTCTATCACCAGATTTGAGACAGAGAGGTCAAGGAAGGGAAGGGAAGTGTCAGAGATGGACCATGTGAAAATGATGGAGGGGTGGAAATTGGAAGCAAAATTAATAAATTTTTCCAGGTCCCGACGAGAGCATGAAGCAGCATCGAAGTAATCATCGATGTACCGGAGAAAGAGTTGTGGGAGGGGGCCGGAGTAGGACTGGAACAAGGAATGTTCCACGTACCCCATAAAGAGACAGGCATAGCTGGGGCCCATGCGGGTACCCATAGCCACACCTTTTATTTGGAGGAAGTGAGAGGAGTTAAAGGAGAAATTGTTCAGTGTGAGAACAAGTTCAGCCAGACGGAGGAGAGTAGTGGTGGATGGGGATTGTTCGAGCCTCTGTTCGAGGAAGAAGCTGAGAACCCTCAGACCATCCCGATGGGGGATGGAGGTGTAGGCAGCCAATGCTGGCTTTGACAGCAAGGCCACTATCCTGAGAATGAATAACAAAAACTTCTAGCAGCTAGTTACTGAGGCCTGGGAGGTGAAAGATGACTGCCAGCTCCTAAAACATAAAGTGTTCCAGGAAGCAAAGAGTTAAAATGTGAAATGATAAGCAAAGTGGAAAACAAGCCAATGGAACTTGAATGTGTGTGTGATGCTTCCATCCTATGAGTGTAACTGGAGCTGTGAATGTTATAGCTCTTCCTTTTCTACATGGAGGAAAGGCATTAGACTACTGGATTCAGCTATGACAGGTCTAGTGCCTGGGGTGAGATTTTATTACCAGGTCGTGTAAACACTGCAGAATCAATACACCAGTGAATGACTGTTATGATTTCCTAAAAGTTTTGTTTCATCCACAATGCTGCAAAGGGTCTGAAGTTCAAAAACAGTCACTCATCGTTCAATCACTAGTGGATTCTTTTTCTCAGAAGCTTATTCCGCTTTTATGAATCATTCAATGTCTAATTTGCTGCATTCTTTCTTTGCTCTTGACTGCTTTAGCAAACACTGGGGGAGACAGAGTGTAACCCTTTGAGGACTGCACTGGCATTTCAGTCCCATGGTTGAAAACACTTAAATAATACATTCTCATTTTCCTTTGGCTTTACCTCAACTTCAGAGGGATTCGAAAACAACTGTTTGCATTTATATTGAGCCTTTAAAATGGTAAAACTACACAAAGTGTCCCACAGGGGTGATATCAAACAAAACTTGGCACAGAGCTATGTAAGGAGATATTAGGGCAGGTGACCAAAACCTTGGTCACGTGGGTAGATTTTAAGGAGCGTCTAAATGAAAGAAAGAGAGGTAGAGAAGCAAAGAGGCTTAGGGAGGGAATTCCATAGATTAGGGCCCACACAGCTGAAGGCACGGCTATCCGTAGTGGAGTGATCAAAATCAGATAAGTACAAAAGGGTAGAACTGGAAACACGCAGCAAACTCATAGGGTTATGGCTGGAGGAGGTTTGGGGGGGTGGGGGGGTGGGGGGGTGAGGTCATGAGAGATCCAACTTTCTCATCAAAAATGACCAGGAAACTCATGGTAAGCGACTATACTGCTGCCATCAGGGATCATGGGGTATGGTTCCAAGCTCAAGATAGGGGCATCTGGGAAGGCAATCCCTGACAGGGAATGGGCAATGATGACCAGGACAGGCGAGGGGTCACCAATCCTTTTGGTTCTCAAGGAAACTCCTCTGGCCTGGTATGGCTTTGCAGAACAGACCCAAGGGGCGAAACGATCAACACTTGTTATAATTTTCCTGGGTTTCTGTGGACTGCTTCTGGCAGTTTTTAACTGGCGTGGAAGGCACTGCTGCCCCTCCAACCCTCCCGCTGCCCACAGGCCTCAGGTTAAAATGGCAGGTCAGGTCCTAATGAATGATGCTCCTTTGAGTGAACCAGTACTCGTGGAAGCCTAGCCAGGGAGGAAGTCCAAGCCTTCACTTCAGAAGCGGGGGAAATCAAATAGAGAAAAAAACATCGATGAGGGTTTGAGATGTTTTCGGTAAGATCATGAGTAGAGTCCCAAAAATGAATCTTGATTAAATTTGATTATTCTATTATTCAGCAGGTTGATTTTAGAAGAACTTCTAAGGGCGAGGGGGTGGAGAAGAAATCTTCTCTCAGCCTTCTCTCCTCCAAGGGGAGCAACCCCACCTTCGCCAATTAAGTTTGATCTTTAACTTAACTCATTATACCCACCTTTGACCCAGATCCATTTAGATGTCAAACGTCTAGCAATTTGCATCTATTGATTTTAAAATTTACAATTGATCTAGCATCAATTGCTTTTGTGGAAGAGAGCTCCAAGAAGGTGGGCAGCCAATTAGACCACTTAAGAACCCAGTTACAGGCCATTATTCGATGGGAGTGTGGTCTTTTGGAGTTGTCCCGCCCCCAGCCATGTGTGGAGACTCCTGACAACCAGGCTACTGGGCCTATCGACACCAGAGATGCAGCTGCAGATCGTCCTGCTGAGGAGCCTTCCCTCCACAAGGATGATCAGGCAGTTGTGGCCACACTTACTTTTAACAATTTAAGAAATCTTCAGAGGATGCCTCATCTTGAGGTGCCCTTGTGATCTCCCTCCTACATCAGCAGCACCCAGCTCTTCTGGTGGACCTGCCAGTCGCCCACAGCCTCTGGAACTCTCACTTGTGCAGCCCACCTACTGTCCCTAATTAGGTGAGGTTGTCTCCAGGAAGATCGCACAGGTGTAAGGCACTTGGACATCATCGGGGTCGGGGTTTTCATACAGTCCCAACATCAGGGTCCCGACGCCCACCAGAAAATTCGGCCCTATGATATGATCTCATAGAATGGTGGAACTAGCTTGAGGAGCTAAATGGCCTATTCCTGTTCTTATGTTCCTACTTTCCTTCTCATCTCCTGAATTCTTTTGTTTTATAAGAGAATAGAAAAAGATATTTACTGAACAATCTAACTGCTTATCACATGATATACAATGGGCAAGTCAAAGTTTGGTGTGAAAATTAGGACAGAATTTGAATATTTGTTTATTGCCACCATACAATCTATTTAAAATTATTAAAGGGAGATAGAATATCAGCATTTCAATAAGTGACATGGGCTTTCCCTGTGGGAAAACTGTCATTATTGCTGCCAAATGAAAGTGTACTCTACCGAACCAGTGACAGCATGGAATGGATTCTCAACACATGGCCATGGAGGTGGTATCGTCTTGCCTCCACTACTTGGTACAGATATTATGCAGTCATGTAGTTAGCTGCCAAGAGGGTGGATGGACGAATGATGAACAGCGCCATGCTAATTATCCCATCCACTTGCCCTCTTGCCACCTAAATATCAGGATGATCCCACACAGTTGACCCTTGGCCTGGTCCCTCACAGCTGCACACTGTCACGGCATAACCATGTGACTCAGAGGGGGAACCAGTGGGGCTGTCAATAGCCGCTGAGCACAGCGTGCTAACTTGCCATCACAGCCACAACACGCATGGCACCAGCATTTGCACAGAGCCATTTTCTCCAACAAACCTTACCAATAATCATTGAAGATATGGTGAAAAATGTTTAGTGCATGTAAGTAGACAAAAGTGAATGAGAGCGTTGTAATCTGAATGGCTCACGACCCTTTCCACCTTACATTTTTAATCATAGAATGTCACACAGAGGAGCCATGGGGGAAAGGATGGGTCAAGCTGCCCTATGCTTCTCAGACCAGGACATTCAAGTTTTGGTGGAAGAGGTCCAGAAGAGGAGAGCAGTTCCCTACACTGCTGGCTGCAGTAATGCTCCTGCAGCAACCGAGAAGGCTTTGATTCAAATTACTGCTGCGGTGAGCATAGCAGCTGACCATCAGTGCTCATGGATTCAGTGCAGCAAAAGGTTCAGGGGCCTGCTGTGTTCCGGCAAGGTGAGTAACTTGGCTCATCCACACACTGCTCCAAGGGAAGGGTCACATCTGCATGCTGCAGCTATAGTGAGAGACATGGCACATATCTCTGCTTCAGAATTGAGGCTTGTATGTGTAAGCTGCTCATGTAGGTGCACACAGAACACATGTGGATGAGCACTGTGATACACAGATACAATGAAGAGCAATATCCCTCCATTCGCTGTATATCAGGCTAACATAAATTCATGTTATCATTGCAGACCAAAGGGTGAAGAATGCAATGGGGATGGCCCAGTCTGGGGATGGGTCAGTCTGGCTGAGACGCATGGAACAGTTGGCCATGGAGATTGCCAGGGTGCCTGCTGGCGATGGTGAATTGCCATTAGCACATGATAAAGGCGGTGTTAAAATCACCTTGATACATTGTGGTAATGGTAGAGGTCATGATGTCACTTGGCTGAGCACAATGGGATATTGGGTATGAGAGGGAGTGCAAGGATGGGGTTGCATCATACTGGCAGCGCAAGCATGGGTAAGGCAATGGTATGTATCAGAGAGTACATTCACAATGAGAAGGGCTATACCTAAATAACTCCTTTAGTACTTTACAAATGTCCCAGGTCTGCCCACTCACCACCATCCCCCCTGCCCCTGGACCAGATCATCCTTCAGGCATCAAGAGGAGAAAGAGATGTCTGGGGAGGCAGCATCACATCTTGCCATCCCAAAAACCGCCAACTCAGACACCAACACTTCGGGGTGATGTAGCAAACGTGGCAATTCGGTGGCACAGGGTGAAAGTCGCCACAGCAGAGTGCAAGAGGAGGTGTCAGAGTCAGAGATATCAGTGCACAGACCCCTCGAAGGAGGGAGGAAAGTCACAACGATGCCCCAGAGGGTAGGAACGTGCAGCCTCAGGAATGACCTTTTGGGCCACATATTTAGGTGTGTGGACATCTGGTGGTGTTCCCTGAGGCAGCGGGAGCGCTAGTACTGCGAACTGAGGAATCCATCGCCATTGTGAGCCACATTGTTCCCAGAACTCAATCGCATGAGCTCTGACCATTAGAGATTGGCCAGTCTCGTGGAGAGGCACACAGCGCTGTATACTCTTAACAGGGTGGTCGCACTGGTGGCACAGCGGTTACTGGAATAGACGACTGCTGCAGACCAGCAGCCAGCCCCATCAACCCCAACTGAAGGCCAGCACAGATTACTGAGGAGGGTGAAGCACCCTCATCTTCCTCCACCTCGCCAGCCTCCATGCTAGAAACCTCATCTGCTCCACATGTGCCAGTGACCACGGCTACCCACGCAGAGATGCAGAGGCTGCAGTCTGAGGGCAGCCCCAGTGTGTGCCTGCACTATGAGGCACCGTGGTTACACTTTTCACATTGCACCACTGAGCATTCTTGAATATATTTACTTACACTTGTACATGACTTGGTGTGTGTTTATACACTAGAGAGGTCAAAAAGAATGGTAACATTATGAAGGTGGTTCCTACCAGTTAAATGAGAATGGCATGCTGAGGTCCATTTTGACATGCTGTCAAGTGGACCAAGGTTATTGGCTGATTTGTGATGCTTCATAGGGCTTCTTCCTTCTCTGTTGTATCACATAAGAGTTCAAAGGCTCAAACATTGAGACGCTCCTTGTATCTTTCATTGTCCATCCAAGTTTGACTTTAAGGGAGGCCCAATGATCAGGCTCCACAAACAGATGCTGAGCAGCAGGTGCATCTCAAGCATGAGTGCTGGGTGCAAGGCAGTCATTTGCACTGCAGTGTTACACATTGGTCTAGATGTAGGCTTTGCAGTTTGAGAGGCCATGTATTGCCCAAGTAATATTGGTTCTCTTATGCGTCCACTACTTGGGCTTCATTTGCATTGAAAGTGTCACAGGATGTGCTTTGTGCAGTAAGCAGAGGAATATGGAAGACAGGAATGTTTCACGTGGGGCCCACAGCAGAAACTGGACGATTGGCCGTATGCAGGGTGCGCAAGTTCTTTCAAAGAACTGTTGCTGCTCAGTTATAGGCTCCTCATGTGCAAGATGCCATATCTGCATGCATGCTACACCATACAACCCTATCAGCATGTATAGGGTTTGAATTCTGATGTTGTGGCACTCCCAGCATTGTGGACATGGTTTAATTATGGACAATTTGGTGGCATGGGCCCCTCACTTACAGTCATTGCCATTCGTGTAAGGGGGCCAGGTTGTGAATGACATGTTTTTTGCAAAATGATGAGGCCCATTGAGCAGGAAATTGGCATTTTAAAGATGCCTCGATTGCTCAGGTGCAATGTTCCCCAGAAAGGGTATTAAGAATAGTAGGGGTGTGCTGCACAACATTGCGCAGTGAAGGGGAATACAAATCGATGATGATGACGCCATGGGCAGAGCTCCAACCTCTGAGGAGGAGGAAGATGAGGAGGAGGAAGAGGAAGCCCCTGTCCATTTGGAAGATTTGAAATGGGTGAGAGTGAGGAGGTCACCAATGGCAGAGCAGCTGGGAGGTGTGGCCATGCAGCCAGGGCTGATGCTGTGCAGGTGGGGATTGCCAGACAGGTCCTTGTGCAAAATAGATTCTCATGAGACCCTCCCTACCACAATTACCATCAGCCAGTCTGTGGTGGCATACTTACAGCTAAAGTACCTTGCACATTGACTCCACAATTACTCAAGGGACTGCCCATCCCCCACAAGGGAGAGAATCAAACCAATGAGTTCGACTCAGTCACATTCATATGGCTGAAACACTCACCATCATAACGATGGATCTCATCATATTGCAAACAAACATGTCATTCACAACCTAGCCAATCGTCCAGTTTCTGATGTGGGCCCCACATGTAACATTCCTGGCTTCCACATACCTCTGCTTACTGCACAAAGCACACCCTGTGACACCTTAAGCCAAAGTGGTGAGCACAGCCTTACTGAGCCTCAGTTCCTCTGGTCCCGGTACAGCAGATGACCATTATTGCCCACACGATACATGGCCTCTCAAGCTGCAAGGCTTCCGTTTGTGAGTTCCTAAAGGAGATCAATAGCCAAGTTCTTAAGGAGTAGCCCTTGTCCCCTAGGTCTGCATTGGTGGCTGAAATAACTGAGGGAGTTGGGAACTACTTAGTATGAAGGAGTCATGGCAGCTTCCAGGGAGCCTTGCACACACATCAAGGAAGACATTGTGGGGGTCACAAACCACCTGTATATTGACTGAGTGGAAGGACTTCCAGTTGACAAAGGTGTCCGCATGTTGAGTTGGGGCCTTTGTGGCAACACGGGTGCAATCAATAACAGCTTGCACCTGAGAGAAGCATTCAATTGGTCCAAGGCTGTGGCTCTCTGAGTCTGAGACATCAAATCTATAGGGAAATTAATGTGACCGCCCCCCCTATACAGGCAAACAGAGCAATAGTTAGAGCCTTAATGTAGCTGTGTGCTGATGACTGGTATATACCAAACAGGCCTCCTGATCATCCCTGAAAAGATCCTGAGGCAGAGAAGTTGAAGGTGATGGTTACCTTCACAACCACAGGCAAAGGCATGAGGGTAGCTGGATTGTGGCTCAAATTCCTGCTGGCCCATGCGATATATGTCTGTCACCACCTCATAGCTTACCTCAGTCACCTTCGACATTGGTTCTCTGTCATATTGAGCTAGGCTGTCCCTTGGTCCGTGCACCCTTCCCACAGGTAGTACCTGGTTGTCCTGCCTCTTCTCCATCTCCTCCTTCCTGGTACATGGCAGCAACCTCTTCCTCCTGACCTTCTGACCTCACTTTGGCCTCTGACTACTCATGGCGGCTGGTTTCATGGCATCTATGTGAGAGGGTGCCATGCCCATCTTCTATATTCCTTCACAAAAAACGCTATGTGCCCTTCTCCAGCACAAAGTGCTTCCTGGCACCTGAGTGCACAAGTCAATAGGGAGCAACAATAATTGCACTATAACACCAGGAGTCCCACCCTCCTACTGGCCTTGGGTTAAGGTAAGACTGTTAGAAATTGTTTTGTGCCATTTCTGGGGAAGTAAATAAAATTTTAAGGCAAATTCCAAAGGGGGACTCTACCTCTCCAAAGAGGGCTATCTAAAGAAATAAGCCAAGTTCAGACCTGCTCTTACCAGGTCCACTTTGCACACTTCAGGTTTCACACTCCTAGGCTGCCAAATTCGGATTAGAGTGGAGGCAGTTAATGATTTAAATGGCTAGCTTCCCCAGTAAAACGCATATATGTGAAACACACCCGCCCCCATTCCCCCCCGCCCCCAGGGCAAAAATGGGAAACGCTGTGTTCGGGGGCAGGATCAGGATTTTCGGGTGTTCCACTATTTTCCCCACAAAGGAGAGGCTCTGTTTCATGGTGAAAATCTGGGCCCATGTCCAAGAAATTGGATCACGCCATTTTACAGGGGCAAAATAGGCACCTCATGGTCCAGTAGGCAGGCAATCATTCCACACAAGTACACCAGTTGCCATATTGGCCAAGGCCTCTCTATAGGCCTGAAACAGGCCTTACGACCTTTGTATTTGCAAATAGGCAACCTAACCCATGTTTGAGACCCTCTTTACAGAATGGTATGGAGCGTGACTGTCGACCTTGTGCCCCCTGTGATCAACAAGCTGCCTCTGGGGCTGCAACAGAGCTGAGAAAATGAGGATGGTGAAGCAATTTGCCATGAGGTGCCATCCAATTTGCTGGCCCCTGTTCTCATAAGGTATTTTTCTCTCTGATTTCCCTCCCTATGGCCATTCAGCACACCCTAGTTGTCGAGAAAGTGAGAGCCAACCTGCAATCCCAACCAGGCCTCCCAGCCAGCCCCTCCCCGCCCTCATTTTTACCCTCACTGCTCTATCCAGGAACCTTTCATATTTTGATCGCTCTTTGGGAGTAATTTTAACTTCTGCCGATAGCGTAACAGAGGCCCATTTTACCTCTTCCAATTAAACTGTCCTTGCCATCAACCGGAGAGATCTATAATGGGCAGAGAATTCGAATAGCGCCCAGTTTACATGATTGCCAAGAGTTTATATTATATTGCCCTCTTTGTGAAAGAGGTGAGATATTGCAATGTTTCCCCTTGCTTCAACTATGCAAAGAAAATGTGACTTGAGTACTTAAGTTAAAAAATTAAAGTTCTGACTGTGATACAGCCAAAAAATTGATTTGATGAATTGCCCACTTATTCTGATTTGTAGTTTTTTTTCAAAAATGAAAGAAATCACCGAATGCAGAAGACTGGTTAAAATAACTGAAAGAAAAACACACAATTGTGATTCATTCAATCATTGTAAAGTAGCCAACATAGTTATAAACTTACAGAATGGCACAATACAGTCCCCCGAATGACTGGAAAAACCTCCAAATCCCTTGTAGTTAAAGTACAATTTGATTTATTTAGTCATCGAAAACCATGGGCATGTGTGTAAATGGGCAGAGCGTCCTGCCAAAACACTGGTAACAATTCTACAAGAAACAGAAACCCACCTAATCAGTCGCTATAAAACAGCCTTTTCTACGTTTTCCCCCACTTTTTATCACTTGGAGAAAACCAGGTTGAAATTGTACATTAAATTAACTTGTCTCCTGTCAGCCCATATAAGATGGGAACAATTAAATGCCGACCTTCACTGCTTAGACAATGATGACAGGCATTCTGTGGTGGCAGTGGGGGCAGGAATTTCATGTTTGCTCATACAATTACTCAGAAAAAAAGAACGAGAAAGAAATTTACTGACCTGAAATGTTTCTCACATGTTTTTTTAAATGTTTTTCACACAGATTAAATCTGGAATAAATAATGGGCAGCTATAATTGAATTAAATAGCACAATGAAACAAAATTAGGGAAGAATTCTTTTTGTCCTGAAAACCTATTTTAGTAAGAGATCTATGAGGCCTTGTAACATAACTCCATTAAACTCCCTTCAATGTAAATAGATTTTGCGTTAATGCAGAATACCCTCATGCTTCTGAAAGGGTTGAAAATCACTTGGCAACTTGACTGTGCGTCTGACAGGCAGAGCTACCATTCTTTTTTTGCTGGCTCCAGTCTGGCTCCATCCTGCTGGTTAATAGAGGACAGAGACTACTAACTGCTTCCTCCCCACCACAGTAAATCTCCACTCCCCCTAGGCCTTCCTGAATCCCACTCCTAACCCCCAGTTACAGTCAGCAAGCCTCCGCCTTGCCCTATCCTGTGTCCCTTTGTCCCGCCAACACCTCACATATCCAGTGACCCACTTCAATTTCATCCCCGTACCTCCTTACATATTTCATAAGCTTAATTCTGCTCACTTGAACAGGAGCTATTTTCACCAGTAATGAGATTCTTCTGCATCCATCAATCTTCACTATCACCACTGGTAGATGCAAAGGGACGGGGGTGGGGGCGGGGTGTGCAGTGGGGGGGAGCGGGTGCGGGTGCTCTTGCAAGTCCCTGTGATAGCACATCATCCCATTCCTAGAACAAAATGAGATGACCACTCTCAGAATTTTCAATTCTGCCTCATCCGATTCATAATCACCAATACCATTGATCAGCACTTCCCAAATTCCCAAACCTCACCCCGGTTATCAGCACAAAGAGCCATCGCTCCCAATTTTATGTATCTCATAGTTGTGTCCGTCCAACAATTACTAGGTAGAATGAATACATTTTTAATGGAAAGGAAAGGTATTGCATTTATGTAGCACCTTTCACAACCTTGATGTGTCCCTAAGCACTTTACAGCCAATGAAGCACTTTTTGAAGTGTAGTCACTCTTGTAGGAAACACATCAGCTAATTTGTGCACATCAACTCCCACAAACAATAATCTGATAACTGACCACCTAAGCTGTTCTGTTGATTGAGAGATAAACATTGGCCGGCAAACCAGAGATGACTCCTCTTCTCATCTTCGAAGTAGATACTATGGGATTTTTTACATCCAGAGAGGATGAGAGCCAGTTTAACGTCACAACGAAAAGATACACCTCTAACCATGCAGCTCTCCCTCAGTACTGCACTGAAGTATCAGCCTTGATTTTTTCCATGGCTACATTGTGGGAGGGCAGAGGCCCCTCTGTTGATTGTTCTTCCTCTGAAATGATACCCTCACAACCATGATGCATCCATCACTAGGCCTGATTCAATTCCAATATAACACACTCACTGAGGTTAAATAACAGTTAACGTGCTCAGTCTAGAGCAACCCCAAATGACTTAAATTGACTGGCCGGTGTGGTACTGTGTCAAACAGCACAGAAGGATCCCAGGTTTCATTCGCACTCTCTGATGCGTTTGCTGACTGCATCTGGGATGTATAATAAGCCTCAACTTATTATGAAGAGTGCAGCAGGGCATGCCAGGAGCAGCACCAGGCATACCTAAAAATGAGGTGTCAGCCTGGTGAAGCTATAACACAGGAATACTTGCATGCCAAACAGCATAAGGAGCAACTGATAGACAGGGCTAAGCGATCCCACAACCAACGGATCAGATTTAAGCTCTGCAGTCCTGCCACATCCAGTCGTGAATGGTGGTGGACAATTAAACAACTCACTGGAGGAGGAGGCTCCAAAAATATCCCCATCATCAATGATGGAGGAGCCCAGCACATCAGTGCAAAAGATAAGGCTGAAACACTTGCTACAATCTTCAGCCAGAAGTGCCGAGTGGATGATCCATCTCGGTCTCCTCCGGAGGTCCCCAGCATCACAGATGTCAGTCTTCAGCCAATTCAATTCACTCCACATGATGTCAAGAAAAGGCTGAAGGTGCAGGATACTGCAAAGGCTACAGGCCCTGACAACATTCTGGCAGTAGTACTGAATACGTGTGCTCCAGAACTTGCCGTGCCCCTAGCCAAGCTGTTCCAGTACAGCTGCAACACTGGCATCTACCCAGCTATGTGGAAAATTGCCCAGGTATATCCTGTACAGAAAAAGCAAGACAAATCTAACCCAGCCAATTATCACCCCAACAGCCTACTCTCGATCATGAGTAAAGTAATGGAAGGGGTCATCAACAGTGCTATCAAGCGGCACTTGCTTAGCAATAACCTGCTCACTGATGCCCAGTTTGGGTTCTGACAGGGCCATTCAGCTCCTGACCTCATTACAGCCTTGGTTCAAACATGGACGACAGAGCTGAACTCCCGAGGTGAGGTGAGAGTGACAGCCCTTGACATCAAGGCAGCATTTGACCAAGTGTGGCATCAAGGAGCCCTAGCAAACTGGAGTCAATGGGAATCAGGGGGAAAACTCTCCACTGGTTGGAGTCATACCTAGCACAAAGGAAGATGGTTGTGGTTGTTGGAGAACAGTCATTTCAATTCCACGGCATCACCGCAGGAGTTCCTCGGCCCAACCATCTTCAGCTGCTTATCAATGACCTTCCTTCCATCAAAAGGTCAGAAGTGGGGATGTTCACTGATGATTGCACAATGTTCAGCACCATTTGCGACTCCTCAAACTCCAAAGCAGTCCATATCCAAATGCAGCAAGCCCTGGACAATATCCAGGCTTGGGTTGACAAGTGGCAAGTAACTTTCACGCCGTACAAGTGTCAAGCAATGACCATCTCCAACAAGAGAGAATCCTACCATCACCCCTTGATGTTCAATGGCATTACTATCACTGAATCCCCCACTATCAACATCCTGGGGTTACCATTGACCAGAAATTGAACTGGACTAGCCATATAAATACTGTGGCTACAAGAGCAGGTCAGAGGCTGGGTATAGTGCGATGAGTAACCCACCTCCTGACTCCCCAAAGCCTGTCCACCATCTACAAGGCACAAGTCAGGAGTGTGATGGAATACTCTCCACTTGCCTGGATAAGTACAGCTCCCACAACACTCAAGAAGCTTGACACCATGCAGGACAAAGCAGCCCGCTTGATTGGCACCACATCCACAAACATTCACTCCCTCCACCACCAACACACAGTAGCAGCAGTGTGTACCATCTACAAGATGCACTGCAGGAATTTACCAAGGCTCCTTCAACACCACCTTCCAAACCCATGACCACTACCATCTAAGAGGACAAGGGCAGCAGTTCAATGGAAACACCACCATCTGGAAGTTCCCCTCCAAGTCACTTACCTGCCTGACTTGGAAATATATCGCTGTTCCTTCACTGCCGCTGGGTCAAAATCCTGGAACTCCCTTCCTAACAGCACTGTGGGTGTACCTATATCACATGGACTGCTGCGGTTCAAGAAGGCAGCTCACCACCACTTCTCAAGGGCAACTAGGGATGGGCAATAAATGCTGGCCCAGCTAGCGAAGCCCACATCCCGTGAATGAATTTATAAAAATGCGCCCCCGTGCGAGATGCCAGTGGCTGGGGGAACTGAAGGGGGGTGGGAGGGGTGGGCAGGGATTACAGCCAGAATTCTAACTTCAGGAAAGAGCACTCAAAAGAATGAGTGATGAAGATGAGACTGAACAAGTCTCAATTCTGACAAGCACTTGCTAGGCTTAATGATAAACAATCCCCACTTGCATGTGTTCTTTTTCCTTGTGATGTGGGCTTTACTGGCAAGACCAGCATTCATTGCCCATCCCTAACTGCCCTGGAACTGAATGGCATGCTCAGTTATTTTAGAGGCAACCATATTGCAGTGGGAGTCACATGTAGGTAAAGATGGCAGATTTCCTTCCATGAAAGGGGTGTCAGTGAACCAGTTGGGGTTTTGCAACAGTAGTTCTATGGTCACCATTACTGAGAACAGCTTTCAGTTCCAGGTTTCAATTAATTGAATCCAAATTCCAGCAGCTACCATGGTGGGATTGGAACCCATGTCCCCATTAGTCTGAGCCTGACTAGATTACTAATCCAGTAACATTACCACTAGGCCATCATCTCGCCCTAGTCAGGTAGTCAGGTCACTACCTAGCATTGGTACATCTGTGACCCAGCGAGTGAGTAAACAAGTTACAGAGGAGACCAATCCAAACAAAAAGTTATTCAAAAACACTTGGCTTCCTGATCTCAGCACGTCACCCGCCCCTGTAGAGACCACACGTAGTGTTATGGGGCATTGTCTGGCCTTTTAGAGCTGCATAATAATTGTCTTTAATTTCTAATGAATTTTTTATACAAGGGTTTTACTGGATTTCTTATGTCGATATGTGATGTTTTTTTAAAGGGAGAGTCCAAGTTGATATTTATAGAGCAGGAATGTGATCGTCTCAGCAACCACAGGCTGGAATGTGACTGTGTGTGAATAGTTGGATGTAACCACCAGTATTAATCATGTTCGAGATTGTGGTGGAATTTCAGAATAGGTGGCCATGTTTAGAGCGTAGTTTGTGTGTCCTGGGGCTGCAGGTGTTGTAAAGGAATTTCCTGCTGTGTTTAAACATTAAACTTTCTGCTGGCGCTGGTGATTCTATAAAGTGCCCAACTTCAGCCATTAAATCAGACATCTCATTGATAACAAAGCTTTCCACATTTTGTGAACAAGTTTATTTGGCTTAAAAAATAGGTGCCCAGGTTCTCATGACTGCTCGGGCAAAAGTAAGGGAACCCTTCAAGTCCCAAGGTTGTTCTACTCTGAGCAAAGTGATCTCAGTCCTGTTCCTCTACTGATAATAACCAGAGAACACTGTAGGGAGTATTTGCATATAGGCATTGCACAAGAACAGCTCCAAACTCAACTGTGATGGTCCCTATGGTTGAATACCACGCCAGTATTCAATGCCTAGGCTTGCACATGAGGAATAGCCACTTGGGGTGAGGTAGCACAAAGCAGCCAGCTCCAACGGGACAGCAAATGTTCAGCAAATTCAGGAAAGGAGTGGAGAGAGGGCATAAAGACTGGAACAAAACCTAACTGCCAGCCAGTTCTGGAGTACAGTAGAATTTTTGATACATGCCTGTACATACATTTAAGAAACTCAGTAAGATCTGGAAATTCAGCTCTAAATGTTTCAAAAGAATCAAGACAGGGGCACATCTATCAACAGTTCAATTAGATTGGTCCCTGGAATGAGAGGGCTATCCTATGATGGGAGGCTGAGTAAATTGGGCCTATACTCTCTGTAGATTAGAAGAATAAGAGATGATCTCATTGAAACATATAAGCTTCTGAAGATAGCTTGATAGGGTAGGCACTGAGAATTTTTTTCCCCTGGCTAGGGACACCAGGATAAGGGCCTGATCATTTAAAACCGAGATGAGGAGAAATTTCTTCACTCAAAGATGTGAATCATTGGAATTCTCTATCCCATAGGGTTGTGGATGCTCCACGTTGATTATATTCAAAGCTGGGATAGATGGATTCTGATTTCTCAGGGAATCAAGGGATATGGGGAGTGGGCGGAAAAGCAGCAGAAGATCAGCCCTGATCATACTGAGTAGCGGAGCAGCCTTGAGGGACCCGATGGTCTACCCCAGCGCTTATTTCTTATGGGCAGAAATTTACGGCACCATCGCGGCACGAGCCGAATCGTAAAATACGGCGAGCTGTTCAAAAGTCCATTAACTTCGGCAAGACCATAAAATCCCGCCAGTGTAAAATTCCGCCTTATGTTCTTATTGTAGCTGCCTGATAAAAACAGAAGTGGAAATCAAGGCGTGCACAGAATTAACCAAAAATAATTTAAAATTCTGATATTTATGAATGTAAGAGGTTTAAATGGGCCAGCTCGGAAAGAGACTATATTTGTTAGCGAAACAGTACTAAGATAAATACTACCGATGGCCTTATTCTCAAATATTTGGCTGACAGAAACAGCCTAAGAATAAATGTTTTATTTTCATCTGCTTTTTTTTCTTCGCCGTCTAAAATATTGTCCTGAATGAACAGACTGGATGTGGTAACCAATGTTCCCTCCCATCTTTCTTTATTTTGCCTGACCCACTCATTGCACTGCGCAGTACATTCGAAACTGCTGCACAGCCACACATCCACACACCAGAAAAGGATGTTGGTTGTACATGGCCTTTTTATTATACTACATGGTACATTCCTGATTACTGTGGGCTGCACTCCCGTACAGCTTAGAGGGAACACTGATTGCAATAAGTTTCTCCTAAATGCTCA
Source organism: Cetorhinus maximus (assembly GCF_964194155.1). Taxonomy (NCBI): domain Eukaryota; kingdom Metazoa; phylum Chordata; class Chondrichthyes; order Lamniformes; family Cetorhinidae; genus Cetorhinus; species Cetorhinus maximus. The sequence goes on from NC_135888.1 coordinate 125,497,706, forward strand.
TGCCCCTTGTGAGAGCCCACAGTACAAGTGTCAACACATTGTTCATTCATGGGAAGCCATTATCTAAAAGAGATATAATTGTGTTAGAAGCGTCACAGAGAAGATTCACTCGACTCGTTTCTGGTATGAAGGGCTTATCCTATGAAGAAAGGTTGAACAGGTTGGGCCTATACCCAATGGAGTTTAGAAGAATGAGAGGTGATCTTATTGAAGCGTAAGATCCTGTGGGGATTTGATAGCGTAGATACTGACAGGATGTTTCCACTTGTCGGGGAGACTAGAACTAGCACACACAGTTTAAGAATAAGAAGTCTCCCTTTTAAGGCTGAGATGAGGAGAATTTCTTTCTCTCAGAGGGTCATTAGTGTGTGGAATTCTCCTCCCCAGGAAGCATTGGAGGCTGGTTCATTGACTTTATTCAAGGCAGAGTTAGGCAGATTTTGATAGTTTAAGGGAGTCAATGGGCTGTTGGGGGCCGATAGCAAATGTGAACTGAGACCACTACCAGATCAGCCATGGTCTTATTGAATGGCGGAGCAGGCTCAAAGGTCTGAAAGGCCTACTTCTTTTCCTATGTTCCTATGTTCCTCCCCTACCTCTGTCCTCACCTGATAACCACATTCCAGCAAAGGACACTTGCCTACAGACAGGGCCCTAGCTCACTCCTAAATCATTTGCAGCAACTCTTCACAGTAAACATTGACACAAGCATGTCAGCCAAAGAGTTGAAGGCAGGGCAGGGCGGGACTTGGGATTTTAATTGACAAAGTCTCTGAAACTGCAGCAGAATCTCCTGCTTACAGAAGGATTATTTCACCAGCACAATAAAGTGAGTGGAGAATTGTTACATAATACAATATGCCTGATATCAAACCCAGTTACTTACAGCAGTGAAGTCTCCAGGCATTACCCAATTAAATTACCCAATATCTTCATTCTGGTGATGTCACTGTATAATTGCTGAAAATACTGGTAAAATTCAGCAGGTCTGACAGGATCTGTGGAGAGAGAAACAGAGTTAATGTGTCGAGTCCGTATGACTCTTCCTCAGGGCTAAAGAGAAGTAGAAATGTGATGTGATGGATTTTATACTGTTTAAGAGGGGGTGAAGTACACCTGCTCCACCTCCTCTTAAACAGTATAAAATACATCACATTTCTACTTCCCTTTATCTCTGAAGACAGCATTTACCAGCATTTTCCATTTTTATTTCAGATTTCCAGCATCTGCAGTATTTTGCTTTTGTATTATATAATTGCCTATTGATAACCAAACACTGAAGCATAGGTAACTTCATATTGGAGAATGAAATCCTCTGTTAACACACCATGGTTTGCAGCTAGTAATCTTTGCTATAATTACTGAAAACTAATCAGTACCATAGATTTTAGTCCAGTTACACATTCTTAGAACTTTAAATACAGTTCTTTATGGGACATTTTTTTGGCCTGCATTGCACACTGAATGCAGTTGAACTCCTAACACTATACACTGTTTAATGTTTTATTTATTATATTTGGAGTAAAGTATATTTTCATTTTATTCTACCGTAGAAAAAAATAGTTACTATAGCACCAGTCATGTGATTTCACATAGTTGCAGCTCCTGTTTGGCGATCACCTTTATTACCCTTTCACCTACATCACATTGGTACCAGTCTCAGCACGCTTGGCACTTAAGTTTAAAACCATTAAAAGAAAGACATTAAATAAAATAAACTATAGATTGTATATTCTAAAAAGTAATAAAAAGTCTGACAGTGATTTCAAAGTAGTAATTCAATCTTGTGGTCTATGATTTTCATGAACTGTTCAAGTGCCGTTCCTGTGGTTAAGGATATGAATTACTACCTTATAACTGATTATTGGACATATATCATCTTACTTATAAGACACCTGCTTTATGTTTAAGCTTAAGAATCTCATTACAGTTCAGCTGAAGGGTTGGAGTGGCAGGTAAGGCTGGGAATGAGGAATGGAGTTATCACACGATTAATTGACAACCACCTCAGCAAGGCCAACACTTAACAGAGGCAAACTACACTGAGCAGTTCCCAGGCTTGATTTGGGCCTACAATGAGTTACTCACCTCTGCTCTAAGGCTACATCATATTGGTTCCCTCCCACACTGTGAAGTTGCCTACTAAGCACCCCAAAGGCTGTTAAAGTGCCCTGAACATTGGACAGATTGGCTCTGTTTAACCCATTTTTAAGTTGTGTAGTAAGTAAATGTCTGACTCTGCTTCTTCTGGTTCTTCCATTATATGAATTTCATGATTTCTGCCTTTTTATTTGAAAGTTTGTCTCAATCTGTCTTTGCAATACTGCAAAATGTGCCCATTGCAATGGCAGCAGAAACATTCGGATCATTTAAATTGTCATTCGTTTGCAGGCTGTCTGGTTCCATTTCTGCCATTATTAATGTGGGTTTTATCCGTTAAACCATTGGTTTTTGCTGGTCTGTTAAAGGTGGCTGTTTCCTGCCTTTCCATGGAGGCCTGCGCACCCGTGCCATTTCTAACCGGTGCCTCCCTCCCAACGTGAAGGATGGCGCCATTTTATGCTCCATTGATTGCTCCTGAATCCTTGACTGTGCTTTCCATTGCAAGCACCAACTCCAGGGCCTTATTGAAGTCTAAATTTGTGTCTGACAACTACCTTTTTTCAATGGCACCTTCGTTAGCCCCATATACTAATCGGTCTCTTAACATGTCATTAATCAACATCCCAAATTCACAGTGCTCTGTTAGTTGTTTTAAGGCTGTTACATAGCAAGCAACTGTCTCGCCAGGGGTGCGACACCTCGAATTGAATTTAAAACGCTGCGTTGTTACCGAGGGATCTGGCTGAAAGTGGCTTTTCATAAGATTCACTGACTCATGAAAGCTCTTGGAATCTGGAACGCTGGATGCTGTTAGACTACGAATTAGGTTGTCCTTTTACTGCCACATGTTGATAAGAGGATCGCCCGCCTCTTCTCCTCGCCCGATATGTCTTTGGCCAAAAAGAAAAATGTGAGGCGTTCAATATAATGTGACCAGTCGTCGGTTGTCTGGTCAAATGGTTCGATGAGGTCAAGTTGTGTGGCATAGTGGAGGGAAGCAACTTTGACGACTATGGTGAGGGCTGTACTTACAATCGGCCTGCAAGGCATGGCTTGTTCACCTCAGTGGAGTTTTTGCGGCTTTCCTTGCTGTTGTCGACTAGTTGTGTTTTTCCTCGTCGCCAGTTGTTATATTCTACAATGGGGTCACAGTGCTTGCAAACCGGTTGCACGCTTATCTGTCAGCAGGTGAGTTAACAACAATATACTGCAGGCGCAGAAACTACGCGCTATTTATTTACACAGACAACAGAGCTGTGTGTTACTAACATGATGTGTGCTTTTCCAATCAGGCCCTACTCTAGGCTAACATTAATATTGTAGCCCGTACTACACAGCTATTGGGTCACAGAGTCATGTGGTCAATCTGCTCACATTTCTTAAAGGTGTATTGCATCTCAGATTACCACAATCTTCAAAAATGGGTGCCTTTGATGTCAAGTTCATCACCTCAACAAGATGACCACTCAGGTTCTGATAAATTGTTCCCTGAGATACATTTAATTAACATTAAGAAAGCAACAACTAATATTTACAGAGCACCTTTGATGCAAGAAAACATACTACACTTCAGTTGAGCATAGACAAAACCTGACACCAAGCCAAAGAAGAAAATGTTAGGGCGGGTAACTAAAATCCCATTTCAGTGGAGTCTAAGGAAAAAGAGAAAGGTGGAGAGGCAGGGTTATTTTAAGAGGGAATTCAAGAGCATAGGGCCTCTTGAATTGTTCAGGGCTTTGCCTAAATTTGCTGACAGACTAGGTTATGTCTGGTTATTCCTAGAGTCATATATTCTTAATTAACATTAGTATTGCATTGTTCCTTGCTGTTAAACACTCATGATGACTGACATCTTAATTGTAATTTTTTTTTAGCCTTGAGCTCTCCTATTGGATAAATGGATCTGTTACACCATCAACTCTAAGAGGTTTATATAGCTGTCCTTTTGTTTCAGTATAGAATGGAACCATGCAGACCAGAAGGCCTGAAGTGTGCTTAGTTTGGTTGCATTATCATTGACCACAGTGCTCCCTGCCTAAGGAGAAGGAAACCAGCTAGCATTCCAGATCAATGGTTCATTCTGGAAAACCTGCATGTCAGGATCTCAATGAGGACAGGATTGTGATGGCCTACATATTGGAATAACATGAATCCCAATATTCTAGACTCAAATATTAATGATGACGCACGGAGGATCAGCAGTGCCCATGCAACCATACCCCAGCAAGAGTTAACATTTTTAGAAAATGACAAGGGAAAACCAGAATATAAGAAGGTTTGAGGCTACCTCTTAAAGCAGGGATCCTTGATCTAGTCATTTACCCGCAGGTGCCACGACACGTTCTCATACCTGAGCTTAATCCCTATTCAAAACTGTCTGCGGGACACTTCACAAATATCACACACAAGGAAGACCACACACACTGGTTTAGGGGTGTACTAAACCTAGAACACCACTCAAAGCTCAACATAATCCAAGGCAAAGCAATCACTTTATCAGCAGCCCATCCACCTCCTTAAACATCTACCCCCTCTACCACTGGCCTAATGTGGCTGCAGGGTGTATCATCCATAGGATGCACTGCAACAACGTGCCAAGGCTGCGTCAGTGCCACGTTCCAAACCCATGAGCTCTATCACCTAAAAGGACAAGGGCAGCAGATGCATGCATCATCTCTAAGTTCCCCTCCAAGTCACATGCTATCCCAACTTGGACGTATCGTCATTCCTTCATCGTCGTTTCGTCAAAATTCTGGAACTCCCAATCTAACAACATTGTTGGAGGACCTTTAACCTCTATTAAACAGACTGTAGTACTTCAAAAAGAAGGTCCACCACCACCTTCTCAACGGGTAACTAGTGTCACAATGATGTGACTTGTGATGGTGATATGACTCTTTAATTTCATCAGCTGGTGAAAGATATATATTGAATTGCTTTAAAAGGTGTTATGTTTCTTCTCTGTCAGGTCGCTTTGCTCAGTGAACAGGGTTACGCGCCTATCTACTGGTTAGTGAGTTGGTAAACAAGAAACTGCAGACGCATGGCCAATGTCAGATGAAGCACATGCTGTTTATTAACACAAGTCACAGAGAGCACTAACACGTGTGCTTCTCCAACCAGACCCTATTCTAAACTACTGATTAACATTGTAGCCTGCACTACACAGCAATTGGGTAATACAGTCACATGGTCAATCTGCTTACATTCTCTTAAAGGTGTATTGCACCTCAGATTACCACATCCCTCCCTCTTTACTCGAAAGTACAATTTACAATCTTTACAATAGATCAACTATTTACATAAATAAACTATTTACAAATTCATCCTTTCCGGAGGCTTCTTCAAACGTGTCGAACGCCGTAGTCCTACAACTTCGGATGATTTATCCGGGCCTCCTCTCAGAAATCATCTGTCCACTAGGCTCTCCAGTAGGAACCTGTAAATTTGTCCCTTTGACTCTCTCAGGCTCAACGGATCCTACAGGCACTTCCAAACCAAGTGGAGTTCCTTCTACATGTAGAGTCCAATGGGAATGCTTGGCACATCCTTTCTTGTAGATCTGTTTCCCTTTTCCTGAGGCAATCTATGTCTCTCCTAATTATCCGACCTTCAACCGATGTGATAGGGAAGAGGTCCTGTCACTGCACCAACTTCACCTGATAGCCATATGGGCCCATCTCCAAAATTCTTTGCAAAAACTCTGCCTCCAACAGTGAAGTTTCTTTCGATACTGTGGTAATCGTTTCCATTTTTCTGGGACCTGACTTCTCTCTACCCTCCCCGCTAAATTCGGCCTCATGAGACTCAAATGCGTCCCAAGACGTCTCTTCATCAATAACTCTGCGGGTGCAATACCGGTGGTCGTGTGTGGCATAGCCCCATAGCTGAGCAGGAAACGTCATAATCTAGTTACAATAGAGTCTCCATCCAGTTTTTTCATTCCAGACTTTGAAGGTCTGGACTGCCCTTTCAGCCATATCATTGGCGCAGGATGGTATGGCGAGGTCTTAACATGTATTATGCCATTGAGGCTTGTAACTCTTTGGAATTCCCTGCTGGTGAATGTCATTCCATTATTAGACACTATTATCTCTGGGAACCTGCGTATCGCTAAACCCTGATGCAATCTGTATATGGTGGTGGCAGATATGGGTGATCTCACCTCGTATACATCCATCCACTTCAAGTCAGCATCTATAATCAAGAGGAACATTGTGCCCAAAAAGGGACCCATGTAGTCAATATGGAGGCGGACCCATGGCCTTTCTGGCTATTCCCAGGGATGCAATAGAGTGAATGTCATTCCATTATTAGACACTATTATCTCTGGTAACCTGCGTATCGCTAAACCCTGATGCATCAGGCTTTAGTACTGGAACTATGGGTGCTGCCAAGAATCTGGTGGTTGCTTCAGGATCCATGTGGATTTTAGCTTCCTGCCTCTGAATCTTCCCAAGCTCTTCCCTGAAAACAGAGGCATATTGCTGTAATAATTCTTGCAGGTCTTTCATTCTGAGTTGAAAAATCTCGGTCCACTCCAACTTTATTTCCTTCAGCCAGTTCCGACCAAGTAGACTTGGGCCCTCCCTGCTACCACTATCAGCGGTAAATTAACAGACTGCTTTCCATGCTGTACTGGAACCTTGCATATACCTCTTACTCATATGTCTTCACCAGTATACGTCTTTAATTTAGCATCTGAATGTTCCAGATTTAGTGAGTGGTCTCCTCCATTCAGATATTTGAATGTATGCTCCCCTTTAACTATCGTGGATGCCCCTGTACCCACTTCCATTAGGAAGCGGATACAGGGGCATTGACTTCCACTGTCACGTAGATTGGCTCTGTTTTACCCATTTTTAAATTGTGTCATGATTAAATATCTGACTCTGTTTCTTCTGGTTCCTCTATTATGTGGATTTCATGATTTCTACCTTTCTGCTTAAAGTTTTGTTTTAATCTGTCTTTACAATATCGCATAATGTGCCCTTACGATGGCAGTAGAAATCCTCAATTCTTTTAAATTGTCATTCGCTTGCAGGCTGTCTGGTTCCATTTCTGCTGTTATTATTGTGAGTTTTCTCTATTAAACCATTGCTTTTTGCTGGTCTGTTAATAGTGGCTGTTTCCCACCATATCACGGAGCCCTGTGCTTCCGCGCCATTTCTAATCAGTGTTTCCTTCCGACGCGAGGGACAGCACCATTTTGTGCTCCCTTGATTGATTCTGAATCCCTGACTGTGCTCTCCTTTGTGAGCGCCAACTCCAGCACCTTGCTGAAGTCTAAATTCAATTCTGACAACAACCTTTTTTGAATGGTGTCTTCCTTAATCCCACTTACGAATTGGTCTCTTGACATGTCGTTAATCGATGTCCCAAACTCTCAGTGCTCTGTCAGTTGTTTTAAGGCTGCTACATAGCAAGCGACTGTCTCTCCAGGGGTGCGACACCTCGAATTAAATTTAAAACACTGCATTGTTACTGAGGGATCCAGCTGAAAATGGCTTTTCACAAGGTTTACCAACTCATCAAAGCTCTTGGAATCAGGGACGTTAGGTGCCGTTAGACTACGAATTAGGTCATATGTTTTACTGCCACATGTTGATAACAGGGTCGCTCACCTCTTCTCCTCCCCTGATATGTCATTGGCCAAAAAGAAAAACGCAAGGCGTTCAATATAATGTGACCAGTCATCGGTGATCTGATCAAATGGTTCGATATGGCCAAACTGTGACATACTGGAGGGAGATAACTTCGACGACTATGATGAAGGCTCTACCTACAATCATCTTGCAAAGTACGGCTGATTTACTTCTGTTTAATTTTCGCAGCTTTCTTTGGTATCGTTGACTGGTCGTGTTTTGTCTCATCACTAGTTGTTACGTTCCTTCTCTGTCAGGTCGCTTTGCTCAGTGAACACGGTTGCACGCCTATCTACTGGTGAGTGAGTTGGAAAACAAGATACTGCAGACGCAGAGACCAAAGTAAGATGAAGGACATGCTGTTTATTAACACAAGTCACAGAGCACTAACGCATGTGTGTTTCTCAAACTAGACCCTATTCTACACTATTGATTGACATTGTAGCCCATGCTACACAACAATTTGGCAATACAGTCACGTGGTCAATCTGCTTACATTCTCTTAAAGGTGTATTGCACCTCAGATGACCACAAAAGGATTTTTAAAAAGCAAGCAAATACACTGACTTAAGATGGCAGTCACAGGTCACCTGATGTCTGATATTACAAGCTGGCCAATTTCTGGAATGTTCCAATGTGGATTACAATTAAGACATACCAAGGCCAGCTCCTATGGAATTTCACACCTGCTGATGTCAAGAATTACTTCAAAGATTTACTGAAACTGTACTGGCCCTTACCATTTGTATTTCTATAAAGCTATCTTTCAAGCAGAGACAGAAACTCTACTGGGACAATGGCTATACAGAAGGGATTCTCCCTATCTCATCAAGATGGAGGATGGATCATTCAGGAGTTAATGGCTGGACATTAAAGAAACTAATCACCTAGGCCATAACAATAACCAAGGTCTGTCCAGAAGATAACTAATCAATCACTATAGAGAGAGAGGTCATGTGACCAGAATAACTATTTTGATATGTCTTTTAGTACAACACCCAAGATGCTAAAAACAAGAGTCTGTAAGAAATCTGCCAAAGGAGCAATAACACCATCTCTCTCTTAAATGTAAGACCCTATCTCTGATACATTTTGGCAGCTACCACAGAGATAGAGAAATTCCATTGAAAGCAACATCAGGTACAATCACATCGACTTTTGGAAAAGGTTATAGTTTCAGAGAGACTGTCTCCAGAAATTGCAGCTTATATCAGCCTCAGCTCCACTGGAATTTCAAGAACACCGTGGAAAAATTCTGCCTCAACCACGGATACCAGTAAACAGTGAACTCTCTATTTTGTGTCTTTTATTAGTGAATTTTAATTTGGCCAAAGAGTAACCTCCTACTGTAGAACTTCTAATTTTGCACGTCTGTGTGTGTGTGTGTGTGTGTGTTGCAAAGGTCAGGACATGGGTTTACCTTTTTAAATATCTTTACATCTTTACCTGGGTGGGTTTTTTTGCTCAATAAAAACTAGCCCCTTTTGTTTAAACTCAAGAAAACCTGTTGGACTGGTTTCTTTGAAATCAGCATATAAATGGTTAAACACAGACATTGAATTAATACCTTCAACCTTCTAAATTACAAAAAAAACCCTGTTATGATCAATCGAGGAGTGGGAAAGAAAGGACAAGGCCTGAGATGTGTCAATGCAACTAGGGATGGGCAATAAATGCTGGTCTTGCCAGTGAGACCCACATCCCAACAATGAACAACAAAAAAACAATTCTGTCAAATGTAGCGTTCACACCTTTGGTATGAAGATTTAACATATCCTTAAATGAAATGAATAAAACCACAGCACAGTATTATTTCGATGCATCAACAAACATGATTTAATTTATCTACCATTACCAGAATGATTACACCTCCAACTATACAGACTGATAGATGCAAGCAAACCCTTTTGTCATCCCACTTTGGTAAGATATTTAGACTTTTTTAAAAAACAGACAAATTCCATGAGAAAACAGAAAAGAAAACAGAAACCAATGCCCTAATGTAACCTATTGAAAAATCTACTGGAAAAAAAGTAAAATAAACACACTATTTCCTGAATAAAGGGAAGCTTTCCTATTTATTGCCAGCTTCCGGATGGTCAAACACATCTATGTTTAAAAATGGCATTTCCCGCGGGATTGGTAGTCACTGACTGCTCCTCACTTCCTTCAATTGTTTTGTCTTTTTTTGTAGTTTCCTCGCTAATTTCACAGCACAGAAGGATGTCTGAAGCTGGAAAGCGCTTGAATCCAATGTGTCTTTGGAGTAACCCTTTGAGGACAGGGCAATAAATAGGGTCCCGTTTACAATATTGCACTTGGAAGTAACCTGAACTTGTTCTGAAATGATTCTAGTGATTTTCACCACTCCTCTTGTGATAATTCAATGCAGCAAAAATAAGAGTCTCTTACAGGGGGAATTTCGATTTGACCAGCATGGACCATTGCCACACTAATATTGTCAAGTCAACTCAATTAAACATGACAGTTAAGGTGAAATCTGTACAACGGAGATACTTTTGGGAGCATAATTCCGTCACACCCGTGATCCTCTGAAGAATTCCAGTGGTCGCCCTGCGTTTATGATTTTATTATTACTTCCAACCAGTGGAGATCTTCACATTTATGCTGTGGCTCTGCATAGCAAACAATATGAATTCTAAACCCGGGTGAGCTCCTAATGTCGGCTTGGCAGCGAGTGAGGGCACAAAGTGACAGTGAAGGCACAGAGCAAACATCAGGTACTTTCCCAAAGAAATTGAGGGAGAGTCAGGGGCCTTCTTAAGCTGAGCATTTCCTCATGGACGGCCCATCGATCTGTCACGAAACCAGAGGCCCACAATCAGGTCATTGCACTTGCCCTGTGGGTAAAGAATTGCCAATGAGGCCTGACCCATCTAACAGAGATGGATGCAAAACATGGATAGACGAGAGATATATGTTTTTGTTCCTGAACATAAAAATGCAACCATAATATTAAAACCAGATTTTGATTTCCATTTTGAGAAGATCCTCATCGTAAAAGGTTAGGCAGATATGTAAAATTGAGTCAATTTTCCACTCATCGTCCAGGTGTAAGCCTGGCATTGCAGACTGACTGTCAGTTATAGAACCCACCCAATCGATGGCCGGAATTTTCAGGCCCCGTTGGCATTGGGCGTCATGGCAGGCGGGGGACGGACAATGTGGCGAGAAGGCCAGAAATCAGTTTTAAACCATTGTGAAACCAGTTTGCGACCATCCACCCGTCAATGGAGGGCAGCATTTCCCGCCGCCACATGCCAGGAAAGTAATTTTAATACATTGGCATCAAATTATAAGCTCTGCTCACCAGAATCAACTCTTCACATCAAATTAACTACCCACATTGGTGTCACTTCAGAACGGCGTGCTTCACAACTGCCTTTAAAAGGTGTCGCGTATCGTCATCGTTTGCTGCTCATTCCACAACCTGGCGCTGCAATGGGGGAGGACCTGGCTGAGGAAGAGATGGAGGATCTGCATGTATCCTCTGATGAGGAGGATGTTGAAGGGCATGATGATGATGAGGTCCTTGAAGACGAGGATGCCGGCGATGAGGCCATCGCACTGGCCAGACGAGGCAGGCGCGCTTGGGAGATTTATGATGGATGATGATGGGATGCAGTGAGGGCAGTCCTGACATCTACACCTTGCATCTGTGAACATTTGATTCCTGTGTGGCTGATGGAAATGCACCATCCCCTCAGCACTCAGGCTCCTGTCATGGAGACACAGCGGAGGACCTAATAGTCACTAGATTCCAGGAGGATGATGATGACATTCAGTGAGGACACTCCATAGATCTTCACATTGTCTCTGTGAATGTCTGACTCCTGTCTGGCCAAGGGCAGCACACTTGCTGTCCCTGATCAGGGTCATATCATGGAGATGCAGCCATGAAACTTTAAATACACTTGATCCTTTGTCAGCCTTCAGCACTTGATCCCTTCAGGAGCACAGCATCACCGGTCACAGATGCTGAAGAGATGGAGGCCCAGCCCCACCTCAGAGGTGCTGAGAGCACACAGAGAGAATGATGGAACTCTGTGACACCAACCCACAACATTCTGGCAGCAATGACAAGCACCATTGAGGTGCAGGCATCAGTAATGTGTCCAGGGAGTGTGAAGCCAGACCATCATTTTGCTCTGACGCTTACACACTGCACAGGGAAGAGGCCCAGGACTGAGAGACCTGCCTTTATCTTGTGCAGGAACCAAGGTTTCAACATCTGAGTGACAAGAACAGTGTTCATCATAACAAGGAGCCATAGGCAAGGAGACATTCCTGGGAATTTATTTAAAATAGAGAACATTAAGTACAAGTGATTAACACTCGTGTCCAGGCTGTGCAACCACATGTTCTTATCCTTCCTAACCCTGCCGCTACGTCTTGGTGCTCCCCCGACATCCACAGCGGAGGTGGAGGCAGCCTGCTGATTGCTACACCCTGTTTCTGATGACCATGGTGGGCATGCTCCGGAGGGCCAAAACCTGGAGGCCCCCGGCCTGCTTTCGGGCTTCTGCTGTGTGGCAGTGGCACCCTCCACGGATGTGGAGCTGAAGCTGCTGGAGTCACAGGAAGAGGGGATTCGGATGGGCCAGACATTCAAGGGGTCATCTGGGTGGATGGCCCCGGGGCATGCAACTGTTGATCCTCCTTCCTATGGGTGCTGGAGGGCCCCTGACTGACTCCTTGAGGAGAAGAGGAAGCTGGAGTGAGATTGGTAAGCAGCCGAGGGGGGTCCGTGAGCCAGGTCCTTGAACTCAAGCCCTGAAGACACCTCAGAAGAAGAACCTGATGTTACCCTAATTGAAGACCCATCTTCACACACGCCCTCCACCAGCACAGAGACACACACCTCAGGAGGACCTAGTTCTAAAACAATCTATCAGACTAGTAAAACACAACGGGATGGTTATGTGTAACTGTGGTTGAATTAATCAGATAATAGGAGCTTGGATTGTCTACGTTCTGCATTGACCAGCCTGTGATTTTCCTTTGAGTGAAGCAAAAAGGAAGAGAGCAAGGACTGAAGAGTACAGGAGCATAAGATCTCGCCTGGGCATAAACATTTGCAACAGTTTCGAAATGTTATACAGCAGCTGCTGGTTTTCCCTCTATTCAGCTGAATACTGTTGTGTAATAAACTATAGTAATAATATTAAAATTGTTCATCTTTCAGGGTAAATGGGTTCGGGCATTAATGGCATGGGAGTCTGACAATTGATGCCTACTGATTCTGACACAAAAAAAGTGGTCCGAAACCATCCCATAAACCAAACAATGTACATTATAAAACTACATAACAGATACTTGAAGAGGTTTCACAGCAGTAATCTAATCTCAGGGTTCAGACGATGGTTATAAACAGCTCAAATTTGCTCTTGTGATTTATGGTTAATCTGATTTCCTTAATTAGACTATCACCGCGTAATCACTCCCAGTTGACCAATGCTCCCGTTTCATGTGCACAGAAATGTTATACCTCTGCAAAACATTGTGATATTTCTCGGTAAAAGTCTGTTCCTGTCAGCCAGCCTCATTATATTCTTGGTGTTGTACTTCCTGTCAAATAATGAAGGGCTATAAGACAGTCTCTCTGCCCATCTCTCTTAGTTGAAAAGGGTGAAATTGGTTTGCAATGGTAACACAAAGCGGAGATAGCAAATCAGCAGCAAGTTTTACACCCTGCCTGAATTTCTTTTGCACTATCATCAAAGTCCAATTTCACTTTCAAAACATTGAGTCTGGGTCTTCCTCTAGCCATCCGATTGGTCCTTCAGGCTTTGTAAGCTTTGAGCAATCTGATTGGTTGCAGCCCATCATTTGAGCCAAACAGCCATTAGCCTTTCACCACCTTCAGTCCATGAGTACAAGAAATCGGTCATGAGAAGAAACTTATTTTTAAAATGAAACAGGAAGAATGTATTTTTTATGGAGCAAGTTGTTATGGTTTGGCATGTACTGCCTGAAAGGCTGGTGGGAGTACATTCAATTGTTACATTCAAAGTGGAATTGAATAAATACTTTAAAGGGAGAAATTTATGGGGTCATGGGGCTAATTTGACAGCTCTTTCAAAAAGCTGGCACAGACATGATGGCCGCCTGTGCTGTAGGATTCTGTCTATATTGCATAAAAAGCAAAATGTCAAAATGAACTACTGACAATTCCATAGAATTGGCCAATTTGCTAGACCAAAAAAAAGGCATTGCGAAATAATTTTACCCTCACTTTCTCTACCCGCACCCTCCCCCACTTTGTTTTGTCAATGGGTTTTATTTTTTCCGATATTGAGTTGGTTGCTGTCTTCATGTATGTCCTAAATAAACAGGTTAACTACTCTCCAAAGTCCTTCACTTCACTGTCACCTCACAGATTTGCAGCCATTAATCCACAAGTCCCCATTTCAGTCCTTCCAGTCAGGTTTAAGTCTTCCAAGAGCACTGAAATGGCACTAACTAAAGGCACTATGACGTTGTCTGTGACTATAACCATGATGCAATATCCCTTCTCAACCTCCTCAATCTCTCTCTGCAGTCTCCTCTAATGTCTCTCCTTCATTGCCCAAATAAGCTGGGGATTCCTTGTCTTGGCTCCATTCATAGCGACCATTCATAACCAGAGACCTATCCACAGCTTTTCTTCCTACCTTTTTTTTCATTCATTCATGGGATGTGGGCTTCGCTGGCTGGGCTAGCATTTATTTCCCATCCCTAGTTGCCCTTGAGAAGGTGGTGGCGAGCTTCTTTCTTGAACCGCTGCAGTCCATGTGGTGTAGGTACACCCACAGTGCTGTTAGGAAGGGAGTTCCAGAATTTTGACCCAGCGACAGTGTAGGAACGACAATATATTTCCAAGTCAGGATAGTGAGAGACTTGGAGGGGAGCTCCCAGACGGTGGTGTTCCCATCTATCTGCTGCCCTTGTCCTTCTAAATGGTAGTGGTTGTGGGTTTGGAAGGTGCTGTCTGAGGAGCCTTGGTGAATTCCTGCAGTGCACCTTGTAGATGGTACACACTGCAGTGGTCAGTGGTGGAGAGAATGAATATTTGTGGATGGGGTGCCAATCAAGCGGGCTGCTTTGTCCTGGACGGTGTCCAGCTTCTTCAGTGTTGTGGGAGGTGCACTCATCCAGGCACGTGGGGAGTATTCCATCACACTCCTGACTTGTAAAGCCTTGTAGGACAGGCTTTGGGGAGTCAGGAGGTGAATTACTCGTTGCACGATTCCTAGCCTCTGACCTGCTCTTGTAGCCACAGAATTTATATGACTAGTCCAGTTCAGTTTCTGGTCAATGGTAACCCCCAAGATGTTGATAGTGGGGAATTCAGTCCTAGTAATGCCATTGAACATCAAGGGACGATGGTTGGATTCTCTCTTGTTGGAGATGGTCATTGCCTGACACTTGTGTGGTGCAAATCTTGCTTGCCACTTGTCAGCCCAAGCCTGGATATTGTCCAGGGCTTGCTGCATTGGACATGGTCTGCTTCACTATCTGAGGAGTCGCAAATGGTGCTGAACATTGTGTAATCATCAGCGAACATCCCCACTTCTGACCTTATGATTGAAGGATGGTAATTGATGAAGCAGCTGAAGATGGTTGGGCCTAGGACACTACCCTGAGGAACTCCTGCAGTGATGCCCTGGAACTGAGATGACTGACCTCCAATAACAACAGACACCTTCCTTTGTGCTGGGTATGACTCCAACCAGCGGAGAGTTTTCCCCCTGATTCCCATTGATTCCAGTTTTGCTTGGGCTCCTTGGTCAAATGCTGCCTTGATGTCAAGGACAGTCAGTCTCACCTCACCTTGGGAGTTCAGCTCTTTCATCCATGTTTGAACCAAGGCTGTAATGATGTCAGGAGCTGAGTGACCCCGTCAGAATCGAAACTGGGCATCAGTGAGCAGGTTATTGCTCAGCAAGTGCCGCTTGATAGCACTGTTGATGACCCCTTCCATTACTTTACTGATGATCGAGAGTAGACCGATGAGGCGGTAATTGGCCGGGTTGGATTTGTCTGCTTTTTGAGTACAGGACATACCTGGGCAATTTTCCACATAGCCGGGAAGATGCCAGTGTTGTAGCTGTACTGGTACAGCTTGGCTAGGGGCGCAGCAAGCTCTGGAGCACAAGTCTTCAGTGCTATTGTCGGAATATTGTCAGGCCCCATAGCCTTTGCAGTATCCAATGCCTTCGGCCGCTTCGTGATATCACGTGGAGTGAATCGAATTGGCTGAAGACTGGCAGCTGTGATGCTGGGGACCTCTGGAGGAGGCTGAGATGGATCATCCACTTGGCACTTCTGGCTGAAGATTGTTGCAAATGCTTCAGCATTATCATTTGCACTGCTGTGCTGGGCTCCTCCATCACTGAGGATGGGAGTATTTGTGCAGCCTCCTCCTCCAGTGAGTTGTTTAATTGTCCACCACCATTCACAACTGGATGTGGCAGGACCCGCAGAGTTAAGATTTGATCCGTTGGTTGTGGATCGCTTAGCTCTGTTTATCACTTGCTGCTTATGCTGTTTGGCACGCAAGTAGTCCTGCATTATAGCTTCACCAGGTTGACATCTCATTTTTAGGTATGCCTGGTGCTGCTCCTGGCATGCCCTCCTGCACTCTTTATTGAACCAGGGTTGATCACCTGGCTTGATGGTAATGGTAGAGTGGGGGATATATTGGGCTATGATGTTACAGATTGTGCTCAAGTACAATTCTGCTGCTGTTGATGGCCCACAGCGCCTCATGGATGCTCAGTCTTAAGTTGCTAGATCTGTTCGAAATCTATCCCATTTAGCATGGTGGAGTTGCCTCATGGTTATCATCTTTGGAATACCGCAAGGGTATTTTTTGGACCTTTACTCTTTCTCTACATGCTGCCCCTTGGGTGATGTCAATTGCAGACATGGGGTGCACTGATGATACTCACTTTCACCTCTCCACCAATTTTCTCGATCCTTCATTATCTCTGTGCTGTCAGCTTTCTGGCCCAATATCCAGCTTTGGGTGAGCCTCGATTTCATCCAGTTAAAGATTTGGAAAACTAGTATCATCATTGCCCCCCCCCGCCCCCCCAACCCCATAAAATCTGTACCCTCATTGTCAACTCTAACCATCTTCCTAACTATCTCAGGCTGAACATTGCCCTTCTCTGCCTCTATCAATGCCCCTCTGTCACTGCAACCCATATCCATATGTCTGTTGCTGATTTCTTTCTTATGGTCATTTTAGTCCACAGTCAATGAAACAACATGTAGCACTTGTCAGGAAGGTATAATAATTTTCATAATGCTATTGGAATTTATTGTAAAGTAGACTAATAGTGGAGTTTGTGTCTATGGGCCTGTGTGTGTGGGTGTGGAACTTAGTTGAAATAAATACAGCTGGTCTGAAGGCTTTCATGTAAGAAGAGAAGCTAGGTTTGAAATGCCAAATAGGCAAACATCGGTGAAGTTTTAGAATGTGAGGTATAAAGGGAGCATTTGCATTTTTAAATAAACCAAAGTAGTGAATTCAAAAGGCGGTTGGGGGGGTGGGGGTTGGGGGTGGGGGTGAAATGTTACACCTAGCCAGAAGAAGTTAAGAAACTGTGTGTTTATTCTTCCCAAAGAGTACTGGGAAAATTAGTACTATGATAGATTTTTATTACTAGAGAGATAAAGACCAAAGACATAGTGAACAATAGGAATTTGCATTCAAAGGGGAAAGTATTTGTAAAGGAGAGAATGCTATGTGTAAGGGCAGGCATTTTAAGATTTAACAAGTGTGAAAAGCCTCCAGCATCTAAGCCTCAAGCTGCTGTCTACAAAGAACTGAAGTCAAGAAAACTGACTTTGAATTCGACTATTCAGGGTCTTGTGTTACTTTGTCTGGGTCTGTTGAAATCTATGTAGTTTTATTGTTGCTATAACAGAGGTGTAACTGGGAGTCAGATTAACTAGGGGATTTAGAAGCTATTATTGCAGTACTTTGTAAACCTATGTATGTGCTTAAAATCATTTTTTATTTAATAAAGTTTTAATTTAGTTTTGTAAGAAACCTATAAGACTCAGTGGTCTTTTTATTACTGGATTCAAGGCACACATCTCGAAATAAATACAAATTGTAAAATAGTTGTGGCAGTTGTTTCAAGTTTCCCTCTGGGATTTGAACAGCTCAGCATTTACCATCCACTGTGCCATAACACACTCCAACTATTGCCCTGGCTGAAGTCAACTAACTCAATCCATAATGGAACCTAACTTGAGATATTGATGGTCTATATACACCACCAATTAGATCTATCCTTCATTTCTCATGACGTGTCCATTTCTCCAACCCTCCTCACTTTGAGGAAAACGGGCCTGCTTCACTTTGCTAAGAGGGTTTAAAATATCCTCTATAGAATAAATAGATTGTCGCACCAGTGCTGATGGAACTTCATTGTTCTTCCACTGTGACTTAAATGGAGTTGAGTCATCACTGGGATATCCTATACATCCTGTATCAGCTTGTACCCTGGATGTGTTTTACGTAGTCTGAGATATTCTTGCTTTATGCAGTTTATTCCTGTTTAAGAGGAAATTAACATAAATAATCCTGTGAGATGCGAACTTCCTTGGCAGCTATAAAAATACACACATACGAGCATGTTCCAATATGTGACAGCTGCAAAACTCAAAAGGATAGTCCAAGTCTACAGCTTACAGTCTCAGCGGTTCCGACGTCTGAGTTAAGAGAGTCTTCTGAGGATTACTTCCTGCCCTGTGAATCATCAACCCACATACTCAACATTGCTGAGTTTTTTTGCATATAATTTTGGCTTAAACTGCAGTTTAAGTTTTGGCCTATGCAGTGATTTACACCAATCAAAAATGATTTGTATTCTTCTAATATCTTCCCTTTTCTCCTCTCCTCTGCCAAAGGCAGTAACTTATGCTGAGGCACAATCCCTGAGTTACTGCCAGATGTTGCCCAGATGGTCATGTTTCTTATACTGGCAGTGGCCGTCCTCAAGCCAATCAGTCCTGGACAGCACCAAGACAAAGACCAATCTGGTTCTCACTTGTTATCCATTCGCATGCACTTTCCACCAGGGATTATTAATACACCAATCTGCAGATGGAACCATGACCAACTTTTCCTGTTCTCAATGCGAGGGCACTAAGTCCGTTATAGGGGCATCTAATTCTGCTCCCACTGGCTCAGTACAGATCAGGTACTGAACCACTGATTCTGTACAATTCAATGGGTCATTTATTAAATTGCTTGTAATTGCAGCAATGTATTACTGCATATCATTAAATGATATAAATTTGAGGAAGGGAGGAGAAAATACTTTGTGGTATTTAGACAAAGGGTAGCAATGGAAGCTTCATTGAAATTTCACCAAGTGTCCAACGTTTGGAATGTTACAGTAACAGTTGCTTGGTTGCCTTAGGTTGTAACTCTGCTGTCATTTTACATTTTCTGGACTTTCAAAAGCGGTGCTGTTAGAGACACTTGCCAATTGACAGTGAATTGGCAGTGGCCAATGGGCTTCCTGTGAATCCCAATACAACCTGGAGGAACAGCACCTCATCTTCCGATTAGGCACTTTGCAGTCTCCTGGACTTAACATTGAGTTCAACATCTTCAGACCACGAACTCTCTCCTCCATACTTTCTCCCTTTTTTTAATCCCTTTTCTCTACATTCATTTTTATTTTTTATCCACTTCTTTTTATTTTTATTTTTATTCATTTATCTGTGGTTTTATCCCCCTTTTGATCCCCCTCTTCTATCCCATTTTTTTTTCCTTACCACCGCCCCCTCCCCCCCACTCCATACCCTACAGCCTATTTGCTACTTGTTCCATGTTGTTCTTTCACACAATGCTACCCTTGTTCTGCTATTATCACATTCTGCTTTCTTACCTTTATGCCACTATCAGCATCTTTTTAGCACTAACCACTACCGTTAACACTCCCTTTGTCCTGTAGTTCAACCCCTCCTTTGTCCCCACCTATCGCTGGCCTTCTATCCAGCTCCATCTACCCCACCCACCTTAAACAGTATAAATTTCATCACATTTCCACCTCTCTTCAGCTCTGAAGAAAGGTCATACAGACTCAAAATGTTAACTCTGTTTCTCTCTCCACAGATGCTGCTAGGCCTGCTGAGTTTTTCCAGCATTTTCTGTTTTTGCTGCAAATTGACAGGGTTGGCACCCTGACCAATTTTACTCTGCATTGAAGTGGAACTGGAAAAACTAATTGGAGTTCGCACGATGCACCCTCCGCTTAGTATTTTCATGCATTTTACAGAACGATGTGAAACCCAATGCTGATTTCAGGCAGTTGGCTGGAACACCTATAAACATTGAGGACCAGCAGGACTGACGGTGTGAGGTGGTGGCATCGTGGTTTTGTCACTGCACCAGCATTCCAGACAGCCAGGTTAGTGCTCCAGGAACCTGGGTTTGAATCCCATCATGCGAGATGGTGAAATTTGTATCCCATAAAAAAAAAATCTGAAATTTCCTTTTTGATTCATTCGCAGGATGTGGGCTTCGCTGGCTGGGCCAGCACTTATTGCCCACCCTAGTTGCTCTTGAGAAGGTGGTGGTGAGCTGCCTTCTTGAACCACTGCAGTCCATGTGGTGTAGGCACACCCACAGTGCTGTTAGGAAGAGAGTTCCAGGATTTTGACCTAGCGACAGTGAAGGAACGGCAATATATTTCCAAGTCAGGATTGTGGGTGACTTGGAGGGGAACTTCCAAGTGGTGGTGTTCCCATTTATCTGCTGCTCTCGTCCTTTTAGTGGTAGTGGTCATTGTTTTGAAAGGTGCTGTCTAAGGAGCCTTGGTGAATTCCAGCAGTACATCTTGTAGATGGTACACACTGCTGCTACTGTGCATTGGCAGGGAGTGAATGTTTGTGGATGTGGTGCCAATCAAGCGGACTGCTTTGTCCTGGACAGTGTCAAGCTTCTTGAGTATTGTGCAAGCTGCACACATCCAGGTAAGTGCGGAGTACTCCATCACACTCCTGACTTGTGTCTTGTAGATGGTGAACAGGCTTTGGTGAAACACGAGGTGAGTTACCCGTCGCAGGATTCCAAGCCTCTGACCTGCTCATGTAGCCACAGTATTTATATGACTAGTCCAGTTCAGTTTATGGTCAATGGTAACCCCAGGATATTGATAGTGGGGGATTCAGTGATGGTAATGCCATTGAACATCAAGGGGCAATGGTTAGATTCTCTCTTGTTGGAGACAGTCTTTGCCTGACACTTGTGTGGTGTGAATGTTACTTGCCACTTGTCAGCCCAAGCCTACATATTATCCAGGTTTGCTGCATTTAGACATGGACTGCTTCAGTATCTGAGGAGTCGTGAATGGTTCTGGACATTGTACAATCAGCAGTGAATACCCCCACTTCTGACGTTATGGTGGAAGGAAGGTCATTGATGAAGCAGCTGAAAATGGTTGAACCAAGGACAAAGCCCTGAGGAACTCCTGCAGTGATGTCCAGGAGCTGAGATGACTGACCTCCAACAACCATAGCCATCTTCCTTTGTGCTAAGTATGACTCCAACCGGTGGAGAGTTTTCCTCCTGATTCCCATTGACTCCATTTTTGCTAGGGCTCCTTGATGCCACACTCGATCAAATGCAGCCTTAATGTCAGGGGCAGTCACTCTCACCTCACCTCAGGAGTTCAGCGCTTTTTGTCCATGTTTGAACCAAGCCTGTAATGAGGTCAGGAGCTGAATGGCCCTGGCAGAATGCAAATTGGACTTCAGTGAGCAGGTTATTGCTAAGCAAGTGCCGCTTGATAGCACTGTTGATGACCCCTTCCATTACTTTACTGATGATCAAGAGTAGACTGATGGGGCGGTAGTTGGCCGGGTTGGATTTGTCCCACATTTTGTGCACAGGACATACCTGGGCAATTTTTCACATAGCCAGGTAGATGCCAGTAGCTGTACTGGAACAGCTTGGCTAGGGGTGCGGCAAGTTCTGGAGCACAAGTCTTCAGTACTATTGCCGGAATTTTGTCAGGGCCCATAGCCTTTGCAGTATCCAATGCTTTCGGCCGCTTCGTGATATCACGTGGAGTGAATCGAATTGGCTGAAGACTGGCATCTGTAATGCTGGGAATCTCTGGAGGAGGCAGAGATGGATCATCCACTCGACACTTCTGGCTGAAGATTGTAGCAAATACTTCAGCCTTATTTTTTGCATTGATATGCTGCCACCCCCCGCCCCCCACAACAACCCTCCCCCCAACCCCACCCCACCCCACACCCCCCCACCCTACACCCCCCTACACCCCCCCACACCCCACCCCCCACTCACCCCACTCCCCCCACCCCCCCACCCCACACCCCACCCCACACACCCCCACCCCACCCCACACACCCCCACCCCACCCCCACGCTCCCCCCACGCCCACACCCCACCCCCTGGAGTCAATGTTGAGGACTCCCAGGGCCACACCCCTTAATAAAAGTCTGATGATGACCACAAATCCATTGCTGATTGTCGTAAAAACCCATCTGGTTA
The DNA here is from genome assembly GCF_964194155.1 of Cetorhinus maximus. Lineage (NCBI taxonomy): Eukaryota > Metazoa > Chordata > Chondrichthyes > Lamniformes > Cetorhinidae > Cetorhinus > Cetorhinus maximus. The sequence goes on from NC_135888.1 coordinate 125,520,005, forward strand.
ACTGATGTCCTTTAGGAAAGGAAATCTGCTGTCCTTACCTGCTCTGGCCTACATGTGACTCCAGAACCACAGCAATGTGATCGACTCTTAAATGCCCTCTGAACAAGGGCAATCAGGGTTGGACAATGAATGCTGGCCTACCCAGCGATGCCAACATCCCATGAATGAATAATTTTTTTAAAATTAGGTGCAGGATCTCAGCCCAGAAATTGGTATAAATTAAACCCATCTTACACTCAAAAGATGCCATTTGCAACCTCAAAGTGAACCTGCCACATTCACCATGTTAAACCGTTGGGAGCACCTAGTTTAAAAAAAAACACCTTTTCAATAAGCCATGACCAAGCCCCACTAAGATTTTCATTCATTTCTTGGCCTCAATATACCCTTTAAAATAACTCTGCATTTACAAATGATGATGAACACAACCATGCCTCCAGCTACTCAAGTACATTTTCCCATTTTAGACTCCCTTATAATCTCGGCCTACGCATTGGCCCCCATGTTTATATTAACAAAACTCTCTTCTTTAAGCACAGTGAGAGTTTATAATTGTGGCTTTGATTTTGGTTACAGGTACGGAGAGAGCCAGAATGCAATCACCCATCTCTCACTGCCCAGACTTTAGAATTGCTAATATAACATATGATATAAACCAGCTCTGAAGAAGAGTCATACAGACTCAAAACGTTAACCCTGTTTCTCTGTCCACAGGTGCTGCCAGACCCGCTGAGTTTTTCCAGCATTTTTTTGTTTTTATTATAGAATTTGCTACATTTCTTTTGTAGACCTGTCCTCTCCCCGCAAACGCAGGCTCAATTCTTTTGGTAGTACTCCTTGACCAAAATGATTCATTTTTTTAAATTTATAAACAGAATAAGTACATGTGTTATGCAAAGTCATTGTACTCAACAATGCAGGAGGAGGGCATATTAGAATTGTCAACACAGTTGAATGCACACGGGGGCAATTGGAGTTCGGGGCTCCGAAGGCAGGGCTCCTAGGTTTGGCAGGGTTCTGGAGATCTCAAGCTTTGTTGCTATCTTATTGCGTTATGTGGGTCTTCGGAAACCCAATCAAGAAAACTTCCTCAGTGTGGTTACAATCAAATTTGGCCATTTCTTACCAACTTGAGGGAGAGGGGACATGGCAGTCTAATTGTGTTTGGACTTGCAGTAAAGGGTTCCAACTGGTATATGTCCCATAGATGTTTGACTCACAGATTTGTTATAGGGATAATCTCATTTCACCATGGAAAAGAATGTACCTTTCTGCAACCAGCGGTGATAGGTCGAGTACCCCCATGAAAGAGGTAGACACAGGACTGGGTTAGCAAGAAATACAAACCCCGTTATGAAAAAGCATGACCACAGCACCATGTCAATATTTCCGTTCTCATCTTCAGGAAGTGGTTAAAAAAGATGTATTTATATAGCACCTTTCACAACCAATGAAATATAGTTACTGTTGCAATGTAGGAAAATCAGCTCCCAAAACAACAATGTGACCATGACCATATACTCCTTTATGATAAAAACAGAATTACCTGGAAAAACTCAGCAGGTCTGGCAGCATCGGCGGAGAAGAAATCAGTTAACGTTTCGAGCCTTCATGGCCCTTCGGCAGAACTGAAGCATAGTTAGGAGAAGGGAGAAATATAAACTGGTTTAAGGTGGAGGTCGGGTGGGGGGGGGGGGAAGAGAGACGTTGAGGGTGTGGTGATTGTGGAGATAAGCAGTGATAGGAGCAGATAATCAAAAGATGTCACAGACAAAAGGGTCAAAGTGGTGTTGAAGGTGGTGATATTTGTCTAAGAAAAGTGCTAATTAAGAATGGAAGACAGGATACTCAAAGTACAGCTCTAGTGGGGGTGGGGTGGACAGACTAACAAGGTTTTAGTTTTAGATTTAAAAATAATGGAAATAGGTGGGGAAAGAAGAATCTATATAAATTATTGAAAAAAAAAGGGGGGGGGGGGGAGAAACGGGGTGGGGATGGGGGGAGGGGGAGTTTAAGATCTAAAGTTGTTGAATTCAATATTCAGCCCGGAAGGCTGTAAAGTGCCTAGTCGGAAGATGAGGTGCTGTTCCTCCAGTTTGCGTTGGGCTTCACTGGAACAATGCAGCAAGCCAAGGACAGACATGTGGGCAAGAGAACAGGGTGGAGTGTTAAAATGGCAAGCGACAGGGAGGTTTGGGTCTTTCTTGCGGACAGACCGCAGGTGTTCCGCAAAACGGTCGCCCAGTTTGCGTTTGGTCTCTCCAATGTAGAGGAGACCGCATTGGGAGCAACGAATGCAGTAGACTAAGTTAGGGGAAATGCAAGTGAAATGCTGCTTCACTTGAAAGGAGTGTTTGGGCCCTTGGACGGTGAGGAGAGAGGAAGTGAAGGGGCAGGTGTTGCATCTTCTGCGTGGGCATGGGGAGGTGCCATAAGTGGGGGTTGAGGAGTAGGGGGTGATGGAGGAGTGGACCAGGGTGTCCCGGAGGGAACGATCCCTACGGAATGCCGTCGGGGGGGTGAAGGGAAGATGTTTTGGATTTCCAGCATCCGCAGTAGCTTTTAACTTATTGTTTTTACTCCTTTATGATGTTGATTGAGGGATAAATAGTGCCAGGACACCAAGGATAACTCTACTGCTCTTCTTTTATATAGTGCCATGGGATCTTTTACATCCACCTAAGAGATGGGGCCTTACCTTAAAGTCTCATCTGAAAGACCATACCTCCAACAATGCTGCACTCTCTTAGTACTGCACTGGAGCGTCAGCTTTGATTTTTGTACTCAAGTCCTGCAGTGGTACTTGAACCCACAGTCTTATGCCTCATGGGTGGGAGTGCTACCAAATAAGTCTTGGTTGACACCTGAAGCACTTGTGCAGTGCAACTTTTTTTTAAATCTAAATTAGTATTGGAATCCCTTATTTTACAGAATTAGAGATTTCTTAGAAATTGCTGTTTGATTGTAGAAACTTGCACTGTAGTTCAAAAAGCAGACATATTATTGATCAGTTTCAAGGAGTTTAAAGAATACGAGATGTTTTCTACATTTTTTGGCATCTCTCTCATCCACTGATGAACGTACAAAATTGATGGACAGCAACGACCAGCTGGTTCATGAATTCTGTCCCTCCTCTCCTGAACTCACTGATTCATGTTGGGGTGTTGCTTCACGTGTGTCAGCCAAGCCCACTACCTTGCACATGCAGCCATTCATTATTGGCGAGCCTGAAGGGTGAGTTCTTACAGGCAATGTGCTATGGAGGATATTACTGCTCTATCTGATCCTGTCTTTCCCAGGTATCCACATGCATGCACTTACGCTGAAACGAGACATTGAGTAATGGTCACTCTTAGGCACTGGGGACAATGCAGCTTCTCCACTACTGCAGCGAGGGGTAAAGTTAAAAAATGTTGCTACTGGACTAGTAATCCAGAGGCCTGGACTTGTGATCTGGAGACATGAGTTCATAACCTCACCCTGGGGAATTTAAACTCATTTAACTAAATAAAGCTAGAATAAAAAGTTAGTTTCTGTAATGGTGATCATAAAATTATCAGGTTGCCGCAAAAATCCATCTGGTTCACTAAAATCCTTTAGGGAAGTAAACTTGCTGTTCTTACCCAGGCCGGTCTATATGTGACTCCAGATCCAAAACAATGTGGTTGGCTCTTAACTGCCCTATGAAATGGCCTAGCAAGCCACGCAGTTTAAGGATGGACAATAAATGCTGGCCTTGCCTGCATCCCATGAATGAATGGTGAAAAAATACTGAGATCAGTTTAGAGGATTTTGCACCTCATAGACCATAACAGCAAAGGCCTATCCTACCCTCATCCAACATTTCACCCTGGCCAATTTCTGTTTTCTAACCTCAGAGTGTAACGGGCTTTCGTTGTGTGCCTATTACCAATCAAGCCGAGCTCATGAACTCAGGAGGGTCAGGATGGAGCCTGAGGCCAATATTTCCCCTTACCTTACTGGGCAGCACATCGGATCAACAGTGCCATTCAGAAAAGCTCAGACTAATACAAGGTTATTCCAAAGTATAAGTACTGTGGAAGAACAAAAAAAAATCCTTGCAAGACCAGAGCATTTTTTTTTATCATCAATATATTTTTTTCTGATTCATACATACATCACTTTTTTCCCCTCATTTTACACAATCAAGGAAATCTCACAACAGGAGAAATTCTAAAATAAATACTATAAAATAGAACCTTCAAATAAATATTCTTACAAGAACCCTTTTCCAACAGAATCAGAAACAGAACTCTACACAGCTTTTCATGTTAACACAAAGGTGCCAAGTTAAACATGAACAGGAAATTGTAATGACTGGTACTGATAGCATGAATTTCAATGAAGTTCACAATTACTCAAGTTGTGTCTTAAAGAGTACCACACAAATGGAGATTCTGGTAGGTGCCAACTTGGTTGAAATTTCCGGAATTCAGCAGGGATATACAATAATTCTGCCCCTCTCTCTCTTGCCCTCATGCAATTGGATTATTTTGGTGGTACAGTAAAGGTTTAGGAAAAGAATCCTCACGAATATTGATCATGATATTACAGAAGAGAATTAGGTCAATTTTCTACGGCTTTCTTTACAACCTGCTTAAGCCATCTCTCCTTCTCTTATACTGAGTTATACTGGGGTATGGATCCGTGGGCACTGGTAGCCTTCTGGTACCTCTCCCAAGTGGTCATGTTTAAGCCTAGACAGAGGGTTGAGTAGGATCTTTGATGAGGTGAGGGGCATCTTAAGATGATCCCAACCCTGCTTCCAATCAATATCCACACATGAGCATTTCTAGCATGAGTCTTTAGCAAGCAATCAGGAAAGTTGTTTTCACACTGCCTCAGTAGGGCTCCTACCATTGTCCATCAAACCCGTTTTCCTATGAACTAATCACAACTGACATGGTTGGGGAAGCCTGTGGATGGTAGTACATATATCCTTTACATATCAAGAGTCTGGCGCAGGCACACCACCCCTCTCATTTATTTGTTGATAGAAAGGTCATGATCAAATGACCCAAGTTCTGCCCTCAATGTTTAATGATGTTGGTGTGACAAAAGCATACCAAAATACATCAAACTTCTAGCTGGTTTTACTTGGGTCTGTTTCAGTCAATTCCTTGCCTTGCAGAATTTTATACATATAGAAAGTGCCTTATTCAAATCACTGTACCAAGAAAACAGCCACTACACTGCAGGACTTGGGAGCAGAAGAACTTCTCAGCCAACGGGATGGATTTAAAACAAAGTTACCAGTCTTTAGAGCTACTGCATTTACACATATGGAACTTGCACAGGGTCCACAACTGCATGTTACATTCAACAGAATGGAGCAATACTTTTAAGGCTGAATTGGCCTTATATGCACATGTACAAACAGCGACACATATCAGGGAACAGCAATACCAAACTGAGCTAGGCAGATGAGAAAAATACAATTCAACACAAGTGCCTACATTCAGTTTCCACTTTACATTAAACAGAAATCCAGAAACAACATGTATTTATATAGCGCCTTTAACAGAGTCAAATGGCTCAAAGCGCTTCACAGGAGCGTTGTCAAACAAAATTTGATGCAGAGCCACTTAAGGAGATATTAGGGCAGGTGACCAAAAGCTTGGTCAAAGAGGTAGGTTTTAAGGAGCATCTTAAAGAAGGAAAGAGAAGTAGAGATGTCGAAGTTTCTAGAGGAAACTTCAGAGTTTTAGTCCTTGGCAGCTAAAGGCACAGCCATCAACGGTGGAGCAATTAAAATCAGGGATGCTTAAGAGGTTGGAATTGAAGGAGCGCAGGTATCTCTGAGGGTTGCAGGACTGGAAGAGATTACAGAAGTAGTGAGGGGCAAAGCCATGGAGAGATTGAAAACAAGGATGAGAATTGTGAAATCAAGACTTGGTTAAACTATGTGTAACCTACATTGCTTGTAGGCACCTGTACAAACAGCACACCAGTCTGGTTCAATTTGAGTTTGAATTATCATTGTGCATACATATTAGGGATGACTGAGACAGAAGGGGAGTGTGTATGAGGAGGATAAGATAAAGGGCAAACAGATCCTTGGACCTCTCCCCCCTATACTCGTGTCAAAGAAAACATCACACAATACACATTTATCCTTTGTGAATGGAATTACAACAGGCCGGCAGTTTTGGATAAACTGAATCAGCAACAAAGAGGCAAAACACTTGTCTGTGACTTGTCTATGGAACACCAGGCTAGTGAAACTGTCATTCCACATCCTCCATTCAGACTATCTGCTTTGTTCTTTCAACATTCATGTTCAGCACTGCGATACTGCACTGTCTTTCTTTTGAATGCGTGGTAGAACCCAGCTCTTACTAACACTGCAACTGCAGGCTGCCCTTGCTGAGTGAGAGGAGCAGTAAGTGCAGCATCGCTGGAGACATATTCTATCCTCTTGCTGATCACTATTCTGGTTGGCCCTGAACATCCTGTTTCCATTAGTCATGCTGGACTGGAAACTGGAGTTCCGTCCCCTGTGGGCAATCACATCAGATATTGTGAATGTTGGGTTTGCTTCGGTTGCCAGCAATATTTAGAGGAGAATTGGAAGGAGGACTGCAATGCTCACGAGTTAACCAGCTTCATTAACATTTTAAGCTGCATTTGTAGAGCTTCTCAATAAATAATTATTAAAGATATGATGTTAAGATCATTAAAAGTATGTATATGCAATTCTCTAAAACACATCTGTACTCCAATCCCTGTGTACTACATGATCTTAGTTCCATGATCCAGTAATATTATCAGCATCAAGTCATTGTTCAGTTTAGTCCCAATTTATTTCTAGTTTTCTAAGCAGAATAAATATTGGCATGAGTTGCTAAAATGATTATTTCTCAATACTTGTTCTCACTTATCTTTATCGTTCAGTAGATGTTAAAATGGCAAGAGTTTCAAATGATAAACTAAAATTTTATTTTTTTTTAAAAATCTCATTTTACTAGCTAGTATATTTTTAAAATTTCATTCAAAAATGTTCGATTTTATTATTTAAGAACAACAGTGGCATGAAGATCTTGTGGATATTACATAAGAATGGAAATGACTGAAGTGAATTCTATAGAGACAGGCTTGGGTAGAAATATTTTCCTTTTCTCTGTCATAAGCATTGCAATTGTTGCTTTTCCGCTTCTTAGTTTCCTTTTATTATAAGACATTCCAATCACCCTCCCTAGCCTGTTTACTACAAGGTCTTACACAGCTTTCCTGGTTTAACAGGTGCAAATATTGCCAATTCTTGCTACCGTGCACAGCACTCCTTTAAAGCTGCATGGTTAAACTATAGGGCTACACATACCTTTGAACATGCAACCTCAAGGGCCTAAACTCATATATTGTTGGGCAATTGTAATTTTTTTAAATAATGCAAAGACATCATGTGCCTTTTCTCCCTCATATATGTTTATGTTTATAGTCAGGGTAAGAATTGTAAATTATTATTACTTTTATATAGTAATAACTTTTTAATTGCATTGTTAGCGGTTACTTTTGTAGTTTATTTTAGTTTGAAAAAAGCCACTGTCATCTACTCATGCCTGCAGTTCTTGTGAAACAAAAGTCTCTCACACCTAATGAAATAATCCCGTTAACCAGTGGTACTGCTGATGTGCTAAGAAACTCTCACAGACCAAGAAACCAGGCTTAATCGGGACTAAAAAGGAAATGTGAAGTTTTGTTGCAGACATATGACGCACGCAAAAATATCTTTTCAAACAGTTAAACCATGGAGCCTTTCTAGCATTCAGGAAGTGACATTCTGTTGTATAAAATCAAAAAGAGTTAACACATCAAAAGCTTAAATAGCCCATTGGGTAGAGAGTGGGAAACCTTACCTAAAGACACAAAAAAATACTTTACTGTTTTGCTTCAAGATTCTAATCTAAAGCGTCTAGTAAGATTTTATTATGACTTCATCCAGTCTGCAAACTAGTACACTGAATTTTGCGGCGAATATAATTTGGCTTATTTTGCTTTCAATGCTATTTTCTCAGACTCCTTTGGCACAGGATGGAACAAGATTTTAGATCTCACCTAATGGGTAATGCACGTGATCTAAGCAGTTTAGAGGAATATTTGCTATCAATCATATTGCAAAAAAAAAGACCTGATGTGTGCAGCTACTGCCACGAGGCTTCCATAACCCTAGAACATATAGAAATGCATCTCATCAAATTCTGTGTGGCATGTCAAAAAAAGCAGAGCGGACTGTAAGAAATGTTGGCATTAGCAATCGGCCTGAAGTCCACCAGGATGATCTCAGCCAACATATTACATGGTGAGAATTCAAGGTGGTTACTTAGGCTGTTTAGGATTTATACTTCTGCCCATTTCACTCCTCAAAAAAAAACGTTCAGTTTTTGAATGGAACACCCTCCAAATATCAACAACAAAAGGTATGAATTTCTAAACAACTTTGCAAAACCCCCGTGCTTAACTGCTTCTTAAAAGTTTCCTCTAATTATGTATTTCGTCCACTTCAGAAAGATGGGTAGGATTTACCCACTCACTACTGAACAGACCATGTCATTTTTTGAAAGCAGGGACTTGCAAAGGGCTGAACTAGAAAAGTACGGGTGTGAATTATAGTTCCATTAACCACATCACACACTCCCCACATCAGGACGGCTTCTCCCCACTGCAGGATGACACCTCTGGAACCTTGCAGTACACACTGTTGGAATTCTTGCAGCGGCATCCTGGGCGGCTTACAGTATCGTAAAACTTCTGGGAGAGTTTGACACATCCAGTAGCAGGCAAGTAGCAGAGCAAACAAGGCAGAAACACAGACATGGCGCCCATGCAACACCAGCGGGCACAACAGTTAGAGTGGGAACAGGAGCAAGGGTGATCGGCACAGGATCTTTCATCGTCGTCATTGGTGCAATGGTAGAAAATCCCTGTTACCAGACACATGCAGGTGGCATAGTTGACAACTTTCTGGGGGGAGCACAGGCACCTCTGACTGCAGACCCAGCAGAAGGGCAGAGTTCTGGGTGAGGTGCACTGGCTGCACTTACACTTCCCGCAGCCCTCGCACAGCAACATGTGCTTGCCAGTCTCCTGGCCGTGGGCGGAGGTCTCTTTAAGGTCGATGGCTTCGGAGGCGGATGATTTGGGCTGTGATCGAACGGCCCTCTGGCAGTCCTGCTGATCGGCCACCGGTGGCGGCACCGCGTGGTCCAAGAGCCTTTGGTCCGAGGAGGTGCTGCTGCTGCTGCTGATGGAGCTGGGTCTGCCCGTCAGAGAGCTCCAAGACAGGGCAGGGTGCTGAGGGAGTTCATGGTGCTCACATCCCTGGTCGCGGTGACTGAGGGCTGTTGATACCTGCTGGGACGCCCTGCTGTGGGGGTTGGCGTTCCTGCTGGGTTGGGCGGCGATAGGGTTTTCCACATAATCGTTTTCCAGCCGGTTGGGCTTCATTTGGTCCATGGGGAGGATGGTGGTGTGCTGCAATCTGCCGTAGGGTAGCCGGCCGTCCAGAAAGGGTTGGAAGACGGAAGCGGGACTTGCAGCATTCCGGCCGAGTGAAACCCGGCGCTCCATTGGACTCAATCCCCTCGATCCTCAATCAGATTTCCAGCGCCTGGCACAAAGAAAATCAGATATTTATATACATGTACATAAAACAAAACACACACACACACACAACACACACAGGTGCTGCAACATTGAAACAAAACAATACTCAACATCATTCTGTAAAACCCTGTGCACCTGACCAGGGGCAAGGGTTCAAGTTGCTTTAAATTCTTACAGCGGGATCCGCAGGTTTGGGAGCTGGAAGCGATCCCGACATTCGGGACAGGTCACAGTTTATAAGGTTCCTTTTCTCATGCTTGAAGATTGATTTACCAACTCTGCCGAGTTCTCATCTTATTTGTGGTCGAGGTCACATGTCCTTCAAGGTGGAAACCTCCAAAACGTCAATCAAACCAAGTGGCCAAGTCCTGGGTATTAACACTCAGAATCCACACTGCAGTTTCTTGAGCTGCCGTTTCCCCTTGCTGACCGACCAAGTTATGACAAAAGAAAACGAAAACAGGACTGAGAAAGAGGGAACTTTGTGCAACTAACTCAAGGCCCTTAAGGGAGGTTGAATGTTTTCTTTTTTGTTAAAAAAGAAATAATCCTTCCCCCACCACCCCCCACAATCAACGATTTTTTCGTTCCACTTCAGTTATATCGATCTGACATCTCATCCCGGGGTTCTGTCCTGCATTTTCATTTTTCCTTCACTCTTGCCCTTTGGTTACTCTCCCTTTCGTTCGCACTGAAGGTGCTGACTGTCATTCATGAACCCGAGTTGCTGCAGTAACCCAGGGAAGAGGGTATATTAAAACCGTGCAATAATCTCCACCGATGTTTGCATTGCAGACAGGCGTGTGAATGCATGTACAAAGAGAAAGGTTGGAAATTACCAGCAGCCAGACTGATGGACGAAGAGACAGGTAAAAAAATAATTTTCAAGGCACGATCAAAACGCCCCAGCTTAAACGGGTCTCCTGCACAGGAAGAGATTAGATATTTCCTCTTGAATTATTCAGACAATATTCCATGAATTAAAGTGCCTCTTTTCTCCGCGACTAACATATAAAGAGCAGATATGTATCCATCTATTTACTGTCAAAAAATACAACGGGCTATGTTTTAAATGGGACAATATTATGTGCTCTAAATAATACATTGAACAAGCACACCATGAGATGGAAGGATGAATCACTGTTGTAATTTTAACTATGAAGACGGGAGTCTGCATCTCGGGCGCAGTCAATAATGGAATTTCATTCATAAATCGCCGATTAATGAATGGACCCATTTGGCAGCACTCCGGGTGGCCAGAATGTGTTTTGAATAATCGATTCAAGCCATTGAAAGATACAATGAAGCATATTATCATAATAACCCTCATTTGTAATTGCGGGAGCCGGGTTTACACAATAAATTCAGCCTCCACTATTTAAAACATTAACTCTGAGATGTCTTTTAAATCCCGCTATAGTTTGAGAACCGGATTCCCTGTTTTCCATTTTACTTAATACGAACAAGACACCGAAAAACATATTATCACGATTAACAGCCCCGGGTACGTGTTTAGACTGCAGGTTATTTCGCCCTGTCGAAATGTTTAACATAGATTTGAATACGTTTAAAGAGAATTCGGTGCTTTTGTAAATTCAGACAGCCGCTTTCTGCGAGCAAGGTTTAATCTGACAGCGCTTCTTTCTCTTTGAAATCTATTCAAAGGTTATTAATTTAGCAAATTAATTTTAAGAGAAACAATTCTGCTGCTATCCGTGCGCGATTGAAGATGCGTTCCTTAGTTTAATTTACAGGAGGAAAGAGGATCAGAATCGCATAATTGCAATATTTAACTAATAAATCAACATGTGCAACTGTGATAAATAAAACATACTTACTTTAAACGTCCCCAGAATGATAACTAGCCTCGCTAACACCCAGGTGCAATGGGGGATGCTCTGCTTTGTAGATGCAGTGTTGCTTGGCGTGAGGGCGCACAGTGGCGGATTCTGCGTAACTTTGTGAATGAAAACGGCTGGCAGTGGATGGGAGGGTAGTAATTTCCTTAATTTTGTTTTAAATCAATACCGAATAAACAAAGAATGCATCAGTAAACTTAGTAACTCCCCACACCGCACCAGTAACCGTCAGGGGACATTGCAGATGCAATCCTTGCTTTTGCAGCTTCACATTGGAGATTGTGGATGAATCATTGATAAACTGCAGAGACTCCAGCTCAGCCCCGTCCATCAGCCCCACTGCCAGTGAAATGCAATTTTTTTTTCTCTTTTTCGCACTCATGAATGGAAAGGCACAGCTAACGCACTGCGCATGCGGCACCCTCGCAGTGCGCCATGGGAGTTGGAGTCCGCTCACTGCTTCACCCTCCCAGTGGCAGGTGCTCGGTGAACCACAACTCCCGTCGGCCCGCGCGACCCGCCTCCGCTTCCCACGGCTTCATTTGCATGCCGGCTTGCTATAGGGCGCGGAGCAGCCGCCCAAGCGCCGATTGGCCAATTAAAGAGGAAATGCCGCATCCGGTGACGGCCGATTGGATGGGTGATGGTGGGCTTGTGAAGTCCGTGCAATGATTGGTCGGAACGGCGTTCATTGAGATATTCTCTGAGGTTGCTGTGCCCTGGAGAATGGAGACAGTGAGAGCGAGCAGTGGCTGTGACTTACAGCGACACCCTTCACAGTTTTAATACACCCTTTATTGGAGGTTTAACACAGCATCCACAATTTGTATCTGAGCACTTATTGCTGCAGTCCTAACATGTCCCCGTCAGGAGAGCGGGACTTTGGGGTCCCTTTTAAAGCTTAGCCAATAATGTTGTCTCTCGAATTGCAATGCAGCAAAGTCAACTTGATTGAATGCGGAAACCCCAGTACTTCACAACTTGCATTGATATAGAGCATTTAACATAATAAAACGTGCCGAGATGCTTCAAAGGAGCGCTATAAAGCAACATTTGACACCAAGCCACATAAGGTGATATTAGGCTAGATGACCTAAAGTTCAGTCAAAGGGATGGGTTTTAAGGAGTGTCTTAAAGGAGGCTAGAGAAGCAGAGAGAATTGCAGAGAAGCTGAAGGCATTGCGGCTAACAGGAGTGTGATTAAAATCGGGAAAGCCCAAGGCCAGAACTAGAAGAGTGCCCATATCTCAGTTGACTGTAAAACTCAGGGCAGGAAATAACAGAGGGGGAAGACCATGGAGGGATTTGAAACCAAGGATAAAATTTTCAAAATCAAGGTGTTGCTTAACTGGGAGCCAAAGGTAGGTTAGCAAGCACAAGGGAGTTAGGCGAGTGGGACTTGGTGCAAGTAAACATGGGTGACAAAAGTTTCGAATGTCCTCAAGTTTATAGAGGATAAAACTAAGGAGGACAGCCACGAGTACTTTAGAATAGTCAGGTCTAGAGGTAACAAAGCCATGGATGTGGGTTTTAGCAGCAGATGAGCAGAAGGCGATGTTACACTGTTGGAAACAGGTGGTCTTAGTGATGGGGTGATATATGTTATGGAAGTTCATCTCCGAGTCAAATAAAACAGCAAGATTGCAAACAGTCTGGTTCGGCGTCAGAGAGTTGCTAGGGAGATGGACAGAGTCAGTGGCTAGGGAGCCAGAGTTTGAAGCAGTTACAAACACAATGGCTTCTATCTTCCTGGTAATTATTTGAAGGAAATTTCTACTCATCTGGTACAAGCAGTCTGATAGCTTAAAGACCGCTACTCTAACGTGCTCTATGAATACATCAGCACTGTGATTTGATTGTGCTTATTTTTAATAAATACCAGCTGGATCAGGAGTAATGCCAAACTAACACTGTTGGATTTTATGTCTAATAATATGTAAGTATCAAGCATGAAACAAACCTGCCTAAAATGAGACTTACCGGTAGCAACAAACATATATGTGGTCTACAACACTACTCGATTGCTAACAAACAGATTTGTTTGTGCTAAGCATCCCACAAACTCTGACCACGTGCATCAAAACAGTTTTGCAATAGTTTAACATTGGGTGCATTGATTTTTCTAAATGAAGGACATGATCACTGGGTATTTGTACATTTTTCCTCTTTGGGAAAATAATGTAATTATCAAGCTTCATCTAAAATGTAACAAACATAATTTCAAAAGAGCACCCTGCTGTCAGGCCCAGCACTAAGGCTTGGTTGGCCTGGGAGCAAGCCTTACTTTCCCTGTTGCACTCAGCTCCATTCCTAGATTCTGTAATGAATACATTATAGCAGAACATTTTCACCTCCAGATATCAACTAAAAAACAAAACCAGTAGGGTACATTTTACAAAGAATTATCAACTTAACTAATTACTGTACAAAACAAAATGAACACTGATTACCAATTTTCCAAATGGCAATTAAGTTTAGCAAAACAACAGAATCTGAAAATGATACAAAATTTGTTGCTTCCCTCTCCATCACACTCCTTGGCACTTTGTACTATATGTCCACATTCTACTAAGGTTCAAGTTAGCCCATATCTCACAATATCATTAAGTTGCCAGGGACACCTCCAGTTCTCAAAATGCTCCTATTGTGCAACTGAGAATGATCACGTTTCCAACATTAGCCATCCTTCTGATCTTTGAGTAAATTTGCCTATACTTACTGACTTAGGGAGAGTGCCTTGCTCTGTGCATAGCTTCACTGAGCTGAGCCTTTCTCTTTGTTTTTGTCCTGAGAAAGGAAAGTCTATGTACCACTCTCCCCCATTTGGCTAGTCTCTGTAAGTCAGCTCAGCTGCATGGCGTAGTTCAGAGATTTGATTACACAAGGGTACAGCCACCCAGAACCATGGTTAAAACTCAAAAGAGTTACAGCCACCCAGACCAGCTCTTAAGAGCATGTTTGTAGATGCCTAGTTTTGTGGTGCCATTGGTTCCCTGCAGGTTGAATCATTTATACATAGCAATATAGCCAATGACAATGCATGTGTCAGCTATCAGCCGCATATTAAAGTGAAAGTGCCTATAGGATCTAGGCAGAGGAAGGAGATTCTTATCCCACCAGCACTGGCTTGATTTAAATCCAGGTCCCAGAGGTGAAAGGGCTTTGTTCTTAAACCACACCATTACCCACAATCTTTTTCAATTAAGAGTTATGCAGACGTTCAACTATCAATCAGTGGTTCCACTCAATCACTTGACTGGAGCACAGACATGGATTGTGATACTAAAACACAGAATATGCACAACATGAGTGATAAACAGAGAAACCCACCAATAAATTTACTGAAGTGTAACACAATGAGGCACACTCCAACAGAGGCAAGAACAATAGATAGCGGAAAGTGTGTTGCATGGGCATAGCACAATTCAAGGAGTTCAAAGGACATCAAAAATAACAAGTAAAGTTTAGTAAATCAACCGAACCACAAGATGTGTATGATTATGCTCATAGATTTTGCATAGGGTGAATGGAGAGTTGAGAGCTGACAGAGCCTGTCTTTTATTGCACTAAGGCAGAACGCACATACAACTGGTCAGATGTAATAATTGACAATGAAGGCTAATAAGGCAAATTACTGGAGAGTTATAAAGTTTCATGTTTTTACAGTTTGATTTTTGTATACAATAACCTGTAGTATTACAGTCACATCTCATCTTAGCAAGCTACAGTCAACCAGTTTAACACAAATGCGCCAATTTAAAATACTCCAACATGCATTCAGTTAAAATATTCAAAATGGATTGCTTTTCTTTACTGTATATTTCAAGTTTGGATTTCACTGGCAGCTTAAACTACATATTATGATTTATAGTTTACATTATAAGCAATACACGTAGTGCTGCACAAGTTTCAGGAGGCAATAATTTCTTCCTTAGGCACCTTAGAAACTCACAGAATGAAACCATTAAAGTTCCAAAGTTTATCCTTCAGCATCCTCTCAGGTCCCTGAGGTAGTGTAAAATTCCTGTGAGATTTACAAGTCTTGCTATAATGTACTACAATATTGGGCTCAAAATAAAGGAAGATTCAATAGTTGCTTACTAGCATCAACAGACATGTAAAAACAGGACATCCTTCATATTCGATTTGTTTTTAATAATAGAATCACACAATAAGTGCAAGTACTAATCTATCCCTGCAGCCGGTACTTCACATGAAAGCAATTTACACTTACGTGCCCCCTTAATCCACACACACTTTCCTCTCTACAGACCAGCTCAAGTGACAGATGCCACCGGGAGCCTATGCTTCTGCCTCTCTACCACGCAGCGGCAGGGACATAGAATGAGGATGCAGGTGGGCGGGAACGTGCAGATTGAGCTCACACAGCCCACCCACATCAAACAATGCCAGTCCCTTGCTATGCAGCAGGGGTGCTGTGCTGCTTGGCATCAATTGAATGCGTATTTTTAATTAAAAATATATTTGAAGTGGCAGATTGTTTACGGTAGAACTGCAATATGAATGGTTCTACCTGCAATGGTTGAGTTTCAGGCACATTTATCTTTAAAGGTTCGGTTTAAATCACCTACGAAGTTCACCGTAAAAAATTTTTTTGCCACTTCAGGTTCTAACTAGAACCCAACCTGACCTACTTGGGCAACGTTAGGAGTGAATCTTTTGGTCTCACGAGACCAGTAAGAAAATTATTAGTTATCATAATTTAGGAAATTCGGTAATGGCGGGGAAGGTTCCATCACTGATCTATATTTAATTAAGTAACATTTTAAATCAGTATATGTTCATGGGATTAGATGAAGAGGAACGGGATGTGGCTTGGGTGGAGCATAAACAACAGCATGGATCTGTAGGGCCTAATGATCTGTCTTTGTGCTGTAAATACTTCTTAATATTTTGTAAAGCTAGGGTTGTTCACCTTAGAGCAGAGAAGGTAAAGGAAAGATTTGATGGGGCCTTCAAAACCATGAAGCGTTTTGACAGTGTGAATAAGGGAAACTGTTTCCAGTGACATAACGGTCACTAGCCAGCAGACAGAGATTTAACGTGATTGGCAAAAGAATCGGCAACACGAGAAAACATTATTTTACACAGTGAGTTGTTGTGATCTGGAATGCGCTGCCTGAATGAGTGGTGGAAGCAGATTCAATAGTAACTTCCAAAAAAGAATGGATAAATATGTGAAGGAAAAAATTGTACAGGGCTATGGGGAAATAGCAGGGGAGCGAGATTAATTGGATAGCTCTACCAAAGTGCTAGCATGGGCATACAGGCTAAATAGCCTCTTTCTGTGTTGTATCAGTCTATAATTCTAAACCAAGTGGTGTCAGATGTGAATTTACGCTGTCCAAAATCATTCATGGTTTACCATCAATTCAGTTTCACCCTCTTAAAGATGCAAATTTAAGTTTCCTTCTACAATCACAGTTTATTTTGCCTTGAAAGCCCTATTAGGAATAGTAATTTTACAATCCTTGTATGAAACAAAATGTCCAATTCTCATGGTCAGAATAAACAAAGATCTGGAAATATCAAATTCACTCACTGGCCATTTCAACCAGGCATAATCTGGAAAATGTTACAACTCCACTCAATGGCTTAAAGCTAAGCTCATAAGAAATACATGGTATTGATCAGGGTTGCAACTGATGCCATAAAAACAGGTCATTTGAAAACAGTTGTGCAAAGTCTATTTAATCTTTTGTTGAGCAATTCCAATCAAACAACAGAAACTATCTTACACTAAAATGCACTGTTGTTTCCTGGAGATTATTTTTAGCTTGCTACGCATTAATAAAAGTGCAAATGAGGTCAAGTAGGGCAACATCATGGTTGGATTAAAATTCTATAACAATCAGAAAATCAAGTGCACACACTGCACCTTTTCTTCATTTGAATGTACACGCTTCATTTACCCAGATAATTCTAACCAAATAAAACTATTCCTATATATTTAATTGTATAAATCTGCATTTATAGCATGTTATCATACCTCTCAGAAATGACATTGAGCCCTAAAATAGTCATAATATTGATATGCAGTGGCTGTTGTTACCTAGCAAATACAGTGATCATTTTGCATTCAACACAATTTGGCGAATGGTAATTCAACTCCTGACTCCCCAAAGCCTGTCCACCATCTACAAGGCACAAGTCAGGAGTGCGATGGAATACTCCCCACTTGTCTGGATGAGTGCAGCTCCAGCAACACTCAAGAAGCTCAACACCATCCAAGTCAAAGCAGCCTGCTTGATTGGCACCCCATCCAACACAATAAACATTCACTCCCTCCACCAGCAACACCCAGTGGCAGCAGTCTGTACCAACTACAAGATGCACTACAAGGCTCCTTCGACAGCACCTTCCAAACCCGTGACCTCTACCACCTAGAAAGACAAGAGCAACAGATGCATGGGGAACACTGCCACCTGCAAGTTCCCCATCCAAGCCACACACCATCCTGACTTGGAAATATATCCCTGTTCCTTCACTGTCGCTGGGTCAAAATCCTGGAACACCCTTCCTGACAGTACTGTGGGTGTTCTTACAACACAGGGACTACAGTTCAAGAAAGCTGCATCACTTTCCCAAAGGCAATTAGGGGTGGGCAACAAAAAAAAGTTCAGAAACAATAATGAGATAAATAACCAGTCAATCTGGTTTTTTTTTTAGTAGCGATGGCTGAGAGAGAAATGCTGGCTAAGACTCATTGCCCTTCTTTGAATAATGCCATGCGATATTTAACATCCATTTAGTGCATCAGGCAGATTAACATGTCATAGAAAGGCAGCACCTCTGACAGCGCACCACTCAGTCAGTATTGCACTGGACTTTGTTGATCCCAGTCTGGGATGCCAGTAACCTTAACAACCCCGAATTAGAGAGGTTCGCTCTTCGGTGACCCTTGGGGAAAATATTTTAGATACTGGGTGCAGCCAAAATTAGGCTTGGTTGTGATGCCAACCACAGTCAAATAGCCAACCAACAATATGCAGCTAGTGAGATTCGAGTTCGCATTAGTGTTTTGCTCTTAGGGACAGGAGTGATTACACACGAATAATCAGTATTTGGGTGTAGTGTTGAGGGTGCTTGTTACTTTTGGAATCACATCACAGTAAGGAGCCGATGCCTTCAGGCAATAGAGGAAGGAAGGAAATTGGAAGAGAAAATTGGTGAGAAAAAAATTGTTAACCTGTCAGCCGACTGCCACAGTAGAGGTTTTGTGTATAAAGCACATTTGGGAAGCATTAGCCTTTGCCTAGATGTCACTGTGACACTGTGATCTTTGAAGTTTAGGATCTATAATTAAGAAAACAGAGTAGAACAAACATCTTGAGTGTAGGAGTTTAATTTTTTGCCTAAGATGCAACTTTGTGCAATTATAAACACATATGTCTATTTTCTTTAAATAGTGAAACTTACTGCAATGTACTTATATTAATGGTAAATGGGAATGATGAACTAATTTATTTCCTATAGCCAGAATATCGTGTGCAGCAAATGAATGCATCAGTGTTTATTAAAGAAGTCTTCAGTCCTCCCTCTTCACTATTATCAAGCTACCTGCCATAAAAAAGCATAATACACACAGCCTGACTCAATCATATAGCACAGAAGGCCATTCAGCCTACTGTGTCTGTGTCTGCTCTTTGTTTCCATTGCTAGCACAGAACCGTGGTAAATTAAATTTAAATGCTACTCTTTATTCAATATGAATCTTAAATAACAAATGACTGGGTGCTGCAGCAGCTATTTGCAAACGGTCCTAAATTGGGACCTAAGCTCAGCTGAGGTTCAGACTGATGAACAGAAGTTCTCTTCTCTGCTGACTGTGAGGATGCAAAATGTAACAGTTTGGGCTAGCCTTGATTCAGTTCCAAACAGACACATAGCCTGAGTACAAAAGTGTCCACAGTCCAACACAAAAGATGTGGCAATCTCAAAAGAAGCCACAAAGATTTGAGCAGAGATGCATTACTAAGGGGTGTGTGTCTGAGGCTGAGATTGAGGAAAGGGAGCATTTTTGGATAGACCAGAGAGAGATTTATTCAACATCGGTCCACAATATAATCTGAACTGACAGTAATTGATGGTAACCCAGTGTGCCGAGAGTGGAAAAGTACTCAATTTCACAGTATCTTCAAAAGTCCAAAGATGACACTGAAATAAAGTTTGAGAGACTTCAGAGAACTGTTCAAACTAATACTAAATTGTATTAACCAGAAGACAAGAAACTTTCAAATCAATTCTATCTTTAATAAATGAGCTGTTGAAACTGGTGAAACTATTACAGAAATGATGATATACAGATACAGTTCAGATCAGCAGGCAGTTAACACTTCACTAGAAATGAGAATACAACTTATATGCCAAATGAATGAATTAATTGCATTTTATTGCTTGCACACAACTCTCAAAATCAGGAACAATAGCTAAACTCACGAAAAAAAAAGCAAAAATAGAATTCTTTACCCACACTTAAAAGACATACATGGCAACCTATAATATTTTTTTAAGTTTCTTGAAGTTCCACTGAGCAGATATGAGAATGCTGAGGCAAGGAGCCTAGCCAGACCTATTTTACAACACTTGCTTATCGCTAAAACAGATTATCTGGTCATTTATCCCATTGATGCTTATGGGACCTTGCTCTGTACAAATTGGGTGTCATGTTTCACTACATAACAACAGTGACTGCACTTCAGAAGTACTTCACAGGCTGTGAATGCTTTGTGATGCCCTGAGATTGTGAAAGGTGTTGCATAAATCCAAACTCCTTGCCTCCTCGCTGTTTGAAATAGGAAGAGCTTTGACAGCAGCTGCTCTGAAGGAACACAGAGCTCAACCCATCAAATGAAGGAGCTTCACATTATTTGGAAAGCAATGTGCGACTAAAGAAAGCAAAGAGGGAAAGACACCCCTGAGAGTCCCAAGCTAAGTAATTGTTATAACATTCAAAATCAATTGTAGTATGGTTCAAAGCTTTGTGCAAAGTCTTATTGAAGCACAGCATGTTATTTATTTACATCTTTGTATATATTTAAAAAAAACTCCTCTGGTCTCTTCCACTATTAAATGAGTTGGAGCTTGTCAGCAACACAATGGTTGTTTGATTCTAGTGGAATGCTAGGACAGTAGAGAAATAATCTGTGTTTATGAATTCAGTTTACAAACTTCAGCAAAATCCCAGGGCTCAAACTCCCTCAAAGTAAACAGATTATCTCAATAGTGGAAGTGACCTCAAGGCGTTTCTTCACTTGTGTGAAAGACTGGCAAATTTATCTTAATCCACCCTGAAAGATTTGAGTATCCTGAAAAATATGGACAGAAAGGCCATGGAGTTAAAAAGAAATCCATGAAGCTCAGAATTCCACCTGCCCAGCCTTGAGAGTCCAGTTTTTAATGGGCTGTCATCAAATTGGCAAAATCTAATGCACACCAAAAATATGAAAGCAGCATTAAAACACCTACTTCTGAAATCCATCATACGGAGGCATTGATGAGTAAGGTTTTCACTGAAATTTCATCAGAAACACCGTGATTCTCCGAACTCAAACCAACGGTGACATGAGGAACCTTTTTTTCACACAGCGAGTGGTTAGGATCTGGAATTCGCTGCTTGAGAGTGTGGTGGAGGCAGATACAATCAGGGCTTTCAAGAGGGAATTGGATAAGCTCCTGAAGAGAAAAAAAAATGCAGGCCATGGGGAAAGGGCAGGGCAATCAGGCGAACGTAGTTGCTTTTACAGGGAGCTGGCACTGACGATAGGGGCTGCATGGCCTCCTCTTGTGCTGTAACCATTCGACGATTCGATGACGTTACCTGTCCTGGTTCAGTTTTGGCAGAAGGGACAATTCTAATCCCGGTAGTTTTCGGTAGGTCCTTTGTAGTGAAAGATGTGAGAGAGAGCCTATTGAGTTTGTGTGTGTGTATACAACACAATGGCACAGCAGTGGAGGGTTGGGGTGGTGGTGGTGGTGGTGGGGGGTGCTGGGAAATCAAGCACAGTCATTTTACAAGGGGTCAGAATGCACATCTGCAGCTGTCCAAGATGGCATTTGCTCAATAATGGCAAACCTGGTAGAGCCGTGGGAACATGTCTAAAAGATTTATTTAATTTTTTACTTTTTAACTTTAAAGCACTGGTTATCTGTTTATTCATTAACTGGAGCATCGCTACATTAACACTGCCACATTACCAACACAACTTCAGCAATAATGGCTCCTTTAATTTAGGATGATAACCAAGGATTCAAATCAGCTAACCAGAGATCCTTAATGCATAAGTTATAAAGTAAAAATGATCTTAAGTGTTATGTAAATGTGATCCAAATAATTATGACAGGTATATTTTGCTCAACTCTCCCCCAGAAAATCCTTTGTATTTTATAAACCGTGTTACTGTAACCTATCACCGATGGTCAATGGCACTAGTTTGGGGAGGTTTAATGGGAAAATAAAACCATCACAGAATTGAAAATCCCCAAAACGCTAATAAAAAAAAACCTGGGGATCCCATGTAATAAAAATGGTATTTGATTTATTGGGTCACCATAAAACCAATGGCCCTTATGATAAACAACAGAATCAGGAAATGCAGCAAGGAATTCCCAAAGCATCTGTAAAAAAAACCCCCCGAAATCCCGTGTTATTTGAAAAAAAAAGGAATGTGATTGAGAACAACTGTAAACTAGAAATCCCAGCTACGGGGCCTGATTTAGCACATGCAGAACAGTCAGCCAGTCCCTTCCAGTAAATGGAAAAGAACACACCACCTCAAGGCTTTCTGTCTCAACCGTGTACATCTGTGAAGTTCAGGGCACGGGCTGGGAGGGGTGCGGTGGAATAAAAGTGGGAGTTTTTTTTAAACTCCAAATTCTGACAGAGTTTGCATTAGTTTACTAAAGGAGGCATGCAATAAAGCATTCTATTTTTTCACAATAGACAAACGAGGTAAGGGGTTTTTTTCCCCTGTTGTTCTGTGAACCCAGAGAATATATTGCAACTTGACCCTTAATCTCGCAACATGTCAAAAGAGGCGAGGGACAATAATCTTTGGAGATTGTTGAACAATTGCAGTGGGTAAACAATGATTAACATATTCAGCTTCTACGCTAGGAAGAATGAATGAGGCGAACAGCCTTGAGAGCATGAGAGGGAACGCCAAAAGATTTTAGTTTAGACGATGTAAATTAATAAAATGGTCGGCTTCATCTATTTAACCAGATCAGAATACAGACTGTGGCATTGGGGGCCAATATTTAGGTAGCGGTGCGGGAGAGTAAGGCTGAATGGGCTGAGTTTGTATGTGTTGGGAGGGGAAGGCAGAATTCTTTCTTTAAGTAGTGCTGGTGCAGACAGCCCGCCTGGCAGGCGCCCTGAGCCTCACAAAAGGACAGGATGTGTTCATTTGTAAGTAAACCGCAGAACGGAAATTATTGTAATTTTCTCTAAAGTATCCTACTGTCTGCTCTCCGCCCCCCACTCCCCTCCTCCCTCTCCTGCACACAGGCAAAAAGGAAGAGAGAGAGAGAGAGAGAAAAAGGATCAGTTTGAACGTGCAGTGAAGTTTGTCCATGAGCCAAAGTCCAAAGTTTTAAAAATAGAGAAATAAAACTTTAAGAAATGCTAAGTAGACCAGTTTTTGGCTGATTAGGAATAAATGCAAGCTGTGTCCCAGGCTAAAGCTGAAAATGCGACAAATCGGAACTTTATGTGTGATTGAATGCTACGAAAGCATTTTCTGGCTAATATGGTTTGAGTTAAGGCAGTATTTTGATATTTAAAATAACACTCCCCTTTTTTCACACACTCCTCCAAGTTTAATAAAGAGATTCCGATTTACTTTACGTTCCTTTCTCCAGCTGAGAATAAAATGATATGTAATACCACAGACAAGCTGAGTAAATGATCGCTCTGCAGCGAGTTTAAGGTGAAATCTTTTGATTGTTAGCGAGGGAGAGACATTCCTTCAAAATCTCGAATGCTGAGTCCAGGTTTGTTGGGGGGGGTGGGAAACTAGAGAGGTAACAATGCTGGCGAGACGAGTAACCCCAGAAAGTCGGTTTTACAAGTTAAACATGGTGGGTGGGAGGGAAATTCCTATTTTTAGTGTTAATAAAAAAAAAAATCTATTCTGGAATATCAAACCACTTGAGTGACACGTTTTAAAGGTGGTGGTTTGCACACACCCACATATTTTTTTTTTAAAATATACAGTTCAAGACAGGTTAGATTTTAACAATAAACATTGCACTCAGCGATGTTAATGCTCCTTCTTTGCAGGATCCGAAGAAGGGGCATTTATTTAGTTCAGAAGTCAAGACACTCACCGTGAAACAGAACCAGGGAGCCTGGCGGGTGGATCCTGGGAGTTTCTCCCTTATTATTTCGATTGGTCTTTGTGCGCTTTTCCAACTGATAAGAGTCTCTCCCGTGTATCGTTCGCTGCTGTTTATTGTTCGCGTGCTGTTCCTGTCAATCATCCTTTTGACAGCCCGGAAGGATCGGGGACTATACAAACAAGAGGGGTGGGAGGAGAGGCTACACGCCGTCCAATAACAACAAATACACCATTCTAGTACTTAGCAACGATGAATTCTATCAGCCTGCTCTTATTCCCTGAATGGTTTGGTTTTGTGCCTGTTGTCATGAATTTTGTTTCAAGCCCGTTGTAAAGTTGAGTTGGGGGGTGGGTGGGAGCCGAACTAAGAAAATTCGGAGAGGCAAGGTTTCTGCTGAAGTTTTCTTCGCTCTGATTGATTATGAAGTTTATTCTTGTGGAAAGTGGAGAATTGATTCGCGCGCCATGAGTTACTGTTCTGATCACAGGGCAGCCTGGGTCCAAATGAATGGTGGGACAGGGATTGAATGGTTTGCTCTTTTTCCTGTGCTCATTGTGAGAGGTTGACACTTTAGTGCAATGGTAAGGGAGTGCAGCACTGTCAGATGAGACGTTAAGTGGAAGATCCAAAAGCCTGCTTGATTAATGGATGTAAAATATCCTACAGCACTGTTCAGAAAAAAGTAGAGAGTTCCCATGCTGCCCTGGCCAACATTCATCCCTCTATGTAATCAAATATCCCAAGGCTTTTTGCAGGAGCATTACAACGCAAAGTATGACACCAAGCCACAGAAGGAGTTTGTTCCCGTGACCAAAAGCTTGGTCAAAGTGTTAGGTTTGAAGGGAGTACCTTAAAGAAGGAAATTGTGGCAGATAGGTGTAGAGGGTATTCCAGAGCTTGGGACTAAACAACTGAAGGTACGGCCACCAATGGTGGAGCAATTAAAATTGAGGATGCACTAAAGCAGAGAATTAGAGGAGCACAGATGTGAGTCCAGGGCTAGAGCTGGGGACCATTAAAGGAAAGTTGGCTAGATGGGCTAGTGGAAGGGAGGGTTGTGGCAGAGGCAGCTGACCAAATTGTCTCAATTTTAGTGACATCCTGAGCTCCTCACTATTGTTGTTGGAGGGGGCAGGGGGATGGGTTTAAAAAGGGGGTCACCTTTGGTTTCCAGAGTGTTCCAGTTTGAAGATTTTTCTTAGCACTGTTGCCTCAATTGCCTGAATATAAAGCTAGCCTCAGTAATGGTGGCCATGAAGCTATCATCAGTTGTCGTAAAAAATCCATCTGGTTCACTAATGTCCTTTAGAGAAGGAAATCTGCCATCGTTACCTGGTCTGGTCTACATGTGACTCCAGACCCACAGCAATTGTGGTCCAAGGGAAAATAGGGATGGGCAACAAATGCTGGTCTTGTTGGTGATGCCCAAATCCCATGAAAGAACAAAAGAAAAAGAAAGGAGGGAGGAGAAGGAAGAACAGAAGGAAAGGCCTGTGAAGTGTGGAAGGCAGGAGAGAGCAAATGACAAAAGAGATAATGGTGCAAGGTGAAAGGAGATATTAATGGGACACAAAACAAATGAATCTGGAGGAGGTATAAATGGGGATAGCAGAGTCATCACGACCGGCTGCTGTCTGGAAAAAATGGTGTTAATAATCTGAAATTGTTAAACGTAAGTCCAGAAGGCTGTGAAGTACCTGATCCAAAAATAAGAGTGTTGTTCTTCAAGGTTACATTGAGCTTCATTTGAACAGTGTTGGAGGTTGAGGGTAGGGAAGGGAAAATAAGAGTGTGGCAGAGAATTATAATTACAGGTGACCGGACACTTGAGGTCATGCTTATGGATTGAAAGGAGATGTTCTGCAAAGCCATAACACAATCATCATTTAGTATCATTGTCGTGGAGACCACATCATGGACGGCGAATATAATATTTTAAGTTAAAAGGAGTACAGGTAAATCGCTGTTTCACCAGGAAGGAGTGTTTGGGGACTTCTGTGGTGGGAAGCCAGGAGGTAAAACTGCACTTTCAAAATCCCAACAGTCCAGCTTTTGGCCCTCTGTTCACCACAACATTTCTGCAGCTACTTATTTGCTCAACTGCACTCTCACCTTCTCCACTGATGCCCTGAACCACAATAAAACAATGACTGTTTCAGCTCCTGGCCATTCCCCCTGGTACTGCCTTCCCTCCGATCCCTTAGGTCCAAGGGATGCAGGCTTGAATAAGTATGGTGGACAACTGGCTTAGTCATTCACTGAAAGATCTGGCTGTGCACACATATAGTACTATTGGGTCCTGCTCTCAAATACTATAACTGCTCTGTTGTCCAGGATCATTCTGCAATACAAGGATAACACCTGACTTCTTTATTACCAACCGCCTTGCTAAACCCCTCTTCCCTGTTTCCTCCGCTTTCAGAGCTCATGGGACTCCTTTGTCACTAAGATTAAGACCAACTGATTAGCTGCCTCTTCCATTACCCTCCTTTTCTTAGCACACTGCACCATCTAAATCTCCCCCCACCCTAGCCCTGAGCTTGCAGCTTTCTCTAGTTTCATTCCTATCTCCCTTCTTGTTCTTTCTAAGCCCATCTTATCTATAGAACTATCTCCTGCTCCCTGGACCCGATTCCCATTAAACAGTTGACCAAATAACTTTTCTTCCTGACTTACAAGTTTGTTGATATTGGTAACAGTTCTCTCTTCAGGCACTGTGCCTCTCTCATTTAAAACTATCACTATCACCTCTCCTCAAAATACCAACCTTGACCCCATAGGCCTTGCAAATGACCATCTCCAACTTCCTTTCCTCTCCAAAGTCCTTGAATGTCACCTCCTAAATCTAAGTCTATCTTTTCCAAAACTCTAGGTTTGAATCCCTCCAATCAGGTTTCCAACCCTGCCACAGTCCTGAAACACCTCTTATCAAAGTCATAAATGATATCCTATGTGGCTCACACCAAGATAAGCTATCACCCATCATCCTCCTTGACCTGTCTGCAGCCTTTGACACGGCTGACCACACCATCCTTCTCCAATGCCAATCCACTGTCATCCAACTGGGTGGGGCTACATTCGTCTGGCCCCATTCTTGGCTATCCAATTGTAGCTAGAGTATCACCGGCAATGGTTTATCTTCCCGCTCCCTCAGGTGCCCCCCCAAAGGACCTATTCTTGGCTCCTGCTATTTCTCATCGACAGTGACATTACCCAAAGCACAGCATTAGTTTCATATATCTGATACCCAGCTCTACCTCACCACCTCTCTCGACTCCTCCACTGTTGCTTAATTTTCAGACTGCTTATCCGCCATCCAGTACTGGATATGCAGAAATTTCTTCCAATTAAATATTGGGAAGACTGAAGCCAATGTCTTTGGTCCACGCCCCAAACTCCATTCCCTAGTGACCAACTCCATCCCTCTGCTTGGCCAGTGTCTGAGGCTGAAACAGACTGTTTGCAAACATGATGTCATATTTGATCCCGTGATGAGCTTCTGACCACATATCCACACCATCACTAAGATTGCCTATTTCTGTGACAGGTTCAGATTAGATAGACAAAGAAAAGCTGTTCTCATTAGTTGGTGGTACAAAGACTGGGGGAGACAGATTTAAGGTTTTGAGCAAGAGATGCAGCGGGAATGTGAGGCAGTGAATGGTCGTGAGCTGGAACTCACTGCCCACCAGGGTGGTGGAAGTGGAAACAATGAATGATTTCAAAAGAAAATTGGATGGCCACCTAAGGGAAATAAACTTGTAGGTCTACAGGCATAAAGCAGGGGATTGGGACTGACTGGATTGCTCTATAAAGCAATATGGACTCGATGGACCAAATGGTTTCCTTCTGTGCTGTAATGACTCTATAACTATAAAAGGGCAAGTATTGCATTTCCTCCACTTGCATAGAAAGTTGGGAGTGACCAAGGGATGGATCAGGGTACTTAAAATGGAATGTTCCCTGCGAAATGTTGAAAGGCAATGAAATAAGAGTCCTTACAGGAAGCTGGGTGGGAGGAAGTGTAATCAAGATAGCTGTGGAAATCAGTGGGTTGAGAGATAGGAACTTAACTCTGCTTCTCAATGTGCTGCTCTACCTGACCTGGGAGGGCCACATGCTGCCACTGGGCACTCAAAATGAGAAGAGTCTCAGCACTAATATCCCTCACCTCAATGTGCACAAAAGAAAATATTAACCAAAAATGTTTCAGTAAATCTTCTAGTTCAAACTAAACTGTAACGTTAGAGACAATAAGATAAGGGGATACAATTTTAAAAGCAATAAGAGGCAAATTTAGGACTGGCATCAGAAATTCTTACCAAATGAGTGATCAACACATGGGGCTGGATTTTTCCCTGATGGAGGGAAACAGAGATCATGACTGTTCCTGGGTCCAGAAACTGTCCCCGGGCAAACAGTCACTCATTAGGATTTTCATGTAGGCGCCCCCTTAATTGGCCTAGAGATGGACCAGCTCTCGAAGAAGGCAGGCAAATCAGTGGCCAAAAATAAAAACAAAAAGCTAAAAGCTACTGCGGATGCTGGAAATCCAAAACAAAAACAGAATTACCTGGAAAAACTCAGCAGATCTGGCAGCATCGGTGGAGAAGAAATCAGTTAACGTTTCGAGTCTTCATGACCCTTCGGCAGAACTGAGTATAGTTAGGAGAAAGGTGAAATATAAGCTGGTCTAAGGTGGGGGGGCGGGGGGAGAGAGAAGTAGAGGGTGGGATGATTGTGGAGATAAGCAAGCAGCGATAGGAGCAGATAATTAAAAGATGTCACAGACAAAAGGATCAAAGAGGTGTTGAAGGTGGTGATATTATCTAAGAAAAGTGCTAATTAAGAATGGAAGGCAGGACACTCAAGGTACAGCTCTACTGGGGGTGGGGTGGAAAGACTAACAAAGTTTTAGTTTTAGATTTAAAAATAATGGAAATAGGTGGGAAAAGAAGAATCTATATAAATTATTGAAAAAAAAGGGAGGGGGGAGAAACGGGGTGGGGATGGGGGGAGGGGGAGTTTAAGATCTAAAGTTGTTGAATTCAATATTCAGCCCGGAAGGCTGTAAAGTGCCTAGTCGGAAGATGAGGTGCTGTTCCTCCAGTTTGCGTTGGGCTTCACTGGAACAATGCAGCAAGCCAAGGACAGACATGTGGGCAAGAGAACAGGGTGGAGTGTTAAAATGGCAAGCGACAGGGAGGTTTGGGTCTTTCTTGCGGACAGACCGCAGGTGTTCTGCAAAGCGGTCGCCCAGTTTGCGTTTGGTCTCTCCAATGTAGAGGAGACCGCATCAGAGGCCCTCCACTTTGAAAGGAGCAGCAGGCTGTACTGGCAGCTAAGTAAGGGTGCTTCAAAATGGGGACGCCCTCAATCCAAATTTTAAAAAATGGAACTTGCAACAGGACATCACAGTTTTGTGGGCGCTGGGGGCCAGGGGAAGCCCCTCTGCATGATGGCCCATCGTGCCTGCTCCTGTACCAAGGCAGGCAGGGAGGGTGGGCCTCCAGGTCTGCCTGGAGTTCCAGCTCCCCCAGCCTGCCATCAGGCACCTAAACTGGCGCCCCCATCAGGCAGAACCTGGAGGCCTACTGGCAAATCTCAGTCGGCTTCCTCTAATTGACCTCAGATGGCTCTTAATGAGCCATGTCAGCTATCTGCCATGTGTGGGCGGGTAGTCCTACCATCCCTCTATGCCACCTCCACAAAAATAGCCCAGAGGCGAAA
Source organism: Cetorhinus maximus (assembly GCF_964194155.1). Classification (NCBI taxonomy): domain Eukaryota; kingdom Metazoa; phylum Chordata; class Chondrichthyes; order Lamniformes; family Cetorhinidae; genus Cetorhinus; species Cetorhinus maximus. Next base: position 125,549,581 of record NC_135888.1, read on the forward strand.
CAGAGCCAGAGAACCGGCATGTTGGCAAGTGGGGCTATTTTAGCTCCAACCCGCCTACATTCCTGGTGGGGGCACAAGATCGTGCCTATGGATTGGATATGCAGGGAGTGTGGTGAAATTGAAAACCCTGGAATCATTTAACAAACAGATGGATTCCATTATGGGGGAGACTAAAAGATCATTCTGAATGGATGCATTAAAATTGATTAAGTGACCTCTCATCTATATCTATCTTGTAATAGAACTGCGTATATGAAATCTATACCCAGCGAACAGGAATAGCAGCCTCAAATTTATTAATAACACTTACGAAAACACCACCGCCAAAAGCAGCCTCACACCAGAATAGGAATTTGATGACCCAAGTTGACAACTAGTAAACTATGTAAAAGTTTCTCACACTCCACCAAAATTCTAGTGAAAAAATCAGCTATATGGAATGTTTTTTTTACCTTTCATGGGATGTGGACATCTCTGGCAAAGCCAGTGTTTGTTGTCCATCCCTAATTGCCCTTGAACTGAACATTTCAGGGGACAACCACATTGCTGTGGGTCCAGAGTCACATGTAGGCCATGCGGGGTAAGGACAGCCGATTTTCTTCCCTAAAGGACCTTAGAGAACCAGATGGGTCTTTATGACATTCGATGATAGTTTCATGGTCACCATCACTGAGGCTAGCTTTATATTCCAGATTATTAATTGAATTTAAATTCCACCAGCTGCAGTGGTGGGATTTGAACACAGAGCTTAGCCTGGACCTGTGGATTACTGGTTCAGTGATATTAAACAGTGGGCGGAATTTTCGCTGCCCGCTGGCATCGGGCGTGTTTGGCGGTATGAGCGGACAATATGGCGAGAAGGCCAAAAATCGGTTTCACCACATCATGAAACCGGCTAGCGATTGTCCGCTCAGCCTACAGAAACATAGAAACATAGAAAATACGGGCAGGAATATGTCATTTTGCCCTTCGAGCCTGCTCCACCCTTCAATATGATCATGGCTGCTCCTCTATCTCAACGCCATACTCCCGCTCTCTCCCCATACCTCTTGATGCCTTTAGAGTCCAGAAATGTATCAATTTCCTTCTTAAATATATTCAGTAACTTGGCCTCATTTCTCCTCATCTCATTCCTAAATGGTCTACACCGTATCCTGAGACTATGACCACTTGTTCTAGAAGCCCCAGCCAGGGGAAACATCATCCCTGCATCCAGTCTGTCCCGCCCTGTCAGAGTTTCATACGTTTCAATGAGACCCCCTCTCATTCTTCTAAACTCTCGTGAACACCGACCTAGTAGGCCCAATCTCTCCTCATTCGACAATCCTGCCATCCCAGGAATCAATCTGGTGAACCTTCACTGCACTCCCTCTATGGCAAGTATACCCTTTCTTAGATAAGGAGGCCATAACTGCACACAATACTCCAGGTGTGGCCTCACTAAGGCCCTGTACAGCTGCAGTAAGACATCCTAATTCTTGTACTCAAGTCCTCTCGCAATGAAGGCCAACATACCATTTGCCTCCTCAATTGTTTGCTGCATCTGCATGCTTGCTTTCAGTGATTGGCGTACAAGGACACCCAGATCCCTTTGCATATCAACATTACCCAATCTATTACCATTTAAGTGATACTCTGCCATTCTGTTTTTCCTACCAAAGTGGATAACTTCACACTTATCCACATTATACTGCATCTGCCATGTATTTGCCCACTCACGCAACCTGTCTAAATCACTTTGAAGGCTCTTAACACCCTCCTCATCGCTCACATTCCCATCAAGTTTTGTATCATCAGAAAACTTGGAAATATTTGGTTCCCTCATCCCATTCATTGATATAGTGAATATTGTGAATAGCTGGAGCCCAAGCACTGATCCCTGCGCTATTCCACTAGTCACCGCCTCCCACGGGGATTGCCCCCAATCCCATGTGCTTTAATTTTGCACACTAACCCCTTATGTGGGACTTTATCAAAAGCTTTCTGAAAATCCAAATACACCACATCCACTGGTTCTCCCTTCTTTATTCTGCTAGTTACGTTCTCAAAAAACTCCAGTATGTTTGTCAAACATGATTTCCCTTTTATAAATCCATGTTGACTTTGTCTAATCACGTTGATATTTTCTAAGTGTCCTGTTATCACATCCTTTATAATAGACTCTGGCATTTTCCCTACTACTGATGTTAGGCTAACCAGTCTGTAATTCACTGTTTTCTCCCTCCCTCCTTTTTTTAAATAGTGGGGTTACATTTGCCACCCTCCAATCTGCCAGGACTGTTCCGGAATCTACACAATTTTAGAAGATGACAGCCAACGCAACCATTATTTCCACAGCCACTTTCTTTAGTACCCTGGGATGTAGATTATTGGGCCCTGAGGATTTATCGGCTTTCAGTTCCATTAATTTCTCCAGCACTATTGTTTTAGTAATACTAATTTCCTTCAATTCCTCCTTCTCACTAGACCCTTGGTTCCCTAGTATTTCTGGGAAGTTATTTGTGTCTTTCTCCATGAAGACAGAACTAAAGTAGCTGTTTAATTGCTCTGCCATTTCCTTGTTCTCTATTATAAATTCTCCTTTTTTGGACTGAAGGGACTTACATTTGTCTTCATTAATCTTTTTCTTTCAACATATTTATAGAAGCTTTTACAGTTCGCTTTTATGTTCCTTCCAAGTTTACTCTCATATTCTTTTTCTTCCCCTTTTAATCAATCTCTTGGTCCTCCTTAATATAAAAGCAAAACGCTGCAGATGCAGGAAATCTGAAACAGAAACAGAAAATACTGGAAAAACTCATCAGGTCTAGAAGCATCTGTGGAGAGAGAAACAGAGGTAACGTTTCAAGTCCATGTGACCCTTCTTCAGAGCTCTTTGTATCAAACCGCTACAAAGTCACAAAAAAGGAATGAAGGACCACCCGGCATCGACCTATGCACTGGAAACGACAACAGCAATCTCAGCCCTGTCGACCCTGCAAAGTCCTCTTTACTAACATCTGGGGGCTAGTGCCAAAATTGGGAGAGCTGTCCCAGACTAGTCAAGCAACAGCCTGACATAGTCATCCTCACAGAATCATAGCTTACAGATAATGTCCCAGACACCACCATCACCATCCCTGAGTATGTCCTGTCCCACTGGCAGTGCAGACCCAGAAGAGGTGGTGGCACAGTGGTATACAGTTGGGGAGGGAGTTGCCCTGGAAATCTTCAACATCAACTCCGGGCCCCCATGAAGTCTCATGGCATCAGGTCAAACATGGGCAAGAAAACCTCCTGCTGATTATCACGTACCATCCCCCACCCACCCACCACCCCCCCACCCCCCCCCACCCCCCTCCACCCTCCTCAGCTGATGAATCAGTGCTCCTCCATGTTGAACACCACTTCGAGGAAGCACTGAGGGTGGCAAGGGCACAGAATGTACTCTGGGTGGGGGACTTGAATGCCCATCACCGAGTGGCTCAGTAGCACCACTACTGACCAAACCAGCCGAGTCCTAATGGATATAGCTGCTAGACTGGGTCTGTGGCAGGTGGTGAGTAAACCAAAAAGAGGGAAAAAATACTTGACCTCATCCTCACCAACCTGCCTGCCGCAGATGCATCTGTCCATGACAGTATCGGTAGGAGTGACCACCACGCAGTCTCACCTGCACATTGAGGATACCCTCCATCATGTTGTGTGGCACTACCAACCGTGCTAAATGGGATAGATTTTGTACAGAACTCAAGACTGGGCATCCATGAGGCTCTGTGGCCCATCAGCAGCAGCAGAATTGTACTCGAACACAATCTGTAACCTCATGGCCCGACATATCCCCCACTTTAACATTACCATCAAGCCAGGGGATCAACCCTGGTTTAATTAAAAGTGCAGGAGGGCATGCCAGGAGCAGCACCAGGTATACCTAAAAATGAGGTGTCAACCCGGTGAAGCTATAACACAGGACTGCTTGCATGCTAAGCAGCATAAGCAGCAAGTGATAGACAGAACTAAGTGGTTCCACAACCAACGGATCAGATCTAAGCTCTGCAGTCCTGCCACATCCAGTCGTGATTGGTGGTGGACAATTAAACAACTCACTGGAGGAGGAGGCTCCAAAAATATCCCCATCCAAAATGATGGAGGAGCCCAGCACAGCAGCGCAAAAGATAAAACTGAAGCATTCGCAACAATCTTCAGCCAGAAGTGACAAGTGGATTACCCATCTCAGCCTCCTCCAGAGGTTCCCAGCATCACAGATGCCAGTCTTCAGCTAATTCAATTCACTCCACGTGATATCAAGAAACAATGAAGGCACTGGATACTGCAAAGGCTGTAGGTCTAGACAAGATTCCGGCAATAGTGCTGAAGACTTGTGCTCCAGAATTTGCCGCGCCCCTAGCCAAGCTTTTCCAGTACAGCTACAACACTGGCAACTACCCAGCTATGTGGAAAATTGCCCAGGTATTCCTGTACACAAAAAGCAGGTCAAATCCAACCCGGCCAATTACTGCCTCATCAGCCTACTCTCGATCATCAGTAAAATAATGGAAGGAGTCATCAACAGTGCTATCAAGCGGCACTTGCTTAGCAATAACCTGGTCACTGAGCCCAGTTTGGGTTCCGCCAGGGCCACTCAGCTCCTGACCTCATTACAGGCTTGGTTCAAACATGGACAAACGAGCTGAACACCTGAGGTGAGGTGAGAGTGACTGCCCTCAACATCAAAGCAGCATTTGACCAAATGTGGCATCAAGGAGCCCTAGCAAAACTGGCGTCAATGTGAGTCAGGGGGAAAACTCTCCACTGGTTGGAGACACACCTAGCACAAAGGAAGATAGTTGTGGTTGTTTGAAGTCGGTCATCTTATCTCCAGGACATCACTGCAGGAGTCCCTCAAGTTAGTGTCCTCGGCGCAATCATCTTCAGCTGCTTCATCAATGACCTGCCTTTCATCATAAGGTCAGAAGTGGGGATGTTTGCTGATGATTGCACAATGTTCAGCACCATTCGCGACCCCTCAGATACTGAAGTAGCCCACGGCCAAAGGCAGCAAGACCTGGACAATATCCAGGCTCAGCTGGCAGGTAGTAAGTAACATTCATGCCACACAAGTGCCAGGCAATGACCATCTCCAGCAAGAGAGAATCCAACCACCGTCCCCTGACGTTCAATGGCATTACCATCATTGAATCCCCCACGATCAACATCTTAGGATTACCATTGACCAGAAACTGAACTGGACTAACCATATAAATACTGTGGCTACAAGAGCAGGTCAGAGGCCAGGAATCCTCTGCCAAGTAACTCACTTCTTGACTTCTCAAAGCCTGTCCACCATCTACAAGGCCCAAGTCAGGAATGTGATGGAATACTCCCCACTTTCCTGGATGAGTGCAGCTCCCACAAAACTCAAGAAGCTTGACACCATCCAGGAAAAAGCAGCCAGGAAAATGCAGTGATTGGCACCACATCCAAAAACATTCACCCCCTCCACCACCGACGCACAGTAGCAGCAGTATGTACCATCTACAAGGTGCACTGCAGGAATTCACAAAGGCTCCTTCGACAGCACCTTCCAAACCCACGACCACTACCATCTAGAAGGACAAGGGCAGCAGTTAGATGGGAACACCACCACCTGGAAGTTCCCCATCAAGTTACTCACCATCCTGACTTAGAAATATATCACAGTTGCTTCACTGTCACTGAGTCAAAATCCTGGAACTCCCTTCCTAACAGCACTGTGTGTGTACGTACATCACATGGACTGCTGCGATTCAAGAAGGCAGCTCACCTTCACCTTCTCAAGGGCAACTAGGGATGGGCAATAAATGCTGGCCCAGTAAATGAATAAAAAAAATATTTTTGTAGTTTCCTTTGTTAAGATTTATGTCCCTAGTTTCAGAGCGGACTACTTCACTTTCCATCCTAATGAAGAATTCTATCATGTTATGGTCACTGTTGCCTAAAGGACTCACACAACAAGATTATTAATTAACCCCTTGTCATTGGTCAATACTAAATCTAGGATAGCCTGTTCCTAGTCGGTTCGTGGACATACTGATTTAAAAAGACCACCTCGTACACACTCCAGGAATTCACCCACCACAGAATTACTGCTAATTTGGTTTGCCCAGTCTATATATAGATTAAAGTCACCTATGATTATTGTAGCACCCTTGTTACATGCATCTCTAATTTCCTGTTTAATGCCGTCCCGTACCTTATCACCACTGTTTGGAGGCCTGTTTGGATGGCATTTTCCACCACTGGACATCGGGAACCTCATTGTAATACAGCTGCATATCATTATCACCCGCCCTTTTGCTGGATCATCCGCCCATGTCGGCGTGATTACATGCTGATGTGTTTCACAACAGCATATATAAGGTGTGCACTTGGCGGGCTGCACTTTGAGGCGAACTCAGAGGTGAGTGTACAGTAGTGTTCAGCAGCGTTCACTCAGGTCGCATGTTGGACTTCAAGGTTGAGGCGTGTTAGGGCGCGCCCAGCAAGGGCTGCCCTGCGGTTGAAGGTAGTGCACAGTCATGTGCGGGGTGCTGGGGTGGGGGGGAGCAGCCACACATTAGGGAAACCTTATATAAAGTGACCATTCCTCTGCAGCTGAGACAGTTCAGACGCAGCCACATTGATTTCATTGGAGCCGGGCCTCGAGCTTCCCTGCCCAATCGAGCAACGCAGAGGCATTAAAGTGCCACCAAGTGCTCCAGAGCTTTTCACCCCTCACGCACAGGCTGCAAACTAATGAGTGTTTTGGTGGACTGCAGAGACGTTGAACGACTGGGCACGTTGTACAATCTCCTTGCTAGAGCTGGCCATGGATCAGTCGCTGGTGGAGGCGCTCACAGCCCCTTGCAACGCCATCATCCCAATTTGGGCCAGTCTCCGCAATGGTTCAAGCTAACAGTGCAGCCTTGCAGTGCGGGTTAGGAGAATGCCTGTGCCTGAGCTGAGAGCACAGCATGCAGTCCAGTGGGCAAGGCTGTCGCCAATTGGTCAGGTGGAGTGGGGCGGAGGTGGATGGGGTTTCGGACAGCCATGCAGCGCACTAAATTCTGGCCATCCAAGTGGTGGCCAGCGCTTTCTGGGATGCATCAAGGGACCTTCAGACTTAACCAAGAAAGGTTCTTAGAACACCCAAGCTAACCCATGCATCTCTCTCTTTCATCCTGCAAGAGGAGTACATCAGGAGTACGGAGCCTGGTGAGCTAGCTGTATGTCTCGTGGCGTACAAAGAATTAAGACAATGGAGAAGAGAGCAACTTGGCTGTGCAGAGGGAGGAGCAGCACCCTCAAGAAAATGGGGAAGTTGGGTCTCCCGCACATGCCACTGAAGAGCCACAGCGAGCTGTCACTGTTCAGCACCTAGCTAGACCTAGGGTCTGTAGATGCTGCTTTTCATTCCTGCAGATTCTGCATTCCTGCACCGAGAACCAGTGTTGCTGAAGACTGCTCATGTCTAGGGAACTGGTCGGTCACATCTGCCAGCTGCTGCAGGATTTGGCGCTACAGGGACATGGAGGGCATCCGCTGCCACTGGCCATGAAAGTGACCACGGCACTCAATTTGTACACCGGTGACTCCTTTCATAGGTCCACAGGCGACCAGTGCACAATATTACAAGCCTCCGCCCACAAATACATCCATGAGGTCACGGATGCCACCTTTACGAGGGCACACAATTTTGCGCATTTTGCCTGGGTCCAGGAGAGCCAGGACGCAATAGTCATTGGATTTGCCCAGATCTCGGGTTTCCCTCAGGTGCAGAGTGCAATCGACTGCACTCACGTGGCGCTCAGATCTCAGTAGCAACAAGTGGTTGATGTATCAACCGCAAGGGCTTCCATTCACTGAATGTGCAGCTGGTGTGCAACCACCAGAAACGCATCCTGCAGGTCTGCACACGGTTTCCAGGGAGTTTGCATGACTCCTTCATTCTCAGTCAGTCACCGATCCCTGACATCTTCCAGGGTCCGCAGAGGCTGCAGGTTTGGCTCCTCAGGACCAAGGGCTACCCACAGAGGCCATGGCTGATGACACCTATGCAGCAGCCTCAGACTGCAGCAGAATGAAGGTATAACGAGGCTCATGCTGCAACTCGCAACTTGGTGGAGCAGACCATAGGGATTCTGAAAATGAAGCTCCAGTGCCTGGAATGGTCTGGTGGAGCCCTGCAATATTGGCCACAGAGAATGTCATGCATCATCGTCGCCTGCTGTGCACTTTACAACCTGGCGCTGTAATGGGGAGAGGAACTGACTGAGGAGGGGATGCAGGATCTGGAGGTCTCCTCCGATGAAGAGGACGTCGACAGTGATAAGGGTGAGGAGGTCCGCGAAGGCAACGATGATGGCGATGAGGCCCTTGCACTGGCCAGATGAGGCAGGTGTACTTGGGAGGCCCTCATGGCTGCTAGATTTGTGGAGGATAATGACGACATGCAGTGAGGAAATACCATGGATCCTCACATTGCATCTTTGAATATTTGACTCCAGTCTGGCTCATGGCAGAGCAAATGCCCTCTGTGATAATGCACCTGTCATTGAGACACAGTGGAGGCCCTAATAGTCACTCGATTGCAGGAAGATGATGACAGCACACAGTGAGGACACGCCATAGATCTTCACATAGCCTCTGAGAATTTCTGACTCCTGCCTGGCCAAGGGCAGCTCGCTTGCGCTCTGTGATCAGGGTCATATCATGGAGAGGCAGCCATGAAACTTTGAAAGCACCTGATTCTTTGTCCGCCTTCAGCACCTGACCCCTTCAGGAGCACAGCATCATTGGTCACAGATGCTGGGGAGATGGGGGCCAGCCCCACCTCAAAGGTGCTGAGAGCACACAGAGAGAATGACAGAACTCTGTGACGTCTGCCCACAACATTCTGACAGCAATGACAAGCACCATCGAGGTGCAGGCATCAGTAATGTTTCCAGGGAGTGTGAGGCCGGACCATCACTCTGTTCTGAAGGCTGCACAAAGCACTGGGAAGAGGCCCTGGACTGAGGCATCTGCCTTTATCTTGTGCAAAAAGGTTTCACCTCTGAATGACACGAACACTGCTCATCAGAACACGGACCCACAGGCAGGGAGACATTCTTGGGAGTTAATTTACAATAGTGAACATTATATACAAGTGATTAACAGCTGTGCAACTACATCTTCTTAACTTTCCTAACCCTGCAGCTACGTCTTGGTGCTCCCCAGAATCCACAGCAGATGTGGAGGCAGCCTGCTGACTGCTACGCCCTGTTGTCTGTGTTGACCTTGGTGGATATCCTCTGGAGGGTCGAGACTTGGAGGGCCCCGGCCTGCTTTCGGGGTCCTGCTGTGTGGCAGTGGCACCCTCCGAAGCTGCTGAGGTCACAAGAAGAGGGGTTTCAGATGGGCCAGACACTCCCTGAGTCACCTAGATGGATGGCCCTGAGGGGAATCACCTGCTGATCCTCCTCCCTATGGGTGCTCTAGGGCCCCTTCTTGACTCCTTAAGGTGAAGGGGTAGCTGGAGTGAGATCGGGCTGCCCAGAACCCCTCTCACGTACGCACTGTTGAGGCCAACTATGGCATAGGGCAATGGAGTTCAACCAGCGCAGCAGTGCAGGAACGATATCCTGGACCAAGGGCACCATGGTGGCTGCCATCCTACCAGTGTTGACCTTGGTGCATTGACGCTTTCGCTTCAGCCTGAAGGCAGACGGACTCCTCCATCGTGTCTTGCAATCTGTGTGCAGCGGACATCCCTTCCTGATGTTCCCGAGCTTGCCTTTGCAGCTCCAGCAACTGAGACATGACTGAGTCTAGAGGCTCATCATCTGACTCAGACTCAGCAAACTTCTGGCCTCCAACAGTCCTCCAACTGCCGGGGACCTGGGAAGTCCCTGCCGCCACTTGCTGTGGATCGGAGAGTGCAATGTGCTCACCAGGCTCTGATCCTGAGGTTACTCTAAAGCTAGATCCCACCAAGATGCGTGTCTCTGCGTTGGTGGAGGGTGTGTGTGGGTGCTGTGATGGGTCTTGAGGAAGGGTTTCAGTGGATTCCTCCTCTAAACTTCCTTTGGGGTTTGATTAGTGGCCCTGGGTCGTGGGCTCTCTTGGCTGTTTGGCAGATGTGCCGACGAAAAGAAGGAGAGATAATTCATGCATGGCAGTGGCCTGTGAAACAGGACATATTACTCACAGCATGGTTGTCTGATGGATGTTGCACTGCTGGGTCCTCACTTGGTAGAGCATCACCAACCTCACCGTCAGATCAGGACCGGCCAGATACTCTCTGGCCAGCTGGATGGCTCTGTTTTCAAAGAGCGTGAGGACCTTGATTTCAGACATTCCTCCTCTGGTAAGCGACCCCTCCCTCTTGTGTGCCAACTTGTCCTGCCTGAATAGAGATGGAGAGAGCTTAAGCAGGATGCCTGCCAGGTCAGATGATAAGTATGTCTGGAATAGTGGGTGGTGAGTGGTCCCATAGATGGGATGAGGACAATGAAGGTGTGTATCAGAGAGTGAATGGTGATGTCCCTTGAAATGGCAGTGAGTGTTTGTGAATGTGTGAGTTGAGAGTGTTGAGAAGAGTGACTTACCCTGGCGGAATGGAGGAGATCGTTCATCCTCTTATAACACCGGGTGGCTGTCCTCTTTTGCAGGACGTTGGCACTGACCACCGCTGCCACTGCCTCCCAAGCTGGATTGGTGATGTTGCTGCCCATCCTGCGGCCAGAGCGGGATAGAGGAAATCCCGACGAGCCTCCACTGAGCCCAAAAGGCGCTCGAGGGATATGTCATTGAACTTGGGGGTGTTGGGGTGGGTCGGGGGGGCAGTCGGGGGGGCGGGGGTGCAGTCTTTGTGACTTTCAGGGCCATCCTGTCTTCCATGCAGCAGTTGTGGGCTGGAAGCGCTGAAATGTGTGCGCGTGGCTGCACTTTAAATATGGCGCCTGGCGTGATGAAGTGGCGAGGTGATGGCGTGGCAGGCGAATGAGAGCCTGCCTACCATGGAAATAGCCTGTTTCCCAGGAATGCGTGATCAATGCGGTGGGTTTGGGACGATACAGCATGAGAAGCTGCCATTGCAGCCAGCAGCTAAAACGTCATTTTCCAAGCCCGCTACCACACTTAGTGCAAATCTGGGATGATTCTGCCCTATGCCACCATCTCCACCTAAGCTTACAGCCTGGAAATCCTGTTGACAGCGCGTTCATGAGATTTGCTTCATGGTGCATGCACTGTGGTATCAGGATGTGGCTAAAAACAGAAGATTGTTGCATTAAAATTCCCTCCCTAACCCTCTCTGCCTCTCTTTCTTCCTTTAAGGCTCTCCTTAAAGCCTACCTCTTTCATTTTTATTACTTTCTTTAATATCCCTTTCTTTCACTCAGCGTCAACTTTTGTCTGATGGAGACCCTGTGAAGGGCCTTGGGATGCTTTACTGTTTATATGAAAGGCACTATATAAATTCACATTTTTCTTGTTGAAGACGGGTTTTGAGAGACCAATTGGTTTGCCATGCCATTGGGTCCATTTTTCTATTTGCGGGTGCTGTCAATAACTCGAGAATGAAGTATCCACATGGACAGCTCTCTCCTGGGGTTAAACAGCCATGTTTATGAGAATAAGTAGACTGTACTTAGTACTGCAGCATGCCACAGTATCATGATCACAAATACCAAGACCCACCTTGCAGAGGACCATGGCGCACCCTCCCCTGCCCTACACCCTGAGCAGATTAGCTAGCCTGACCTTTCAACCTATGCTTGTGCAAGCTTAAGAGCGCAAAACGGGCTGTAAGCTCTCGCTGTCTATATACAGGAGGCGTCTTTTGCACCACACTCCAGATACTGATCTGACATCTGAAATGTTGACACGATTTACAATGACCTTAGACCTTTTAAATCCAGCTGCACAGCTGCATGGCAAGAACAACAGCACAGTAACTTTCAAGTCACAACATTGGCATCCTTTGTTCCCGGGAGACACAGGTGTAAATCAAAGGTGGTCTCTGGTCTTTAGCCACGGGTCACGTGTACACTATGATGATGTGTCATAACACTATTAAGCGCACGGCTGGAGGCTGAGTTTCAGTATTGGTGAGATGCTGGTACCTGGTGGGGGAGCGCAACACAATGTAAGGTTCACTCAGGAATTGAATCCAAGCTTAAAGGAAAATCACTCTCAGTGAAATTCACGAGACGAATTCATTGGCCGGGTTAATTTCACCTGCATTTTCACTGTGCTGAGCTGAATGCTTTCTCAAGACACCCAAGTTGCTTCTTTTCTCCCTTTCATATTGAAGTTGTTAGACTGGCACCAAGTTGTTAATAATTAGAAGCTATAACAACTGGTGAGAAATAGAAGGCCAGACCCTCCCATTTCCTGGAACATGTGGGAGGGTGTTGTTTTTAAGGTGTTAAAAGTCTTGGTGGCCTGACGACCTATCAGCTTCCTGTGACTGACTGCAGCACCTCTGTAGGAATGTGTTCCATTTCATTCAGTTTACACTGGAAGTTGTTGCATAAAGCTCCAGTTAAAAAAAAATGCAACTTATTGCATAGCCAGTGAGATAAGGAACAATAACTACATAATACGGTAAGAAAATGGCAAAGATCCAGGGAAGGAGAAAGGATAATCATCTGGAACTTTCACGGGACTCTCCCAATCTCTCACTGTAACCTTAGTGGAAAATCAGCAGATAGCCCAGAATTAAAGCATAAATGGCCATTTACATGGCCTCTCTGAGGTATCCCATCAAAGTTAAGGTCGGAGATTGGGAACATCTAGTTTCCTTTGTCATCACTCGTATAGGGTTGCCAGCCCTCCAGGATTGCCCTGAAGACTCTGGGAGTTTAAGATTAATCTCCTCAAGGGTCATTGGGACATTGCGTTCGTTGTATGGTTGTATGTTGTTTCATGAAGAGGTCAAGAGGCTTGTATGGCTGAACAATAATCGTTTATTAATAACACAAAACTATATACATTTATACAGAATACAGTCCTAACTAGGTGTTATCTTCATGTCAACTTCTACCACACTCACCACAACTCTCAACTACTCCCATGTGACCCTCTACATCATAATGTGGGTGGTCCTGTTTCCCCAGTCCCACACTAACCATTACGGTCCCAAACACCCTAATACTCTAGTGTTGCTTTTATTTTCATTGGTCACTTGTGTATTAGCTACAAAAATATTGGAGACAGTTAAAATAATCTGCCAGCATTGGACAGTTGGAGGCAAGAGATCAAAGAAGCATAGAATATTTACAGTACAGAAGGAGACTGGGTAGATAAGGTGGTATAGAAGGCAAACGGGACATTTGCTTTTATTAGCCGAGGCGTAGAATGTAAAAGCTGGGAGTTTAGGCTGGAACTGTATAAAGCTCTAGTTAAGCCACAAATGGAGTACTGCATGCATCTGATCAGCACACGTATAGAAAGATGTGATTGTACTAGTGAGGGTACGGATGAGATTTATGAGGATGTAGCCTGGACTGGAGAATTTTAGCGATGAGGAAAGATCGGATAGGCTCGGGTTGTCCTAACTGAAGTGTATAAAATCATGAAGGGTCTAGATGGATAGGAAGGCCATGTTCCCCTTAGTTGAGGGGTTCATAACCAGGGGGCATCAATTTAAGATAAGAGGTAAGAGGCTTAAAAGGGACCCAGAGAGTAGTGAGGATCTGAAGCCCACTGCCTGAAAAGGTGGTAGAGGCTCATTAACATTTAAAAAGTACTCCGGTATGTACTTGAAGTTCCGTAACTGACAAGGCTACAGACCAAGAGCTAGAAAGTGCGATTGGGCTGGATGGCTACATGTCAACTAGCAGGGACATGATGGCCAAATGGTCTCCTTCCATGCTGTAAATTTCTGTAATTCTTTGATTCTACCATTCAGCCCATCATGCATGAGGCAGCCAAAAATAGCTAACCAACCTAACTCCACATTCCAGCTTTTGGTCTGTAGCTATGTAGGTTACGGCACTTCATGTGCACAACCAACTATTTGAAAAATACAATGAGAGCTTTTGCCCCTACCACCAAGTCACATATCACCCTAACTTGGTAAAATATCACCATCCCTTCATTGTCGTTAGGTCAAAATCCTGCAACTCCCACCCTAACAGCACTGCGAATGTGCCTACATCACATGGATTGCAGCAGTTCAAGAAGGCAGCTCACTACAATCTTCTCAAGGGCAATTAGGAATGGGCAGTAAATGCTGGCCTAGCTAGCTCATGTCCCAGGAACAAATTTTTAAAAATATGTTTTCAAGCAGTGACTTCCAAACCCCACCCTTTCCCCACACTCTGGGTGAAAAAACATTCTCCTCAACGCCCCTGTAATCCTGCTGCCATTTCCTTTAAATCTATCCATTGGTTATTGATCTCTCTGCTATCAGAAATAAGTCTTTCCTATCCACTCTATCTAGGCCCCTCATAAATTTACACTTTGTTTCAGAGAAAACAACCCCGGCCTATTCAACCTTTTATACTCTACATCCACCTGAGGGGACCAGCAATGCCTTGGTTTAACATCTCACCCAAAGGACAGTGGTACAGCGCATCCTCAATACTGCAGTGACATGTCAGCATAAATTATGCATTCAAATCTTTGGAGTAGGGCTTGAATCCACATCCTTTGATTTCTAGAATCATAGAATGGTTGTGGCAATGAAGGAGGCCATTTGGCTCATAAGGTCTGTGCCATGTCTCTACACGAGCAAGACACCTAGTCCCACTCATGCGCCCTTTCCCCATAGTCCTGCAAATGTTTTTCCCCTCAGATAATTACCCAATTCTTTCTGAAAGCCTCGACTGACTCTGCCTCCACCACACTGTCAAGGAGTACATTCCAGATGTGAACTGCTAGTTGCATAAAAATGTTTTTCCTCATGTTGCTATTGCTTCTTTTGCCAATCACCTTAAATTGGTGTCCTCTGGTTCCAGAACCTTTCACCAACAGGAACTGTTTGTCCTTATCTACTCTCTCCAGACCCCTCATGATTTTGAACATCTCAATCAAATCTCCTCTTAATCTTCTCTTCTCAAAGGAGAACAGCCCCAGTTTCTCCAATCTATTAACTAAAGCTCCTCATTCCTTTCTCATGTATCTTGTTATGAACATTGGACCTTACATGACAGTTATATTTTAAAATGTATCCTTTAATTTAAGATGAAACAGAATGTTCTAGATAGGAGGATGGTGGTCATACAAAATCTCTGCCTGGGGACAGGCCCATGTGATCACAGTACTAAAGATTGAACAAGGGACCTTCTTACCCATCTCAGTTCCAGTGTTGATTGTTGGATATGTGTTTGAGTAGACATCAGATGAGGGCAGGCTTGGTTGTGATGCCTGCACAGTCAAATATCCTGTGAATATTCAGTGTCCTAGCTGAGACATGAATAGTGACCAGTTGGGCAGGATAGGTTAATCATGGCCTAGGGAATATACTGTAACATAAGCCAGTACTTCAGTGCAGAAGATCATTGAAAATTGACAGTTTCTTTCCATGCAAGGCTCTTTAATGTACCTTGTTATGTTATGTTAGCAACCTCCTGTATTTTGTTTTACAATGTATTTTTAACGGAAAATGTTTCAGAATGAGCATCGACAAAGGAAAGAATTTGACTTGGTTCCCCGCATTTGAATAATTTGCTGCCGTATGCTGTTTCATTTTAAGTATAAAAAATAGCCAGTTGGTTAAGGTGATGGAATCGTACTGCAGCAAGAGTCAACATGTTCAGGAGAAAAAGGAAGAAAACAATGTAAAATTAACTATTTTTCTGTTGTCTGTCAGTATGGAGACCACTTTGATTGGTTAACTCCATCTCTTTATACATTGTTGGCTGTGTGGGAGCACCGGCTGTTAGTTTGGTAGTATAAGAGTATCACTTGCTGAAATTTAGACTTTCAGCACATTCTACTTAGTTAATGTAATGAGTGGAAATAGTTCTATGGCAGTATCACTTAAGTGTTATCACATAGGCTGAATATCTTTCCATAAGCATGCTGGTGAAGAGTCATAGGCTTCTGGATATGCCTCTCACAATATCCATTCGCTACCCCACTTCTGAATGAGTGCCATAGCTGCTTTCCTCTCTTAGGTGGGTGACCTTGGGAAGGATGGTATATATGGCCCTGATAATCCTCATGATTACTTCACAGAGTCCAAAATTTTTCTTAATTTTTTTTGTGCCTCCAAATTTCTCTCCTGAAAGACTTATACAATCTATAATGGTTTATGGGTGCCAAACATCACTAAGTTGACACCTCTATGCGTGACTCTACACAATATTCATGCTATTTGACATCACATCCAAACTCAATCCTGTTTTCACTCATTAGCCACAATTGTGAACTAGCCAAGCAGGGGTCACCAGATAGCAATGGGGTCTGGAAAGACTGGTTACCATCTCCCTTTCCTGGGCTAATGTCAAGAAGATATAATAATACCTATAATATTATTGGAAATTATTTTAAAATAGAGTCTAGTGGTGCCTGTGTCTATGTGTGTGTGTGTGTGTGTGTGTGTGTCTTAATTGGATTAAAACAGCTGGTCTAGGGCCTTTGATGTATAGAAGAGAAGTAGGTTTGAAATGTTAATTAGGTAAACATGGGGGCAATTTTCATTTTTCTTTAAACAAACTACTGTACCTTGGATTCAAAGAGAGGGAGTGAAATATTATGCCTAACCAGGTGAAGTTTAGAAATGGTGTGTTTGTTTATTTTTCCCAAGGATTACTAATAAAGTGAGCATTATGAAAGGGTCTTATTGTTAGAAGAGGTAAAGTTCAAAAGACATAGTGATACAATGAAAATTTGCATTCAAAGAGGAAAATATGTGTAAAGGAAGAGAAGGCTGTTGGTAAAAAGAAGAGGGATTCTAAGATCTAAAGCCTCCAGCCTGTAAGCCTCAAGCTGCAGTCTGCAAGGACCCAGAGCTGAAAGAAACTCATTTTGAATGCGAAACAAAACAAAAACAGAATTACCTGGAAAAACTCAGCAAGTCTGGCAGCATCGGCGGAGAAGAAATCAGTTAACGTTTCGAGCCTCCATGGCCCTTCGGCAGAACTGCAGCATAGTTTCAACAAGGGAGAAATATAAATTGGTTTAAGCTGGGGTGGGGTGGGGGGGGTGGAAGAGACACATTGAGGGTGTGGTGTGAGCAGATAATCCAAAGATGTCACAGACAAAAGGGTCAAAGAGGTGTTGAAGGTGGTGGTCTTTGTCTGAGAAAAGTGCTAATTAAGAATGGAAAACAGGATATTCAAAGTACAGCTCTAGTGGGGGTGGGGTGGAAAGACTAAAGGTTTTAGTTTTAGATTTAAAAATAATGGAAATAGGTGGGGAAAGAAGAATCTATATAAATTATTGAAAAAAACGGGTGGGGGGGGGAAAGAAACGGGGTGGGGATGGGGGGAGGGGGAGTTTAAGATCTGAAGTTGTTGAATTCAATATTCAGCCCAGAGGGCTGTAAAGTGCCTAGTCGGAAGATGAGGTGCTGTTCCTCCAGTTTGCGTTGGGCTTCACTGGAACAATGCAGCAAGCCAAGGACAGACATGTTGGCAAGAGAACAGGGTGGAGTGTTAAAATGGCAAGCGACAGGGAGGTTTGGGTCTTTCTTGCGGACAGACCGCAGGTGTTCCGCAAAACGGTCGCCCAGTTTGCGTTTGGTCTCTCCAATGTAGAGGAGACCGCATTGGGAGCAACGAATGCAGTAGACTAAGTTAGGGGAAATGCAAGTGAAATGCTGCTTCACTTGAAAGGAGTGTTTGGGCCCTTGGACGGTGAGGAGAGAGGAAGTGAAGGGGCAGGTGTTGCATCTTCTGCGTGGGCATGGGGAGGTGCCATAAGTGGGGGTTGAGGAGTAGGGGGTGATGGAGGAGTGGACCAGGGTGTCCCGGAGGGAACGATCCCTATGGAATGCCGTCAAGGGGGGTGAAGGGAAGATGTGTTTGGTGGTGGCATCATGCTGGAGTTGGCGGAAATGGCGGAGGATGATCCTTTGAATGCGGAGGCTGGTGGGGTGATAAGTGAGGACAAGGGGGACCCTATCATGTTTCTGGGAAGGAGGAGAAGGCGTGAGGGAGGATGCGCGGGATATGGGCCGGACACGGTTGAGGGCCCTGTCAACGACCGTGGATGGAAAACCTCGGTTAAGGAAGAAGGAGGACATGTCAGAGGAACTGTTTTTGAAGGTAGCGTCATCAGAACAGATGCGACGGAGGCGAAGGAACTGAGAGAATGGGATGGAGTCTTTACAGGAAGCGGGGTGTGAGGAGCTGTAGTCGAGGTAGCTGTGGGAGTCGGTAGGCTTGTAATGGATATTGGTGGACAGTCTATCATCAGAAATTGAGACAGAGAGGTCAAGGAAGGGAAGAGAAGTGTCAGAGATGGACCATGTGAAGCTGATGGAGGGTTGGAGATTGGAAGCAAAATTAATAAATTTTTCCAGGTCCCGACGAGAGCATGAAGCAGCACCGAAGTAACCATCGATGTACCGGAGAAAGAGTTGTGGGAGGGGGCCGGAGTAGGACTGGAACAAGGAATGTTCCACATACCCCATAAAGAGACAGGCATAGCTGGGGCCCATGCGGGTACCCATAGCCACACCTTTTATTTGGAGGAAGTGAGAGGAGTTAAAGGAGAAATTGTTCAGTGTGAGAACAAGTTCAGCCAGACGGAGGAGAGTAGTGGTGGATGGGGATTGTTGGGGCCTCTGTTCAAGGAAGAAGCTAAGGGCCCTCAGACCATCCTGGTGGGGGATGGAGGTGTAGAGGGATTGGACATCCATGGTGAAGAGGAAGCGGTTGGGGCCAGGGAACTGGAAATTGTTGATGTGACGTAAGGTGTCAGAGGAATCACGGATGTAGGTGGGAAGGGACTGGACAAGGGGAGAGAGAAGGGAGTCAAGATAACGAGAAATGAGTTCCGTGGGGCAGGAACAGGCTGACACGATCGGTCTGCCAGGACAGTTCTGTTTGTGGATTTTGGGTAGGAGGTAGAAGCGGGCCGTCCGAGGTTGGGCGACTATCAAGTTGGAAGCTGTGGGAGGAAGATCTCCAGAGGAGATGAGGTCAGTGACGGTCCTGGAAACAATAGCTTGATGTTCTGTGGTGGGGTCATGGTCCAGGGAGAGGTAGGAGGAAACGTCTGCGAGTTGACGCTCAGCCTCCGCGAGGTAGAGGTCAATGCGCCAGACAACAACAGTACCACCCTTGTCAGCGGGTTTGATGACAATGTTGGGGTTGGACCTGAGAGAACGGAGTGCAGTGAGTTCAGAGAGAGACAGATTAGAATGGGTGAGAGGAGCAGAGAAATTGAGACGGCTAATGTCACGCCGACAGTTCTCAATGAAAAGATCAAGAGAAGGTAAGAATCCAGAGGGAGGGGTCCAAGTGGAGGGAGAATATTGGAGGTTGGTAAAAGGATCCGTTGAACGGGGAGAGGACTCCTGCCCAAAGAAGTGAGCACGGAGATGAAGACGGCGGAAGAAGAGTTCAGCATCATGCCGAGCCCGAAATTCATTGAGATGAGGGCGTAAGGGTATGAAACTAAGTCCTTTGTTGAGCACTGAACATTCAGCATCGGAGAGGGGAAGGTCAGGGGGTATAGTGAATACGCGGCTGGGGCTGGGATTGGAAGATGGGGTGAGGACGGAGGGACAAGCAGGGGTGGAGGGTCCCAGATGGGTGTTGGAGTCGATGAGTTGTTGGGTTGACCTCTCTGTTTCAATTTCTGATGATAGACTGTCCACCAATATCCATTAAAAGCCTACCGACTCCCACAGCTACCTCGACTACAGCTCCTCACACCCCGCTTCCTGTAAAGACTCCATCCCATTCTCTCAGTTCCTTCGCCTCCGTCGCATCTGTTCTGATGACGCTACCTTCAAAAACAGTTCCTCTGACATGTCCTCCTTCTTCCTTAACCGAGGTTTTCCATCCACGGTCGTTGACAGGGCCCTCAACCGTGTCCGGCCCATATCCCGCGCATCCTCCCTCACGCCTTCTCCTCCTTCCCAGAAACATGATAGGGTCCCCCTTGTCCTCACTTATCACCCCACCAGCCTCCGCATTCAAAGGATCATCCTCCGCCATTTCCGCCAACTCCAGCATGATGCCACCACCAAACACATCTTCCCTTCACCCCCCTTGACGGCATTCCATAGGGATCGTTCCCTCCGGGACACCCTGGTCCACTCCTCCATCACCCCCTACTCCTCAACCCCCACTTATGGCACCTCCCCATGCCCACGCAGAAGATGCAACACCTGCCCCTTCACTTCCTCTCTCCTCACCGTCCAAGGGCCCAAACACTCCTTTCAAGTGAAGCAGCATTTCACTTGCATTTCCCCTAACTTAGTCTACTGCATTCGTTGCTCCCAATGCGGTCTCCTCTACATTGGAGAGACCAAACGCAAACTGGGCGACCGTTTTGCGGAACACCTGAGGTCTGTCCGCAAGAAAGACCCAAACCTCCCTGTCGCTTGCCATTTTAACACTCCACCCTGTTCTCTTGCCAACATGTCTGTCCTTGGCTTGCTGCATTGTTCCAGTGAAGCCCAACGCAAACTGGAGGAACAGCACCTCATCTTCCGACTAGGCACTTTACAGCCCTCTGGGCTGAATATTGAATTCAACAACTTCAGATCTTAAACTCCCCCTCCCCCCATCCCCACCCCGTTTCTTTCCCCCCCCCACCCATTTTTTTCAATAATTTATATAGATTCTTCTATCCCCACCTATTTCCATTATTTTTAAATCTAAAACTAAAACCTTTAGTCTTTCCACCCCACCCCCACTAGAGCTGTACTTTGAATATCCTGTTTTCCATTCTTAATTAGCACTTTTCTCAGACAAAGACCACCACCTTCAACACCTCTTTGACCCTTTTGTCTGTGACATCTTTGGATTATCTGCTCACACCACACCCTCAATGTGTCTCTTCCACCCCCCCCCACCCCCCCCACCTTAAACCAATTTATATTTCTCCCTTGTTGAAACTATGCTGCAGTTCTGCCGAAGGGCCATGGAGGCTCGAAACGTTAACTGATTTCTTCTCCGCCGATGCTGCCAGACTTGCTGAATTTTTCCAGGTAATTCTGTTTTTGTTTTGTTTTGGATTTCCAGCATCCGCAGTAGCTTTTAGCTTTTTGTTTTTATCATTTTGAATGCGACTGTCCAGAGCGTGCTTTGCGAGGATCTGTTTAAATCTATGTGTTTTACTGTTGCCTTAACGTAGATATAACTAGCAGTCAGATTAATTAGTGGATTTTTGTAGCTATTATAGTAGTAATTTTGTTGACATATGTAAGTGCTTACAACTTTTCTTGTATTAATAAATGTTTAATTTAGTTTTATAAAAACCTCTTGAGACTCAGTGGTCTTATTACTTCTGAATTCAAAGCCTGCATCTCGAAACATACAAATTGAAAATTAGTTGTGACATTCGTTTCAAGTTTTACTCTGGGATTTGAACAGCTCAGCATTTACCATCAACTGTGTCACATTAGCCAGAGGTGACAAGGGTAAAAACCTTTGTCCTGGCTGAGATCAGCCAACACCATCCAGACCAGAAATCAAAGCAATGACTTTCCTGGTCTGCATCTCTCAGTTCTGCATTGTTTTATTTTTGTTAACTTTCAAACCACCTTCTCTCCTGAGGCACTTATCCTGAGATGCTATACCCACTGCCCACAGGTACCTCTTTCAAAAGTCCATTATTCATGTGTGAATCTAAGCATGAAATATCAGCAAGCTGTTCAATTACAGGGGCAATGCAGTCTAGCCTTTGGCAATCTCATGTCTGTGAGAGGTTCAAGCCCACTCCAGATACTTGATACATAATCTAGGCAGCACTGACAGAATGCTGCGCTATTAGAAGCACTGTTCTAGTTAAAGATTCTAGTTCTAGATGATCTGTTAAAGTAAAGCCTTGTCTGCCTTCTCAGCTGCACATAAAAGATCACGTGGCACTAGAAGAAGAGCAAGGGAATTGTCCTGGCCAATGTTTATCTCTCAAAAACATCACGGAAGTAGATTGTGTGGTCATTTATCTCATCACTCGTTCTGGGATTTTGCTGTGCACAAATTGGCTGCCACTTTTCCCTACTTTATAACAATACTTCAAAAGTATTTTATTGGCTAAGAAGCGTTTTACGATGTCTTGAGGTTGCGAAAAGTCTCTATAAATGAAAGTTGTTGCTTTGTTTCTTTCTTCAGCCCAATTGTGTCTCACTTAATGTTCACACTGGGGCATTTCCACAGGAGTACTGGATAACTGGCTGATCTTTCTTTCCCCAGCCCAGGGGTACAGAGGCCATTTGCAACACTGTTTTTGGTACCCTAGCAAAGACCAAGAAACTCAGCATGGATGAGGATGAGGAATCAAATCTGAAACCTTCCTCACACTGGACTTATCAACCTAATCACTGGGCAGTTGTTTTATCAACTGAGGCATTAAGATGCTTCTTAAACAATGTTATAACTCAGCACAGAGAGAGAATTGGGTGGTTTGTTCTGGAAGGTTGGCATACGCAATGCCACTTTAATCAATGTTGGTTCCAATTTATTCCCATCATTTTCAAATTAATTGTCGGATGCAGTGCTATTTGCATGTATTTTGTTGGATATTGCAATGATGTGTATTTTAATCCATTCTCTGATATTTTTAAGACAATGGCAAATTCATTGCAATGGATTTGTATCTGCAAATCCCTCATAAACATTCTCCCTCTGATTTACTGTCCTCGAGTTCCTCGCCACTCAATTCTTCCCCTTCCTCCTTCCTTCTTCTCTGCCGAAGTTGCTGACTTGACCTAAGGCATAGTTTCATTAGTGATACCCAGTGAAAATGAGGGGGTGGTAAGTTATCGAATCTTAGGGAACATCAGTCAATTAAAGTCCCATTTGAACATCCACAATGTTGTACTTATCATCAGCAATCACAACAGCAATTAGGAGCACAAGTGCTGTCTGATTTTCACTCTTCCCCCTCAAAGTGTAGGAAGATAGAGGTTGGCTTTATATGTTAGTGTAAAATAGCTGATAGTGAAAAGCCAGCCCATTTTGCATGTCTCTTTCTTTCCACTGATGTTAAAGGATTTCTCCTATGAAATATTGTTCCCTTGTTTTCCTGAAGGCTTTGCTCATGCTCAGATTGGTATGTAGAGATTGGGCGCTACAGGTGCCTGTCACTCTCCAGTACATCACCCAAAAAAAGATTTGCATTTATATAGTGCTTTTCACGACCACCAGATGTCTCAAAGTGCTTTACAGACAATGAAGTACTTTTTGAAGTGTTGTGATGTAGGAAACACCGAAACTGCACACAGTATTCGAGGTGCGGTCTCACCAATGCCCTGTATAACTGAAGCATAACATCCTTACTTCTATGTTCAATCCCTCTCGTAATAAAGGATAGCATTCCATTAGCCTTGCTGTACCTGCATACTAACTTTTTGTGTCTCGTGTACCAGAACACCCAGGTCACTCTGCACCTCAGAATTATGCAGCCGTTCTCCATTTAAGTAATACTCTGCTTTTTTGTTCTTCCTGCCAAAGTGAACAATTTCACATTTTTCCACATTAAACTCAATTTGCCAGATCTTTGCCTACTCACTTAACCTATCTAAATCCATCTGCTACCTCTTCATGACCTTTTCACAACATACTTTCCTACCTATCTTTGTGTCATCTGCAAATTTAGCAACCATGTCCTCACTCCCCTCATCTAAGTCATTGGTGTAAATCATAAAATGTTGAGGCCCCAGTGCAGACCCCTGTGGGACTCCACTCGTTACATCCTGCCAATCAGAAAAAGACCCATTTATACATACTTTCTGCTTTCTGCCAGCCAGCCAATCTTCTTTCCATGCTAATATGCTACCCACACCATGCCATGCGCTTTTATTTTCCATAATAATCTTTGATGTGGCACCTTATCAAATGCCTTCTGGAAATCCAAGTACAGTAAATCTATAGGCTTCTCTTTATCCACTGTGCATGTTACTCCTTCAAAAATCTCCAATAAATTGGTTAAGCATGATTCTCCTTTCACAAAACCATGCTGACTCTTCCCTGTTGCCTTGAGCTCTTCTAAGTGCCCAGCTATAACCTCCTTCATGATCGATTATAATAACATCCCCGTGACAGGCATCAAGTCAACTGGCCTACAGTTTCCTGTTTTCTGCCTCCCTCCCTTCTTGAATAGAGGGGTTATATTTGCTACTTTTCAATCTGATTTACTTTTCCAGAATCTAATGAATTTTGGAAAATTAACACCAGCGCATCAACTACCTCATTAGCCACTTCTTTTAAGACCCTAGAGTGTAGTCCATTGGGACCCAGAGACTTGCCAGCCTGCAGCTCCATCAATTTGCTCAGTACCATTTCCCTAGTGATTTCAATTTCACCAAGTTCCTTTCTCCTGTTCACCTCCTGATTTGCAGCTATTACTGGAATGTTTTTTGTATCCTCTACAGTGAACACAGAAGCAAAATATTTGTTAATTTCTTCCGCAATTTCCTTATTATCCATTATTAACTCCCCACTGCCGCTCTCTAGAGGACCAACACTCACTTTACTTACTCTTTTCCTTTTAAATACGTCTTGCTATCCGTCTTTACATTTCTAGCTAGCTTCCTCTCATACTCTAATCTCATTCTCCTAATTAACCTTTTAGTCATTCTCTGCCGTTCTTCATATCCTGTCCAATCATCTGTCCTGCCACTCATCTTTGCGGAGTTGTATGCTTTTTCCTTAAGTTTGATGCTTTCCTTAACATCTTTAGTTAATCACGGATGGTGGGTCCTCCCCTTAGAATTTTTCTTTATAGTAGGAATGTAGTTATTCTGAATACTCTGAAATATCCCCTTAAATGTCTGCCACTGCTTCTCTATTGATCTATCCTCTAGCCTAGTTTCTTAGTTCACTTCAGCTAGCTCAGCTTTCACCCCCACATAGTTGCCCTTATTTAAGTTTAAGATAATAGTCTTAGACCCGCTCTTTCCCCTTTCAAAGTGGATGTAAAATTCAATCATATTGTCGTCGCTGCTACCTAGGGGTGCCTTT
This sequence comes from Cetorhinus maximus, assembly GCF_964194155.1. NCBI lineage: Eukaryota > Metazoa > Chordata > Chondrichthyes > Lamniformes > Cetorhinidae > Cetorhinus > Cetorhinus maximus. The sequence continues at coordinate 125,574,657 of NC_135888.1, forward strand.
ACTCTGATGTCATTAATCCTGTCACGTTGCACAAGTCTAATATAACCTGCTCTCTTGTTGATTCCAGAACATACTGCTCAAAGAAATGATCTCAAAAGCAATCTAAGAACTCCCTATCCAGGCTACTACTGCCAATCTGATTTTTCCAGTTTATGTGTAGATTAAAATCACCCATAATTATTGCTGAGCCTTTATCACAAGCACACAATATTTTTTCTTGAATACTTTGTCCTACACTGTGGCTACTGTTAGAGGGCTTGTAGGCCACTCCCGCTAATGACTTATTCCCCCTACAATTCCTCATCTCCACCCAAACCAATTCTACATCCTAATCTCCTGAACCAAGGCCATCTCTAACTATTGCACCAATGCCCTCTTTGATTAACAGTGCTAGCCCTCCACCTTTACCTAGCTTCCTATTCTTCTTGAATGTCATGTACCCTTCATTATTAAGGACCCAATATTTATCGTCCTGAAGCCATGTCTCTGTAATTGCTATCAGATCATATTTATTTACTTCAATGTAGGCCATCAATTCATTTACTATGTTATGAATGCTAAGTGCATTCAGATAGAGAGCCTTCAGTTTTATCTATTTGTTACCTTTGTAACATCTGTACCATCTTTGTAACACTATAACAGTGCAGTACTCCCTCAGTACTGCAGTGGATTGTTAGCTTTGATATTTGTGCTCAAACCCCAGAGTGGGACTTGACTCCAAAACCTTAAAACTCAGGGATGAGAGGGCAACCAACTGAGCCACAGCTGACCCTAAAGGATTTATTCATGAGTTGGCACATTAACCAACCACGGGGCACATCAAGCCCAAATGAAAACAGAAAATGTTTGAAATACTCAGCAAGTCAGGCAGCACATGTGGAGAAAGAAACCAAGTTTGTTTCAGGTCAATGACCTTTCAGCAGTACTGGGTAAAGTTAGAAATGTAATAGGTCTTAAGCAAATGAAAGGTGGGAGAATGGAAAAAGAACAGAAGGGTCTGTGATAGGTGGAAGACAGGAGAGATTGAATGAAAAAATAGTTGGTGGTGTAAAGCCAAACAGAGCGGTAGTGGCACAAGTAAGGAAACAAGAGATGTGTCTAGGGCAGGTGTGAATGGCAAACTGCTGAACAGCTGTCACCTGAAAGCCAGAACAAGGGAAAAATTAGACTAAACCTAAACCTGCAAAGAAGAAAGAAACAGAATGGGTCAGAGATTATGGTCAGGAGCTGTTGAACTCAATGTTGAGTTCAGAAGATTGTAAAGTTCCTAAGTGGAAGATGAGGTGCTGTTCTATGAGCTTAAGTTGAACTTCATTGGAACTCTGCAGGAGGCTGAGGACAGAGAGGTCAGTGTGAGAGCAAGGTGGAGAATTAAAATAGCAGGTGAGCAGAAGCTTGGGGTCCTGCTTGTATACTGAATGCAGATGTTCCACAAAGCGGTCGCCCAATCTAAGTTTGGTCTCTCCAGTATGGAGCAAACCACATTGTGAGCACTGAATACACTAGACTAAGTTGAAAGAAGTGCATGTAAATCACTGCTTCACCTGAAAGAAAGAAACGTTTGGAGCTTTGGATCTTGAGGGGAGATGAGGTAAAAGGGCAGGTGTTGCATCTCCTGTGCTTGCATGGAAAGGTGCCATAGGAAAGGGAAGGAGTGTTTGAGTGTTTGCACCAGAGTGTCGCAGAGGAAATGGTCCTCCAAACCCAATTCTGTTCTCAGCTGATGCCCACATGGAACACATTCCAGCTATGGGTCAGGAATGGGATGACCTCCCCAGATCCCAGGGCTCTAAGGCCAAATGCTCCCCTATTGTCAACCAGTTGATATCAATGGCTTGATTTTGAATCCAGGGCTGGGAATCTGACAGCTGGACAAGTTCTGGGTCCAGACCTTGTGCCGCCCCTCTGTCGCTCGTGTGACACAATCTTCAAAATATAGATGCCCTAATTAGGCCGGTGGCAAGCTCGGCGCCAAATTAGCGGTGTTGAATGTACATGAGGTGGGTGCTGCCTGCAGGGCACGATTGTCAAAGGCAGACAACAAATAGGACGGGGGCCACCGCTGCCTTACAGAAAAGAGACAGAACATCACAGGGCCCAGCAGCCTCACCGTCCAGAGGAGTGGCCAAACAGCCAAATGAAAGGTACTGCCCCCATTCTCACACAAACACTACTGGGGAATCAAAATTTTTCCTCATAAATAGGATTATGTAATTTCTCCCTGCATTGAATCTGACAGCTATGCACTGATCTGCACCAGACAGGGTGGATTCAGCAAGTTGCAAATTAAAAAATCATCTTCCAGCTCTTTCTGGACCAATAATAAGCTCCTCAAGGAGTTTAACAGGCTATTAACTGGAGGCGAGCGAGGGCCCAGCTCCCCCTCGCTGACCAACCCCCCCAATCCCCCTCCCCCACCCTCACTTTAAGAATGTCAGCGCATCCCAGAGACGTTGGGACACTGACACACTATTGGAGCGCTACGTTCAAAGCGCACCCACTCCTGCCCTCACAGGCAATTGTAAATCCTGGCCCAATTATCTCAGCAGATTTCCAATCAATGATGTGCATTCTGCTCTGTAAAAGTGTCTAGCTTGATAAGTGCTCCCTCACTCACCCCTGGTTTACATCCTTTCTTGCCATTGCAACATTTGTTGTTTTACTCTTTCTCATCAATACCACTATTGTTATTCTTCTCTGGGCTTTTCTCTCTTTCTCCTTCAATGCTTCATGCTCCTTCCAACATCCACGTTTTTCTGAATTCAAGATTCATTGAACATTTTCCTGCTCTAAGCCTTCAGGCTTTAAAATCCCAAACATCACGTCACCAATCATTCACCATTTGCTGATGTACTTTGTTCTCTGTTTCCAATCTTCATGCTGTCCTACATCATAGGCCTTGGCCTTTCACCTTGGTTATACAATAAACAAAATGGCTGAGTAACTCACTGCCTTCACCAAATGAGCCATCGGGGAGCCATTAATTAAAGCATTTATTTTGCAGACACATTATACATTTTCTGCTTATTCAGCAGGATAAGGGTTAGCAAATATGAACTCCATGGGGTTACAATGAGTGTCACAATTAGTGCTTTAATCTTTACCCTGACAAATAAAAGAGGTTAGCTATATAGTCAGCAGAATATACACAGTGCCAAATATTTTAACCCTTGGCCTGCTGAATAAACAGGAATTTTCCAGGGCATTTTTTTTATATTCATTCACGGGATGTGGGCTTCACTGACTGGGCCAGCATTTATTGCCCACCCTAGGTGCCCTTGAGAAGGTGGTGATGAGCTGCCTTCATGAATCGCTGCAGTCCATGTGGTCTAGGTACACCCACAGTGCTGTTAGGAAGGGACTTCCAGGGTTTTGTCCCAGCGACAGTGAAGGAACGGCAATATATTTCCAAGTCAGGATGGTGAGTGACTTGGAGAGGAACTTTCAGGTGGCGGTGTTCCCATGTATCTGCTGCCCTTGTTCTTCTAGATGGTAATGGTCGTGGGTTTGAAAGGTGCTGTCTAAGGAGCCTTGGTGAATTCCTGCAGTGCATCTTGTAATTACAACAAATATTGCAATTGGCACCTTGAACCATGAACTGCAGTATTTGTCCTGCTAACGGTACAGAGATCCTGTTTATTGAGCAGGGTAAGGGTTAAAACACTTTCTGGAGTGTTTATTGTGCTAGCTGTATGGAGTTCCTGTTATAAAGCAAAGTGAGGGTTCTGAAGTGAAGGTTCTCAAGTGACTTACTTTTAAGTGCACTAAGCTGTATGCCAGTAGGGAAAATAGCACAAAATGCTGAAATGAAGAGGTAAAAAAAAAAGCCTTTCAAATAAACCTGCTGAGTTGGGGTACGTTGCAAATGTTGGAAAGGGGAAGAATTGATACTTAATACTAATTCTTCCTGTGTGACCAGCCAAGCCATGGCAAATAGGTTAAGCTGTTTGACAAATACTCTGCAACTCTGCCATTCACAATGATCAAATGAGAAAGGAAATTCGGAGAGCTGTTTGTTTTCCTTTGTGTCTATCTGATGTAGTCACTTACCAGGAGAACCTCACACAGTTCTCAAGACGAAAATTCATGCGAAGCACCTACACAGCAGCAACATTTTGGCACTGAAAAGCTGTATATCGCTTTTTTCTAGTGGATTTCCTATAATATTTGATCTTCTTGGTCTGAAAGGTGATGCAATTTTTTTATATTTGTTCATGGGATGTGGGCATCACCGACTAGGCCAGCATTTATTGCCCATCCCTAACTGCCCTCATTCAGAGGGCATTTAAGAGTCAATCGCATTGCTGTGGGTCTGGAATTGAACTTAGGCCAGACCAGCAGGTTGCCTGCCAAGGACATTTAGTGAACCAGCTCGGATTCTGTGACAATCAGCAATGGTTTCATGCCCATCTTCAGACTTTTAATTCCAGATTTTTATTGATTTCCAATTTCACCGTCTGCCATGGTGGGATTTAAACCCATGTCTCCAGAGCATTATCATGGGTCTACTAGAACACTAGAGTCCAGTGACAACACCACTATGCCATCACCTCTCCCTAATTGCACAAGAGTTATTGATTTGTAAACATAGACAATACCTGGTTTGCTAACTGAGCACCCTTCCGAGTAATATTTTACAATCTCTGAATCAGCACGGTGAAATTAGATTTTTTTAGTACATAAAATCACATCTAACTTCACCTTGGTTTTCGATATGGCTGCAATGCTTTCTGTGAGCTAAAATAGCTATTTTTTTAAACGACTAAATTACTCCAGAATGCTGGGAATTGGCACCTGCTTAGTGTATGGAATTAGCACATAGAAATTTTAAAAATGCAAATGTTACTTGGTTGGATTTCTTTTTATCAACATCAACAACAACAATTTGCATTTATAAAGCACCCTTAATATAGTGAAAATGTCTTAAAGTCCTTCACAGAAACATTATCAGACAAAATTTGACACTGAGCCACAAAAGGAGACATTAGGGCAGATGATCAAAAGGTCAAAGAGGTAGGTTTGAAGGAGCAATCTGGAGGACAGATTGAGAGGTGGAAAGGTTTGAATGAGGTGTGATAGAGTTTAGGGCCTAGACAGCTGAAGATATGGCTGCCAATGATGGAGTGAAAGAAATCAGAGCTGTGTGACAGGCCAGAATTGACAGAATGCAAATCCTGCTTACTTGATTTCCATATTTTAGATTTCTCTTGTAGGTGAGTTCTTTCTCCCTGTCTCCTCGAACTTGATATCTAGGTATTGATGCGCATCAGGGTAACAATAGAGAACCTTTTATGGATTACCTTAGTCATTGGTTTCATCCCAAGCCTCCGGAGGATTCTCTTTATGTTTGAAAGACAATAGAATATCATTCACATGGGGCCAAATACATTTATTAAACAGTTGCTGCACTACAAGAGGCACTGCCGCAACTCACCAGGGCTCCTTCGACAGCACCTTCCAAACCTGTGACCTCTACCACCTAGAAGGACAAGGGCAGCGGATGCATGGGAACACCACCACCTGCAAGTCCCCCTCCAAACCACACACCATCCTGACTTGAGCTATATCACCGTTCACTGGGTGAAGGGGGTGGGGAGAACTAATCAATGCCAGAAGCTCTAAACAAGCTGATAGCAGCCAATTCTGTCAGCAGTCAATTCACTATCAGGCCACTTCACGCGATTGGCATTGACCAATTTCCTTCACAGCCCAGTGTCAGGTTTCTGCATCTCCTTTTCATCTTTGTGCCTATAGTATTGAGCATTCTCCAGGTGCAGTTGAGGAGAAGCTCTTCCCACTATACCTTTTGTTGTTGTAACTACTTGCTTATTTGTTTACTGTTTAATAAATGTGTTTGGTGCTGTATGAATGATATTCTGTTGCCTTTCAAAGACAGAGACGATCCTTTGGAGGCTTGGGATAAAACCAGTGGCTCTATTGTAATCTATAAAGGGTATATGTTAGCCATTGATCAGTTCAACCTGTACGTCTCCACTCCCATTACATTGGGCAGAATTTTATGTCCCTTGGCCGAGCTTGTACCCGACGCATATAAGTCGGAAGTGCGCCCGCTGACAATTAAGAGGACAATTAAGCCCACTAACGGCGCAATTGTCTCCTTACGGTTGGCGGACTGGCATATCAGCCAGGAGGACATTGCATTTTTCATCAAACCTTGTCCAAGGGCGGGGTGAAATCTCTGTTATGAAATAATATTAAAATAAATATCTGTGGACTGTGCATTTTTATTAGATATATTTTCAGGCACTTGATTGTGCTGCATGGTCATTTTTTGGCAGCATTTTAAACCTTTATTTAATCATTTGAAGGTCTGCAGCTCCCTGAGGCAGCTGTCTACCTTCAGGGGACTCTCTTGCAGCGCTGACCTGTGCCTGTGGTGATGTCATCGCCCGCCCTCCTCCCACCCCTACCCTGGAAGCACTGAGCTTTTCTGCGCTCATTTCACACCGGCTGGCCATTAATCACGGTTGGGGGCCGATCGCGGCCGGAGGTCCATTTCCTGACAGGTCTCGGGCCCGCCGATCGCGTGCACCCACCAAGGGTAAAATTCAAACAAAAAGCTAAAAGCTACTGCGGATGCTGGAAATCCAAAACAAAACAAAAACAGAATTACCTGGAAAAACTCAGCAAGTCTGGCAGCATCGGCGGAGAAGAAATCAGTTAACGTTTCGAGCCTTCATGGCCCTTCGGCAGAACTGCAGCCAAAAATTCAGGTCATTGTTTTTGGCTCAGTCTGGGGCAGGGCGAGGGCTGCATGCCTATGCTTATAATATGTGCAGGCTAACGGCTGCCATATGATTGAAGCTTCAAAGAGCATTTCCAGCTCTCCTGTCCCCATTTTCCGCCTGGTAATGTACCAATTTTGAGCGGTGTCCATTGGAGGATTCCATTGGAGGATTGGAGATGAGTAGGCAGCAGAGGCAGAAGGACCTAAAAAAAGACATCAGACCAGGAGTAAAGTTCAGCAGCACAGTCTCATGCAATATACAAGTAGCTATTATTGCAAGCAAGATAATGCTTGATACACATATGAAAGTATTCCATTGGTTGCAAAGCATAGGTGATCATGAAAGGCACCATATGAATGCAAGTCTTTCTTTCTTTTCAATTAATTGAAAGAGTTCATATGAAAACCATAGCGGGTGTTATTATTAGCCAAGAATTGCCTCCAACCATGTTATAATAGAGCAGGAGTCATGGTCATTGAAAATCAGCTCTTCCTGTTCCTTGCCTTAATGGATGAGATACACAGAAAGTGCAATTTAGTCCTTTACAAACATTTTATTAATGGCAAACAGAGACGGCACATGTACTTGATAGGTGGAGGTCACTGGTAAATACCGGCTCTGTGGTTTGCCTATTAAGAATTTTGAAATGTGTTGGCTGAAAACTTAACAATGAACATGTCGGGAAAATATTGATTGTATAGATTAGCAATGAATATTTTATGTTTTATCAGAAGTGGTCCCACCTAGTTTTGTTGAATCAAAATTCTGAGGCTCTGGAGCAAAAAATGTAAGAGGTTTTTTTCAAAATATAGTGAGCACACAATTGATTTGCACAGCACATCATGTGCTATCGATGGGAAAATGTGCATTTGTAACCCAAAGCCTAACCCCAAGAGAATGTTGCCATAGTGTAATACAAAAATGATATCCCTTGCGTGAATCCTGAATTGATGACATACTGTACGGGACTACATGGAGATGTACAAACTGGGGCTCAGGACAGACTTGAAAATTTAAAAAACGCAAATGTTTTTCTTCTTTGTGTACTTATCCAATTCTCTTTCAAAACTTATTGTTGAACCTTCCACTGCCACTTCAGTCAATGATGCCCCTTGATGACATCATCAGAAAATCACAGCACCAGTCTCCGCATGTACACCAAGGACACCCATTTCTACCTCACCATCACCTCTCACGAATCCTCCACTGTCTCTAAATTGTTTGACGACTTTTCTGACGTTCAGTATAAGGATGGGCAGAAACTTCTTCCAACTAAATATTGGAAAGCACAAAACCATTGTCTTTGATCCCTGATAAACTTTGCTCCCTGGACAGCGACTCCATCCCTCTTCCTGGCAGCTAACTGAGGCTGAACCAGAGCGCTCACAACCTTGGCGTCAGATTTGAGACCAAAAAGAGCTTCCATGCATATCCGTGCAATCACTAACACCCTCCTGCATAACATTGCCTGACTTCATCCCTATCTCAGCTCATTTGTCGCAAAATTTCTCATCCGTGCCTTTTTACCTCTGGACTTGACTATTTCAACGCATGCCTGGCCAGCCTCCCATGATCTACCCTCCACCAGCTTGTTTATTTCTAGAGTAAGTGGTACATTTACCAGTTGAACCATCACGAGAACTTCATACAACTTTCATGCACTACCGCTTATATATATATATATATATATATATATATATGTATGTTTATATATATATAAAACTTTGTCCAGGACAAAGCAGCCCGCTTGATTGGCAACACATCCACAAACATTCACTCCCACTACCACCAATGCACAGTAGCAGCAGTGTGTACCATCTACAAGATGCACTGCAGGAATTCACCAAGGATCCTTAGACAGCACCTTCCAAACCCACAACTACTATCATCTAGAAGGACAAGGGCAGCAGATAGGTGGGAGCACCACCACCTGGAAGTTCCCCTCCAAGTCACTCGCCATCCTGACTTGGAAACATATCGCTGTTTCTTTACTGTCGCTGGGTCAAAATCCTGGAACTCCCTTCCTAACAGTACTGTGGGTGTACCTACACTACATGGACTGCAGCGTTTCAAGAAGGCAGCTCACAACCACCTTCACAAGGGCAACTAGGGATGGGCAATAAATGATGGCCCAGCCAGAGGGCCCACATCCCCTGAACGAATAAAAAAAACTTAAGGTCATCCAAAACTCCACTGCATGTGTCCTCACCCACACCAAGCCCTGATTACACATCACCCGTGTTCTTGCTGACCCACATGGGCTCCTGGTTAAGCAACACCTTGATTTTAAATTTCTCATCCTTGTTTTCAAACCTCCAGGTCTGCAACCCTCTAGGGTTTCGGCATTCCTCGAGTTCTGGCCTTTTGAGCATACCTGATTTTAAATGCTCTAACATTGGCTGCCGTGCTTTAGGTTGCCTCAGCCCTAACGCTGGAATTCCCTCCTGAAATCCCTCTGCCTCTCTTTCCTCCTTTAAGACACTCCTTAAAACCTGTGCCTTTGATCAAGCTTTTGATCATCTTCCCTATTATCTCCTTATGTGGTTCAATGTCAAATTTTGTTTGGTAATGCTCCTCTGAAACGTCTTGGAACGTTTTACCTTATTAAAGGTGCCATATAAATACAAGTAATGCTTGTTGTTGTTGCATTCATAACAGCTCTCTGCATAGAAAGGCTTCTCCTCATCTCGCCTCCGATTCTTTGGCCAGTTACCTTAACTCGGCATCCTTTGTATTTGTATGACTGCTAACCAAACCTTGAGTAAAATAAGCAAAATCAGCACAGTTTATTTCCAGAGTAAGTGGTACATTTACCAGTTGAACCATCACGAGAACTTCATACAACAACTTTCATGCACTACCGCCTGGACATAAATCTGCGGTTATATGCCGCATAACACTCTTCAGACTCAGTGTAAGGGTGGTGTTGGGAACATCTGGTGCCAGAAGCTGTGGGATTTGAATGAATGAGTAAGAACCAACTTTTACAACATTAAATCCCACACTCAGAAGATGAGCTCATGCTGGGACAATCTCTCTCCATTTTCACATGTATATATTATATATATATAATATAAACATATATACACACACATGTGTATATATCAACATCAGATGTTCTCAACTTTAGAAAGGTATCGCAATTCTGCCCCTAATTCGATTCGGTTTGTTGAATTTAAGTTTCATTCTACACAGTACCACATTGCAGTGTTAATACTAGCCAACCAACTTTATTCTGGAACAAGACCGGATCGGGCTTTATTTCCTCCCAAATAGCTGGTCTCTTTTAGAAACATGCTCAAAGTGTACTGAATGGCTTTAAAGGCTTGGCAGTAGCAGAAAGGAATAAGTGCTGTGACCACGGAGCTCAGTGAAGGGACTGTTTTGTGCATCATGGAGACATGGTGCCACTTCCTTTGCTGGAACAACTTCTAAGAGCATCCTGGTTCGGGACGACTGGCACGAATGAACCTAATATGATTCCCTGCCAATTTTCTTTTAGTCTCAGTACAAATGTTTCCAAACTAGCCCCATTGGGATCACAGCGGGGAACATGATCATGTCGCAGACCATCTGGCGTAAGGCTTTTTACGTTGCTTTGCAAATAGTTTGGAAACCATGAGCAGTTTCTGCAAAACATTGTCATAGATGGGAGGAATGGAGTCACTTAGTTGTGCAACAATTAGCTGAGAGGTTACAGCAAATAATTCCAGTGGAGTCACTCATCACCAGCTTCAGAAGAGGGGCCTTATTGCCTGAACATTTGTTGACTATTTTGTTTTGTGCAGCACGCAAGAAAGCCACAAAGAGCCAGCCTTGTGCTGCTACAATGACAAAGACAGCTTGTATTTGCAAAGCTCCTGTAAAGTAGTGTCAAGGTGATTTACAGGACCAATGGACTTGCCCCATTCACGTTCCGATAAGAGCACGCGTCAAACTCTTCCTGTCCACCGTGAGGCACTGTTGCCATGCCTGTCCTATTCCTTATTTGGAGTGCAAGTCTTTTAGCCTCTAGTAAATAAAAGTTGCTTGGTAGCACAGATTCTGAGTATTGCTGAATAAGGAGACATGCTGTTGAAACCTTTTATGTTGCACTTATCAAGACACACCATAAGACCATAAGACGTTGGAGCAGAAGTAGGCCATTCGGCCCATTGAGTCTGCTCCGCCATTCAATGACAGATGCAAGAAGGCCAAATTTCACATGGGGCAACAACTTATACTGCATAGGAAAAGGGTGCTGATTGCTTGGCAAGACAACTATGATTAGTCAAGGCATTGCCGTGGGGAATGCACCAGAGAATTATTGTCCCTGCACTTTTGTTTAATTCACAAAAGGTGCATTGCCTGGACATGTTTCTTTTGCTGTAAATAGGTTCCAAACCATATGTTCACTGTGCAAGATTGACGTCGAAATAGGGCCCATCTCCTGTGGGTTAACGGCAACCCTGTTCAGATCATTACTCACTGTCTATTGCACGCACTTTCGAATGGGCCTAAGGCCGCTACTTTCAGACCTGAAAAGTGCCCAGTCCCCCTCGAATAACCCTGAAGGGTAAGGTTTCTCAAAAACCTGAACAACAGGTGAAGCTAGCTGTTTCACGCTGCTATTATATAGTAGCAACACAAGTGGTGTTTTGCACTAACAGGATGCTGCTGTCAAGCCAAAAAGATGTTCTGCCTGCCACACAAATGAGTAACTTGAAATATGAATTTCAGTGCCAGTGTGATGCCAGGTACATAGGCCATGTGTCCCAACGACTAGTGAATCATGTGAAGCAGCGCATTCCTTCGGCTGTTCGCAACACTGACTGCACTCAACCAGCCTGACCTGCAAAACTCAAAACATAGGCCAGGGTTTTTCGCTCGGTGTGCAGGCGTGTGCTCGACACGCTCGGGTGTAAAATGACGCGTGATGACATCGGGCGAGCGTCCTGACGTCATCGCTCACTCACACAATATTTCAGTCGGCGGGGGTCGGCGGCATGCTTGCCGACAATTAAACGGCCTGTTAAGGTCCTTAATCAATTAATTGACTAGAATTTCTTGCCGCCCGTCCAACCGTTTGGTTGGCGGGCGGGTGAAAAGGCCAAGCTTTGGTGAAACCACATCCACGGGCGGGATGAGGTTTCGGCCAGTGATTTTTTAAAAACTTTTTATACTCATATTTACATGTCCGTGCTCATGTGACAGAGTCAGGTTCCAAACCATATGTTCACTGTGCAAGATTGACGTCGAAATAGGGCCCATCTCCTGTGGGTTAACGGCAACCCTGTTCAGATCATTACTCACTGTCACATGAGGGGACATACTTTCATTATGTTTTAAATCTTTATTTTTAATTGATAAAAATCTTCAGCTCCCTAAGGCATCTCTGTGCACCTGCGCACATGCGTGAACTTTAGCACTCGCCGATTTGGTCCCTCTAGTGATGGTGATTGTTCTAAGTTCCTCCTTCTCTATACCCTCTGCACTACCTGTTACTATTGGGGTGGTACTAGTGTCCTCTGTCGTGAAAACCGAGGCAAAATATTGATTAAGCGTCCCTGCCATTTCTGTGTTCCCCACTATTAACACTCCAGTCTCATCCTCCAAGGGACCAACATTCACTTTAGCTACTCTCTTTCTTTTTATATATTTGTAGAAGCTTTTGCTATCAGTTTTTACATTTTATGCTACTTTTCTTTCATAATTTACCTTTGCTCTTTTTATTATTTTTTTAGTAACCCTTTGTTGATCTCCCAGCCTGCCACTGACCTTTGCAGTTTGGTATGCCTTAGTTTTTGCCTTTATGTTATCTTTAGCTTCCTTGCTTAGCTGTGGATGCTTTTTCCCCCACTTACCATCTTTCTTCCTCTTTGCAATATATTTTACTTGGGAGGAATTGAATATCTCCTCAAATATCTGCCACTGTTCATCAACTGTCCTACCTTGTAGTCTTCCTGCCCAGTCCACTAGAGCCAAATCTGCCCACATACCTTTGTAGTTACCTTTGTTTAACTCCAGAACACTAGTGTGGGACTCAAGTTTCTCGCTCTCAAACTGAAATTGAAAATCTAGCCTGCTCTTCTCTAGAAAATCCATTATTTTGAGATCATTAATTAATCCCATCTCATTACACAAAACCAAATCCAGAATAGCCTGCTCCCTGGTTGGCTCTACAACATATTGCTCCAAGAAACAATCTCTAATACACTCTATGAACTCTCCCTCGAGGCTACCCTTGCCAATTTGATTAGTCCAGTCCATATGCATATTAAAATCACCCATGATTATGCTTTGCCATTCTTACATGCTCCCAGTATTTCCTGGTTAATACTGTGCCCTACTGCTGAACTACTGTTTGGGGACCTATAGATTACTCCCACCAGGGACTTCTTTCCCTTGCTATTTCTTATTTTTATCCAGACTGACTCTACGTCTGGATCTCCAGTGCCTATATCGTTCCTCACCATAGCACTGACCTCTTCCTTTACTAACAAACCTACACCACCTCCTTTTCCTTCCTGCCTATCCTTCCAAAACACTGAGTACCCTTGGATATTCAACTCCCAAACCTATTCTCTCTGTACCCACGTTTCAGTAATCGCCACCAAATCATACCTATTTATCTCTATTTGCGCTGTTAACTCATTAGTTTTATTCCGAATGCTACGCACATTCTGATACAAAGCCTTTAAGTTTGCCCTATTGTCAATTTTCCCTACTCTTAAATGATTCTTTGGTGCAATATGGCGTTCACACTGGGCAGAATTTTGCCGTCGGCGAGCAGGGGGCAGGGCCTGCTCGCCGACGCGTAAAATGATGCGGGATGACATTGGGCAGAACCCCCGACGTCATCCTGCCCCATTTAAATTTTCAGGAAGGCGGGGGCACAGCAAAATCAGCTGCGGGCCCACCGACCAGTCAATGGCCAATTGAGGCCATTGACAGGATCATTTAACCAATTACAGGACCTGCCCGTCCAACCTTAAGGTTGGCGGGCAGGCCAGGAGCCCCGGCGGCAAATAGAGAAAACATGAAACCTCATCCACCGGCGGGATGAGGTTTCATGCAGGGTTTTAAAAATTTTAATAAAGGTATTTTGTAAATTATGAACATGTCCCAACTCATGTGACATTGTCACATGAGGGGGACATGTAAGGGAATTTTTTTTTTCTATTTTTAATATTTTTCAAAGTCCAGGCGATCTCCCTGAGGCTGCACTTAGCCTCAGGGAGATGTGCGCTCTTTCGTGCGCATGTGTGAAAGAGCACACTCTCGATTTTAGGGAATCCCCCCCGCCCGCACAGGAAGCGCATAGCGCTTCCCGCTGGACGTCACGCTGGGTGGGCCTTAATTGGCCCGCCCACGTAAAATGGCAGTGCGGCCTGCTTCGCTGGCGGGGATTGGCTCCCCGCCCGCCAGAGATTGGGTCGGGCCCGCCCACCCGACAGGCAGAAAATTCTGCCCTCTGTCCCTTCCTTTCACTTTTTGGTAACAATCAGCCTCGTCACTAACCTGCACTCTTACCCTCTCTTTAAACTTTGATTTTTTTATATTTCCATGCAACTGAACCCTCCCCCCCCCACTATTTAGTTTAAAGCCCTATCTACAACCCTAATTATGTGATTCGCCAGGACACTGGTTCCAGCATGATTCAAGTGGAGCCCGTCCGAACGGAATAGCTCCCTCTTTCCCCAGTACTGGTGTCTATGTCCCAAGAATTCAAACCCACTTCTCCCATACCAATCTTTGAGCCATGCATTTACCTCTTTAATCTTATTGACCCTGTGCCAATTAGCTCCTGGCTCAGGTAGTAATCCGGAGATTATTACCTTTTTGGTTCTGCTTTTTAATTAAGCCCCTAGCTGCTCGTATTCCCTCAGCAGAACCTCTTTCCTCGTTCTACCTATATCGTTAGTACCTACGTGGACCACGACAACTGGATCTTTCCCCTCCCACTTCAAGTTCCTCTGCAGCCCAGATGAGATATCCTTAACCCTGGCACCAGGTAGGCAACACAGCCTTCGGGACTCTCGATCCTGGCTACAGAGAACAGTATCTATTCCCTGACTATACTATCCCCGATTACAACTACATTTCTCTTTTCTCCCCCCACTTGAATGGCTCCCTGTACCACGGTTCTATGGTCAATTTGCTCATCCTCCCTACAGTCCCCGCTCTTGTCCACACAGGGAACAAGAATCTGTTGGATAAGGATCCTGCAGTGCTACTTCCTGGATCCCTCTACCTGCCTCACTCATAGCCACACCCTCCAGTGCCTGACCACTGGCCAAATTTAAGGTAGTTAATCTAAGGGGTGTGACTGTCTTCAAAAACACAGCATCCAGGTAACTCTCCCCCCCACCCCCAATTTGTTCGCAGCGTCCGATGCTCAGACTCCAGCTCATCAACTCTGAGCCTGAGTTCCTCGAGCAACCAACATTTGCTACAGATGTGGTCACTAGGAACCACAGTGGGGTCCACCAGTTCTCACATCATGCAGCTACAACACATCGCCTGGCCCTGCATCTCTACTTTATTTAATTAGTTTTTCAATTTGTTTTTAAATTTCCTACTGGTCTTTAGTTTATCAATCTGTAAAATATTTCTCCTATTTACCTTTAATCTGAAAGCAAGTTAGAATGGAGATTCAAAATACACTTTTTAAATACACTTTTACCTGGTCTGGATTATGTTGATTCCAGACCCACAGCAATGTGATTGATTCTTAACTGCCTGCTGAAATGGCCTGGTCCCTCAGTTCAAGGGTAATTAGGGATGGGCAAGATATGCTGGCCTTGCCAGCAATGTCCACATCCCATGAAGGAATAAAATTTTTTAAATGGCGATAATGTGGAACTCGTCACCACATGAGTATTTGGAGTGAATAGCATAGGTGCATTTAAGTGGTCACTATATAAGCACATGTAGGGGAAGGGAATGGAAGAATAGGCTGATAGGGCAAGATAAGGAATGGGAGGATGATCATGTGGAGCATAAACACCGGCACAGGCTGGTTGGCCTGAATGTCTCTTTCCTCTGGTGTAAATTCTGTGTAGATGAAACAATAGAACAGATCAATTGATCAACTATTGTCAAGCAGATTAAATTGACTGGAGGGACATAGGCCGGGATTTTCCAGCCTTGTCACGGGTGGGGCCCACCGTGGGTGAGGAAGCGCTCCAGCTAGAAGTCCATTGACGTGTGGCAGGACCGGAAGATCCCAGCGGCGGGTGGGTGCAGAAAATTCCGCCCATAAAAACTACAAATGGGAATATTTTAAGCTTCCGACTAGAAGTGATGGCAGCTTGCCGCTGCAAAATATTTTACCAAGTTAGATACTTCTTCAGGGATATTGAAACCGAAGCTGAATGAAATACATTCTAAGTTAAGAACAATCAAATAAAAGCAAAATACTGCAGATGCTGGAAATCTGAAATAAAAACAGAAAATGCTGGAAAATCTCAGCAGGTCTGGCAGCATCTGTGGAGAGAGAAACCGAGTTAATGTTCTGAGTCTGTATGACTCTTCTTCAAAAATAGGCACAATCAATGCTTCTTATGGAGTGTACATCATTTTGCAGCTTTCCTTTGCCATCTGCTCTAAAAAGGTACCACAAAATCATCCAAATGATTTATAAAGAATGACAAAAGAACTTTACACAGCGCCTTTCACAATCTCATGAACCCCAAAGTACTTTACAGCCGATGAAGTACTTTTGAACTGCAGTCACTGTTGTAGCTTAGGAAATAGAGAAGCCAATTTGCACTTGGCAAGCTCTTATGGCCTGTAATGTGACCAGTTAATCTGTTTTTAGTGAAGTTGGTTCAGGGATAAATTGGTCAGGAACAGGGGGAGAACTCCCCTGCTCTTCTTTGAAATAGTGCCATGAAATCTTATGCCACCACTTGTTTAACATCCGATCCAACAGTGCAACACTCCCGCTGGACTGCACTGGAGCATTAACCTAAATTTTATGCTCGGGTTTCCAGGGAGTTAAAAACTCTGAGTCAGCGGCAAAAATGCTACCTACTGAACCCCAGCTGACATCTTGAGCAGGATAACTATTAGTCGTTTGGTAGTACAGATACAATAAGATCCATTAGCTCTGTGCTCGCTGACCTATATTGGTTTCCGGTTAAGCAGCACTTCAATATTTAAATTCTCACCCTTGTTTTTAATTCCCTCTGTGACCTTACCCTGCAATACAATGGCTATTCGTAACCTCTGACCACACATTCACACCATCACTAAGACCACCTATTTCCAGTCTCAGAACATCATCTGACTCCACCCCTACCTCAGCTCATCTGCTGCTGAAACCTTAATCCTGGTCTTTGTTGAGCCTTGACTTGATTATTCTGACACACTCCTGGTCAGCCTCCTACATTCTACCCTTCAAAAACTTGAGGTCGTCCAAGACTCTGCTGCCGTGTGCTAACTCTCACCAAGTCCCATTCATCCTTCAATTTTAAAATTCTCATCCTTGTTTTCAAATCCCTCCATGACTTTACCCTTCCCAATCTCTGTAATCTCCTCTAGCCCTATAATTCATTTTCCCTCTAAGCTCCACAGCCAGATAGCAACACGAAAGACTCTGCAGAGGCCGGACATGAGTTGGCCTCTTTAAGTCACTGCACGTGCATAGCCACACAAAAAGAAACAAATAAAGGAGTCCCGTGCTTAAGTAAATCACCCAAGCACTCAAAAAAAAATTACAGAGATTGTTAGCAACCCTCCAAAACATCTGCACTTCTCTAATTCTGGCCTTTAGAGTATCCCCAATTTTAATCGGTCCACCATTGGTGACCCTGCCTTCAGCCACCTTGGCCCTAAGCACTGGGATTCCCTCCCTAAACTTCTCTGTCTCTCTCTCCTCCTTTCAGACACTCCTTGAAACCTAGCTCTTTGATCAAGCTTTTGGTCTTTTCCCCTAATACTTTCTAAGGTGGCTCAATGCTAAATTTTCTTTTGTAATGCAGCTGTGAAGTGTATTGGAATGTTTTGTTATAAATACAAGTTAGAATTGTTGGCACTGGATGATGTAATCACATTCATGGAACTTTTTTTATTCATTCATGGGATGTGGGCAATGTTTATTGCCCTTCCCTAATTGCACTTGAGAACTGAATGGCTTGCTAGGCCATTTCAGAGTCAACCACATTGCTTGTGGGGCTGGAGTTACATGTAGGCCAGGCCTGGTAAGGATGGCAGATTTCCTTTTGAAGGGTAGATGGGTCTTTTTTGTCCTCAAGTACAATTGACAATGGTTTCAATTAGACTTTTAATTCCAGATTTTTATTAAATTCAAATTCCACTGTGGTGGGATTTGAACCCAGGACCCCAAAGCATGACTCTGGGTCTCTGGATTACCAGTCCAGTGACAATACCACTACACCACCACCTCCCCCTCCCCCCTTATAATATGAGTGATATGATGTCAAGTTTCATGAATTAATTGTAGCTACAAAGGAATCCAAAGATTACTAAAGACAAATGCATATTTAGAGCCATTGATCTGAGACTTGTTGGCAATTTTCTTCCTAGTGAAATCATATTGAAAATCTCAGCTATACATGCCACATTCACAGGATAAGAAATATTCCAGCAACCCAGAAGAAGTATCACCTCTCAGAAAACATACAAACATATGAATTAGGAGCAGGAATAGGCTGTTCTGTCCCTCAAGCATGCTCCATCTTTCAGTAAGATCATGGCTGATCTGACTGTGGCCTCAATGCCACCATCCTGCCTATCCCCAATATCATTTGATTTCTTTGTTAGTCAAGACTTTTAGAAAATTCTACTGGATGGAGCTGGAATCGTGGATGGCAGGAAATATAAGAAAATTAAAAGGGCTGTTCATGCAAGAACTGGTTCTGAGGTTCCTTAACCCCTAAAGACTAATAAAAATATTAACTAGTGCCTTACTGACAGGAATCCAAGGGGCCATGTTCTTACAAATCAATGATAGCAGGTAGCAACTATACTGACAATTATACATCCCATTCATTGGCTGGTTCGGAGACAAGTTTGGCATGCTTTGTTAACCATTCTGTTTGTGAAAATTTCAACCAGTTTTTTTATGGCCTTACCCTACAAGGGGATAAGGGGAAAGCGCAGGGCAGTGGGACTATTCGCATAACTCCTTCAAAGAGCTGGCTCAGGTCTGATGGGCCAAATTACCCCCTTTTCTGCTGTAACATTTTATGATTCTACCCTTATTGTTAAAACAGCCTGAGGAATTAGAGATTGATCATGTTTCAAGTTACAGCAGCTATGTTAGATATCTCTTCTCTGCAACTTGTAACCTCGAAAATGGTTTCTTCAATAGCTTGCTGGAAGAATGGCCATGCTTATTTGGCTTGAAGAAAGTTGCTCTAATACAGTTAATTATTAAAAAGAATCGCACCTGGAAAATCAGGCACCAAGTACACCAGAGTGTTAGAAATAAATAGCAAACTATTAATTAATGACACAATTAACTTTGCATTGCTTTAACACAGGCAGCACTTGTCGAGCACCACTTGTAGCCATCAACTTGCTTTTTGTATATATATTATGAAATTGTTTATTGTTTGAGTAAAATTCCTGTTTCACAGAATTATTTCTCTAAGATGTGACTGTATTTTGAAGGGATTTATGGACATAAGAGTTTAACACTTTTGATGTACCAGTTAATTCTGATTGTCACCCAGCTGCATGATATGGATTTGTAATTAGGAATGCCTAGATCACATTGAGACTAAAATCACTCTTCATTCAATATATATTTGTCCACCATTTCTTAAATTAAAAAATGCCTGTAAAGAAAACCGATTAAAGGAACTCAAAGGGTATGTTTGGTTAACCCTTTGTTAAACTGGTGTCTGGAGTTAGATCACAGATCAGCCAGGATTTCATAGGTTGGTCAAACAGGGTCAAGGGACTTAAATTTTCCTACATTCCTGTGGTTTAAGACTGCCATGTTATTCTGACTGACTTCAACAACTCATATCTGCTACCTGTTCTGTAATTACCTTATTTGTGAATAAACCTGCACAGGCAGTTTAGTCTACAGAGGTTAGACAACAAGTGACAGGGCCTTAGTATATCAGAGCTTTACTCAAACCAGGAAGCAGAAGTACTGGAAGAGCGGTACCAAAAATTCAGTGCTGATTAGTTTACAATTTTTTTATTCATTCATGGGATGTGGGCAACTCTGACTAGGCCAGCATTTATTGCCCATCCCTAATTGCCCTTAAGAAGGTTGTGCAGTCTACTTGAACCACTGCAGTCCATTGTTGTAAGAACACCCACAGTACTATTAGGAAAGGAGTTCCAGGACTTTGACCTAGCAACAGTGAAAGAATGGCGATATAGCTCCAAGTCACTTGGAAACTTGCAGGCGGTGGTGTTCCCATGCATCTGCTGCTCTTGTCCTCCTAGGGTGGTAGAGGTTGCAAGTTTGGAAGGTGTTTTCAAAGAAGCCTTGGTGAGTTGCTGCAGTGCATCTTGTAGATGCTACCACTGTGCATTAGTGGTAGAGGGAGTGAATATTGAAGGTGGTGGATGTGGCGCCAATCAAGTGGGGCTGCTTTGTCCTGGATGGTGTCAAGCTTCTTGCGTGTTGTTGAAGCTGCACTCATCCAGTCAAGTGGAGAGTATTCCATCACACTCCTGACTTGTGCCACGTAGATGGTGGACAGGCTTTGGGGAGTCAGGAGGTGAGTTACTTTCCACAGAATTCCCAGCCTCTGACCTGCTGCTATAGCCACAGTAATTCTGTGGCTGGTTCAGTTCAGTTTCTGGTCAATGGTAACCCCCAGAAAGTTGATAGTGGGAGAATCAGCAATGGCAATGCCATTGAATGTCATGGGGAGATGGTTAGATTCTCTCTTGTTGGAGATGGTCATTGCCTAGCACTTGTGTGGCATGAATATTACTTGCTACTTGTCAGCCCAAACCTGGATATTGTCCAGGTTTTGCTGCATTTGGACATGGACTGATTCAGTATCTAAGGAGTTGAGAATGGTGCTGAACATTGTACAATCATCAGCAAACATCCCCACCTTTAACCTTATGATGGAGGGAAGATCATTGATGAAACAGTTGAAGATGGTTGGGCCTAAGACACTATCTGGAGGAACTCCTGCAGTGATGTCCTGGGACTGAGATGATTGACCTCCAACAATCATAACCATGTTCCTTCATGCCAGGAATGGCTCCAACCAGTGGAGAGTTTACCCCCTGATTCCCACTGACTGCAGTTTTGATGGGGCTCCTTGATGCCACACTTGGTCAAATGCGGCCTTGATGTCAAGGGCAGTCACTCTCACCTCACCTCTGGAGTTCAATTCTTTTGTTCATAGAGTCATAGGGCAGAATTTTCTGCCTGTCGGGCGGGCGGGCCCGACCCAGTCATTGGCGGGCGCGAAGCCGATCCCTGCCAGCGAAGTGGGCCGCACCGCCATTTTACGTGGGCAGGCCAATTAAGGCCAGCCCAGCGTGACATCCACTGGGAAGCGCTATGCGCTCCCTGTGCCGGCGGGGGGGGGCAGGAGAATCCCTAAATGCGAGAGTGCGCTCTTTCACGCATGTGCACGAAAGAGTGCACATCTCCCTGAGGCTAAGTGCAGCTTCAGGGAGATCACTTCGACTTTTAAAACTATTAAAAATAAAGAAAAGAAAAATCCCTTACATGTTGGGACATGTTCATAATTTACAGAACAACTTTATTACAATTTTTAAAACCCTGCATGAAGCCTCATCCCGCCACTGGATGAGGTTTCATGTTTTCCCTACTTGCCGCTGGGGCTCCTGGCCTGCCCGCCAACCTTAAGGTTGGACGGGTAGGTCCTTTAATTGGTTAAATGATCCTGTCAATGGCCTCAAGTGGCCATTGACACATCGGCGGGCCCGCAGCTGATTTTGCTGCGCTCCCGCCTTCCTGAAAATTTAAATGGGGCGGGATGACGTCGGGGGTTCCGCCCAACGTCATCCCGCATCATTTTATGTGTCGGCGAGCAGACCCTGCCCTCTGCTCGCCGACGGCGAAATACTGCCCATTGAGTCATAGAGGTCTACAGCACAGGAAAAGGCCCTGCGGCCCATCGGGTCTGCGCCAGTCAAACAAGTACCTAAATATTCTAATCCCATTTTCCAGCACTAGGCCCATAGCCTTGTATGCCATGGCATTGCAAGTGCACATCCAAATATTTCTTTAATGTTATGAGGGTTTCTGCATCTACCACCCTTTCAGGCAGTGAGTTCCAGATTCCCACCTCCCTCTAGGTGAAAAAATTCTTCCTCACATCCGCTCTAAACCTCCTGTCCCTTACTTTAAATCTATGCCCCCTGTTATTGATCCCTCCACCAAGGGGAAAAGTTCCTTCCTGTCTACCCTATCTATGCCCCTCATAATTTTATACACCTCAATCATGTCCCCCCTCAATCTCCTCTGCTCCAGGGAAAATAATCTCAGTCTATCCAATCTCTCCTCCTAACTAAAACTCTCCAGCCCAGGCAACATCCTGGTAAATCTCCTCTGCACTCTCTCTAGTGCAATCATATCCTTCCTAAAATGCGGATTCCAGAACTGCACGCAATACTCTAGCTGTGGCCTAACTAGCATTTTATACAGTTCCAGCATAACCTCCCTGCTCTTATATTCTATGCCTCGGCTAATAAAGGCAAGTATCCCATATGCCTTCTTAACCACCTTATCTACCTGTCCCGCTACCTTATGGAGCCGGCGGACAAGCACACCAAGATCTCTCTGATCCTTGGTACTTCCCAGCGTCCTACCATTCATCGTGTATTCCCGTGCCTTGTTTGGACCAACACTGTAATGAGGAGCTGATTGGCCCTGGCAGAATCCAAACTGGACGTCAATGAGCAGGTTATTGCTGAGTAAGTGCCGCTTGACAGCACAAAAGACATCACTTTCTATCACTTTGCTGATGATTAAGAGTAGACTGATGGGGTGGTAATTGGCCGAGTTTGATTTGTCCTGATTTTTGCAGACAAAAGAAGGAAAAAGCTGGTTACTGAGCAACTAAATATTCTTCAATCAAATATCATGAAGACAAAAGCTATCACAACTTCTGTTTTTTAATCCAAGGCTGGTACATCTAATTTTTGCATCTCTACTGCCGACCTGCTGAGATCAGGTCGGTTTTTTTTAACCAATGTTTGTCCTCTTTTCTTTACCCATTTCTGCTTTCAAGGAACTGACTATTACAGATATACCTCCACGGACGCTGGCAGCCCTTTAATACCTCACCCAATAATACATTATTCCCTTATGAACTTGGAACATTGGCAGGCTATCTAATATTCACACACCAATACTTTCCAGAATATTATATTCAAAACAGGGTTCAATAAGATTTTTGGATACTAAGGGACATGGGGATGGTGCAGACAGATGGAGCTGAGCTAGAAGATCAGCCATGATGTTGTTGAATGGTGGAGCAGGATTGGAGGGCCAAATGATTTACTCCAGCTCCCATTTCTTAGGTTCTTAACAATGAGTAGGTACTGAACCACAGCAGGAGCCTTGGTTGGGTTTCTGCTTCCCTGTTGCAAGGGAACTGGGCCAATTGATCGGCTGTGCTGTGGTCGGCATAGGGACTGAACCAGGGATTTTATGGTTTGCATAAAGCAATATTTTGGGGAGCCTTTACCCTTTTGGCCCCCCCAGTGAGGAAAGTGACTCCTGTGAACTCAACAGGTAGCAGCAATCAAAACGACCTGCAACCATCCTGCTCTGTGCAGCTCAGTAACGAACTACACGCCCACTCAAGCCATAACACTATTGGGAAAACGTGGCTTGGAGGAATCGCTCAGGCTGAGTACCTGCAGGTGGAGTTAATTGTTGACATGAAAAAAATGACTGAAGCACCTTATTAAATGGTTTTATGCATCGGTGACAGTTCAGCACACTCACATTACTGGATTCAGTGACTCCTCCAAGCCTAATCATTCTGATGAGATCATCGGGACCCACTGTTCAAACAAAAATATTCCAAAAAGCAAATTAACAGAAATAGAAAAATAAGCCTAAAGGATGTCAAAGCTAATCCTAGTGCTTTTTAAATAACTATGAGACTATGATTGCAGGCATTAACCATAAACAATAAGTGAATGCTTTCATTGGTTTTACTTAATTATTTAATACTGTATTTTCCATTTAAATCTGCTGATGCTTGAGGAAGTGCAAAACACACCAGAAGTTAAATAAGGCTGTTTTTAATCAAACATTACGGTCAAAGGTCCAATAATGACATTCTGTTTGTTGGCTGGCCAGACTGAATGGATGATGTTATTTGTATAATGGGTGCTGCACAGGATTTCCTGTTTCCACTGATAACTGTTGGACGAATACATGTTTATGTTCTTTCCCTGATTTTTATCTGGTTAAAATAATATTTTCAGAATTTTCCTAGTCACAAAAGGACTATACTGTACCAGAGCACTTTAGTGCTTCTTTTTTTAACCTTTTATTACTATTAATAGTTGATATGACTTAAATGTTTAAACTAAATGACAGGAAGTTGGAATTCTCGAATAGTTGGGAAATGCATTCATCACTCAAAGTGGTACTGAGTAATAAACAGTGCAGGAAAGGCACCAGCTCTGATGTATGCTGAGTTAACCAATCTCAGCCAAGGTATTGGTACACCACAATTGGCCTCAGCGTCCTTAAGCTATTGAGAGGGGGGTATCAGCCAAGTTTCCTTCTTTTGACTTCCTCTGCTTGACAGAATACATGGTCAGCTAGCCTGCTACAATTCACTGTCCAAGCACTCAGAGAGGAATGGTGTTTTGACAGCATACAAGAGCCATGGATTTATATCCCAAGATAAGTTATTACGATCACAAGGGGAGAGAATGAAGGGGGAAAGGAGGCCCTCAAATCTTAGGGCTATGATTTGATAGTTTTCCTCTATGTGCACTAACTAGCTGTACTCCAAATCAAAAGCTTGGGGGGGTAAAAAAACTGTCAGGAATTTTGAGATGGAAGTTAAGGAATTATTATTAACTTTTTGTTTTGATGGGTGTTGTGAATGAAAGATTTTGCCTGTTCACTAAGTGCTTTGACATTATAAGCACAGTAGGAAGCTTCCCTATGTTCATCACTTCAAGAAAAATCATAAAAGTGTGCAAAAGAAAGTATGATTTCACTAGAGATAGCTCTCAGGGGGAATTTTCCTGCCCTGTTTACAATGCCACAAACACCATAGGAAAGTTCTGAATGAGTGGGCATTTATGGATTTCCTTGGGTGGGGGGCAGAAGAGATGGAAAATGTTCAAAAGAATCTTCGCCACAGCAGTCCCAAGGTTTAATTACTTGCAAAGAAGAGACACTAATATGCATTTGAAACAGATGGTGTGTGGGAGGCAATCCTTGTGTGCACAGGCTTTCGCAGTAAGGTACGCAGGTTATAATGCAGGCAATTTACCCTCTGTGTAGTGAAAGATAGCAGGATGTGCTGGAAGTGTGTTGGGCAGTATCAGCTCATTTTATGAATAGTTAACATTCACTTTTTGGGCTCCTTTTAAGCCCTTGGATTTAACTTTATTAAATCTTGATGATAACCTTGCACAGTGCAAACAAATACAAACTTTTGACCTAATTTTGCCTCAGTCATTTCCCATAAGCATCTTTTTAATTAACAGAATGCATGGGGAAACCAGGATAATTCCCTGAAACTCTATCCTCTCTTTACTGACTGTGCCAATGCTTGCATTATTTTGCAGTGTTTAAATAAAAATGAAAAATCAGTCAAAGATAATTAACTCTCTTTACTGATATTCCCTTTTCTTGATTTTGGTCCAATTTTATCTTCACTAGCTCTGTCCCTGATAAACTGAACACTATGCTCACTGTAGTCTTCAGGCCGGACAATTGGGGCAAGTGCCATGATTTCTGTCAATTTTGGAACCCAAGGTAGGAGTGTTACAATCTGTTCATCTCGTTGGATGGTTTTCAACATCCAATGAAAAATTAACAAATAACAGCTATCTGACTGCATTGTCTTCCTTTTCTGTATTCTTCCATCTCTCCTAAAGGCAATGACTCATGTAAGAATGCAACCTTATTGACATCGGGAACCCTCAAATAACTCATCCATTTTTTTCAGCCCAGACAGAGAAGGACAATTTTAACCTAACCTACCGTGTGGAAAACAGGTGAGATAATGCTGAGTGGCAGTTTTACACCCCACCTAATTTTACTGTTCAGTGAACTCCATTACTGGGTGCCAGCAGGTTAGTCAATCATGGGGTGCATCATCCCAAACCTGATTCTGCCCTCCACCAAGTTCTGTTCAACTGTCACCTATTGTGTTTGCTGGCAAACATTGGTCTCCATGTCCAGCAACATTTTCAATTTTAAATTCTCATCCTCATGTTCAAATCTCTTCATGGCCTCATCCCTCTCTATCTCTGTAATCTTCCTGCCCTACAACCCTCCGGGATTCCAGTATTCCTCCAAATTAAGCCTCTTGTGCATCCCCACTTCCTTCCCCCTGCCATTGTTAGTGTTGTCTTCAACTATCTTGGCCCTAAGCACTGGAATTCCCTCCCTAAACCTCTCGCTCCTTAAGATGCTCCTTAAAGCTTATCTTTTTAACCAAACTTCTGGTCACCTGTCCTAATGTTCCTTCATAGTTCCAAGTCAATTTTCTGCCTAATAACACTTTTGTGAAGTGGATTGAGACATTTTACTATGTTAAAGGTGCTATATAATGCAAGTTGTTGTTGTTACTCACTGATGTTCGCACATGCCCATTTTCCAACGGGGGCTACCCATGATGAGGGAACAACAACCCTGGATTCTCCACCCTAGCTGGGGGACGCAAAAGTCCCTTTTATTTTTTGGAGCACTCTCTGTGTGATTGGTTAACACATCCCAAAGCAGGGGTCGAGCCTGGAACCTTCCAGACCTCGAGGGTTCAGTAACAGCAGCCTGATGAGCATTTGCTCAGGGTCAGCTGGACTTCTGAGATTACAGGGATCTCCAAATGGCTTCCACAAAAGGAATGACAGCAAAGCAGCAGCAGCTCTGTCAAATGTCTCTGGCGACGAGTTCTAATGATGTGATTGGACTTCATATAAAAGCCAAAACGTTTAAGGGGGAAAAACTACAACTGCTAAAGTGGAAACCTGCATAAGTGTTCTGGCCAGCTATATCTATACTAACATAGGATCAGGAGTAAACTATGCAGCTCCTTGGGCCTTGTCCACATTCAGTTAGATTGGATTATCTTAACAGCAGCTCCATTTACCCGCCTTGGTTCCATATCCTTTTATACGCGAGTCTAACAAAAATTTATCAGTCTCAGCTTTTGACATTTTCAATTGACCTAGCTTCAACAGCGTTTTGCAGAGTTCCAAATTTCCGCTACGTTTTGTGTAAAAGAATTGTTTCCCGCTATCATCCCGGGTGTCTTAGCTTTAATGCCCAATTATTCTGGACTCCTGCCCCTGCCAACAACACCCCCTCCGCCCTCCCCCCAACAAGTGATTAGTTTCTTCTGCTCTACCCTATAAACTCCTTCAATCGTCTTAAGCACCTGGATTGGATCCTCCCTCTCCTCATAATTAAATACAGGTTAATGAAACAAAAAAACATTGATGATGAAAAAAGCACCGTTTCTTTGAAAGAGGGGACAAGGGGTACGTTTGGGGATGTGTATCTTGGAAAGTGGTCTTGGTTAAAAAAAAAACGTTTGGCAGCCTCCGATCTGTTTCCTCTAATTATCGAGGCATCCGAGGGTTCAGGAAGATCTCAATGGAGGGCAAAAAAGAAAGTAATTCTCCACAGTGCTGCAAGAGCTCAGGGCAAAGAGCCTTTCAACAGACTTTTGAGAGTCAGTGGGGTTGGGAGTGAGAGTGGGTTGGAGGTGGGGTGGTGGTGATGGTTGGGGGAGGGGGGAGGGTGGTGCCGGTGGTTACAGGCTCTCTATTAACTATTTATTTCTGTACAACAGAGGAGACCCCAGGATTTTCCGTACTTCCAAAAAAATTTTGCTGCACGGACATTCAGACCAGAAGGCAAACAGCACTTTTTTGTGAAATGAAAGAAACACTTTGAAACTAAGGGGAATCGAAATACCTGTGAGCTGGAAATGTTAGCAGAAGGCGCCTGAGGTTTGGAGAGAACACAGTGGAGTATTAGCCTGGGAGTTGAGGGGAGTGCTGCAGCGCCACCAATGGAAAAATATATATACAAAAACAAAATACTGCAGATGCTGGAATTCTGAAATAGAAGAACATAAGAAGCAGGAACAAGAGAGGACCATACAGTCCATCGAGCCTGCTCTGCAATTCAGTATGATCATGGATGATCTTCAATTTCAACTCCACCTTCCTGCCCACTCCTCATATCCTTTGATTCCCACGTGGACCTGCCTTTTTGTGGAACATTGCTTAATCCAGTCCTACTCAGCGCCCTCTCGCATCTCTTTCGCTGGTACGCTTCCCGCTCTCACAATGAACTAGAAAATTTCATTGGCTTTGTTTCCAATTTCCACCCTTCTCTCACCTTCACCTGGTCCACCTCTGACTCTTCACTTTCCTTCTTGTACTTCTCTGTCTCCATTTCTGGGGATAGGCTTTCAATAAATGTTCACTACAAGCTCACGGACTCCCACAGCAACCTTGACTACATTTCCTCACACCCCACTTCCTTTAAGGACTCTATTCCACCACTTCTGTCACAATCTGTTCAGATGATGCAACCTTCCATACTACTGCTTCCGATATGCCTCTCTTTTTCCACAATTGAGGATTCACCCCTAGCATGGTTGACAGTGACCTCCACCATGTTCAATCTATTTCATGTACGTCTGCTCTCACCCCTTCCCCTCCATGTTGTGAGACATTGTGTGTCATTCAGTAGGTCTCATGAAGAGGCTCTGAGTCTTGAATAGTTTAAAAGTAGTACATGCTTATTAACTACTAATAACTATATATAGTATAAGGTCTAAGCTAGGAGCTGTCTCCATGATTGCCTCTACACATGTCACTGTCCAATATAAGACTGCCCTCTAGACTCATGTCATATGCTCCCTTACATCACACTGTGGATGTTATTGTAGCCAGTTCCACATTAACCCTTTCTATGCCAGACCCTTATACTACACCTCCCCCCATGTCTTTATCCACCAAATTTACGATGTATTCCTGTTTGCCCAACATATTTATATTACGTTTACTACCCTTTCTCCTCTCCTGCCCCACTCAAGTCTTTGTATTTACAGATTCAGGTGGTCTGGAAGCTTTACAAGCGTTGGAGGAGTGGTAGACTCTGTTGTACTGGATAAACCTTGATGAATAGGAGTTGCTTTGAATGTGGTCATTCTGGCTGATCTTATTTCTATTTTTTGCATTCTTTGCAGTTGGACCACTCCATCTTGACTCCCCATCTGATGTTACCGATGGTCATTACAGTCATTATTGGCTTATCCCATTCATTACGGGGAGAATGAACTCTCACCTTGTCTATAGTGCTCATTCTGTTTTTCTTCCTACATGCGGTTCACCATGATGTATGTTGGGACGGAAAATGTCTCTTCCTGTTGGCGGGTGGGACTTATCAACAGGCTCGCCTTGCAGTTTACCTTTCTGCGCAATGATGTTCTCATTGGTTTGCTTCCTTGCCTCACTGAGGTGTGCTGCAGTCAGTTGATGGCTGCATCTCCGTTCCAGCATCATCTGGCTAACGATTGTACCGGCCGGAGATTGCAGCACCTGTGTCATGGTGTCTCAAGGTATCTTACCAACAGATGTCAGAGCCGGAGGTTGAGGCGCTTCTTGCTGCTGGTTCATCTCATGGCTGTCTTCACCCGAGGCATCATTGTAACCATCTGAGTGGTTGGCTGGTGTGACCAACATGAGCTTCCAGTACCTGCAAGAAAATGGACAAACTGGCTCTGCAAAGAGCGAGGACAATTCAGAGCTGAAGTCCCAGTCTTTTCTGTTAGGGCTTTCAGGAACTTGCAGTTCTGTGTAATTGATGACAGAGGTTGTTTTGACATCTGTTGCCATTTGAAGAAGGTTCAGGGCAACACAGCATCTCTGCTCAGAAGAGAAAGGCTGGTTATGGATGACATACATGACTTCAAGGATTTGTTTGCCGTCATACCTTAATAGTTCCAGAATCATGCCTATAACCAGGAGTCAGACTCCTCCAAGCCCATAGAATGGTGTGTCTGTCATTCATAACCAGAGGTGCATCAGCCACAGTTCCTAGTCCAAGAGGACTGTATCACTGGCTCCCCTATCCAATTTAAAGTTTGTGAGATGACCATTAACCAAAATGTCCACATTCCAGAATGAAAATCCCTGATCTTTGACCTCACCTAAGAAGCATGGTTGTGTTTCCTCTTGCTGCGCACATTGAATCATCTTGGGATCCTCTGTGCATCTGGCTGTGTTAGCCTTGCATAGCTTTCTGAAGTACCCTATGCGGTTGCAATTAAAACACTTGTGCTGAGACTGCCGGACATTGATCCTGCCTGTGACGTCGCTTGGCTGCACAGCGCTGGCACGGTCACCCACCCTCTAGTGGTCGGTTAGGGTATTGCTTCCCTTGGCTCCTCTGCTATTTTACAAGCTAGACAGTAGGGGTTGCTCTGTATCATGGCCTGACTTCACTCCTAAAGATGGTTCTGTGCTGTAAACAGTCATTTGATTGCCTGACAATCTGAATGGCCTTTACAAAGGTCAAATCTTCCTCAGCTTGAAGCATGTCTGAGAGTGCGTCGTCCACCACTCTGACAACAATACCATCCCTGATTAGCTCTGATTTCAGGTCACTGTAGTCATAGCTCTTGTGTACAGTTCATTAATGAAGCAGTCAACGGGTGCTTCTGGCTGTTGGACATATTTGTTAAACTTGCTTTTCCAAGGGTCTTGTTACTGTTCAACTTAAAATGTGTGCCAAATGATTTTAAAACCTTGTCAAATTTTGTTGAGGATTCATTCATTCCTTGTCTAGCTATTATATCATCAGCTATAGGACATACCAAATAGAGCAGTGTGTTAACCTGTTCAGCTTCTGCCTTTTTGGCTAGTCCTGAAGCAATAATGTATCTAAGGAATCTCTTTCTCCAATGCCCCCAATTCTGTGATTGATCTGGGCCTTGGATGATTCCAAACTGGTCTGGTAAGGTAAATTTTTGATCCACGGCCATTAAAAATTAAAAGTGTGTATAGCTTACAATCGGGTAAGGAAATCCAAGATGGTGATGCCATATGCTTCTTCTTAATGAGGTTTCCTGCACTTGCCAGTTTTGGCAGGCTCCCACAGTAATGGCGATCACAATTTCTGTGTTTTAAAATTTTCAGCAATGACTCCCTGAGTCTTCCCTGCAGTATCTAAATATTTTAGGGCTGTGAACCCTTCGATTTCCAGCTCTTTCTGGTTTTTTTAAACTGCCGGTTATCTGTTTATTTAATTTAATTTTTTTTTCGTTCAGAGTGAGCTCGGCTGTCACGTAGTCAGGCACTGACTCAGTACTCACGCTGTTCATGGAGCGTTTTAAAACAGCAATTCCAAGAAAATAATTTCATTAGCTCGCCCCTTCTAGGCCTTCTGGCTCTGCACTCCTTGGGTATTGAAGCTGGACTTCTGCAGGATTCACTGGAGTCTTCTGCTGCAGTGTGAAGTTTTACTTCTGCCTTTTGCTTCCAATCCTGGCTTTGGAGCTTCTCTCAGATGCATTTCCCCTGTATCTTCACTTCTGGTGCTTTCAGCCAGGTCAGAATGCTGCTCTTTTCAATCTTCCGGACTTTAAATTTCTTATCCAGCTTGTGTTAGGCCCTGGGCTTTTCCAATAGCTGCCTCCATCTTGTAAGATGTTTTGTGTTGGATGAACAGTGGCAGACATTTAAGCAGATATTACATAACGCTCAACAAATACTTATCCCGGTCAAAAAGAAGGACTCGATGAGAAGGATGAACCATCCATGGTTAACAAAGGCATTCAAGGAGAGAATGCAATCAAAAACGCATACAAAGTGGCAAAAACTAGTGGTAGGCCAGAGGATTGGGAATTCTTTAGGAGCTAGTAGCAGATGACTAAAAAGCTAATAGAGAGGGAGAAAATTGATTATGAAAGTAAATTGACAAGAAATATAAAAACAAACAGCAAGAGCTTCTACGGGTATATAAAAAAAATGCGAGTAGCTAAAGTGAGCGTGGGACCCTTGGGGGATCTGACTGGAGAATTGATAATGGGGAACAGAGAAATGGCAGATAATTTAAACCAATATTTTGCATTGGTCTCCACAGTGGAGGACACTATGAACATTCCAAAGATATCAAATAAGCAAGGAGCTAATGGGAGGAAAGATCTCATAACAGTCTCTATCACAAGGGACAAAGTAGTTGAGAAACTAATGGGAATAAAGGCAGTCTAGTTGCCAGGCCTGCATCCAGGGGTTTTAAAGGAAGTGGCTGCAGAGATAGTGGAGGCATTGGTCGAAATATTCCAGAACCCACTGGATTCCAGGAGGGTCCCAGAGGATTGGAAAACCGCTAATGTGAAGCCCCTGTTCAAGAAGGGAGGGAGACAAAAAGCAGGAAACTATAGGCCAGTCAGCCTAACATCTGGTGTTGGGAAAATGCTAGAGTCCATTATTAAGGAAGAAATAGCAGGACATTTAGAAAAGCTTAACACAATCAGAGTCAACATGGTTTTGTGAAAACGAAATCATGATTGACAAATTTTCTATAGTTCTTTGAGGATATAACAAGCAGAGTTGATAAAGGGGAACTGGTAGTGTATTTGGATTTCCAGAAGGCATTCGATAAGGTGCCACATGAAAGGTTATTGCATGAGATAGGAGCTCTCGATATTGGGGGTAATGTATTAGCCTGGATGAGGTTTGGTTAACACACAGAAGACAGAGGGTCAGGATTAATGGATCCTTTTCAGGCCGGAAAGACGTAATTAGTGGAGTGCAGCAAGGATCAGTCCTAGAGCCTCAATTATTTACTATTTATATTAATGACTTGGAGGAGGGGGCAGAGTGTAATGTATCCAAATTTGCTGATGATACAAAAATAGGTGGAAGGGCATGTTGTGATGAAGACATAAGGAATCTTCAAAGGGATATAGACAGGTTGAGTGAGTGGGCAAAAACTTGGCAGATGGACTTTAATATAGGAAATTGTGAGGTCATGCACTTTGGTAGGAAGAATCAAAAGGCAGACTATTATTTAAATGGAGAGAGACTCTTAAAAAAATGTGCAGCACAGAGGGATCTGGGTGTTCTTGTGCATGAAACATAAAAAGTTAGCCGGCAGGTGCAGCAAGTATGGAATTTTGGCCTTTATTGTTAGGGGGCTGGAGCTTAAAAATATGGAAGACTTACAACTATACAACTGTACAGGGTGTTGGTGAGGCCGCACCTGGAGTACTGAATACAGTTTTGGTCCCCGTATTTAAGAAAGGATATACTGGCAGATCAAAAGAGATTCACCAGGCTGGGATGAAGGGGTTGATTTATCAAGAACGGCTAAACAGGTTAAGCCTTTATTCATTAGAGTTTAGAAGAATAAAGGGTATTCTTATTGAAATGTACAAGATTCTGAGGGAGCTTGACAGGGTAGGTGTTGAGAAGATGTTTCCCACTAGTGGGGGAATCTCGAACTAGGGGACATAGTTACAGAATAAGGGGACACTCATTTAAAACTCAGATGTGAAGGAATTTCTTCTCTCAGAGGGTCCTGAATGTTTGGAATTCTCTACCCCCAAGAGTTGTGGAGGCTAAATCACTGAGAGTGTTTAAAGAGGAGGTAGATAGATGTTTGAAATATCGGGGAGCAGAGAGCTATGAGGAGCTGGCACGAAAGAGGATTTGAGGCCTGGGGCAGATCAGCCATGATCTTATTGAATGGCGGGGCAGGCTTGAGGGGCCGAATGGCCTACTCCTGCTCCTATTTCTTATGTTCTTATGTTCTACACACGTCTCCATCCAGTAGAAGGTTGCCCTTTAGACTCAGGTCATGTGTTCCTTTACATCACACAGTGGACGGTAATGTACCATTCTCACGCTAACCCTTTCTATGCCAGACCTTTATACTACACCTCCCTCCCTGAATTAGGCCCAACCAGCCTCCATATTCATCTTCTGCCATTTCCACCACCTCCAGCAAAAACATATAAAGCTAATTACAGTGGTGTCGGTTTCCAGCCTGTCTTGTGGCTGGCAGCTCAGAATGCAGAATTCATGCGAGGGGAACCGAGCACTCTACAAATAGGCCAGTTTTTTGTTCGACTGTAAGAAGAAAATATATCTACAGACGGTCTTGAGGCATCTTGTGAGTGAGCTGAGTGTTTGTATCAGAGAACCAGACTGTGAACCGGGTGTGTTGATTGGCCTGTTAAAAAGGAAACCCGAATAGCTATGGTGTCAGGATTATCGTGGCACGAGTGAGAGAGGGTTCATAGACATGCTCCTTGTCGGTGTTAACCATGTCCGGGGGTTCAGGTGGAATACGGCTGCTGGTAAATGTGACTTGAGGGCCAAAATAATCCCGTGGGAAGTGAGAGATCCTATATAACAGAGGCTGAGCTGGAAAGGCCGTGAGATTCCATGTGGTGTGACACTTGTGCAGGAGGTTTATGCGAGTGCTTGTCATTCCTGAGGTTTACCTTTGTTGTATTGGCTATTTAAAGTGAAATTTATCTTTTTATTTCAAATATAGTTCAAGTTTTATTTAACATTTGACTAATGTTGCTATTAGTTGGCTTGTTTCAGTGAAAGTTTTAAAAAGTGAAATCTTGCTCATCAGTTTTCTTTCCATTGACGTCATAAGAATTCTTTTCTTTTGCAGGGATCGGGCCACACCTCATCTGGAAACATCTTCTGTTTCTTTAT
The DNA here is from genome assembly GCF_964194155.1 of Cetorhinus maximus. Classification (NCBI taxonomy): domain Eukaryota; kingdom Metazoa; phylum Chordata; class Chondrichthyes; order Lamniformes; family Cetorhinidae; genus Cetorhinus; species Cetorhinus maximus. The sequence continues at coordinate 125,609,270 of NC_135888.1, forward strand.
TATACCCATTGCCATTTTCTTTGGCTTTTCTACCATGGAACATTCTGTCATTAAATCTCTCCTGTCTTCCACCCTATTACAGAACTTCCCTTTTGTTCTTCCCCCAGAACCCCGGCCAACCATTTCACTTGCACAAAACCTATTACATTTCTATCTTTCCTCAGTTCTGATAAAGGGTCGTTGACCTGAAACTTTAACTCTGTTTCTCTCTCCACTGATGCTGCCTGAGCTGCTGAGTATTTCCAGCATTTTGTGTGTTTATTTCAGAAAAACAATATATCGCAGGCATTACCTGTTAGTCTGTTACCCCCCAGTTTGGGAATCTTTGTCTCATTGAATCTTTCCAATCTGAACACTGGTCTGAAAGTCAGATTACAATGAAACAAAATAGCATTAGCCAGCATGCCTTAAGGAAAGCTGTCACTGTTCTCCGCTGAACATAGAGGCTTCACTGTTACAGTGGTCACCAACAAGACAACCTTGCACTTACCTCTCCTGGCTGAGGCAAACACCAACTGGAGACATGGAAAAGGTTTAACAAGAACTTAGCTGTTCAATGTTTGATCTTCATTTCATGAGGTAGGTGGAGTGAGGGTTAAAGTGACAGATCTGGTGTATGCATGCGCAGCCAGTCTTAAAAGTGAGAGCAGAGTTTCTGAACTCTGTCAGTGCCAATTATTGAATATTCTTTTGTACTTGGCAGTGAAGAGTGGCACATGTGATCAGTAACAAAATATATATGTAAACGTACAACTGTTATGTAGTTTAATACAATTCCATGTCAACTTAAAATGGCATGAAAAATCATGGGAAGGGATGGAGGGCCAATTATCTCGCCACCTACCTCATAAGATGAAGGTCAAACATATAGGACAGGTAAGTTCTCATTTAGCCTTTCCACTTTATTTCATAATGGTGTTTGTTGTGAGATTTTCAAAGCAAACTCTGGCCTCATGATGCCACCTCAATGAATAACAGGTCTAGTCAAATTCACGGTTTCTGTTACACCTAATGCAATTGATTGATTGTCGCACATGTAAGCAACAGCGACAATAACGTCCAACACTGAGCTTCACCTGTTTATCTGTTGCAACTCCAAATACATGTAGAAATTTAAACATACTTCCCCAGGTAAGTTTCCCCTCCTGAGGATCAAGTTGCTTCCAATTCAAAACCCAAAGGACAATTCAAATCTTTAACTCTGAAACAACATTATTCTTATAAGCATGTCCCTCAGTGAAAGCAGGCACTAGTGCAATTTCATGTCCTGCAAGAGTACCGTTGCAAATGTATTCACAGTGTCTTTTTTGGGGCCTGCTGTAAAATGTTTGGAAAGTTTTTTTAATGCTCCATCCCAGGTCTTGCATAATGTTCACTACTGGAATCATTGCTAATTAGCTTTAGATGTGGTTGCCATTCTTGTACAAAGACGTTTGAACACATTGACGTTGATTCCAGCTGTGATCATGTCGTGACACATCCATCTAGCTATAGTGTCTCTATTGTGTGGCCTTTTGAAATTCACAAAAAGGTATTTCTCATTGTTTTGAAGGTGTTCAGAACGAAGCAAATATTTTCGTAAATGTTCATAGACACATAGGGCAGAATTTTGCCCCCCTGTCGGCGGGGTTGTGCAGGGGCAGGCGGGAGCGGGCACGAACCTGATCGGGTCCACGCCGCCATTTTACGTGGGCAGGCCAATTCAGGCTCGCCCAGCGTGACGCACACCCGGAAGCGCTGAACACTCCCTGTGTGGGTGGGGAGGGATTCCCTGAGTCGGGAATTCCTTTTCGTGCATGCGCGCGGAGGTGCCTCAGGGAGGTCAGTTAAAGTTTTTAAGAGCTAAATACAGAAAAGAAAATATTATAAGACATAAGCTGGGACATGTAAAGGAACATTAATGGAAAACTTTATTTAATTTATAAAAACTTCATGAAACCTCATCCCGCCCGTGGATGAGGTTTCATGAAAAATGCAAAGGCCGCCTGCCCGCCAACCTTAAGGTTGGACGGGCAGCTCAGTTAACTAAAACAAAAACAGAATTATCTGGAAAAACTCAGCAGGTCTGGCAGCATCGGTGGAGAAGAAAAGAGTTGACGTTTTGGGTCCACACGACCCTTCAACAGAACAGTTCTGTTGAAGGGTCGTGTGGACTCGAAATGTCAACTCTTTTCTTCTCCACCGATGCTGCCAGACCTGCTGAATTTTTCCAGGTAATTCTGTTTTTGTTTTGGATTTCCAGCATCCGCAGTAGTTTTTTGTTTTCAGCTCAGTTAACTATTTTAATTAGTTTTTAACAGGCCTTAATAGGCCTTTGACAGTTCGGCGGGCGCGCAGCCAACTCGGTTATGCGCCCGCCAAACTGAAAATCTAACTGACACGCGGTGACGTCGGGACGCCTGCCCAATGTCACCGTGCGTCATTTTACGCATCGGCGAGTGGGCCTCACTCCCGCTCGCTGACCAAAAAATTCTTCCCATAAGCAAGGATCTGATGGGTATGCCCTCAGCACAAGTCGGCAACCCAAATCCCTGGTTTGTTCTGCTTCAAAAGATAATTCACTTGAAAATAAGACATGGGCATTTTTTGCATTTGCTTGTGTCCAATGGAAGTATGGTCTGCTGATGCTGTGCAGACCAAAGCAATTAACATTAACGTTTTCATTGGTAATTCTTGAAGAGTGAGTGATGAAACAGATGAAAGCTTTTGGAAGTAGTGTGGCAGACGCTTCACACCCCGTGTCATATTAAATCTTGGCACAGGTGGTTTGAGGTCATACACATCTCTCATAAAATGAGTGACCAGTGGAAGTGAGCCTAACGTGTGCCCATCCGGCAATACAACAAAAGGAGACAAAGATGATTTTGCTGTCTTCATAGTGCTAGAGACCAGTCAGTGAAATAATGAGGTTAAAAATTCCAAAAGCTTTTACACAGATGTTTGCAATGGATTCATTTGTCGTCTACTGCAAAAACCCATACATTGCTTGATGTAAGTGGTGTCTGGATCCCTGGTTGATGGTCTCCAAGCAGATAGGATGACGTCAGCACTTTATGCTGAAAGGACCTTGCCTTGTAGGTTTTTCCTGATAACTTGGAGGGCATAAGGTTAGGATGATGCTCGTGAAGCATGTGGCCTACTGTTAGGTTAAGAAATTAAATGCTTCATTGCTGTAGTAAATTCAACAACCTTGCAAACCATGGCTGTGTTGACCATCTCGGCACTCTCATAAGACCATCAGCTTCCTCCCTTTCAATTTTCTATAAGCATCTATTTATCAGGCAAAGCGGGGGAAAATGCATAGAAAATATGGCTTTTCTAGGTGATTGAAAAGGCCATGACACTAGGACCTGGTAAAAAAAGACATAGGGCGGAATCATCCCAGATTTGCACTAAGTGATGTAGTAGGTGGGAAAAAGGGCGTTTTACCCGCCGGCCACAATGGCGGTTTGACAGGGCATATCATCCCAATCCCACCTCATTAATCATGCTCTCCCAGGTAACATGCTGTTTTGATGGCAGGAAGGCTCTCATTTGCCCACTATGCAGTCACCTCATCGCTTCCTCACACCGGGCACCATATTTAAAGTGCAGCCGCGCGCACACCTCTCAGTGCTTCCAGCCCAGGACGGCTGCACAGAAGACATGGCCCCAAAAGGCAGAAAGACTGCAGCCCCACCGATTCAGTGATGTGTCCCTCGAGCTCCTTTTGGACGTCATGGAGGCCTGCCGTGATATCCTGTACCCCCACTCTGGCAGCTGGAGGTCCAGCAAACTCACCACTCCAGCTTGGTAGGCGATGGTGATGGTGATCAGTGCCAATGCTGCACAGAAGAGGTTGGCCATCCAATACAGAAAGAGGATGAATGATCTCATCCGCCTGGGTAAGGCAGCCATCTCATCACTCTGAACTCACACACTCAAGCCCATCACACATTCACTGGCATCTCACTCCTTGCCAGCTCAAGGGATATCACCACTCACTCTCTCTCACACACCCGCAAATCTCCATCTGGCCTCATCCCCTCTGGAGACTGCCTCCTCAGCCCCCACACATACCCTGGGATACCCCACTTCCCCAGTACAGCCCTCAACCTGCAGCCTCTTCCTTTGCCTGAGGCCATTTCTCCCCCTTCCCCAAGCAAGCCCCAGTCCTGCAGCCATTGAAAATCCATCCCCGCCTTATGGCTGGTCTGGTAGGTAGAAGTCTGTTGAGGCTATAAAACAACCCTTGGTGAGCAATGGTACAGAAACATCTAAAGTGTCCATTTTGAAATGGGTCTGTCCGTATCAGGTGGTTCATCAGAATCTGGATCTGAAACTACTGCTTCGGAGACTGCTGCACGTGACGGTAGGGTATAATCAAACTCACAATCAGTGCTCCCATGTTCCTGTTCAGCATAGGCATCATAGGACATTGAATCAGAGTATTGCTCATATTGAGCCAAGTCTTCATGCTGCTCTGCATGAGTGTGGCGACTGCCTGTCTGATGTGACTGATTAGCACCACTTGCACTCTCGCTGGTACTGCCACAGCTGCCACTACTGACATTGTTATAGGCACACAGAGCTTCAACCATAACTTTCAGCTACTTGCTTTCCTCTATTGACTCCAGGAACATCGCGAGAGTCAATAGTCCCTTTCTGTCTCACCAGCTTCTTGGGTCCAGTAGCTTTGGCTTTAGTTTTCATGCCTGGCTCCGCGGAGTCGGTTGCTGCAGGCTTATCCTATGGGTGCTTGCGCTTTGCACAGCCCGCTGAGGTATCACCTGAGTTAAGCAGAGAAGATCTTAAAAGAAAGGGAAGTAAAAGGCAGGAACGCATCACCATGTTTCAAGGGCCTGATTCAAGTCACAGTGGAAAATTTTCCAAGCTCATGCTTTTGCCATGGAGCCTCGATCACCAGCTGTACACATTGGAAAATTGCAGTGACATCAGCCTTGATTTAATTTATTTTAATTCATTTTAATGGGAAGAAAAGAGTGGGCAGCAAGCCTGCAGCTTGTTGAGCCAGTGGGTGTGGCTTCCACAGGGAAATCAGCTCCATGAGGTAAAGATAGAAGATGCTAGAAATGCTCTGCAGGTCTCTAACAGGCAAATAATGATCAGCCTTCATCAGAACTGGAATGGTCCCAACTAACTAATAACAATGAAGGATTACGCCTAAAGGCATCAACCCCTTGTACTTTTTTTTTTCCTTAGTTCTGTTGAAGAGTCATATGGACTCGAAACGTTAACTATGTCAGACCTGCTGAGTTTTTCCAGGTATTTTCATTTTTGTTTTTGTTTTGGATTTCCAGCATCCGCAGTTTTTTGTTTTTAACCCCCTTTTCTTGTTCTTTCTCTCTCTCTCTCTCTGTCATGATCTGATGCTTATTGAGCTGCTTTGCAATTCCAGCATGTCCAATGGGCTATGCTGAAATGACTGATCTCAATGAGAACAGGTATTGGGATACTGTAATTAGCAGCATCGTACTGAAATTGTGCCTTTGTGATTCTACTGTGTTACGACCAGGTGAGAGCGGGTGAACACGCTCCCCTCTATTCAACCTCCTCGGTCGGTCACAAAGGTTTAAGTTCCTTTTTCAATGAGGATAAGACTTTTCCAAATCAGAATGGATTTAACTCTTTAAGCTGTGAGCAATAATCAGCCAATCAAACAAGGTTTTCTTGAGTCAAAGATAGAGCAAATTTATTAACCATCAACCCCAAGAAAAATAATAAAAACAAGCATGTGACCCTCATGCAGTTTTTGGGCCCACATACACACACACACAAACACACACAAACAGACACAGACACACACACAGACACACACATACACACAAATACAGAGGTATCAGAAATAAGGGGAGTGAGAGTCCAATAAAAAAAAGTAAAATAATAACAGGTCCTTTGACTGCCCTTGAGGCATAGATTTTAAATGTTGCGGCTGATTTGAGTTAGTTGGTTTTTGGATGCAGTCAGATGTAGAAGATGTTGCAATTAATACAAGACATTGGTATTCTCGCAATTGTCCTGATGAGTGCAAGAGCTAAAGCTTTGACAAAATGTCTTTTTTCAGCAATACTCAAGTTCTGTACTACCAAATGACTATTAATTGCTATAATTAGCCACACTCCATCATTTTTCTAGTATGCTTCAAGAATGGTAGAAAATGAATTATATAGACCTTAATTTTTTTTTGTCTATAATTCCTATGTTGTCTAGTGCTGACTTGGGTGCCTGAAATGGTAAATGTTCAGTTGTCTCTTACTAGCTTCCCCTATTTCGATAAGCACAATTAAAAATAGTCTCCCACACTAATTTGTAACAACTCCAAAAAACAACATTAGTGGTCATTATACTAAAATAAAGGTAACATCAAGGCTGTCCCCACTCCTTTCTCAAATGGGAAGTACCTGAGCTATTCAGACCAGGAAGATCACAGCCTTGATCTCTGGGCTATGCTGAGTTAAAATAAAAGAAAGACTTGCATTTATGTAGCAGCTTTCATGAACTCATGACATCCCAAAATGCTTTACAGCAAATCACAGCATCACAGAATTGTTACAGCACTGAAGGAGGCCAATCGGCCCATTGTGTCTGCTTCGGCTGTCCGAATAAGCAATTCACCATTTTCCTGCCTTCTCCCCGTAACCCTGCACATTCTTCTTTTTCAGATAACAGTCCAATTCCCTTCTGAATGCTTTGATTGAACTTGATTCCACCACACTCTCGGGTAGTGCATTTCACATCCTAGCCACTTGCTGCATGAAAAAGGATTTTCTCAGATTGCTTTTGCTTCTTTTACTAATTACTTTAAATCTGTGCCCTCTCGTTCTTGATCCTTTCATGAGCGGGAACAGTTTCTCCCTATCTACTCTGTCCAGACATCTCACTATTTTAAATACCTCTGTCAAATCTCTTCTCAGGTTTCGTTTCTCCAAGGAAAACAAATCTATCTTCTTAACTGAAGTTCCTCATCCCTGGGACCCTTCTCATGAATCTTTTCTGCACTTTCCCCAACGCCTTCACATCCTTCCTAAAGTATGGCACCCAGAATGGAACTCTAGCTGTCTCATACAAATTCAACATATACTCCTTGCTTTTGCACTCCTTGCCCCTATTTATAAAGCCCAGGATACTGTATGCTTTATTAATCACTCTCTCAGCCTATCCTGCCACCTTCAATGACTTGTGCACATATACACCCAGGTCCCTCTGCTCTTGATCCCCATTTAGAGTTGTACCCTTTATTTTATATTGTCTCTCCATGTTCATGTCAAAATTAATCACTTCACATTTCTCCACATTGAACTTCAATTGCCACCTGTCCGCCCATTCCACCAACTTGCCGAAACACTTTTGAAGCTCTACGCTGTCCTCTTCACAATTCATCATGTTTCCAAGTTTCGTCTCATCCATAAATTTCAAAATTGCACTCTGTACGCCAAAGGTCTAGTTCATTAATAGAAACCAAGAAAAGCAAGAGTGCCAAAACTGGCCCCGGGGAATTCCGCTACAAACCTTTCCCCAGCCCAAAAAACATCCATTAACCATTACTCTCTGTTTCCTGTCACTCAACCAATTCCATATCCATGTTGCTACTTTCACTTTTATCCCATGAGCTATAAATTTGCTCACATGTTTGTTGTGCAGCACTGTATCCAAAGCCTTTTGGAAGTCCATGTACACCACATCAACAGCATTGCCCTCATCAACTGAAGCAGTCCATGTCCAAATGCAGCAGGACCTGGACAATATCCAGGCTTGGACTGACAAGTGGCAAGTAACATTCATGCCACACAAATGCCAGGCAATGACCATCTCCAACAAGAGAGACTCTAACTTCGCCCCTTGTCATTCAATGACATTACCATCACTGAATCCCCTACTATCAACATCCTGGAGGTTACCATTGACCAGAAACTGAACTGGACTAGCCATGTAAATACTATGGCTACACGAGCAGGTCAGAGGCCAGGAATCATGCAATGAGTAACTCACCTCCTGACTCCCCAAAGCCTGTCGATTATGTACAAGGCACAAGTCAGGAGTGCGATGGAATACTCTCTATTTGCCTGGATGAGTGCAGCTCCAACAACACTCAAGAAGCTCGACACTGTCCAGGACAAAGCAGCACATTTATTTGGCACCCCATCCACTAACATTCACCCCCTGGACCACCGACACACTGTCGCAGCAGTGTGTACAAGATGCACTACAGGAACTCACACAGGCTCCTTAGACAGCACCTTCCAAACCCATGACCGTTACTATCTAGAAGGATGAGGGCAGCAGACACATGGGAACAACACATGGTAACACCACCACCTGGAAGCTCCCCTCCAAGCCACACAATATCCCGTATTACCTTTATAATATATTACCTTCCATTCACTGTCGCTGGGTCAAAATCCTGGAACTCCTTCCCTAACAGTACTGTGGGTGTACCTACACCATATGGACTGCAGTGGTTCAAGAAGGCAGCTCACCACCATCTTCACAAGGGCAACTAGGAATGGGCAACAAATGCTGACCTAGCCCACATTCTGTAAAGGAATAATTTAAAAAGGGTAATGGAAATTTGTAACTCTCTCTGTCAAAAAGTCCAGGTCAATTGAAAATTTCAAAACTGCAATTATTACAGGTAGTAAGGTGCATAGAACCAAGACAGGCAAATGGAATTGAGAAACAGATCAGTCATGGTCTAAGTGGTTGGTGGAAGAGGCCTGAGAGGCTGTACCTATGGCCTGCACATGTAATTAACCACATGTTTAAAAATTTAGCAATTCAAGGCAGAATTATAGCAATAATTGTTTCCTCTCTTTCTCCCAAGTCCACCCTCCCCCTCCATCACTGCATCTGAAGGTGCTAACTTTCCCTTAGGGTCAGTTCCAAGGTGACCGATCATCTTCTGGTGCCTCTTCCTAATAATTACACATTCACATGTGAGTCTGCAGGTCAGGAGTTTCCAAACTGTGGGTCGTGACCCCAGGTGAGATTTTGGGTGGGGTCACAAGCTCCAAGGCAACAATGACTGCCATGAGGCTTGGGCTGATTTCTGACAGCTGTGAGGCCCCTTTAAGTGCTCGCATTTTTTTGCTGGTGGCTGCTCTCTGAGGTCCAATTGCTGCTGCAAAAAAAGCCCCCCCACCACTATGCTCAACCCCTCCCACCCCCCAAGCCTCCTGCTAAACAACCCTTGTACCCCGCCCAATTTATCACCCCGGGGACACACAAAGTCTGAGGCGTTAAAATGGGGTCGCCCTGGGGGAAAGTTTGGGAAGCGTTGCTGCAGGTGATTTAGCTCAGCAGCTTCATCGCAGCGCCTGATCCAGCACGTGGCCGACATGTACATTTTCCGGCAGGGCTCACAGCATAGTGGTCAGAAATGGAAGCCCTGGTTCATTTTTACTCAAAAAGGGGGCATGAGCACCCTTAACACCACCTCAGCAGAATAGCCGGTTTACGACTATTGAAAAAACTTTATTTTGGGGAACAAATCCCACAATCCTGATCATTTTTTTTTCAGACAGCTATGACCTTGCAGATTGGGGATAGAACCAGCTGGTTTCAAGTTACCAGAGGAGTCTGTAGCTATAATGTAATAACATCCCAAACAGGTAGCTACACCGTTCTTACAGGCTTGTTAGAATGTTGTTACCTGCTTGTTTGTACCCTTTCAAAAATAGTTACCATGGAAATCAAACAATAAACTACAGCAGCACTGAAGAGGAGTTTGTCAGGAACACAATGGGCCTGGTGAAGCATTTGAAAATATTCTGGAACACAGCGTACAAAGATATAAAGAGGCCAGTTACACATATTGTTGTTTCACTTTGTTCCGCTTCTGCTGAATGCTTGTGCTCAAGTTCAGGGAATGTCATTACCAAGCACTCCCAGGTTAAGTAACATCACAGATTAAATGCAAGGCAGAACTTCTATTGAACGGCGTCAGCAAGGTGCACAAGAGGTTAGAAGGTTTGGCTTAACCTCTGTGGTGTAAATTGCATGTTGAGGCTCAAACTGGCCCTAAATCTCCCCACGGATGCTTCTGTACCTCGTTACTGTCGACTCCTGACAGATATTTAGGCCCCGTTCATACAAGCCGTGTTGCAGCTGTTGTGAAAATGCACCCCCAATCTCTATGCCAGCCTTCAAGAGCTTTCCTCCCGTAACTGTGCTAATTTTCTCTCTCCCCGCAGTGGTCACTTTAAGGGTGAGGCAACCAAATTTTGAGAAGTCATTTCCCTGGCTAGCAACATTCAAAAATGCATTTTTATCCATAATTATGTTGTCACATGTAGGAATCAAAGGGTTTTCCTCTAGGATGCCAATTTGTGAGGCAACTTTTTCTCCTAAAACCACTGACTGTTGTTGCGCCAAGTTTGCACATGCTTTCAGGTACTCCGTGGCTCCTTACCAAGTGCCCATTTGTATGTGATTCAACAGTGATTCTTGATAAACCATTCGTCCATGGAAGGTGCAAGGGTCAAGCTCTAATTCTGTTCTTCTCTCTCCCATGACATCCACAAGTGACGAGTCAGCAGTGAGGGAGTGAGGCCAGTTGACCTTTTTGCTCCCTGTTACCGCTTGTAGCTCTCCGACTCCTATCGTCAAGCTTGCCGGACATTTCTGGGTATTTGTAACTGGTGCTTTAAAGATCAGAGGGGGAGTTTGGATTAATTATCTTTTCAAAAAGTAGATCTCCAGAAGAGCCAGTTGGACTGTTTTTTGCATTTTGTAACATTCTGGATGAGTATACTCTCAACCCAAGCTAGGGTTGCCAACTCTAGTTGGATATATTCCCGGAGGTCTCATCATATGACCGCCGCTTCCAACTCCCCGTCCAGTCATACTGACTTTGTTCCCCTATTTATTAGACAACACGCTAATAAATAAAGGTAAAAGCAAAATACTGTCAATGCTGGAAATCTGAAATAAAAACAGAAAATGCTGGAAAATCTCAGCAGGTCTGGCAGAATCTGTGGAGGGAGAAACAGAGTTAACATTTCACATCCATATGACTCTTCTTCAAAATGCTGCTCATAAACAAAAGTGCTCAAAGAGTGTGAGAGAAATACACCATTTCTTTTAACACCCCTTTTATTTTTCTCTCTCCTGGATAGTGTCCTGGAGATCAATCCTTGGTTTCTGGAAATTCCAGGACAACCCATGAGAGTTGGCAACCTTCAACCCCAGCTGTTCTCGTGCATCTTCAAATGGTGAGGTGAGTGTCAGCCCTGGCACAGTCCTGGGAGAAACTTAATCATTTTTTTTTTCAGCAGCACAGGTCTAATGAGAAAAAATTGGTTTGAAAAGGTAAGAGCAATCAGAAACCTCCTAAGCCATGAAGATCAAGGCTAGGGCTGGAATTTTCCAACCCCTCGCACCAGGGGGGATCTCCCATTCCCGTTGATGTGAACGGAGGTTTCAATGGCTCGCCGTCTTCACTGCAGGGGAACCCGCTGCGGTGGGGGGGGAAACTCCATCCTGGGATTTAGAACTACTGTTCAGGTCAAGTTGGGCCAAAAAGTATTTTTCCATCGGTGATTTGGGGGCGGGGCCCGCGAAAATGACACAGGATGACGTTAGGTGGAACATCCCTACTTTTGCATTCAATTACCCTCACAATATCTGATAACATTGTATTAGCTTTCTTAATTACCTGCTGTACCCTCCCCTTTTGTGATTCATGCACTAGGACACCCAGATCGCTCTGAATCTCAGAGCACTGCCATCTCTCACCATTTAGAGAATAAGCTTCTTTTTTATTCTTCCTGCCATTGCATGGGCACCATTCCTGGCACCTACCTGCCCCTGCTGCAATTTTACCAGTGGCAGAGGAGGAGTCAGGAGGCCCGCCCACCCATCGGCCAATTGAGGCCCTTAAGTGGACATTACCTTTTTTTTTGAAAAATATACTTTATTCATAAAATATCTGGATGAACATTCCAAAACATTTCAAAATCACAATCACAAAAGTACAATCAGATTCAACTTTTACACTTGGATCACGAGGTGCATCAATACAATCGATGAATATTACAATCATTTCAATATGGTCAATGCAGACAATCAGACAATGGTATTGGAGTTATCAACATACATCATGTTGCACTCTGAAGTGCTTCAATACAATTATAATACAATTAGTATTCACTGCATACATTCATTTTGAGCTGTACAGTCCGAGGGGCTCTCAACAGTTCCCAGCCCCTCAGTGCACTATGGCAGAAAGGTCTTAGACAGCGACCTTTCCCCATTGCGCCTTTGCAGTGGCTGCCCCAAGCTTTAGTGCATCCCTCAGCACGTAGTCCTGGACTTTGGAATGTGCCAGTCTGCAACACTCGGTTGGGGCCAACTCTTTGCGCTGGAAGACCAACAAGTTTCGGGCAGACCAAAGAGCATCTTTCACCGAGTTGATGATCCTCCAGCTGCAGTTGATGTTTGTCTCGGTGTTTGTCCCTGGAACAGCTCGTAGAGCACAGAGTCCTGTGTCACAGAACTGCTCCGGACAAACTTAGACAGAAACCACTGCATCTCTCTCCAGACCTTCTTTGCAAAGACACAATCCACAAGGAGGTGAACATCGGTCTCGTCCCCACCACAGCCACCTCGAGGGCAACTGGCGGAGGGGGTGAGACTCCTGGCGTGTTGGAAGGATCTAACGGGGAGGGCCTTTCTCACCACCCGCCAAGCTACATCTTGGTGCTTGTTGGAAAGTTCTGGCGATGAGGCATTCTGCCAAATGACTTTGACAGTCTGCTCGAGGAACCATCCCATAGGATCCACCCTCTCCTTTTCCCACAGGGCCTCTAAGACGTTACGTGCCGACCACTGTCTGATGGACTTGTGGTCAAAGGTGATTCTCTGCATAAATTTTTCCACGAGGGACAGGTGGTATGGCACGGTCCAACTACTTGGAGCGTTCCGCGGCAGCGTGGCCAGACCCATCCTTCGCAACACCGGGGACAGGCAGAACTTCAGCACGTAGTGACACTTGGTGTTTGCGTAGCGAGGGTCTACGCACAGTTTGATGCAGCTGCACACAAAGATGGCCATCAGTATGAGGGCGATGTTGGGCACGTTTTTTTCCCCCTTTATCTAGAGGCTTGTACATCGCGTCCCTGTGGACACGATCCATTTTCAACCTCCAGATAAAGCGAAAGTTGGCTTGGGTGATCGGCATCGCACAGGAGTCTGGAATGGGCCAGACCTGCACCACGTATAGCAACAGCGAGAGTGCCTCACATCTGATGACCAGGTTCTTACCCGCAATGGAGAGGGAGCGTCGCTCCCACATGCCCAGTTTTCTTTTCGCCATAGACACTCGCACCTTCCAGTTTCTAACGCATGCCCCAGTCCCTCCAAACCTTATCCCCAGCACCTTCAGGCCGTCAGTCCTGACGGTGAAGGGGACAAAGGATCGGTCAGCCCAGTTCCCAAAGAACATGGCCTCGCTCTTCCCACGATTTACCTTGGCTCCCGAGGCCAGTTCGAACTGGTCGCAGATGTGGATCAGTCTGCGCACCGACAGCGGATCCATGCAGAAGACGGCGACATTGTCCATGTACAGGGAGGCTTTGACCTGAGTGCCTCCACTGCCTGGGATCGTCACTCCTCTTATGCCCAGATCCTTCCTGATGGACTCAGCAAAGGGTTCTATGCAACACACAAACAGGACAGGGGAGAGAGGGCAGCCCTGCCTGACTCCAGATTTAATAGGAAAGCTATCTGATTCCCACCCATTGATTGAGACTGCGCTACTGATGTTAGTGTAGAGCAGTTGGATCCAATTGCGAATTCCCTCCCCAAATCTCATTTTGGAGAGCATATCCACCATGTAGATGTGCGGTATTCTATCAAAGGCCTTCTCCTGATCCAGGCTGATGAGGCAGGTGTCCACACCCTTGTCCTGCACATAGGCAATTGTATCCCTGAGCAGCGCGAGGCTGTCAGAGATCTTCCTGCCCGGCACATTGCAGGTCTGGTCAGGGTGGATCACCAATTCCAGGGCGGACTTGACCCGATTGGCGATGACCTTGGATAGAATCTTATAGTCCACATTCAAGTCGGGACATTTCCCTCTGTTCCTTTCTAGCTTTCTGGGCGCCTTTGAGGATGATAAACCTCTTGATGTTTCCCTTGATCACTTCCCACCAGTGTGTCAGGGACTCAAAGAGGGGTCTCACGGTTCTCCAACCTTTGTATTCCCTCTTGAGCTCCTCAATGTTCTCTGGGGTCAGCAGTTGCACGTTTAGCTTCCATGCCCCCCTGCCCACCCTCTGGTCTTCCTCTAAGTGACAGTCAACCAGTAGGAGGCAGTGGTCAGAGAAGAACACCGGCTTGATGTCGGTGGATCTGACTGCGAATGCTCGGGACACAAACGGGAAGTCTATCCTGGAACGGATGGACCCTTCTGTCTGTGACCAGGTGTATCTACGCTGTGCTCTGTCTGAAGGGTTGCTGAAGACGTCGTGCAGCTTGGCATCCTTAACTGTTTCCATCAGGGATCTGGACGTAGTGTCCAATCTGCTGTCGGGCCTGCCGGATCGTCCAGCCGCATCGAAGATGCAGTTGAAGTCACCGCCCAGAATGACCGTCCTGGAGGTCGCCAGCAGCAGTGGGAGCTGCTGAAAAACCGTCAGCCGCTCGGCCCCTTGTGACGGGGCGTACACGTTAATTAACCGGAGTGGAGCATTCTTGTACATTACGTCTGCTACAAGGAGGCGCCCGCCCACCGCCTCCTTAACCTCAGAGTCAGTGAAGTTGCCACCCCGCAGCAGAATACCCAGGCCGGAGGAACGAGAGTCATTTCCTCCCGACCAGATTGATGGCCCATGGGATCACCATCGTGACCATTGCCTGTAGGAGCTGAGGTGCGGTATCGCACACTCCTGCAGAAACAACAGGTCAGCTTTGACCTTGGCAAGGTAGTCCAAGGTCGCAACCCATCGCGTAGTAGATTTAATGCTACGCACATTTATGGATACAATCTTTACATCCATTTTAAAGTATTTAGTCTCTTACCAAACCTGTTGTCTTTGAGGGTTCCAGACCTTTGATCTGCTCCTGCATACCCATAGTGTTCACAAGTTGCCTCACTTTGGATGGGCTGAGGAAACTCTCCTGAACCACCCCATTGGAGATGTTCTGCTCAGGTGGCATCTGGGGGTTCATGCAGAGAACGGGATTTGAAATGTCCTCTGTTGGAGAAGTCTCTCCGATCCTCTCCCCCTCTGGGGCGTTGCTGCTCCCGGCTTCCCAGAGCTGGGGTGCGCTGAGCGCTTCACTGCTCCCAGATTCGTGGGGCTGGGGTGCGCTGGCCTCTTCGGGCTTTGGGCAAAGTTAGGGTGCGCTGGTCTCCTCATTGTCTCCAATGGTCTGGAGCTCGGGTGTCTCGTCCTCCAACTCCCTAGAGCTCTGCCACTTCTTCTGTAGGTGCCGCCCTGGCACTTCTTCGTCCAAAGAGCAGTTGTCCTTGTCATCCGTGTCGGATGGGAGACGCCTGTTGCCACTTGTCTGGGAAGTGGCTTCATCCCTTCTTAGTCCGTTCTTCCTTTCGGCTCTCTTCACCAGCTGCCACTCCCCCTGCTGATTTTCCGCTGCTTCCTCCTCCATTGATTCGCTCTCCTGAGGAGTGGGAGGTTCAGAGGGCAGTGCTGCTGATTGGCTGTCTACTGCCTCAATCTTTTCCTCCACCTTGTCTCTCTCTGTGCCCTCCTTTGTCCCATTGTTCTCCCTGGGGGCCTTGGTGGTTGGAGGGTTGCAAGCATCCTTGGTAGTAGTGACACGAAGCATTACCTGCTCCCAGCACTGCTGGGGTTTAACCTGTGGCAGGAGAGGCCCTCATGAAGGGCTCCCTGCACCCATCAGAGGTCCCTCTCAAGGTCATCCTACCCTCGTGTTTTGCTTCCTTTCCTACCCTGTTCATCACGGTCCCCCACTCCCTTCACCCACCCCCACACACCTCCCATTGCCAGGGCCTGCCATCCTTGCCCCAATGATACCTCCCCACCTTATGCCCCCATCCAGCTCCATCGACGATCGCCATTCGTCAGCATGATTTTGTTAGGGGAAGATCGTGTCTTACTAACTTAATAGAATTTTTTGAGGAAGTAACACCCCTCCCCCCAGCCCCGGTAAAATCCAGCCCCTTGGGTGTGTTAACATGCACCAGAGAGGACAGACAGGGCTTCAGTTTAATGTCTCATGTGAAAGATGTGACAATACAGCACTATCAGTACACTGAATCACTGAAATGTCAGCCTAGGTTATGTGGACTTGAATCCACAATTTTATGGCAGCAGCTACCCTCGAGCTACAGCTAGTGCTGCCAACTGTGATTAAATGTCATTCTGGAGGTTTCATTAAATGACTTGCCCCCACGCTTCAGCCATTAGCTGGCCAACACACCCCCCTTATGACATACTGCTCCCCTATGCCAATTGGAAAGCAAAAAGACTCCTTACCTTCACTTGACTGCCAGCAAACAGCCTTTATTTCCCATTTTCAATATTTTTATATCTGGCAATGAGAAATGTTCAAAGAAAATGACAAAAAGAAACAATATTTTTTAATATCCCAATGATTTTCCTTCAGGGTTGCACACAGCAGTGTCCTGAAGATTGATCTTCAATTCCTGGAGATTCCAAACCAACCCTGGAGGGATGGCAAACCTGGTGACTGCTTTTCCTGTGTCACCTTACACTGAGCTTCAGTAAGTTGTGTGGGGGATAATTCTGGGTGACTCCTTTCTCTATTTCCCTCCGTTCCTTGGGAAAGCATTGAGGCTCAGTAGTGAATTGGTCAAGTTTTTAGGGTGAATCACTTAACCTGTATCTGCTCACACTGGCGCTCATAACATTCTGCTCCATTCTGACCCAATGTTACAATACAAAACATTAAAAAAACAAAAAGGCTCTTGGCCCCACAAAGTGCCTCTCATTAGGATTCTGACTCTCCAAAGTTAACGTCCAACTGCATTTTGAATCTACAAATATTTTAATTTTGTTTCCCTGCCTGGCAGATTGCCCAAACATTTAACAGTCCTTGCTAAAGTGGGTTAAATATCCGTCCTCTGGTATTATGTTGAAGTATTTTGGGTTTTCCTCTTTTACCATTAGCATTTAATATACGTGCTTTACATATATCATGATGGGATTCCCATTAACCACCTGCTTCCTAGATGCTAATGGTAAACGTCTTTAATCCCAGTTTCTCCCTTCTACACTTGGGACAGGTCTTGCTGCTCTTCTTTGTCCTCATTATGGGCCATGGTGACCAGATCTGAACAAACTTCAAATACAGAGCTAAAAACAAAAAACTACTGCGGATGCTGGAAATCCAAAACAAAAACAGAATTACCTGGAAAAACTCAGCAGGTCTGGCAGCATCGGCGGGAGAAGAAAAGAGTTGACGTTTCGAGTCCACATGACCCTTCAGCAGAAAAGAATCTGTGCTCACTTTTTTGGGCAGGAGTCCTCTCCCCATTCAACGGATCCTTTTCTGCTGAAGGGTCATGTGGACCCGAAACGTCAACTCTTTTCTTCTCTGCCGATGCTGCCAAACTTCAAATACAATCTGACTAGTGCATTGTGAAACTCAACATATCATCTGAAGGCTTGTCATTTCATGTTCTGGTGTTCAGCAATCTATTAACCTGTTGAATGTTTTGTTTCATTACGTAGACATTGCAAGTTTATTGTTGTTCCCATGTCACTTCCTAATTCTTCCTGTGCGAACCCAATTCCATTCATTGTATACATATAATGCATATTTATCAAGTTGCGTGCATCCTTTTACATGTTTTAGTATTAAATTTCATTTGCCTGACAGTATAACCAACCTAAATGCTTCTAAAGATCTACACATTTCACGAGGTTGCATTTGCTTCCAGTCTTCAAATAATGCATGTAAATGAAAAACAACAGGGTTCCAAGCCACTGACCCTTGCAGGAGGACCCCACTCAACACTTCCCCCAAGTCAGACAGTGCAGTTTTCACAAGCACCAGTTCGAACATAAACTAATACAGTATACAATCCAAGCCTGCCTTAATCTGCGAGGTCTTTGTTTCAGTTTTGTTCCTGAATTTTTATCGCTTTTGGAGATAAGTCCATTTTTTAACTGCACGTTTCATTATTGGACAATCACCTCTCATTGGGGGAGGATGCATGTTTATTCAAGATCCTTTGCAAAGTCTATCTTGTCACAGGGGCATTGTAGCAAGTAAGATGATTCACTGGCAATCTTGTGTTGTGAACACATCATCTCCGTGGTGACATCTGTAGTATTGTTCCACAATGGGTGAGTTGAATAGGGTTGTCAGTGTCTGCCTCGCCCACAGGTAAAATTCCTCGCCTCTGTGGCAAAATTGTATCAATTTTACAACGTAGAGATAAAATGTGCTAGTGTCATATTTCTGAGGCAAATTTATTCACCTTAATTCAAATATGCCCCGTTAAAGAACTTGCAGACACAAGACCCTCCAGTCCTTTTTCTAATACATACTTTGTTCCCAAAATGTGGGCAACACTGTCACCATCTTCCTTAGTGACCCTGAGAAGGTGATGGTGGGCCTCCTTCTTGAACAACTGCAGTCCTGGGTTGATGGCACTTTCACGTGATGTCAGGTAGGGATATTAAGGATATCTTTCCAGTGATCATGAAGGAATGATGTCTGTCCAACTCAAGACGAGACTCAGGAGAATTTTCTTTTTATTCATTCATGGGATGTGTGTGTCACTGGCTAGGCCAGCATTTATTGCCCATCCATAATTGCCCTTGTTCTGGGGCATTTTAAGAGTCAACCACATTGCTGTGGGTCTGGAATCACATGTAGGCCAGACCAGGTAAGGACAGCAGATTTCCTTCCCTAAAGGACATTACTGAACCAGGTGGATTTTTACAACAATCAACAATGGTTTCATGGTCATCATCAGACTTTTAACTCCAGGTTTTTATTGAACTTAAATTGCACCATCTGTCATGGTGGGATTCGAACCTGGGTCCCCAGAGCATTACCCTGGGTCTCTGGAATACTAGTCAGTGGCAATCTCATGATATTTTTGGTCTTGTTTTTCTCAGTGGTAGAAATCATAGAGCCAGATATTGTAATAGTATGTGTGGAGATGCATCTATCATGACAATGTTCCACCAAAAAAAAAGTTCTTAAGCTTTTGTTTAACCTTCCAATGAGCCACTCCACTGGTTTGGCAAGTGCGCTGTTAAGTGTGGTGATGAGCCTTTGAACCCTCAATGCTCCAACAATAATATAGAACATATATAATAGATAATATAGAGTGATTGAATGGTACAGCATAGAAGGAAAGCCCTTTGGCCCATCATGCCTCTGGCAGCTTTTTGAAAGAACTACCTAATTAGTCCCACTCCCCCACACTCTCCCTCTGGCCCTGCAATTTCTTCCTTTTCAATTTATCTAATTCTCTTTTGAAAGCCCCTATTGAATCTGCTTCCACTACTTTCACAGGCAATACATTGCACATCATAACAGTGCATGGCATGAAAAAAAATCCCATAATTTCTCATCTGGTTCTTTCAAATTATCTTAAATCTATGGTTACTGACTATTATGCTACTAGAAACAGCTTTTCCTATTTACTCAGTCTAAACCCTTCATGATTTTGAACACATCTATTAAATCTCCCCTTAAACTTCACTGCTCTAGTTTCTTTAGTCTCTCAACATAACTGAAGTTCCTAATCCATGGTACTGATCTACTATATCTCCTCTTCCCCTTCTCTGATGTCTATAGTAGAAGTTTCCTATGAGCTAGGGAATCAGCCACGGTCCGCAGCACGGGAAAGGGTCCGAGAAATACAAGAGCACAAGAATGCTGAAGGAATGTTGATGATGACAGCAGAGAGAGATAATGAAAGAGAGAGAGAGAGGGAGGGAGAGGGAAAACGAGGGAGAAAGAAAGAGAGAGATGGAGAAAGAGAGAGAAAGAGACAGAAAGGAAGGAAAGAGGAGGGAGGGAGGAAAGAAGGGAGGGAGGAGAGGGGGAAGGAGGAAGGGAGGGAAGGATGGTGTGGTAAAGCGGAGTGCTATGTACCCTTAAAAGAATGTAGTTGACTGATCATGTGATTGTATCGACCAATCACTGTACAGCAGGGGCTACTTGGGTAACTGTGAGTCTTGAGCTAGAGGTGATTGAAGAAGCATGCAATGTCTTGTTCTTATTTCCAATAAACCACCAGTGTTTGTTCAGTTAATCGTCTCTCTGCCTATATTGTTTCAAGCACCAACTAATGTGTGAATATCAAGGGCACAGCTTGCATTCACAGGACAAAGCAAACCTGATAACCTAACACATTAAAAGGAGGGAGGGAAAGAAGGGGAGGGGGGTCGCAGGAAGGAAGGAGGGAAGAAAGAAAGAAGAAGAAAGAAATAAAGGCAGAAAGATAGCACTTTTCACAACCACTGGATGCCTAAAAGTGCTTTATAGCCAATGAAGTATTTCTGAAGTGTAGCCACTGTTGTAATGTGCACATAAGGGAGGGGAAAAAGCTCTTCACTCCTTGTTGAAGGGTATAGACTGCCAAACATTTTCCAGAGTCCAAAGTTTTGATGGTGGTCTTTAAGGAACATAGGAATTACTGGACAGAAAAAAATCAATGTCTGTCTCATTCACCTTCTACCATCCTGCTAGTCACATGATACAACAATCATGCAGTTGTTGATTAATCATGGCAATCAATCTCAAAGGCCTGAATTTCACTCCTGTGTGTGCACAAGATTATCGGAGCTGGAAACAGCCACGATTTCCACTTCTGCCCACAAATGTCAAAAGCCATGCAATTTCACGCTGGCTGGCCACCGTGAAACGTACCTTCACATTGGAGAAGAGCTGCCAGCAGGGGTGGGGGTGGAACGTGACGGGCGCCTGGTCCAATGGGGCCCCAGCAGCGGGCTTTAAATCGGCTGAGGCTGCACCCTGAAGGCTGCCAGGAGTTCCAGAGGTGGCACAGGAAGCTATTCAAATATAAGCTAAAGTTATGGCATCAGCACCTGCTAATACATCAGGTGGGAGGGCAATGCAGGTGGGCACTCTGCCACCCTCCCCCTCCCACTTCTCTGAAGAGTGCCTGCTCACTTTCATGGAGGCAGTGAGTGCCAGGCGGGACATCCTAATGCTGTGGGATGGCAAGAGGGGATCAGCCCACCAAATGAAGAAGGCCTGGGCAGAGGTGGCAGCCCAGGTCAGCAGGCATGGCACAGTGCACTGCACCTGGATTCAGTGCCGAGAAATGTTTCATGATCTTCTGCGCTCGGCAAGGGTGCCATGTCTCAGCAGTCATCTAAAACCCATCTCCTGTTGATTCATATCTCAGGATGTGTAAAATGGTCAGAGGTCAAAGAAAACACCTGAAAAGTTGTCATGGCCTTCTTCAAGCAGAGGCACTTAAAAGGAAGATAGGAAAGAAGTAAAAGACTGAACTTTAATCTCCTGTGGCTGCACAGACAAAAGACTGATTACCATGTCTCAGCAGTCATCTAAAATTCATCTCCTGTTGATTCATATCTCAGGATGTGTAAAATGGTCAGAGATCAAAGAAAACAGGCTCTGGGTGCAAGACATGTTTTTTTTCCCTTACAGGAATACACAGGGGAAAATGTGTTAAAAAGCTATCTGCAGAGCAGTGCAGTACGTGCTAGTGTGCTACGGTGCTGTTTGTGTGACAGCAAAAAGACCACCAACTATTCACTCCTGCAGTTGCAGGTGAAGTCTCTCTTTCTCCCTCTCTCACTCTCTCTCTGTTGCTGAGCCACAGTCAGAAAGGAAGTAGGTCAGTTTCATCAGCTATCCTGCAGAACCAAGTGCCTCCAAACCAACTGCGAAACTACCAAAGTCAGCTCTACCGGAATCACCCAACTTAATGGCCACAATGTATTGCCATCTATGCCTCACAGACAAGCCAAAGACTGATTTGTGTAGCTTTTAAAGTTTTTATTTGAACTCTTAACTTCTCATTTCTGATCGGTGTGTATGCGTGTTGAGTTTTTATTATTTATTCTCGGGTTTTTCGTAACTAATAAACTTACTCTTTCTTTGACTCAAGAAAGCCTGGTTAAGTTGGCTCTTTCTAAAAGAGTGAGTACATTTGGACTGGGAAAAGGTATCCACTGGGGAAGGGATCCCTTTTAAATTAACCTTGTTCTGACCAACCGGGGCAGGTGGGGTTGGTGAATAAAGAAGGGGAGCCGGTTCATTCCTCCTCACTCGGGAGCATAACAGAATTGGGGCCCTGTTTGGGAAATTAAGAGTTTGGGAGACCTCGCCCAGTGACCGGTCGTAACATCAGGCCCTGCCGGCCAGAGTACGACAGCCAAAGTCATCAGGGGCAATACAACAGCATAGTCAGCAATCTGCCTCCAATAACACTGCCAGTGATGGGGATACACCAAGATGCAGCACTTGCAAGTGTAAGTTTAAGACACCGTGAGCACAGGATGGGTTATCATGGGTGACATTATTTCATTTCATCAGTGTTATGTATTGTTTCTGTGTGACAGTAGCAACCATGTTATGCTCTGTTCCTTGTTTGCAACTCTGGCAAAGATACAAATCAAGATTTTGTTTCAATGCCCTGAGTGACTTCACGTTTTCCATAGGTGCAGACCTCATCAGTGCCTAATTATAGACGGCAGGGGCACCTCATTACAGAGGTTGTGAGGTGACATTGGGGTCATGGGATTACCCCCTCAGAAATGTGTGTGAAGGAGGCGGTGCCCTTGCAATGAGATCGAAGCCATGCCTTGGCAGCCTAGCTGAAGTGCATTGAATCAAGGCCTCCTTGGTCTCCCTGCTTCCCTGAAGGTTCCTTAAGTTTGCCGCCACATCCTCACCCTGTGCCTGCCCGGGCTCCTAATCAGATCGATCAGTAGCGTCTTCCTCTGAGGCCTGTGGAGCTGCTTCGCTATCCTCATCCTCCAGTGGGTACCCCCCTTACCACTGCCAGATTGTGCAGAGCACAGCAGACAATGACGATAAGCGACACGCGCTCTGGAGGATATTGCAGGACACCCCCTGAATGGCCCAGGCAGCAGAACCTCATCTTCAGCAGCCCAATGGTCCTCTCACCAGTGACCTTGTGGAAACATGACTCCTATTGTACCTCTTTTCCACTTCTGTCCTTGAGTGACTGATGGAGTCATGAGCCACCTTTTCAAGGGATATCCATTCTCACCCAGCAGCCAACCATCCAGCCAAGCTGGAGCCATGAACAGCCTTGGCATCTAGAAATGTCACAGGATGTATGCATCACGGGAACCGCAAGGGTACCTTGCACAGACTTGCAGAATCTGGGTCTTGTGGTCGCATACTATCTGCACATTCATGGAGCAGTAGTCCTTTCAATTCATGAAGGTATCTGGCTGACCCACTGAAACCTTGGTGGCCACATGATTGCAGTCTTTGGCACCCTGGATCCAAGCAATAGCTGCAAAGCCTCTGGCTTGCTCAGCCTGGCTGGTTTGGTGCATCCAATAATGAATGAGTGTGAGGACCCGTCTGAACAGAGCATCAGTGAAGAGCCTGACACAACAGTGGACAGCTGATGGGACACTCCACTCAGATCCTACACCAACCCCGGAAAGATCCGGCAGTGATCTTCAGAGACACTGGCATTGGGTACCCACCCACACAGTTGGAGGCGATCTCCACACCAATCATCTGGAATATTGATGTCACGGTGGCCCTAGAGAGGTGGAGCCTCCTGTGGCACTGGACCTCAGACATGTTGAGGTAGCTGGATCAATGCCTGGCAGCAGGATAGTGATGTCTCCTGTGGTCCCTTCCACCTTGCTCTCCCTGCTGGCCCTGCACCCCCTATGCCTGCGCCTCTCCTCCCACAGGTCTCTCCCTGCAACGCTGCCTGCGGACACCTGCCTCCTCTCCCTTCTGCCCCTCTTTTCCTCCTCAGAGGAGGTCCCCCAGCGGAGTGCACAATCCCAATCTGCTGAAATGCAGATGGCTCTGTCCCGTGCACTGAAGGCTGCACTCGGCACAAATGCTCCAAGAGAGTTGACAAAACAAAAGAGTCCTCAAAACAAAGCTAATGAAGCAAATACTTCAGAAGAAACCACAGAAAAAGGCCTGAAATCTCAGCAATAAAGCAGCAGCAAACTCTCACTTGAACTCCTAACAACTCACACAGGCAATGCTCCGCTCCCTCTTTCTCCCACACTTGGATGAGAAAAGTGAAAAAATGAGTTGGCCGACTGCCCGTGATACCCATGCAACAAGTGCAAGACCACACAGGCAATGTAAAATTGCCATCGATCGCACTTTTAATTGCCTTAAGTGGCTGATTAATTGTCAGTGGGTGAGCTTCCGAGTCCCTCGCACGCCTGACAACCGTAATATCGCGTGAGTGCACTATGACAACAGGACATGCACCTGACATCTTCTCGTGAGATTTTACACTCTTCCAGGTCGGGTGCATGCTCGCTACTGCTACGTAAAATTCTGACCTATCCATTTGTCTAAACAGTCCCAGACAAGAGACAATGAAATGCCCTGTAGTGAAAAGCTTTGGGAACTATAGGTTCAAACATGTTGCATTTACCATATGTCATGTCTTAAATTATTCATATGCAGAATCCCAAAATGATATTTTCGGGAAGGAATCTATCTAATTTCTATTTGATTAACGCTAACTGCTCCAGCACCTCTTTAAGGAGCCTGTTCAACAGAGTTACCGACCACTCACTATGTTTCCGCAGATTAATTTAGAATTTACTCCCCTTCAAGCATAGGCCATGCCCTCTGGATAGGGTAAAACAGTTTGTCATGGTCTCCATTATCTAGTTACTTAGGAACAGGAGTAAGCCATCCAGCTCCTTGAGCCTGCTTCACCATTCAATTAGATCATGACTGATCTGTATCTCAAGTCCATTTACCTGTCTTGGTTTCATATCACTTAACACTCTTAACTAACAAAAATCTATCAATCTCAGTTTTGACACTTTCAATTGACACTACCTCAACAGCTTTTCGGGAAAGAATTCCAGATTTCCACAACCTTTTGTGTAAAAAAAGTGATTCCTGACATCTCCCCTAGACAGCCTAGTTCTAATTTTAAGGTTATGCCTTGTTGTTCTGAACTCCCCACCAGAGGAAGTAGTTTCTCACTATCTACTCTATCCAATCCTTTAATCATCTTAAACATGTCATTTGGATCACCCCTTAATCTTCTGTACTCAAGGGAATATAAACCTAGTTCCTTTAAAATTCTAAAAACAACAATCATGTCACCTCTCAACCTTCTCTTTTCCGGTGAGAACATGCCTAATTTATATAATCGCTCCTCATATGCCAATCCCTTCATCTCCTCAATCATTCAGGTTACTCTTTCCTGTATCCTGTCAATGGCTGCAATATCCCTTATGTAGTGTGAAGACCAGACTGTTACACAGTATTCTAAGTGTGGTCACACCAATAACTATAATGTAGCAAGATTATCTCACTGTTTTGACTCAATGCTGACTTTTTGCTATATTCCTACATCTGATTTGCTTTCTTCACTGCGGCTAAGCAATGTGGCGATATTTTCAATTTATTGCCACCCAGGATAATTTCCTCACTATTTAAGTAACGGCCCCTTCCTGGAAGTTTTGTCCCCATGTGAAGCATTTTGCATTTCTCTACACTGAATTTCATTTGCCATCGGCCTGCCCAATTCACTGAGGTATTCAAATCGTCCCATTGTTTATCTTGTTCGGCTTAGCAGGCCACCATTATCATTAGATTTTTATCATCTGCAAAATTAGCCAATGTGATTGTGACTCCCACCTCCAGGTCACATCTGAAGATACAACACTAAACAAAAGAGGTCCCAAAACAGACACCTGTGAAGCCCACTGTCAGCGTTCTCCCAAGCCGGTGACAATCCCTGTACCACCATCCTCGGGGTTCTATCGGTCTGCCAATTGCATATCCATTGTAAAATCTTTCAACTCATTCCCACTGTCTTTATTTTCAGTCCCAGCCTTTCCAAGGGAGCTGAACACTACATCTGCCTTAATTCTATCAAATGTCACACCCTCGAAGAGAGCCACTGGTGGCTATTTTTCATGATTCTATCTCTATTCAGATACTCCGCAATCTTATCTTTAATAAGGGATTCCACAGTTTTACCCACAATCAACATAACTCACTGTATAGTTTCCAAAATCACTTTTTACCACCGATTTTAAAATAGGAGTACTACCTACCTTCCTTCAATCCCAAGGCACCTCTCAGTGATTCTGGAATATTCATGCCAGAGTTCCTGTAATTTCCTCTTTTATTTCCTTAAGGATTCTTAGATGCATCTTAACCGGCCTCTGAGATTTATTTGTCTTAAGATTGCACAGCTGTTTCGTAAACATATTGCTAAATATTATTATGAATGATGTGAATAGTGCCACAACCTACCTCAGCACTAAACCTTTAGTTCCCTTTTGAGATTGAATAAATTGCCTGTTTTCTCCTTAATGAAGACTAAGGTAAAAAGCTAACTTTGCACTTTCACAGGATATATGCTGTCGCTTGTCAATAGCCTCACCTAATTCTGTTTTCAGTGACCCCTCTCCATCCCTCATTTTTAAAAAAAATTATCCTTTAATGGGATGAAGGTGTTGTTGGCAAGACCAGCATTTGTTGCCCATCCCTAATTGTCTTTGAACTGAATGGCTTGCTCAGACATTTCAGAGGGCAGTTAAGAGTCAAACACATTGCTGTGGGTCTGGAGTCTCATGTAGGCCCAGACCAGGTAAGGATGGCTGATTTCCTTCCCTTAAATGACACCAGTGAGCCAGATGGGTTTTTACAACAATTGATCATAGCTCCATGGCCACCATTACTACAATTAGCTTTCAATTCCGGATTTTATTAATTGAATTTGAATCCCATAAGCTGCCGTGATGAAATTTGAGCCCGTGCCCCCTGAGCATTAGCCTGTTCCTCTGAATTACTTAGCCCAAAGACATTGCCACAGCACCACCATCTCCCCTTTTATCTCTTGAGGTATATGAAGCAAAGATACTTGTAATTCCAGCCTATACTCTGATTGATATAAGGTGAATGCACCTTTCACCTTTTAATGACAGTCACAACGGCATTAACACACACAATTATCACCACAACAACTATAATTTGCATTTATATAGCATCTTAAATGTAGTAAAATGTCCCAAGGTGCCTCGTTGGAGTGTTATTCAACAATATTTGGCCCTGAGCCATAATAAGGAGATAGAAGGACAGGTGGTCAAAAGCTTGGTTAAAGAGTTAAGTTTTAAGCGACATCTTAAAGGAGGAGAGTGAGATGGAGCAGTTTAGTGAGGAAATTTCAAAGCTGGGATGCAGGCAACTGAAGGGACAGCTCTCAATGGTGGAGAGATTAAATCAGGAAGGTGCAAGAGGCCAGGATTGGAGGAACGTAGAGATCTTGGGAGGTTGTAGGCTGGAGGAGGTTAGAAAGGTCAATTACAGATGGTGGCAGCATTTTGGCAATTTTGTCCCTTTTTTTGAGTGTTACTGTGGTTCAGCTTAATAATTACACAGAGCCCATTGGTATCCCACCCATTCAACCTGCTAGTATCCAAGAAAGCAGAAAAAAACTACATGTACATACTGCCCTTTGTGATCTTTGGTCACCCCAAGATGCTGTACGGCCAAGTACTTTTGAAGCCACTGTTGTAACATTGGAAACTCAACAGCCAATTTGCACACAGGATGCTCAGCTGAGAGGTGACCAGGACATCAGAACTCTCCTGTTCTTTGAAATAGTGGCATGGGATCTTTTACATCCACCTGAAAGGGCAGATGGAGCCAGGTTTAACACCTCATCCAAAAGACTGTACCTCTTCAGTACTAGCACCAGAGGTGTCAGCCTAGATTATGTGCTCAAGTCTCTGGCATGGGAGTTGAACCCACAACCTTCCAATGCAGCAGCAAGAATGCTACTAAGTGAGCCATTGCTAACACCTCACTGAGTGCGTCTAAACTCACTGAGTAAGCTCACACACAAAGAATAGCCATTTCTGTGAGGGACTAGAGATCTGCTGGCACCTGTGGAACTTAACCCAGTCAAGAGTCAAGAGGGCAGGGAAGTGGGAAAGAAACAACTGTAAAAATATAATTTAAAAAGGCTCCTAAACTGTGTGGCGCCATAACATAAAACCTGGCAACAGAGTGACTGTATTTAATGTCTTGAGCTTTGAAAACCAGATAATTGGGGAGTATTTGGTGCTTGGATCAGGATTTTTAAACTTAAATATTATGCTTGGAGCAGGAATTCTATACAATGGAAGTCAATGGGAAGTGGCCTGGTACATTGCTGTACTTAGTCCAGGATTATGCTTGGATCAGCTATGCATAGATTTGGAGCTGATTATAACAGTTGAACAGGACACCGTAATTTTGTTCTTTCTACTGTTTGTGAAAGCCACCACCTCAAGTAAGTCAAAAGTAAAAAAAACACTGCAGATGCTGGAAATCCAAAATATAAAAAAAACAGAAAATGCTAGAAGTACTCAGCAGGTCGGGCGCCACCTGTGGAGAGAGGAGCTGAGTTAACGTTTCAGAACGATGGCCCTTCACTAGAAGTGGAAAAAGTTAAAGGATAAACAGGTTCTATGCAAGGGATGGTGGGGGCAGGGAGAACAAAAGGGAAGCTCTGTGATAGGGTGGAAGGCAGAAGAGGCTAAGGGCTATAAATTGGATTGCACCACTGTTCGGTTGTATACACATTGCGGTTTGCAATCTGCCCACACCAGTTGCAGTGAAGGTATGCAGCATGCAAACTCCTCCTCATTATACCATGATTGTGGCACGCAGCCCTGTGCAACCGGTGTTGCTGGCTGGCCACACATACTATGTGGGCAGGGAGTTGGGGAGTGTGGTGGTTGCCCAGCAGCGTTTGAGGCAAGCATATTCCCCAGCTAGCCTCCAGTTCTTTAAGGCAGTCTGTCCCTCTCAAAGGGGGAGCTGCACCGGCGAAGTGAAAGCTGCAAAATAGACATAGGGGCGGGATTTCCCGGCCCTGCCAGCGGTAGGCATCGTCGCGGGCGGGACGGGAAAGTTTCGCAAAGTGGCCAGGCCGCTAACCGAATTTTCCCATCCCGCCCTTTATGATGTTTGCACACACCTTTAGCTGTTCAGCTATGGAAGGCTCAAACAAAGTGCCAGACAATCATTGACATCCTGTCCTCTCTCTTGCAGGTCAAGTTGGCCACAGGGAGAACCAGAGAAGCAGTGATGTGGGGGCGCAGGGTGGGGGGAGCCTATAAGTTCATCCCATTATCCCAATAGAGGACATAGTAACTCCCGTTGGGTATCTTGGCAGGTTACTGCCTTCTACCCCTTCTCAAGTTTCTCCTCACCTTTAGCCCGATGTCTGACATGATTTACAAGTGGCAGATGATGTAACTATGGAACACCCATTTTACTCCCTGCCCCCTCCCTTCAAACCAGCCCACCCCTTCTGCTTTTATCCTTTCAGATACCCAAGAACTCCCACCTGGACAACCACAGCCCACCCAGGAGGAGAGAGAGCAATCCCACACCAGTGATGAGGAAACACCATCACCTGATTTGACACTCGCAGCCACGAGCTCAGACACTGGCCTTGCACATACCTTAGAGGCCAGTATAGAGTCAGGAAAAGCACATGGTGAGTCACTGGGAGAGAGTGGGCTGCAGCTAGGCCGGGGAGAAAGGATAGAAGCAAAATACTGTGGATGCTAGAAATCTGAAACAAACACAGAAGATGCTGGAAATGCTCAGCGGGGGTCTGACAGCATCTGTGGAGAGAGAAGCAGAGTTCATGGTTCGAGAAAGGATAGATTTGCGTGCTGATTGGAGGGCGAGGCTGCACACACGTTCAACTGCAGGGGGTTCAGATGAGGAATTTGAGGGGAGGCGATGGCGCAGTGGTATTGTTGCTGGACTAGTGACCTAGGGTAATGCTCTGGAGACCTGGGTTCAAATCCCATCATGGCAGATGATGGAATTTAAATTCAATAAAAATCTGGAATTAAAAAGTCTGATGATAATCATGAAATGATTGTTGTAAAAACCCATCTGGTTCACTTTAGGGAAGGAAATCTGCTGTTCTTACTTGGTCTGGCCTATGACTCCAGACCCACAGCAATGTGGGTTGACTCTTAAATGCCCCCTGAACAAGGGCAATTAGGGATGAGCAATAAATGCTGGCCTAGTCAGTGATGCCCACATCCCATGAATGACTGAAAAGAAAATTAGATGGGGTGGCACACAGGAGAATGCAAATGGGCATGTGCACAGAGATGATTGGCTCAGAGCTAGGGGCATGGAGGAGTCTGGCTCCAGTGTGGCACAGGGAACCCATCCTTTCCACTGTAGCAGTGCTGACCTAACTCCATGACATCACAAGTATATCCAACCATGATTCAGCATCTGATGACCAATGTCTGCATTTCCCCTGCAGCATGGCACAGATGGAAGCCACTAATGTCTCAGTGCTGCAGGGGAAGCTCAGACTGAGGTCCTGAGAGTCATGCTTGTTGTCATACATGCCCAGCTAGGTGCTGTGCAGGCCCAGGCTCCTGCCATCTCTGGCTGCAGATTTTAGTGCTTAAAGGGACTTGCATGATATTGCAACAGTGCAGCAACCTGTCTTCCAGCAGATTACTAGGATTGTTGGCAAGTGACGTTCTCTACATGAAGCATGAACTGGTCCTCTCTCAGGATGACGGCATTCGTGCTCCCATCACTGCCACTTCGCCAGTGCCCCAGTCATTGCCAGCCAGCCTCGACTGCAGCCATCCATGCCAACGTGATGCAGTCTGAAGCCAGGCACACAAGGCCCAGAGCTGCTCAAGGGTGTCCTGCAAGGCAAGCTGCAGTCTCTGCCAGTGAAAGTCAGCAGCATTCCACAAGCCATGCTGCTGCCATTGGGCTAGCACTGTGTAGGAACACTAAGATAGGCAAAGACAGCCACTAAAAGAATGCACAAGAGGGAATAGTTCTGCTTTGTACAGTCATTGTAAGTTCAGTTGGGTAAAGCTGCTTTGAAATGGTTTTTGTTGGCGGCATTTATTTCAGGATTGTGGCCAAGAGGAAGCTGAGTTGGGATGTAACTGATGGATTGAAAGGTGGGGAATTGTGTAGGAACTGTGCTGTAAGGATGTCAACAAGGGAACTGAAGTCTCAGTATTGTCTCACAGGCAGCCCATCCAGAGCAAAGGGGTCCCAGATGGTTCCTTCCTGTTTTCTCTTCCTCTTCTTCCTCTTCCTTCTCCTCCTGAGGTGGCCTGCAAAGGCCTGGTGTCAAGGGCATTCGTGATCGCTAAGTTATGGAGGACACAGCGGGCAAACCTGGAGACATGCTGCAGTGAGTACTAGAAAGTATCCCCCCCCAGTAGTCCAGACAGTGAAATCATTGTTTCAGGACAGAGATGATTTGTTCCACATCATTCCGGCTTGCTGCATGGTTTCATTGCAGGTGTGCTGTCATCACATGGTTGGTGGCAGAGCGGATGTGCCATACCACCCACCAGCCAGCCTGTGGTTCTTCATGGTGGCCCAAGGAACCATGCGGTTGATTGGCACAGGATGAATGCATCGCAACTGCTACCTGGTAAGCACTAGGGGCGCTACAGAGCTCATTTTTGCGGCCATTATCCTTTCAGTTCCTAAAGCGTGGGTTTCTATGCAGCTCTGCTGATGTGAAGAAAGTTGCTTTTAACTATAGTGGTCCTCTTGCCAAGTGAGTGTGTCTGATCTTTGTCCATTTCTGAGTAGGTACCTGTATTCTGCAAAGTTTTGAATTGGTTAGTGCTATTTTGGAAGATGCATAGAAAGTAGAATTAATTCCATTGGCATGACAGGAGGTTCTAAGGCACATTACTGGGTGAAAACAAGGGGATTCTGCATTGCTGTATGTTACCTCAAAGTGTTTGAATTGATACTGGATGCAGAAAATGTAGAAAGATTTGAAATTCCAACCAAATTCTTTGCATTCATAAGCAAAAATTGACCAGAAGCTTTGAATATTTTTGTGCCTTTCATTCCCATTGTAAAGGTCAAAATTGCATTAAGATTGTAAATTAATCACCTTTAAACATCAGTACTCATGTCATTTTGATTGCTCGGTGGATAGAAATGGTACTGTGGTCTTCAAAGAGTTAATGCGATATTGTGACATTTTGAAAGCATTTTTCTCATAGAAGGAGGTTGCTGTGCGTGTAATATATGCACAAGTTTGAACAGAGAGACAGCGAGAGAGCTTGTTTCATTGCTTCCCCTGACAGTCTCTCACAGAAGCGTTATCACATTACATGTATTGTATAAATAGGAAGCCTGATTTCCGTTGGCAGATAGAAAACGCAGGTATCTTTTTACAAAGCTTCTACTTTAGTCACCCCTCGTGCCTTTTGCAGTGGCTCCGAAATCCCACACTCTAATCCCTGACTAACAAAGATCTGTTTCTTTCCTCTGCAGAAACCACACTGCAGAGGTTGTGCACGCCTCGGCCTGTAGGCCAGGAGCAGCCTGTTTACAATTTCCCTGTTCCTGTTTTTAATGTTGCTCTAAGAGTAGTCACAAAGGGCCAGTTTTGTCCTTTAGGAACAAGGGAGCTATTAGAGACAGACTGAGGAAGGAAGGAAGGGAGATCCAAGGGGAAAAGCCCAGGAGGAATTAAAGTGTACTGGCATTCCCTGAGGGGCTGTGTGTTATAGTTTGTTTTCCTACCTTTTTTCCCTCTGTTTTTCCCCCTGTATTATTTTTTTCTTGCATTATTCCTTTTTGCCACATTTGTCGCAGTCATTTGGGGGAAAAGTAAAAGCCTTTTCATTTTGATCTAATTTCCTCCTTTATCTCCGAAAGAACTTGGTTCCTCGCTGTGGTATATTTGTACGGCACCGACGGCCCTTCTTGTGCCTCGTGCTGTGTGACTGTTATTCACGTGGGAATCCTTGGCAGCGAGCGTGGCATGCTGTTCAACTACAGGGGCCGTCACATTCGAGCCCAATCATATCTCCACCAGCCATTCACACACATGCAGGCACTTCCAGCAGGTGTCACTGGATACTCATCAAGAGAGAGAATCTTGGACAGTTTTCCTCGGGCATCGCAGCCAATTGAAATGCCTCTGCCAAAACCCAGCCAACTCAGCTTAGATCTGAGACTGAACTTCAGACTGTCCTAGTATGTTTAGCTCTGCTCCTCTAGATAACCCATTGAGGCGACAGGGGGACCATCATAATGATGTTTTTAGTCTTAATCCCATTTTCATGATTCCATTTTCTATCTTTTACTCCCTTTCTCTCCATATCAGCGGCCTGTACTATATTTCTATGTTACTTTTTAACCTTTTGCCTGTTTCACTTTTTAAAAATACTTCTTGCACCATCTTTTTAGTCATTTAAAAGTTTCTGGTCTTGCATCAGATTTTTCATCCATTTCCATTCATCCACAGCCAAAGCCAAATGACCATCCTTGATCTCTGCTTAAATCCTGTTTGACATCTCTTCGACAGTGAGAGCTCTCCAGAGCCAGATCTCCATACTGGATGTTCTTTCAGTGGGTGTTTGACAGAAAGCCAGCAACATTTGGTAAACTCATCCAGGCACTGCACATAAAACCCTTCCTTCCTGCGACTCAGAAACCCTTCAAAGTGGAAAATGGAAATAAGTTATGAGCGTTTTTCAGTGTTTTTACTGAGTTACTGCACAGATGTATAAATCAAGGACATCGTGGAAAGTACAACTGCAATTAGATAAGATTTAGCTGGAAACTGTCAGAGGATTAAATCAGAACCTGGTTTCTTAATTCCAGGACTGTACAGTTCCTCAGTTTGCAAACAACGTCAGCACTGAAAACGTGTGACATTTCAAATTTTCTTGGCCAGCCTATCCGGCAATTTCACCCCCTTCCAAAGATCAATAAGTTTGTAGCTGCTCTAGTCTCTCGTCCGATTCCTAACAATATATTAAATCTGCGCTGTTTGCTTCCTGGGCACCGCATTTTAGGAAGGCTTCGGAGAGTGTGCAGAAGAGATTTACGAGAATGGTTCTGAGGACGAGAAACTTCAGTTATGAAGACAGATTGGAGAAGTTGGGACTGTTCTCCTTGGAGAGGAGAAGGCTGAGAGAAAATTTGATGGAGGTGTTCAAAATCATGAGGGGCCTGGACAATGTAGACAGGGGGTGGGGGGGCGGGGGAGGGGGGAGTTGTGCCCACTCGTGAAAAGATCAAGAACGAGAGGGCACAGGTTTAAAATAATTTGCAGAAGAAGCAAAGGTGACACGAGAAAAATACTTTTTCACACAGCGAGTGATTAGGGCCTGGAATGCACCGTCTGAGAGTGCGGAGGAGGCAGGTTCAATTGAGGCATTCAACAGGGAATTTGATGATTATTTGAAAAGAAACAAGGAGGCAGGAGAATGGCACTGGGTGAACCGCTCATTCGGAGAGCTGGTGCGGGCCTGATGGGCTGAATGGCCTCCTTGTGCGCTGTAACAGTTCTGTGATTCTGTGTATTCCATATGTGGATTTCAACATCTTCTCATGGCTCTGGGTGACGCCTCACTAGGATTTTCCTATTATAAAGCTACCTGGAGCAGAATCTTGCCCTTGTCAGGCGGGCTTGGCAGGGGCTGGGTCCCGACATCCGCCTGTGATCGGGGCTGGAGGGCGATTCCACGCTGGCTGGCCAATTAAGGCCCGCCCAGCGTGAAACGCGAGTGGCAGCGCTCAGCTGTGCGGGTGGCAGCAGGAGGGCGAGCGGGAACCTCATGCATGCACACGAGTGCACACTTCATAATCTCCCTGAGGCACAGAGCTGCCTCAGGGAGATGAAGCATTTTCAACAAAAAAAAGAAATAAATAATGTAACGAAACATGTCTTCTCATGCTGCTCTGTCATATGAGCAGGGGCATGTTATTAATTAAGGTTTAAAATTTTTATTTTGTTTTTATTTGCTTTAGGAAACCTCATCCCGCCTGTGGATGAGGTTTCCTGAAAAGCGCATCGGCCGCTTGGCCTTTTCGCCTGCCCGTCAACCGTAAGGTTGGACGGGCAGTGAAAAATTTAACTTAGTTAACAATTTAATGGCCTTAACAGGTCTTTCAATTGTCGACAGGAATGCTGCCGACTACAGCGCACACCCGCCGACTGAAATATTGCACGACTGCGCGTTGATGTCGGGACGCTTGCCCGACATCAACACGCATCATTTCACGCTCGAGGGGGTTGGGCGCTTGCCCCCCCCAATTAAAAACTTTGCCCCTGCTGTTTCCTACTTTGTTGTAAAGTGTTTCAGGTTGTCCTGCAGCTCTGAAAGGTGCTATATAAATGCAAGTCTTTCTGCCATGCAGTCACCCCTGCACTGCATGTTTCTACCACAAGGTGAAGCTTCATAACTCCAGATACCCACACCAGCATGAATGCACTGAGGGAGATTCACTTTCTCCTGACTTTCCATGGGCAATGTCATGGGAGATCTTCCAGTCTCTTTTAACATTCCCTGGAAATTTACTCCCCTCTTTCTCTGGGTGCTCCCACATTTCTTGTTTGCAACAACCACAATTCCAGATTTCCATTATTATTTATATGGAAAAAATGCTTCCTGACTTTCTTTTGAAATGGCCCAGTTCTAATTTTAAGATGATGTCCTTTTTGTTCTTGATTACCCATCAGAGGAAATATTTTCAGTCAGTCACCCTGCCCTTAATTATGTCATGTGTGTTCTGCCAAAGGCAGATCTTTGGCTCCTTGCCAGCTGATGCTCCATCCTGGAGCTGTTTTCTCAGCAGTTTTTGGCAACAGTGGTTTGCCATCGCCTTCCACTCTCAGGGGCAGGGAGAAGAGACAGATCTCAAGACTAGCTCAGCTGCAACAGGAAAATCAAACCCACGCTGTTGGCATTATTCCAAACCACATGCTAGCCATCTAGCCAACTGAGCTAATCAGCCCCCATCCTTAACTAATAGATTCTAGTGATTTCCCAACAACAGATATAACTAGTAACTGGTCTATAATTCCACAGTTTCCCTTTTTCACCTTCCTTAAATAACCGAGCGCCATGTTCAATTTGTCAACCTAAATGAACCGTTCCCAATCGGGAGAAATTTGGAAGATTATATTTAGGCCATTTGCAATGATCCCACCCTTTAAAACCCAGGGATGGAAACCATTTGTCCCTGGGCTTTTGTCACTCTTTTGTGCCATTATTTACTTCATTGCTGTTGTTTTTCTTAATTTACCCTGTCCCTGGTTCAATATTAGTTTCCTTGGGATTTTTGGCATGTTGACCTCTTCCTCTGCTGTAAACACCGTTATGATCCCAGCTGATGATACCGGTGGACAAGTCAGGTCCCAGGGTGGAACTGGTTTGATAGATCCTAATTTTTATTTTTTGTTTACAAATGTGGAACGCAGCTACTGAACAGAGTCATAGGAGTCCATTGGTGAACTTTTAATAAAAGAATAAAACATTTATTCAATAAGAAAAGCTGAACTATATTACAATCCTCCTTTACCCACAACTGTACCTTTACAGATATATATAGATTTGTAAGGATATCACAGGTTATAAAAGTTATCTTATACACTTATGGTCACAGTAAGTACTCAGTCCACGTAAACCAATAGGCGACCTGTGGTCAGACACACTACAGTCTGAAACCAAGTGACAGATGCCACCCCAAACAGATGCTATGAATCACTCATGAACTCCCCCCCAGACGCTTGTCACACCGGGAGTCAACTGGTCTCACTGAACTCCGTCTTTCACATGAGGATTTCCAATCTTCACTCTCGAAGAACACGCTTTGGAATCTTCTCCCAAACGACGCTTTCTCTCAGACGTCTTCCACAAGGGTCCCTCTCCAGGGTCTCGAACTCTCTCTCGGATCACCACGTGCATTTAAGTTTTGCCTTCCACACACTGTCTGTCTGACTCAGCTATGCCAACAGAACACCACTGCTTCACATGCCCATAATAAAGACTTACAGATCTTTGGCTGTCTCCTTGGATCTCCTGGCTTCTCGCAAGCCTATATTACTTAAAATGTGTCCTGCAGCTTCTTCCTTTAAGCTTGGAGCCTTTCTCTGCTCCTCACTCTTAACTTCATTTTAACAGGATCTTTTCCAGGTTCCCATCCTTGTCCTTTGACTTAACTGTTCTCTTAGGACCTTTCCTGTTCCACCCCCCTGGATTTGGGGACTTTCTTCTTTAGTTTTTAGAACCTGCTCCTTGCAGTTCCCTCTCCTGTGTCCTGCTTCTCTTGGCAACTGGCTTCAATTTTAGGTTGGGACTTGCTATCTGTCCTTTTCCTATGCTGCTTCTGCTGGCAACTCCTTTCAACTGAACTCAAACTGCTTTTGGTTTCTTTGTCTGTGTGGGGCATCTTCTCTGGACACGTCTTGCTGGGCAACAGCACAGTTTTTTCTACCTTATTTGTTTTAACTCTCCTTCAAGAGTCATAAAATGCAGGCATCTTTTAAAGTGAAACTAAAACTCAAGTCCTCCCTTCCTTAACACACAAAAACAGAAATACAAATCAAACTTAAACATTAAAGCTAAAACTCATTCCTAATACCCCAAAATACAAATATAACCTACTTAAACTATCTCTAGTTCCTAACAATACTGATGTAAAGTAATTATTCAACATGTCTGACATTTCTTTATTTTCTTTGACAATGTCATTAGCAGCAGTTTTCAAGGGCCCACGTTGCTTCTGACCGCACTCTTCTCTTCAAAACTAATTGTAAAACACCTTTGTGTTCATTTACTCATCTTCTTGTTCAATGTTGCCTTTGGATCCTGTTCAGTTTGCAAAGTTCAATTTTTATACGTCTGATGCAAGAAGTAGCAGAGCTATACGGTTTCAGGCGCTGAGTTAGCTGACCTTAGTCAGCATATTACAATAGAACTCAACATTCCCAAGTTAAGGAACAAAAACTCGCCAGGATTCCCCATCTGGATCATTATCCAACAACCATCCCTGTTGGCAATGAGTGAGGTTGTGATGGGGCTCAGCTGTAATGCTACCCTGTGGTTAAATGTCTCACTGGCACTCGTTGTCAAGGCTTACTTGTCCATAATGCCACACATATATACATGTTTCCCTGCTACTCCAGCTACACTCAAGAAGCTTAACCCTATCCAGGATAAAGCAGCCTTCTTGATTGACAATACGAATTACAAAATTAAATGAGTTTTCATAGGATAAAATCTACCACCTTAAACATTCACTCCCTCATCATTGGTGCACTATGTCTACATTGTGTATCGTCGACAAGATGCACTGCAGCAACTTGCCAAGGCTCCTTTGATAGCACCTTCCAATCCCCCTGACCTTTACCAGAAGAACAAG
This sequence comes from Cetorhinus maximus, assembly GCF_964194155.1. Taxonomy (NCBI): domain Eukaryota; kingdom Metazoa; phylum Chordata; class Chondrichthyes; order Lamniformes; family Cetorhinidae; genus Cetorhinus; species Cetorhinus maximus. The sequence goes on from NC_135888.1 coordinate 125,647,634, forward strand.
AAACATCGTCACCTGCAAGTTCCCCTCCAGGTCACGAGCTATGCTGACTTGGAACTATATCACCATTCCTTCACTGTCGCTGGGTCAAAATCCTGGAACTCCTTCACTAAGGGCACTGTGGGCGTACTTGCGCCACACGAACTGCAACGGTTCAAGAAGCCAGCTCACTGCCACCTTCTCGTAGGGCCACCAGGGATTGCAAATAAATGCCAGTGATGCCCACATTCCATGAATTATTAAAGAAAGGGTCTCTTTGGTGAGTCACTGTAAAGTGCCTGGTATCCATGAGAACAAAATGTTGAGAGCGGAATGTGCAGGTAAATCAATTTCAGTGTTAATGTGAAATGCTCAAAAAGTATTCAAAATGGTTTGGATCTATAACTGCAGAACAAAAAGAGGTTTTAAACTGTCTTTAAATGAATCAGTGACACGAATAGAGGGCAGAATCCAAATACAGGAAGACTGCATTTCTCAGTTTTCAACCAGTGGAAGTACAACTGAGGTTTTACTGAGCCATGCTCAATGATGCATTACAGAGGCAGGAAGGGTTAAACTTAAAATAAAACACAGCAAAGAATGAATTGGAAGGGTTCCATTTAATTTCGGAATTTAGATGCTATGAATGATGAAAATGAAGTTGGATTGTCTTCCAAACATCAAGATTAGTTCTGACCTTGAAATCACTCGGAGCCATGATTTTACAATATAAATACTCAACAATTTTTATTAAATACATTTAATGTTGTAATTATTGTAGTTTTTGAGTAGAATTTAGCTCTTTATCAAGTTTGTGAGGTGAAAGGGGCATTGTTGGTGCAGAAATAACACACTGAACATGGCCTATAGTGGAGTTCGGATGAATAGTCATTGACCCAAAATGTTAACTCTGTTTCCCTCTCCATAGATGCTGCCTGACCTGCTGAGTGTTTCCAGCACTTTCAGTTTTTAATTCAGATTTCTAGCATCTGGAGTATCTTTGGTTTTGTATACTGGAGTACTCTCCAGATAAGTGGATAAATGAAAACAAAACACTTCAAATGCTAGAAATCCGAAATCAAAACAGCAAATGCTGGAAAAATCCAAAGAAGAATCTTATTGGACTCGAAACGTTAACTGTTTCTCTCTCCACAGATGCTGCCAGGCCTGGTTGCCAGCATTTTCTGTTTTACTTAAGTAGATAAGTGGCTCACTGCCTGATCCCCTGAAGCTTCTCTGCCCTCTACAATGCTCAGCTCAGGAGTGTGATGTAATACTCTCACATGCCTGAATGAATGCAACTACAAAAGCACTCAATTACCCAACACCATCCAGGGCAAAGCAGTTGACTTGATTGCTGACCCTGCTACTGGGATAAATATCCATCCCTTCTTCTACTGCTGCTGCTGTAGCATGTACTATCTGCAGGATGTTATCTGCAAGTTGTCAACATTACTTTGACAATACCTCCAACTCTCTCAAACCCCACCACCACAAGAAGGGTAGGAGCAGCAAGGTCATGAGAACACCAACACAAATAGTGAAAAATAAACCAGGTTTTGTGCTCCTGGTATCGATTCAATGAGCTCCTTAGGAAATGCGTTTGGACATTGGCTAAGGACAGGACTCAGTGTGTCCGTGATGCCAACCCAGTCAAACAGCCCGCTGGCACTCGAGGTCTTGGCTCACACATGGAAAAAGAACATTGAAGACCGGAAAGCAGCAGCAGCTGTGGAACCATAGCCCAAGAATGGGCACCAAGAAGGAAGAGAAGAAAACTGGAAGTGATAGGGAAGACAGGAAAATACAAAACATTTTGGCTGCATTTGAAGTTGATGAGATGCAGATTCACCTCCGCTCTCCCGACCCCGCCTTTTTGCTCAGGTGGGAAATATCCTAGCTTTTGCATTCTATCAAACACACACTGAAACTAGCCCCTTACTGCATAAATTTATTTTCTGCCACTTGTGGGCGGAAATAAAAGAAATAAAAAGCAGCACCTGCCCCAAGAGTTTTCATTGCATTGTTTTCCAATTTCAAAGTCAAGTTGGATATTTCAGGTTAGTGATTGTTAATGGCACATTGGGTATTTTTAATCAGGAAAAATGACCTGCATGTGCTGCTCTCCCTCTTTCATTTACAAATAGCTTTTATACTGAGATTTTAAGATGGATTCCAAGAATCCAGTATCAGTGTTGGAGATCTCGCTATTCACCCTGTTAAACCTGATCAGCGGTAGATTTGTAAACGTGGGTACATCCTGCTCAGGGATGATGTTTTCTTCTCTCTAAATGGGATAAATGGCATGTCCCTCTGTTCCCCATTGTGTGCACTGTTTATGCCAATTAAAGGGTTAACACTGCACTTTCATATGTCAGCACTTTCAGAGCGCAAGCCTACAATAAAGATTTCATTCATTCACAAAATTCTCCTTCCCCTTCCATTATCCTCTCTGTTGTCTCTGAAATTCCTGTGGGTTTCCACCATTTCCCTGAAGAGGTGCCAACTATCACCTTACACTCAGCCAAGCAAATTTCTGAAAAGGAAAGAAAGCAGACAAATTGCTTAACGAGCAGGTGAACTGGGCCCTAGGAACAGTAGGTTTCTTTTAAAAACTACCCGGCCACGCTATACATATGCACCTGAGGCTAGAGCCTGTTCTCCTCCTCAAACACTTCCACAAAAACGTGTCTTTGAACCTTCCCTGCACAGTGGTCAGTCTGTGCTCGATGTATAGTGAATGGTCACTGATGCTGTGTTCACCACCACCCCCAACCCATAATATGTGGTAGTTTTAATGATCCAGTTTGTTGTGACTCCGTCGCCAGTTTATGGTGACATGTGAATCACACTTGCACGCTTGTTGAGGGGTGACCGAGTTGGTACTTTAGATAGGATAGTTCTGCAGACACTTCTTAGGTGGAACACATTCTGTTTATTTACAAGGTACTTAGCAGCTACACATGTGTGTTTCTACACCAAAGTCTACTTCTGCTACTCACTTGCAGGCTACTGACTTCCTGCTAACTACAGTGTTAGCCTGCGCTACTCCACTATTGGTTATACAAGGTCATGTGATCTTCCATTATAACAGCCTTCTTAAAGGTATACAACACATTAGGTAAAACCATAGTTACCACACAGTTCTAAGGAATACATCCCTACCTGAAACATTTAACTGTCCTTTCCTTTTTTAGACACTGAAGGGCCTGCCATATATTTCCAACATTTTCTGTTTTCATTTTGGGCGTTTGATGGCATTACAATTTCCTTCCCAGTACTCCCCTCACCTCCTAAAGCCACTAACTTGTGCTTGCATGTGGCTCCCCACCTATCTGACTGTTATTTGATGATTATCACATTGTTCTTCTCATGGGTCCTTGCTGTGTGCAAATTGGCTGCTGTGTTTCCTCGCAACGGTGACTACACTCCAACGCAACTTCATTGGCTGGAAAGCACATTGGGATGTCTCACTAAGTTCAAGTTCTTCACTCTTTACCCTGGCTCAGTGCCACCCCGGGTGGGGACTTGACTCACTGAACCATCATCAGAAGAGCTACCTGTTTCGCGTTGTGGGAGGAAAAGTTTTTTTTTTTAAAACTGTCAAATTGACAAATGGGTTCTTAGAAATTTCACAGCATATAACTGCCAAATTTGGATTAAACTGGCAGCCAAGCCGACTTTCTGGCTCACTGGGCTCAATTCTTACTTTTCTTGTATAGTTTAGGCTTTTCTTTTCCATGTTAGCATGTCTCTTTGTACTAGTTCGGTTGGTGTAATTCATAGCTTCCACTGGTGCTGCCACTATTGCCCCTGAGCATCATGGCCACATTCCATTACCATGGCTAATTGGTCAACCTTCACGTGTGATCCAGGGCTGAAGTCTACCAGGCTATTTCCCCCCAGGGAGCAGCCACAGCACAGATACCAGCAGGAGTCACTCATGAGCAGCAGCAACCAGGCTAATTTTTTTTCACTTCCCTAAACGGAGCCAACACAAACTGACCAGAACAACCTTCATTTCAGCTATGAATAACGAACTTAGGGCAAACTAAGGATAAGACATGACCATGTATATGACTCAGCGACTTGATCACTCAACTCTTATGATGCATTGGGGAAACCAAATACAATGTTATTCTTTTCGACAGCGACTTGAGTCTGTTTCACTAATCCAATAATATTAAACTCCTGCCTTTATGCCATAACACTCCTGAGAAATGCACTGAGGCGTGATGTACCTGGATTGACTATATTTACCATTGGGATTAGAATTCAATTTAAGTGCTACGGCTTGAGTTTACTATGCTACTGTTTCAATGACTTAGGGCAGTTTACAGACTGATGTGGACCATTAATATATTGGTTTACACAAGAGAACAATTCACTTGACATCACATAAAACTGAACTCACTTTTTAACTCCACCAATTTTCTGTATCCTTATCTTCTGAAAGCATCAAGTTCTTGCACTATCTCTCCCAGCAGACTAGTCTTCACGTGTGAATGTCAGTAAGCTATTTGCTCATTGGGGAAGGAGTGTGCGCCTGTCGGTACCTTTATAGCCTCTATATCACAACATTGGAGAGCAATTATGAGCATAGATGATGTTCTATTTCTCCTCTTACCACAGGATCACTTCTTCATCCATTTGTGGTGCACTTGCCACATCCCTGGCTCAGAAGTGCTGACTAGATAAGAATGAGAGATTAAATGTAGAAGCTTCCTAGTTTGTACAGCTGAATTACTAACTGGCCAGACTTGCTGAACCATGCAGATGGGGGAAAAGTTTAACTTAATTTTATGTCCCAGCCTTTACCCCGAACTTCTGCTTATGCTAAATAATGGGGAGACGGTGTCGTAGTGGTAATGTCACTGGATTAGCATTCCAGAGGCCTAGGCTAATGCCCTTGGGAAATGGTTCGAATTCTACCATGGCAACTGGCTGAATTTGAGTTCAATTAATTAAATTTGGATATATAGTCTCAGCAATGGTCACCATAAAAACCCATCTGGTTCACTAATGTCCTTTAGGGAAGGCAATCTGCCATCCTTACCTGATCTGGCCTACATGTGGCTCCAGACCCACAGCAATGTGGTTGGCTCTTAACAGCCCTTTGAGGCAAGCTACTCAGTTCAAGAGCAATAAATGCTGCCCTTGCCAGCAATTCCCACATGCCATAAAAGAATTTTTAAAAAATGTCTCAAACACTTATAGCATACTCATAGAATATGAATAAATTTAAAATCTCTCTCTCAAGTCTCTTCCAAAGTAACTGGTGCCTTGTTTATTGGTTCACACCCGCCAAGGTTATTTCTCAAGCTTCTATTTGGCTCCTCCTCTAGTTCTATAACAGAGATCACGAAATCTCCATTTTGAAGAGCCACAATTCCAAAAACTCAACACCCATTCCCCAATACAAAATGAACAGTCTACAGTCATTCTGAATCAAAATAAAAGGAAGACAAACATAGCTATAATATAGCCAAGATTGAACAAAAGAGCATCATTATCTTGGTAAAATATTCCAAGGCCTTTCGCAGGAGCATTATCAGAAAAACTTGACACTGAGACAGAAAAAATATTAGAATAGGTGACAAAAGCTCGGTGATTGAGGTCAGTTCTAAAAATTGTTTTTAAAAGCAGTGAGAGATGTACAGGAGTAAAGATTATTAGGGGGTGGGGATTCCAGAGTTTAAAGTCGAGGCAGCTCAAGATACGGCCAGCAGCGCTGGAATGATTAAACTCTAGGGTTGTATTCCACTGAATTTAGAAGTTTAAGGGCTGATTTGACAGAACTTTCAAGATATTAAGGGGAACAGATTGAGTAAATAGGGAGAAACTATTGACACGGTTTTGGGAGTCTAGAACCAGAGGACATGGTCCAAAAATTGGAGCCAGGCCTTTCAGGAATGAAGTTAGGAAACATGTACTCACAAAGGGCGGTAGAAACTTGAAACTTCCTTCACAAATGGCAAGTGATGATAGATCAATTGTTGCTTTTGAATTCAAGACAGATAGATTTTTGTTAACTATAGGTATCCTGGTGTAAAGGTGGGTATATTCAGTTAGGTCACAGATCAGCTATGATTTCACAATGGTGGAACAAGCTCGATGAGCTAAATGGCCCAATTTCCTAAACGCAGGGATACACAGGGGGCCAGGATTGGAGTACAGGGATCTCAGAGGGCTGCAGGGCTAGGAGAGGTTATGGATAGGAGGGTGTGAAACCATGGAGGGAGTTGACAACGAGGATAAGAAAAATTAAGGCACTGTCAGACATGTGGATCAGTGACAGTTTAACTTCAAGCCAGTTTAGATCAGTTTGCTTAAATGTGGTTTAAACCAGGTCTCCTCTATTGATGTCAAACTCAAGAGGCCAGGGGAGTAAAGTATTCAACGTGAAAATGATCAGATAAGGGAACCAGTATCTTCTGCTAAATACGACAAAGCCTGTGGAACCAGATGTTCTTCCACTAAAACAATTCTCTGAATCCGGTGCCCAGGGATAAACTTGCATGCATGACTCCACCCAGTTTTATCATCAATGTATTCAAGCCCTGGCCTGCTGCAGACATTACAGTTCAAAGTAGTGCACAAGAACACACTGGAAATCCTGCACCCACCCCACCACCACACCCACCCTCCCCACTTTTAACACAACTTCAACAGTCTCTTCTGACTTTGTTATCCAGGGAAAATACTTACCTATAGTCTCACCTGCAATTTACTTTCTAATGGTGGCAACAGGGTACTCGGGTGTAGAGCCCTAGGGGGCTGCATAAAGTTTCAATAAAGCATTCTTGCTTTCCACAGAAACCGTCCTTATTCAACAAGTGCATTTTGAGCCTTTCATCACTCAATCTCACTTAAGTAAAAGCTTTCTTTGCAGCAGTAAAAGCTGTTTACATGGTGTTGATAACATAGGCCTCTCCCCCCACCATCCAGATAAGCACAAATTGCTTTTTTAACTCCTGGGCTACAGAATAAAACATGAAACCATCGCTGCACAGAGACATGGCCAGAGAACAAAAACCTCCATTTACACAACCAAGTTTATACAGGAATGAAAGCAGCATTGAGACTATTCCAATACATAGCTGGTTTTGTAATGCAGGCTAGCATACGTGGGAATAAAAACTTACCTTCACCACTTGTGGTTCTCTTTCCTCTTGTCGCTTCTCTTACAAAGTTATTTAGAATTAACCAATGCTGGTAACCCAAAAGTAGGATTTAAAATAAAAAAAGGGCTGCTACGTTATATATCATGCTGCAGAATTTGAGATTTCCTTCCATTCTATTTACCTCTTGCTTCAGCAGTGACACCATTACCAGCACGAGGGGAAAATATTGAAACGTGCTCAGTTCCTCAGGCTCTCTCCCTGAAGTTCCTGCTGCTCTGAAGGTAGCAACTCAGCAGGTGGTCTCTTGCCACCATGCTTTTAGTGACTACTCTCCCCAGGAGCCAAGACAGCAAGTGTTGGTATGCTGCCTAACTGGATATCACAGAGAAGCCTGATTCGGATGTCACCAGACATCCACACAGCTCTTCATGCCAGCAGGGGTTACTGTATTAGCTGCAGGTCTGGTAATGATGGCAGACTTCTTGTCCCAAGTCCAGGGTTCCTGAAGCCAATTTAGCACTTTCACCAGCTCCCAACGCTGAGATCAGCTAACAAACAGCACAAAGGAAGCATCAAAGGCTGCAGCGTCCCAATACAAATAACGCAGGTACAGTCCGAACCATTGGGGTTAAAAGAGTTCTAATGTGACCCGAGATTTTCTTAAGTTCTTAGCGTTAAAATCAAGTTATCACTTTAAAATAATGAGCTGGTAAACCTATAAGAACAGAATCCTATTTAAGTAATAACTAACTTCCCTCCTGGATCAGACAACACTTGATCTTGTCTAAATGGGGTTAAACAGATTTGATGCATTTCCTCATCCTGAAATGAATGGTGAATCTCTTTTGGTTGGGATGCTCGGACCAGGTCATCCGTTTTAGCAAGTGTTGCCACACCACAAAAAGCAATTAAATCACCTCCACTCAAGTAATGCTTGTGTTTGTTAAATTCCATTGCTTTACTGTTAAAAGTACACAAATAAACCCACATCCTGCACAACAATTACAATTCTTGTAGGGGTGTAGCAGGCATTTATCAATAAAAGCTAAAGTTATTATTTTGGGCAAGGGGGTCAGAAGGTTGCAAACACTTTAACCCTGGGGAGTTTCTATATAAGCAACGCACATTTTCCAGTGGGTGGTTTGCCTCCTAGGGGTATCATCTGCTTGTTATTTTGTACGGTTCAGTAATCTTGCTACCTTTACAACCACAGTGACAGAGAACAGCGAAACTATATCCACAAGCCATCGTCCAAATCAGAGGACCCTTTAGCAGATAACTGATCTACACAACAGGCTTTCCAACTCTCACTCTCGACTCTAAAAAATTGGTATTTTTAAACATAATATTCATTACAAGATACACTAGTAAACAATGCAAACATAATAAATGAAGGGTAGGTACAGTTTCTCTGTTTAGAGTTTTAAAAAAAATCCTGAAACCCTGGGAGATTTGGCACAACTGCACATTTTTGGCCACCTTCATGATCACAAAAATTCCCTTGGTCTAGCACAGATGCAAGGGGAGAGCTGAAAATATTGATGTCTCAGACACAATGAATTCAATTGTGCCCACTGACCAGATTATAGGGTTTTTTCCTTTTATGGGATGTGGGCATTGCTGACAGGGCCAGTATTTGTTGCCCATTCCTAAATGCCCTTGAACTGAGCGGCTTGCCTGGCCATTTCAAAGGGCAGTTAAGAGTCAACCACATTGCCCAAGTGCCTAACTCTTCATGTCTAAACCTAGATGCAAGTGATGGCAACCTATCTGACCTATCACTGCCAAGATCGATCCTCACCAGAGGCCCACACACGTGAGCTGTCAAGTATGTGGCACTGGATTGTAATCAGGAGAGGGATCTGGTCACTACCTTTTCCCTGGTTTGGGATACTGTGGGCATTTGTAGCACCCACTACTGACTCAGCTCACACACTGAAAAGTAAACTGCGGCCCTCTGGTCTGTATGTCTCAAGCATCCATAGCCAGCAACACAGAAGTGAAATGTGCTGGGATTTGCCAAGGACAGCAGCTGAGTAGTTCTGTTAAAAATAAAGCAGCAATGTGAAAATGCATCTGGAAGGAGAAGAGAGAACAAAATGCTCAAAATATGGAAGAATAGAAACTAGTGTATGAAAGTGTTTGTGCTTTTCACTGAACAAGCACTGATCTCGAAGGCTGTTATAGAATTCACATTTATTAGATGTTCTGATCTATTTACAGTCATATACTTTAGAACATAATAAAACCAGAAAGTACAGTCCAATAACTCTTGGCAGAAAGCACAAAAAGTGCATTAGTCAGTTCTTGAAATGCAGAAGAGCGGTTCTGCAAATGATAACACATCATCTCACCACTTTACAGAGACCCCTAAGCTCCAAGGAGTACAATTATTTTAAACATATATCATGACCAGCATCATTGCTACACTATGTTGTCTTCTTAAAATCCATTGATGATAAAGCCCGAAGGAAAGAAAGTAAAGCAATTGTGCCCTCTATTGGTTATAAGGGCAAAGTGCATGCTAGGTAATGACTACAAATGAATAAGGCATTGTTAGTACATCACAGACCAGTTTTGCGGTAGCACTTCAACAGTAGCCACTAAAACAGTATAATGATTACAAGTTCTCAGCATTCACTATTAAAATTGTACATCTAAAAACAGATACGAAACACTGTCCTTGTTTTCCTTTTTAATGGAGTAATTTATCAACCCCCCCGCCCCGTCCCCCCCCAACCAAATTTTGTGTCCCAGTTGTAAGGTCCACTTCCTGCAGGTGTCAGTTGCTAGTGAACGAGTTGTTCAATCTACGGATGCAGGAAACAACTCTCCAGGAAACCATCTGTAGTGGAGAAGGAGAAAAAAGACTATGAACTATAATGAGACCCATTCTATTTTCAGGCAGAACAGGAAGAAAACGGCAAGAGGATTACAGTACTACCGTCAGACAGGGAAGTATCCAATGCTACAAAAATACAAGACGTTGAATAATGCAATACTCTGAAAAGATGACTCCTGTATTACATTCCCTTCTGATCATGTGATACTGGGTCCTTTCATCTTAAAGCTGGCATTATTCTTCCTTTCATTTGACTTCAATCACAAACAGCACAATAGTGCTGCTAAAATGAGAAAACCAACAACAACTGTTTATTGTTGCCTACTCTCACATCCAAAGCACATTTTCTTTTGCTGAAAAAGTGAACTTGGTGCTCGGACAATGTAGCAAATTGCAAACCAAATTTGGATATTGTACCCTTCCACCCCACCCTTCTCCCTGGAGGAACTGAAAGGTCGCGGCACAAAAGAGTGAAAAATCTCTTTCCCAGTTTCAACTTTGCAAATAAAAATATACATGTAAAAATAATACATCAAACCAAATTGCTTTCAAGATTACGTTGGAACTGAGGGATTTTGTGGGATTGACCAAAGTACGCAAGCTGTCACGCTGGAGAATTTGATACCTCCATTGAACCTCAGTATGGCTGAGGACATAACAAGCTTCCTTATGTTGAGCTTTTGAAAGAAAATCTTTCAACACCAACTTAATTCCGTGCCGTATAAATATTGGTAATTTATTAACCGGGTTACTATACGTACTAAATACCTAACATATTTACTGGCTGCTTTCCTCATCCTCTCTCCAGATTAAAAAAGCAGCATGTGCATTTCAATAGAGTGGACGAGGTTTCCTGAAACCTTGTCGCCTGAAAAGCAGCTATTAGCAATGCAAGTATGTTAATAAATCTGAATCAGTAACAGACCTTTATTCTCAGTAGATGAAAAGGACCCTAGTCCTTGGCAGAGGCGCAAAACTATCTGGCATTTTCCGAACCTTTGCATAATTAATGAATCCTCGGAGGAACAACAGAAATCCTGAAAAATAGTTAGCAAAAATATTTGACATTCTTCTTGAATAAAAATAATGAAGCAGTTGCATCATGGTTCATCTACATATGATTTACAAGAATATACTGAATTGCTCAGTCCCTCAATACTGAATAATTCAGCTGATATCTGTCCAATCGGTACCATCAGTAAGGCAGCCTGACATAGCACAACACTGGATTTCAGAGGTTTTTAAATTAAAATATAAGGCCCAGCTCATACCAACATGGAACCATTAAGGTCACAGATTCCTTCAAACAATTGTGTCTTATAAATTCTATAAACCCTAATTATGGAAATAAGGTCAGTAAGCTGCTACAGGGAAAGAAATACAAAATCAGTTCTACAACATGTCTGGATTCAAACACCGAATCCGAGGACATGTCAAGTTGACTTATTCTATTGGTTCCAGTTTGGCATTTCTGTAGCAACAAATAAACACCAAAGTGGATTTATAGAAATATATGGCACAGAAGATGTCTATTTAGCTCTCTGTGCCAGCCAAAAAAAGTATTAGCGTCTAATCCTACTTTCCAACTTCAAGTGCATATTCAAGAATTCCAGACCTCCACCACCCTCTGGGTGAAAACATTTCTCAACTCCTCTAATTCTTCTCTCAACCACTTTTAATCAATGCCCTTTCATTATTGACTGTTTTGCTAAGGAAAATAGGTCCTTCCTAGCATCTTATGTAGGGTCCTTAATTTTATACACCTCAATGAAATCTCCCCTCACTCTCCTCTATTGCAAAGTAAATAACCTCAACCTACCCAATCTTTCCTTGCAGTTAAAATTCTCTATTCCTGGCAACAGCATCTTAAATCTCCTCTGTACCCTATTTAGTGCAATCACATCTTTGTAATGCAGTGGCCAGCACTGTTCACAGTACTCCAGCTGTGGCCTAACTCATCCTTTATATAGTTATAGCATTAATTCCCTGCTCTAATATTCTATGGTGAAGCTAATAAAGGAAAGTAGCCCAAATGCCTTTTTAACTACTGTATCTACTTGTCCTGCTACCTTTAGAGATCTGTGGACATGCGCACCAAGGTCCCTCTGTTCCTCTGGACTTCTCAGTAACCTACCAATTTTTGTGTATCGTGAAGCTGCAATTTACTTGTACTCCTTTCAATTTAGTCTACTGTATTCGCAGCTCACAATGCGGTCTCCCCTATACTGGGGAGACCAAACGCAGACTGGGTAATCGTTTTATGGAACACTTCCATTCAGTCCACAAGCATAACTAAGACTTTCAGTTCACTTGCCATTTCAATTCAACATCTTGCTCTCCTGCTCACATCTCTGTCCTTAGCCTGCTACAATGTTCCAGTGAAGCCCAATGCAAGCTTGAGGAACAGCACCTCATCTTCTAATTAGGCACTTCACAGCCTTCCAGACTCAACGTTGAGTTCAACAACTTCAACCCATATATCCTCCAACTTGTATTTTTTCCCCTAGTGCCAATCTGTATCTTGTTCTCATGTTTTGCTTTTAGACGGTCTGACCTTTATTCTGCTATTAACTCTGAGCCAATGTTTTTTTCCTTTACTGTCATTATTCCCTTTGCCATTTGTTCTATGACATCTTACCATTTAATCTCCCTCCTCCTCTAACCTATCGCTGGTCTTCACTTTTGCTTCACCTGACCCTCCACCCTTTATCAACAGCATAAAATCCATCACATTTCTACCCCTCTTCAATTCTGAAGCCATATTGAAGCATTAACTCTATTATTCTCTGCACAGATGCTGCCAGGCTTGTGGAGTTTTTCCAGCACTTTGCTTTTATTGTGTATTCTCTTGCCTTGTTCGCCCTCTCAAAATGCATTACCACACACTTCTCCAGATTGAATTTCATTTTTCTATGAATTGACCAGTCCATTGATATCTTCCTGCAGTTTACAGCTTTCTTCCTCACTATCAACCACACAACCAATTCTTGTATCATCTACAAACTTTTGAATCATGGCCCTACATTTAAGCCTAAATAATTGATATTTACTGCAAAAAGCAAGGGATGTAGACTGAACACTGTGGAACTACATTGGAAACAGCCTTCAAGTCACAAATACACTCGACCATTACCCTTTGCTTCCTGTCACTGAACCAATTTTAAATTCAATTTGTTACTTTCCCCTGGATCCCATGGGTCTTTACTTTTCTGCCTAGTCTGCCATAAGGAACAGGAGCAGGAGTAGGCCAAATGGCTCCTCAAGCCATTCAATAAGATCACGGCTGAGATTCTGCATCAACTCTATTGCTCTATCCCTTCGTGCTCAGAATCTATTGATCTCAGTCATGAACATATTCAACAACTGAGCATCCATAGGTCTCCAGTAATCTGCATTTAACTTTCACTTTGCACTCACCTTTCACAAAGATTAGCAACAATATATTTATCTGTTCACTAGGTCACGCAGCACCAGATAATTCAACAGGGTTTTTTTAGTTCTGTTTATTTTCTGATTTCACCTCCCCTCTTCTAAAAGTTCATGCTTGGTATTAAGTATGGACATTGCATTTTAGAAGCATTTGCACCATTCAAAATATTGAATGTTAGTATGCTGCATATTTTTACACTTTGGTATTTACATCCTGTCAGACAGTGCTGTGCTCCAGGGATGCCTGAATATTGTGAATGCCATCATCAGGCAGTTTTATTAAGATTTCCAACATCCTATTTGCTAGATTTTGAGAGACGAGAAAGATCAGAAAGTGCTGTGTGTTGGGACAGCAATATTGCTAATATAAAATTTTAATGCAGGTCAGTCACCCAGTATGGATGCCAAACTGTGGCATACAGCATCTAATGGCGCGTGATCATGTTATTATGGAGCATTTATGAACAGAATTACTGACCATGCTCTCCCAGAATGCACAAAAGCTGAAATATATTAAAAACTAAAATCACAAGGAATTGTCTCTTGCCAATTTCCTTCCTCGGTCCACATTGTGGTACATTCGATGGACAGTAGTTACTGTCTGGGAGCTCGTCTCAACAGTGAATCTTGGTAAGCTATTCAGCTGCCAAAGGAAACAGGTAATAGGAGGTGGAGGAGTGGCACTCCCAGTTGCTCTGAATCTCATTCTGACCCAATGTCCACAGAGATGGGGTTCCAACAGGGTTGCTGGGTAATAATCAGGAGCTAGGCTCTTGACCAGATCTCTTTCCTTACCACTGCAACAACTGCCCCTACTACCATACCCTCACAACTCCCAAATAGGTAACCTGAGGCCAACCAAAGCATCTCAGCCCAAGGACATCACTGCAAGGGCTCCTCAGGATAGTGCCCTAGGCTAAACCATCCTGAGTGGCTTCATCAATGACCTTTGTTTCATCATTAGATCAGAGTTGGGGATGTTTGCCGATGATTGTTCAGTTCCATTCATGACTCCTCAGATACTGAAGCACCCCATGCTTTATCAATGACCTGGGCAACATTCAGGCTTGGGAAAATAGCATTCATGCCACACAAGTGTCAGGCAATGACCATGTCAAACAAGAGATAGAATCTAGCCACCTCCCCTTGATCTTCAACAGCAATACCATCACTGAATCGCTCCCACTAGCTACATCCTGGAGGCTGCTATTGAACAGAAACTTAACTGGATCAGCCATTTGAATATAGCCTGCTCTGTGGCTATAAGAGCAGATCACAGGCTGGGAGTTCTGCAGCGAGTAACTCATCTCCTGACTCCCCAAAGCCTGCCCACCATCTAAATATAACAATTCAGGAGTGTGATGGAAAACTCTCCATTTGCGTTGAGCACAGCTCCAGCAAGTCTTCGATGCTATCCAGAACAAAGCAGCTCGCTTGATCGGCACTTCATCCAGCACCAGCGCACTGTTGCATTGTATACCATCTACAAGATGCAGTGCAGCAATACACCAAACTGTCTTCAACAGCAACTTCCAAATCCATGATCTATACAAGCCAGGAGGACAAGGGCAGCAAATGCAAGGGAACACCATCGCCTGCAAGCTTCCCTCCAAGCCATACACCACCCTGACTTGGAACTCCTTTCTACACAGCACTCTGGAAGCATCTACACCACATGGGCTGCAGCAGCTCAAGAAAGTAGCTCACCACCACCTTCTCAAGGGCAATTAGGGGTGGGTAACAAATGTTGGCCTTGCCAGCAACTCTCACATCCCTTGAACGAATAATTTTTAAGAAATCAATTCAGTGAGATCAGTAATTGAAACTGAGACCTTTCTGATCTATCTGGCTCAACTATTTACCAACAATTGTTGAGTCAAACTAAGTTTCTGTCAGTACAGCAGGATGGGGGAGTGGGTCTAACTAAACTGCTCTTGCAGACTGCCAGTATGAATACGACAAGCCAAATAGCCTTCTTCAATGCTGTAACCATTCTATGATACTTTAGGGACAGAGTTCACAGAAACAAAATTTTCCTGGAGTATTTATTTGATAAACTAGTTATTTAAAAAATCTAAGTACAGATTTACAGTTCTGCATTCTTATTCTACAGGACTGTTTAGACACTTTCATGATGGCTTATTTCAGCTGGCGAGTTGTTCATGAAAAAATAAACATTTGAATACGAACCAGAGCCAAATCTGATAAGGCTACTCTCTGAAAGAATTATTGAAAGCTGCAGAGATAATAGTATGAAATGAAACATCACAGGCTCAAATGTTTCACTTGTTCTCCGACAATTACAAAAGCAAACCCATTAAAGAGTCTGTTCTGGGAACAAGAAACCGTTTCACTTCAAGCAGCGTGCAATACTGATATACTCAATCGACAGGTTATTTTGTAGATGCAATCAATCTCCAGCATCTTATAACCATTTTTAAAAATACATATCTGAACATAAGGAGGTCATAAGGAGGTCATAAGGAGGTCAGAAAGTACTGGGAGGACAATATTGCTGACATAAAATTTCAATGCAAGCTAGTGTCCAGCTCAGCACTGATGTCAAACTGCTGTACTCAGCTTCTCACATCCCTGTTTAATCAGGTCACTTGTGGGAACAGATAAATGCCTCAATATACTTTTGCAATATGTACAATCGCTCCTGAAATATATTAAAAACTGAACTAACATCATAACTCGGAGCAATCAAAAATCATGTACTTCCCTAGAGCTCTATATATATACTCTGCAATTATACAACAGTGGGGCAACTGCAGGAACACAGAACCAAACAAGATAGTGACAACAACAGGAGGCACATTCAAAGCTGTGGCTAATCTCCTTCATCCTGGATGAAGAGCTTTGCCCATGCAAGGTGCTGTACGTACTCTGTGGCTTTGAGCAGAGCATACAGTCTTGGCGAGGGTATGGCAGACTACACTGGGATTAATCTAGCTACTTAAGCAAGTATTCAAAAAATTATGCTGCCTGAAACGTTTCACTTGCTCCCTCAACACCCCCACGAGATTCTGTGAAGCTTATTTTTCCTCATTTTATAGGCGCCATTCATTTACCCTAGTATTATGCAGTATTCTCTGGTCAAGGCAGCCGCACGGAAATTTGCTCCCTGGACTTGATGGTCCCTATGCTGACCACTTATCCTGTAGCTTTCCTATGTTCCTCAACCTTTTTTGAATCCTCACTTCCCCCCAGTGAAAAGACCTTAAAACTGTTATCTTCTCTGTACTTCTCCAACCTTATATGCATCCAAATCAACTGTAGATTTCTACTTTCGCTCCATCATCCATAACACAGCCTTCAGCTACTACATCCATACATTATAGAGTTAAATTCCCAAATGCCTCTAATCTTGCTAATCTTCTTTCGAAAGCCCCAAAATCCCTCTCTCAACTCCTCTCAGTCACTCAGCAGCTCTTCCTTCTTTAGTGCCTGATAAAGCGTGCACATTTCAAGCACCTTATAAAGGGCTGGAAATGTGCACGCAAGTGGGTACTTTTGTTTAGGAGGCACATGTGAGCTGCACAGAAATTTCCTCCCCAAATGAGGAACTGCCAGTGTCTCCAAAGGCACTGCACAGATCCTTAATCTGGTGTTGGAGAAATATTGAGTTAAAATGTTATCATCAGCTCATCCAAGTGCTACAACTCTGTTTAAAAAGAATGATTAAAAATACATATGTTTATAAAGATGAAAATTAGGCACTTACCCAGGACCAGGAAGACCCACCACAGCCAGTACTGACCATCAAAGTATCCAGGAAAATAAGTAGAGAACTGAAAGACAGAGTTTTCTTTTTTATAAAAGTCCACAGACATAAAAGAACTTTAGATATTCAATGATTGCAGTGACATCTTTGTATCAGCAATAAAAATAGCATTTCATATGGGCTCAGATAGCAATATTATTTTCACTAAGCAGAAAAGCAGGAAGCAATTCCCCATTTAGCTCATCTCTCTATAGAAACCCATAATCTTCCTATACCACAAAAAAATCAATATTAATATGCAATTCTATCGCTGCAATGATTTCTTCATCACAAGGTGACTTCAAAAGTACTTCATTGGCTGCAAAGTGCTTTGGGATGTCCTAAGATCTTGAAAAGTGCTATATAAATGTATTTTATTTACCATGCAACTGGATTTGCCCATATATTTCAAAGACTAAAAAATAAATTTAAGCCTCTGGCAAGAGAAGGATTTTGAAAACTATGAAAGCACATAAACCAGGGTGGTACAGGGTGAAACAGAATTAACATGAGTGTTGAGAATATTACAGACTGCTGGCAAAGAGACTGTTTATACTCAATGCTGCCAGCAGTATTGTGCAGTTTTAAGAGATCAGTACTTTTGCAGCTGTCATATTTCCAGAATTTGCATTATTCTGTAAGGTTACTCGTTTAATTTCAGTAAATAGATTTAACTGGGTTTATATGGAATCAGAACTCCGCTCAAGCATTGTGTGTCGGTAATATTTGGAGAGAATTTAAGCGTAGTGTGTGCTCGAGATTGAAGACTGTGCGCACTCTAAAGGCCACATGGTTTCTGCAACAGCAGAAAGTTATAGGTGTAAAACTTCTGGTTTGCAGGGCATCAGGTCTGTTTATGGGAAGCATAGTGAAGCCACCTCAGGAAGCAAGAGCTCCTTAAAACACCTTCAAATCACATCACACTGATAGCAGCAAGTTGAAGAATTTCCCGTCGCGTCAAGTTATGAAAATTACTTCTTTAAACGTTTTTGGGACTACATGAAAGGTCTGAGCTTTCTTTTCTGCCACAAAATCGAAATGAGAATTTATTCTCCTTGGTAACAGTTTTAATTTTTCATTATTAACAGAAGCAGTACAAGAATTGAAATCACAATTTACACAATGCATCCTTTGGCTGTAATAGCTTTTTCCTTCATCTCATGAAGGCAACCCCTTTGATGGAACTAGTTATGTCACATCAGAACTACATTTGTACCTATGCTGAAATGTTCCCTTTAAATAGGATATGGTTGGCATAGTGTAGAAGCCACAATATAGCATAAGACTACAAATAAAATGCATTATTGTGCTGTTACTGAGCTGCAGATACTCGCTTTGATGAACAAATCACAGCACTAGGCTTGATGGTCATCAAACCTAATGAGAAACCAAAATTGTTACCAAGGAGAATAAATTTTCATTTGGATTTTTTAGCCAAAAGAAAAGGTCAATTTTAATTAACTTTTATAGTTGGGAACAATTTATCTTTTAGATGGGATAGTCAACATCAAATGGGCAAACAAACATTTCACTCACCCGGACAATGAGGATCCATTTAATCAGTGAGAGACCAAATCCAGAGATGGCTCCATACCGGCCAGCAGCTGATGTGGTCAAACAAAATGATAAGAAGAAACCAATCCAGTTGAACAGGAATGCCACTGGGAAACATAGGAAAGGGAAAGAACATGATGATTAGAAATGTGATTTTCCTTATTTCTTGTAACTCCTCTGCCATTCTCAGATTTCCCCGAATTAATACCTCCCCACAGCTAGTAAGCTATAAACTTCAGACATATACATTTTTAAATACCTAGGGTTGAAATTCTGAGAAACCCACTTAGCCAACAGGGCATCAGTTCTAGCCACCAGTCTACCATAGCCTGACCCTGTCTCAGATGGAAATCAAGGAAAGAGGGTCAATGACATAAGGGAAAGATGCCTGTGATATTTCTACTAATCCTTGCATGCAGGCCAGGAATTTCAGAATGCCACTTGGAATCTGTCACTTTGTGGGGGGGACGGGGACACAGGTCATTCTGCGTGAAGGTTGGATTATTTTTAGAAAAATAATCTATTGTGCAGATACTACTTTCCTAATGGTAGCTGACTACTATTAAGAACTTTGCACTGTAAGTACTATGTGTTCTACTGGAACGTATCAGGCAGGCACCATGGCATTCAGGACAATAGGGGTGAAACAGGAAGGATTGCTCATGCGTGCCACAATTTCACCAGTTCCAGCTCCTCTTCCAAGGTGAGAGAGGGCATGTTGACAAGTAGAAATCTCTCATTGGGGGAAAAAGTGGAGCACAGACTCTTCAGATGCAAGTTTCAATCCAATTTCCAGCCTCCACATACAACCTTGCAATGCCCACCCAGGTGTAAGGATTTCATGCCTCTAATGTTAAACTGACTCCAATAACTTGCACACATCAGTGTAGTAGGAGAGGGCCTGCCATTATTTATCATTTCAAGTAGCAAAGTTCTAAAGTTTACGCAGGGGAATGCCATCAATTCAGCAAATTGAAATGTCAATTAAGGCTCAAACCTAATTTCTATAATATTAATAATCCAAACTACTAGAGCTGTTAACTTAAATCTAGCACTCATGATTGTTTTTAAAAAAAGACATCTTCTGGAGTTTAGCATTACATTATACAGGTACCACAAAATTAGAAATGGCCGCCCATAAAACTTTTGTCCGTTAAGGTGCAATGCACTTACTGGAGCTCCTATTATACTCATACATTTGCAGTTTAATTTTTGACAAATTCTTGCCTTCCTATTTGTAAATATACTGGTTACATGATTCTTAGAAATGTTAAGTTTAGAATGAACGTAATTTAAAAATAATCCTTACTGAAGAATGTGAGCATGAATATACCATCATTCCCTATCCTGAGCTGATCTGCATCATCAAAGTCATCCCTTCCTGAAAAATCATCATCCTGTTTGGACAAAAAGAAATACATTTTAGATGTGCGTTCTTTTTGGAGTATGAAAACATGCAAACTGGATAACCACATTAAGCATCTAGAAATTTGACCAGCCGCTAGCAAACAAATCACCAAATTAAAGTCTGACACCAGTTGGAACCCTGAGACCTTGTGCCCTAACCTACTTTTCAACCTTTAACCTGTCCCTACTTTATAACTTTAATACCATTCTTCCCCATGCTATTGATTAGGCATGAACCAAAACTTGTGGTTGAACCTGTCTCTTCAAGAGTTTCTGCACCCACTTATATGCCCCTTATCCTGAGTGGCAATATTCAGTGCTCATGTTTCATTGCTCCTCTCGCAATTAAAGCACCCACTACTACTGAACTTCCACATTCAAAATTCTCTCCTCAACTCTCTCTGCAACGTCGCACATATATTTTCACAGCACAATGGCAATGTTCCAAGTTTTCCTTCCTCCAATCATTGACCTTGTAACAAGCTTTCAGTATTGATAACTTGTTTGCTGAAAAAATGTTATCTGCACATGCTTCTTACCTTCTTCCCATCTTGAATAGTTGCTATTTCTAATCTTTAATAATCTTATCGCTCTGTCTGCCTGTTGGGTGAACATCATCCACACCCTTTCACCTGGACACTTTTTTAAATTTATTCGTTCATGGGATGTGGATGTTGTTGGCTGGGCCAGCATTTATTGCCCATACCTAATTGCCCTTTAGGTGGTGACCCACCTTCTTGAACCACTGCAGTCCATGTAGTGTGTGATGCAGTATATTCTGCTCAGTAACTCTGAACTTCTAAGCAGCTGAAACTGTTCCCACAAGTGTTTGCCCTGGACATTAAACCAGACAGGAACTTCCACATGCAATAAGATTCACAATGCAGGTCAAAGCCATGCTGCCATTAAGAGACCCACTTTGCATCTGTTGTCTCTTACCTCTTTAGTCATTTGTTACTGTTTTTTTAGCAACTCTTGTCCCAAGGGGCATGAACTGGTTCTGTTGATATTATGTCATTTTCATAGATTTGCAGTTTACTGTGGGCAATTTTTGCCTCTTTGCATCAAAGACAGCCTTATCCAAGTTTAGAATCTCAATAGCTGCTTCACGTTTCTCCCTTTTAAATGCTACATTGAACTTGATCATATTATAATCATTATTAGATAAATGTTCATGCAATAAACCTGTTAACTAAATCTGGCTCATTAGTAAATCTAATATAGCATGTCCCCTTGTTGGTTCAAGGACATATTGTTGCAGAAAACTCTCCTAGTCACAAAGAAATTCACTACCTTTCTGACATGAGCTCATCTGCCTGTCCCAATCTATTTGAATCGCTGGTTGACTGCTCTTTTATGCCCATTTAATTTTCAAACTCAAACATCATATTTATACACCAAATACTGTAGAAGACACAAACACTAACTACACTATATAAAAATAAACACTTTCATAAGATGCAGATGGGGCTTCTTCACCAATCGCTGGGGGTATTCCACTTTGCACATCTCCTGAGCCGGACATCACTTGCTTAACCGGTACCTGCCGCTGCCTCTCTTTCAGCTAATTCCCTATCCATCTCTATGTTTTATCCAGGATACCCAAATGCCCTACTTTAACGTGTACAGGGGCTTTTCATTCAGGACTTCAAGAGCTTCCTAGAAAACTACACCAAGGGATTTCCAATACCTATTTGGGATGTCATTTCCTCAAAAACAATCAAGGAGATTGGTCAGGCAGGATCACTCGGGTTGGCTGCTATTTATTAAAGCATTTTTATAGATGTGACCATCAAGTTTATTTCTAATAATTAATTCAATAATTTTGGCAATTATTGATACAAGACTCATGGGTTGGCAACTCCCTGGATTTGTTTTGTTGCCTTTTCTAAAACTAGAAAATGTGGTGGCATTTTCCCAATTGCATGGGAACCTTCTTGGATTCATCAAATTCCTCATGACTGCCGACACTTAGTAGATTTTGTCCATAATTTCAGCAAGCACACTAAGGTTGATCATTAATTCCTGGAAACTTATTGGTTTTAAATCCTTTAAGGCTGTCTTTCGCCTCCATGCAAATAATGACTTTAATGCTGCTAGTGTCCTCCCTAGTGAACACTTCCAGGAAATAATCAATTACGTTAACTAGTTTCAATCTCCATTTGAATCTTTGAGAAACCTAAATTCTCCTTTTCTACAGCATAATATGGAGAATTTCTTTAATACTTCTCATATCGGGTCTTATCTGGTTAACACACAGCCTTTAAATACCTCACTGGGCAAAAGGTACAAGCAGCACATACACTCAGAGGTAAAACTTAGATGATCAGCAGAACATGAGTGTAAAAATGATTCCAGCTTTCAAGATTGGCCTCGATGGACCTTAGCAGCACATGTTAAGTTGCTGAATCCCTTTACTAAACATGAAACTATTTGAGATTAATTTCCTTTAGAGCTGATAGGACTTGAAAGGATCAGCCAATGCCCAGGCCAATAATGCATCTTCTGCAAAACACATACAATGACCCAGCACTGTGTTTCAGGAATGGAACCATGGCACTACAACTGCAGTGACTGAGAACAAAGTGATGATACAATTCTGCCTCCCCCACCCCCCTCAAATAGTTCATCAGATGAATGAAGCATTTGAAGAGATCCTGGCTAACACAACCCAGGGAGAACCTATATTTGATCCCTGATCTGTACTGATCTAAATATAGCTCTTGCTGCAGTTGTATATATTGCTTCCTTTTTCAGCAGACTCGATGGGCAGAAGGGCCTTTTTCTGTGCTGTGGACCTCTATGACTCTATGAATATACACTAGCACTACTCATTCTTATAAAAGTCGCTTAAATACCATGACTCCTCCTCACTTAGTTAATACCAAGAAACAAATTAGTCAGTAGTAGTTGAGTGGCAACATATTATAATTTGTTAATTACCATCCTATGCCTTTCAATGCGTCCTAGTCGATTTCTACTGTTTGGATTTCACAAGGATCAGTTTAAAACAGCTATTAGTCTACACTAGTGCTGCAATGCACAGAATCTGAATTCAATACAATTACAAACTAAGGTCACTGTCAATATATAGGAAATGAGACGAAGCGTGGGAAGTTTTAATTTAATAGCAAGATGCAATACAAAGATATACATGTTACACAATCATCTCTGCCCAAAGTGTGGTTAGATTGCGGAACCTGGTAGCAGAAAGAGTAGTTGAGCAAATATATATGCGTATTTAAGAGGAAGCTAGCTAAATACATGAGGGACAAAGGAATGCAAGGTTATGCCGCTAGGGTTAGATGACGAAGGGTGAGACAAGACTCATGTACAGCAGAAACACCAACATGCAGTTGTTGGGATGAATGGCCTGTTTCGGTGCTGTGCAATTAAAAGAAAAATCATACACATAAAATTTTTTTGAAGTATTTTCACATATTCTCTTTGTAATGTCAAGGGCTTAACAGAAGAGAGAGTCATACACTTAACAAAACAGGTCAAGTATTTTATCCGTAAATCTGAAAAACGAACACATCCAAAAACTGCACTTTTTTTGAACCTCGTTGACCTTTGGTGCAGGACGTCCCTGACCCGAGCCGACACAGGCCTCGCCAACCGCACTCCACCTATAGCGTGGGAAGCCTAGTTGTTTGTCTGCACACTGACACTCTGAACCCTATCCTACAAGCGGAATCACAGATGGTGCAAAGGATGGGAACTTAATACAAGTGCCGAGCATTTATTATTCCATGATATATTTTACTTTTCTAGCCATTTTATTTACTTTAGACTATAGCTAGCCTAGGCTTAGGCTACTGTAATGTAAGTAGGTATCTGAAACTGAAATTATCTGAAATTTGAAACGCAATCAGCCCCAGGGATTTTGGATAACGGATTCTTGACCTACGTAAGATAGGCATGGCTCTACCTCATTTAAGAAGCATAATGCCTGACTCCATTAACAGCTTTTCAAATACGCAATATTTCATAGCTTAACATTCCATGTTTTCGCAAGCACAATTATCTTAGGAAACCATTAATTGCGCTCATCTTTGCTTGCACATCTCTTAGAATTTTGGCAGTCCCTCTTCCTGGGTGTCTGTAATGAAGCTGCTTCATTCTGTAACAGATGTGTTGCAATATTTATGCTGTTAAGAGGAATTCTATCCTCCCTAGTTTATTAATTCTGTGCTAACAATAGCATCAGGAACTTGTGCTACAGTCACAAAATTTAATTGGCTGAGATTCAAAGAGAGGCATAACACTAGGGACAGTGAAATGCAATTTAAAGACCCCAACCGGAAGAGATTTAACTGTTAGTGATGGAAGTAAAGTCAATATTGAATCAATCATCAGTGGATCAATAATCCTGTAACAAAGCCAGTTGCAACTTTAGGTTATAGTGATTCAGCATTTCACTTCAATAGGACTATGCCTAATCCAGGGATTTCAATCTCTGTGTGGAACACACTAGAGCCGAGGTAAAATGGCTACTAAAGTTAACCCCCATAAAATTAACCAATCTTTCAGATACTCAAATTTATAAGAAGATGTTCCTTGAAGTTGTAATGTCAAAAGAGAATCTGAAGTTTAATTAGAAAATTCAGCAGGGGAAAGTGAAGCACAGAAGACTCATTTACTGGTGTCATGGGAAAAAATTGGACTATTTTACTGCATTATCTTGCACTGTCACTTAGATGTATAGAGAATGGTCATCAAAGCTACACAGAAACTCAGAAACAAAATCTATTGAAACCTATACTGAAATACATTAGCAGTATAACAGTGATGGATTCCTTAGTGTTACTGCAGTGATAAACAATGTTATTTGTATATTTTTTAATGTAGTTTTCAAATGCTGGAAATAACATGCTACAGCATTAAAATCATCACCCCGTCTCAAAAGTCAACTTCTAGCAGCTGTAAGTAAAAGCAACTACAGCCTTGGGAAATCCAGCTTTTAAATAGCAAAAGTAGAGGTAGGTTACGGATTTGGATTTAATGGCTACAATATAGTTGCAGAATCAGCAACTAAGAATTGCTAGTGTTTCCTTAGAAAAAAGGCCAAACTTATTCAGCATCTTATAGAAACAGAGAAAAAATAACCAACTGTCTGAAGGGGACAGATAGATTTGAATGTAGTGGCTAAGTGGATGCCTGTTGCTATTCGAATGGTATGAGAATTGGGACGTCTCTGAAACCAGATTAATAGAAATTCACTTTAGTGATTTCTCTTGAAAAATGTCTGAAACATCCAAATTATAAAGAGAATTTTGATTGGCCTGCCAAGACTGTCCGAGTTATAATAGAGATGGTTACTTCTTAGAAAGGACAAACCATTTTTAATTTATCGAAAGGCAGGATGAAATTAGAAATAGAACAAAACAAATGGGGTTGGGAGATATGTTTTTCTCTATTAAAAAGCAATGAAAAATAGATTAATAGAAAGGTAATGCATTAGTCCTATACATATTTTTGTATATCGTGGTCCAGCTGTAGTATATCTTGTGCATTCAAGTGCAGGTTAGATTCTCACCCGTCCAGAGACCAGGGGTAAGGTTGCTTCAACTTTTGTTCTTTCAGCCTCGTCATATGAAGGGAGTGTGGTTGCCACACTATAGGATGGTGGTTTTGGAAATGCAGAATCCTCTTTGTAATCAAAGTATGCTGCAGAAAAATATGAAACATTAGAAACATGAGGTGCAATGTAAAGCCAATTTCTCTCAGTCTACATACAGAACTGCTTCATTTTGAAGAACCTTGCAGACACCTCATAGGTTGGGCTGCAAAGCTGCTCTAGGCCTCCACCAAAGGCACACTACAACTAGCTATGTGATTAAAGGATGTTCAGAGACATTGGTCCTCTCATTTCTTCTCTTCATTTCCTCAAAGACTATCTTTTTTTTTATACTAAGACATTATATTGGCTACATTAAAAAATTATCAACTATATCCCAACATAGCCCAATGATTAAGTAGAAATTTACTTATCTCTACAAATTTATTCCTGAGCACATGTTTTAAAAAGAAACTGGTCAGAGGCAGCCTGAGATCAAACATTTTGTGCAGGATTCTCTCTTTAGTGATACAGTAAAACATGATCAAGCAGCGCTAGCCAGGAGTGCTCCAAAACCATCCACAAGAGCCAGCACACTATGTGATGCCACTGGAACTACTCCAACAATTAATGGGTGCCAAAAGAGCCTTTTCTTCAGGCGCCTATGCTTACCAGAATCTATTCACGATTGCAATGCTGCAGCAATGTGTCACTATCGTTAGAGGGCCTCAGGGAGTTATGCAATTTTAATGGCATAAAAATACAGAACCTTTTCAAATTTCCCTTCCAAGCCACTCACCGTTCTGATTTGGAAATTTATCGCTGTTCCTTCACTGTCGTTGGGTCAAAATCCTGGAACTCCCTCCCTAAGAGCACTGTGGGTGTACCTACTCCACAGGGACTGCAGCAGGGGGAGGCAGCGGCATAGTGGTATTGTCACAGACTAGTGTTCCAGAGACCCAGGATAATGCTCTGGGGACCCGGGTTCAAATCCCACCACCAATTGAATCCAATAAAATATCTGGAAGTCATGGTGGTGACCATAAAAACCCATCTGGTTCACTACTGCCCCTTTAGGGAGGGAGATCTGCAATCCTTACCTGGTCTCCAGACCCACAGCAATGTGGTTGACACTTAAATGCCCTCTGAACAAGGGCAATTAGGGATGGGCAATGAATGATGGCCCAGCAGGCGATACCTACATCCCATGAACCAATTATAAAAAAAGTTCAAGGCAGCAGAATAAAAAAACAACCTTCACACTGAAATCAGTGAGCAGTATGAAGGAGGATTTAAAAGGGCTGAAAATTCATAAATTCCCTAGGCCAGATGGTATCTATCCTGGCGTGTTGAAGGAGATTAGGCGAGAGTATTTGCAGGGGGCAATGGTTTTGCAGGCTTTGATTATGAAAAGATTCATGTTGCGAATGATCCAGAGGCCTGCACTAATGACAAAGGCACGCCCTTCCCAGCTGGCCTTGCAAAGCCTTCCTCCCATGCCAAAATTGTTTTACACTAGTCGGCCAACAGCCTCACATAGCCATATCCACCAATATCATACCTCTCAGCTTATATCGTAAACTCCTCCATCAACATTCCCAGGTATGTTCAGATCCACCAGCAGGGCAGACCATGAGAGATGGTGGCAGAGTGGTATAGAGACAAGAGGGAGTGGCCTGGGAGTTCTCAAAATTGACTCTGGACTTCATAAAGTCTCATGCAACAGGTCAAATATGGGCAAGAAAACCTCCAGGTGATTATTACCTATCACCCACCCTCAGCTAATTGTCAGTGCTCCTCCACGTTGCACAAACTTGGAAGAAGCACCAAGCATCACAAGTATACAGAATGTACTCTGGGTGGGATCTTCAATGTCCATCACCATGACTGGCTCAGTGACACCGCTATTGACTGAGCTGGCCAAGTCCTTAAGGACTTATCTGCCAGGCTGGGCCTGCAATTGGTGATGAGAGAACCAACAAGAGGGGAAAAATCCACTTCATCTTGTCCCCACTAATCTGCCTGTTTGGTATCGGTGGGAGTGACCATCACATAGTACTTGTGGAGACTAATTCACACTGAAGACATCCTCCATCATGTTATGTAGCATTATTACCTTACTAAATGGGATAGATTCAGAACAAATCTAGCAGCTCAAAACTGGGCATCAATGAGGCAATGTGGGCCATCAGCAGCAGAATTGTATTCAGCCACAATCTGTAACCTCATGGATCAGCACATCTCTCATTCTACCACTGTCATCAAGCCAGGTGACCAACCCTGGTTCAATGAAAGAGTGCAGGAGAGCATGCCAACAACAGCACCAGACATATCTAAAATTGATTGCAAAAACGGTGAAGCTACAACACAAGCCAAACAGCAGACGCGGCATGTTGCAGTCAGAGCTAAGCAATCCCACAATAAAGGCATCAGCTCAAAGTTCTGAAGTCCTGCCACATCCAGTATTGAATGATGGAGGACAATTAAACAACTAACTGGAGAAGGCAGCTCCACAAATATTCCCATCTTCATTGATTGAGGGAACCAGGCATGTCAGTGCAAAAGATAAAGCAGAAGCATTTGCAAACATCTTCAGCCAGAATTGCCGAGTCGGTGATCCATCTCAGCCTCTTAAGGACCCATGCATCATGGGTGACTTCAGCCAATTCAATTCACTCCACACAATATCAAGAAATAGCTGAAGGCACTGGATACTCCAAAGGCTATGGGCCAGATATCATCCCGGCTGTGGTACTAAACACTTGTGCTCCACAGTTAGCCACACTCCTAGCCAAGTTGTTTGAGTTCAGCTCTCTCTCTCTCAGGCTGTCCCTCAGGGTCGAAGATGACTTGCTTCCACACTAAAAATGACTTCTGAGGTGACTGAAGAATCCAATGCATGACCTACAGTCTCTGTCACAGGTGGGGCAGGTGGTGGTAGGGAGAATGGGTGGGTGGGGCTCCTGGGTTGCCACACGCTCCTCCCGCTGTCGACGCTTGGTTTCAGCTAGCCCTTGGCAATGAGATTTGAGGTGTTCAACTCCTTCCCGGATGCTTTCCCTCTACTTCGGGCAGTCTTGGGCAGGGATTCCCAGAAGTCAGTGGGGATGTTGCACTTTGTCAAAGAGGCTTTGAGGGTGTCCTTGAAGCGTTTCTTCTGCCCTCCAGGGGCTCGCCTGCTGTGTCGAAGCTGAGTAGAGCGCTTGCTTCGGGAGTCTTTTGTCAGGCTGCGGATGACGTGGCCCGCCCAGCGGAGCTGATCGAGCATGGTCAATGCTTCGATGCTGGGGATGTTGGCTTGAGTGAGAACACCGACGCTGTTGCTCCTATCCTACCAATGGTTTTTCAGGACCTTGCGGAGGCAGTGCTGGTGGTGTTTCACCAGATTTTTGAGGTGCTTGTACATAGTCCACGTCCCTAAGCCATATAGGAGGGCGGGTATCACTACTGCTCTGTAGACCATGAGTTTGGTGCTGGGTTTGAGGTCCTGGTCTTCAAACACTCTCTTACTCAGGCGGCTGAAGGCTGCGCTGGCACACTGAAGGCGGTGTTGAAACTCGATGTCTGCCCTTGTTGGCAGTAGGCTTCTAAGGTATGGAATTTGGTTCATGTTGTCCAAGGTCTCATCGTGGATTTTGATAATTGGGGGGCAGTGTGGTGTGGAGGGTTAAAGTTGGTGGAGGACCTTCGTCTTACAGATGTTTAGTGTAAGGCCCATGCTCTCATATGCTTCAGTGAAGGTGTTGACAATGGCTTGGAGCTCGGCCTCTTGACGCAAGCATCATCTGCACACTGTAGTTCAATGACAGAGGATGGGCGACCTTGGATCTGGCCTGCTGGTGGCGGAGGTTGAACAGGTTCCCACTTGTTCTGTAGTTTAGCTCCACTCCAGCGGGAAGCTTGCTGAGGGTGAGATGGAGCATTGCGGAAAGGAAGATCGAGAAGAGCATCAGTGAGATGACATAGCCTTGCTTGACCCCGGTCCGATCATGGATTGGGTCACTGGTGGATCTGTTGGTCATGTCATCATGGAGCAGTTGGAGGGTGGTGACAAACTTTTGAAGGCAGCCAAAACAGAGAGAGATGCTCCATAATCTTTCACTGTTAACAGTGTTGAAGGCTTTTGTGAGGTCAAAGAAGGTCATGTACAAGGGTGGGTGCTGTTCCCTGCATTTCACTTGCAGTTGCCGCACCGTGAAGATCATGTCCTTTGTGCCCCTTAGTGGACGGAATCCACATTGCGACTCTGGGAGGAGTTCTTCAGCCACAGGGAGAAGGTGATTGAGGAGGATTGAATGTCGGCTAACTTGGATCTCCTGCGCTTTTTCCACCCACCATCTGTTGTTTAAGTCGAGGGTTTTTTGCTGGACTTCAGCCGTCTGTAGAGTTGCTTACTTGCTCTCAAGTTGGGTTGCTGTTTCAGGTTCAGAAATGCCTACAACAGTGTTATCTACTCAACAGTATGAAAAATTGCACAGGTGTAGAATAAGGCCTCGGCCACCGGTGAAATACTTATCATTTTTTCACTTACCCGGTGAGGCGAGCCCCTCAAAATGCAGGACAAATCCAATCCAGCAAATTTTGTTTCATCTGTCTGCTCCCAATCATCAGCAAAATGATCGAAGGTGTCATATCCACTGATGTCAAGTGGCATTTTCTCAGCAATAACTGGCTCACTGATGTTCAGTTTGGGTTCCACTAGGGCAACTTGACTCCAGACCTCATTACAACCTTGGCCCAAACATGGGCAAAAGAGCTGAATCCAAGAGGCGAGGTGAGAGTGACTGGCCTTGCCATCAAGGCAGCAGTTACCCAGTGTGGTATCTAGGAGTCTAAGGGGTGGCATAGTGGCATTGTCACTGGATTGGTAATCCAGAGACCTAGGGTATTGCTCCACGGCAGATGGTGGAATTTGGATTCAATTAAGAGTCTAATGAAGACCAGGAAACGGATGTCATCTGGTTCACTAATGTCCTTTAGGGAAGAAAGCCTGCCATCCTTACCTGGTTTGGCCTACATGTGACTCCAGACCCACAGCAACGTGACTGATTTTAAACGCCCCTCTGAAATGGCCTAGCAAGCCACCCAGTTGTATCAAACTGCTGCATCAACCACCCAGCATTGACCTAGGCACCTCAAACTCAACCATGCCAACCCCGCGAAGTCCTCCTAACTAACATCTGGGGGCGTGTGCCAAAATTGGGAAAGCTGTCCCACAGACGAGTCAAGCAACAGCCTGACATAGTTATACTCATGGAATCATATCTTACAGACCATGTCCCAGACACCACCATCACTATCCCCATCCCTAGGCATGTCCTGTCCCATCAGCAGGGCAGACCCAGCAGAGGTGGCGGCACAGTGGTATACAGTCAGGAGAGAGTTGCCCTGTTAGTCCTCAACATTGACTCTAGACCCCATGAAGTCTCATGGCACTAGGTCAAACATGGGCAAGGAAGCCTCCTGATTACCACCTACTGCTCCCACGCTCTGCTGATGAATCAGTACCCCGTGTTGAACTCCACTTGGAGGAAGCACTGAGGGTGGCAAGGGTGCAGAATGTACTTTAGGTGGGGAACTTCAATGTCCATCACCAAGAGGGGCTTGGCAGCACTACTACAGACCGAGTTGGCAGAGTCCCAAGGGACATAGCTGCTAGGTTGGATCTATGGCAGGTGGTGAGGGAACCAACAAGAGAGAAAAATAAACTTGACCTCATCCTCACCAGCCTGCCTGCTGCAGATGCATCTGTCCATGACAGTACCAGTAGGAGTGGCCACTGCACAGTCCTTGTGGAGACGAAGTCCCATCTTCACATTGAGAATATCCTCCATCCTTTTGTGTGGCACTACCACTGTACTAAATGCGATAGATTTTGAACAGATCTATCAACTCAAGACTGGGCATCTATGAGGCACTGTGGGCCATCAGTAGGGGCAGAACTGTACGCAACCACAGTCTGTAACCTCATGGCCTGGCATATCCCCCATTCTACCATTACCACCAAGCCAGGGGGCCAACCCTGCTTTAATGAAGAGTGCAGGAGGACATGCCAGGAGCCGCACTAGGCATATTAAAAATAAGGTGTCAACCTGGCGAAGCTAAAACATAGGACTATTTGCGTGCCAAACAGCATAAGAAGCAAGTGATAGACTGAGCTAAGCAATCCCACAACCAGCAGATCAGGTCCAAGCTCCGCAGGCCTGCCACATCCATTTGTGAATGGTGGTGGACAATTAAACAACTCACTGGAGGAGGAGGCAGCTCCATAAATATCCCCATCCTAAATGATGGGGAAACCCAGCACATCAGTGCAAAAGATAAGGATGAAGTAGTTGCAACAAACTTAAGCCAGAAATGCCGAGTGGAGACCCATCTCCGCCTCCTCCGGAAGTCCCCACCATCACGGAAGCCAATTCAATTCACTCCACATGACATCAAGAAACGGCTGAAGGCACTGGATAGTACAAAGGCTATGGGCCCTGACAATATTCCAACAATAGTACTGAAGACTTGTGCTCCAGAACTTGCCATGCCCCTAGCCAAGCTGTTCCAGTACAGCTACAACACTGGCATTGCCCAGGTGTGTCATGTAGACAAAAAGCAGGATAAATCCAGCCTGGCCAATTACCACTCCATCAGTCTACTCGATCATCAGTTAAGTGATGGAAGGGGTTATCAACAGTGCTATCAAGTGGCACCTGCCTAGCAGTAACCTCCACTGTTTGGGTTTCTCCAGGGTCACTCAGCTCCTCACCTTATTACTGCCTTAGTCCAAACATGGTCAAATGAGCTGAACTCTAGTAGAAATGATGTGTGAGTGACTGCCCTTGACAGCAAAGCAGCATTTGACCGAGTGTGGCATCAAGGACCCCTAGCAAAACTGAAGTCAGTGGGAATCAGAGGGAACCTCCCTGCTGGAAAGGAGGGTTGTGGTTGTTAAAGGTCAATCATCTCAGTTCCAGGGCATCACTGCACGAGTTCCTCAGGGTAGTGTCCTAGGTTCAAACATCTTCAGCTGCTTCATCAATGACCTTCCTTCCATCATAAGGTCAGAAGTGTGTATGTTCACTAACGATTGCACAATGTTCAGCACCATTTGCGACTCCACAGATACTGAAGCAGTCCATGTCCAAATGCAGCAAGACCTGGACAATATCCAGGCTTGGGTTGATAAGTGGCAAGTAACATTCACACCATACAAGTGCCAGGCAATGACCTACTCCAACAAGAGAGAATCTAGCCATTGCCCCTTGACATTCAATGGCATTACCATCACTAAAGCCCCCCGCCTCCCCTCCAACTATCAACATCCTGGGGGGTTACCATTGACCAGAAACTGAATTGGACTAGCCATATTAATACTGTGGCTACAAGAGCAGGTCAGAGGCTAGGAATCCTGCAGCAGCTGACTCACCTCGTGTTTCCCCAAAGCCTGTCCGCCATCTACAAGGCACAAGTCAGGAGTGTGATACAATACACTCCACTTGCCTGGATGAGTGCAGTTCCAACAACACTCAAGAAGCTCAACAACATCCAGGACAAAGCAGCGCAATTTATTGGCACCTCAGCCACAAATATTCACTCCCTCCACCATCGACGCAGTGGCAGCAGTGTGTACCATCTACAAAATGTACTGCAAGAACTCATCAAGGCTTAGACAGCACCTTCCAAACCCACGACCTCTACCATCTAGGACAAGGACAGCAGATGCATGGGAACACCACCACCTGAAAGTTTCCCTCCAAGCCACGCAGCATCCTGACTTGGAAATATATCGCCTTCACTATTGCTGGGTCAAAATCCTGAAACTTCCTCCCTAACAGCACTGTGCGTGTGCCTACACCACGTAGGCTGCAGCGGTTCAAGAAGGCAGCTCACCACCACTTTCTTAAGTGCAATTAGGGATGGGCAATAAATGCTGGCCTGGCCAGTGACACCCACATCCTATGAAGAATGAGAGGGGATCTCATTGAAATGTATAAAATTCTGACCGGGCTGGACAAACAGGATGCAAGGATGATGTTTCCTCTGGCTGGGGGGGTCTAGCGCAAGGGGTCACATTCTGAAGATATGGTGCAGGCCATTCAGGACTGAGGCGAAGAGAAATTACTTCACTCAGAGGATGGTGAACCTGTGGAATTGTCTACCACAGAAGGTTGTCGAGGCCAAGTCACTGAATATATTTAAGAAGGAAATATTGAGTTCTAGACACTAAAGACGTAAAGGGATATGGAGAGACAGCAGGAATTTGGCGTTAAGATAGAGGATCAGCCTTGATCATACTGAATGGCGGAGCAGGCTTGAAAGGATGAAAGACCTACTACTTCTCCTATTTTCTTTGTTTCTATGAACAAATAAAATAAAAGCTTGAACAAAACTGAAGTTAATGAGAATCAGGGGAAAAACTCCCCACTGACTGGAGTCATACCTAGCACAAAGGACGATGGCTGTGGTTGTTAGAGAGGCTAATCATTTCCACCCCAGGACATTGCTGTAGGAGTTCCTTGGGATACTGTCCTAAGCCCAACCATGTTCAGCTGCCTCATCGGTGACCTGCCATCCAACATGTAGGATCACAGAATTATTATAGCACAAAATGATGCCATTCGGTCCATCGTGTCTGTACCAGCTCTCTAAATGAGCAATTCACTTAGCATCCTTCTCCCGCCTTCTCCCTGTAACCCTGCACATTGTTGCTTTTCAGATAACAGTCTAATTTCCTTTTGAATGCTTTGATTGAACCTGCCTCCACCACACTCTCAGGCAGTGCATTCCAGACCATAACCACTTGTTGCGTGAACGCTTTTTTCTCATATCGATTTTGCTTGCCAATT
The DNA here is from genome assembly GCF_964194155.1 of Cetorhinus maximus. Classification (NCBI taxonomy): domain Eukaryota; kingdom Metazoa; phylum Chordata; class Chondrichthyes; order Lamniformes; family Cetorhinidae; genus Cetorhinus; species Cetorhinus maximus. The sequence goes on from NC_135888.1 coordinate 125,682,129, forward strand.
ACTTTAAATCTGTGCTCTCTCATTCTCAATCCTTTCATAAGTGGGAACGGTTTATTTCTATCTACTCTGTCGAGACCCCGCATGATTTTGAATACCTCTATCAAACCTCCACTCAGCCTTCTGTTTTCCAAGTAAAACAGTCCCACCTTCTCCAATCTATCTGAAGTTCTTCATCCCTGGAACCACTTTTGCCAATCTTTTCTGTACTCTCTACAATGCCTTCACATCCTTCCTAAAATGTGGTGTCCAAAGTTGGACGCAATACTCCAGCAGAGGCCAAACTTGTGCTTATACAAGTTCAACATAACCTCCTTGCTCTTGTACTCTATTTCCACATTAATAAAACGTAGGATACTGCATGCTTTATTTACCGCACTCTCAACCTGTCAATGACTATGCATATATACTCCCAGGTCCCCTCTCCTCCTGCTCTCCCTTGAGAATTGTACTCTTCATTTTATGTTGTTTCTCCATGTTCTTTCTAACAAAATCAATGACTTCTCATTTCTCTGCACTGAACTTCATCTGCCACCTGTCCTTCCATCCCACCAACTTGTCTATGTCCTTTTGAAATTTTATGCTATCGTCCTCAGTTAACAATACTTCCCAAGTTTCGGATGATCTGCAAGTATTGAAATTGCGCCCTGTACACCAAGGTCTAGGTCATTAATATACATCAGGAACAACACTGAACCCTGGGGAACTCCTTCCTCCCTCCAGCCCAAAAAAACATCCACAACCACTACTTTATTTCCTGTCACTTTGCCAATCTTGTTATAGTTGCTGCTGTCCCTTTTATTCCATGAACTAAAACTTTTCTCACAAGTCTGTTATCTGGCACTGTATCAAATGCCTTTTGGAAGTCCATGTACACATCAACAGCATTGCCCTCATCAACCCTCTGTTACCTCTTCAAAAAACAGAATTAATGGTTAAAAAATCCATACTTTCTTTCCTTAATTAACCAGCATTTGTCCATGTAACTATTAATTTTGTCTTGAATTATTGTTTCTAGAAGTTTCCCCACCACTGAAGTTAAACTTACTGGCTTGTAGTTGCTGGACTTATCTTTACACTCTTTTTTGAACAAGAGCATAACATTTACAATTCTGAGGTCCACATGGCACCACCTCTGAGTCTAAGACTGAAAAATTATGGTTAGTACCTCCGCAATTTCCACTCTCACTTCCTTCAACATCCTTGGACGCATCTCATCCAGTCCTAGTGCCTAATGCGCAAATCTGGTTTTTACTCCCTACCCAGCCATAATCCTCCTTTACCACCTTTTCACTATTTATATGCTTATAGAAGACTCTGCCGTTCCCTTTTATGTTGGTTGCCATTCTCTTTTCATGCTCCCTCTTTGCTTTTATTTGTTTTTTCACCTTCCCTCTGAACTTTCCATGCTCACCTGGTTCTGAAGTGTATTTTCTACCTGACAGCTGTCACAAGCACAATTTTTCTTCTTCTTCATCTTATCTATTTCGTCATCCAGGGAGCTCTGGATTTGTTTTCCCCACCTTTGCCTTCAGGGAATATACCTTAACTCTTTCTTCCTTGAAGGTAGCCCATTGTTTATCCTACAAATCTTTGACTCCTATTTATTCAGCCCAGATCCGTTCTTATCTCATTGAAGTTGGCTTGCCCCCGGTTAATTATTCTTACTCTGTTCTTTGTCCTTTTCCATAGCCAACCTAAACCTTATGATACAATGATCACTGACCACTAAATGTGCTCCTACTGACACTTGATCTACTTGTCCACCTCATTCTCAAGAAGCCATTCCAACAGTGCCTCCTCTTTCATTGGTCTGGAAACATATTGTAGAAACTTTTCCAAAACACACTCCATGAACTCTTGCCCCTCTCTGCCCTTCACATTGCCATAATCCCAGTCTATATTTGGATAATTAAAGTCCCCATTATAACTACTCTAACACTGTTGAAAAAAGAGACGTGTCGAAGCTTTTTGCCTTGTACCCATCAGGGTACTCCACAAGAATGCAAATATAAGAGGAAAACCACAATTACTGTAAGCGAAAATGCTGATTGATTGGCAAGTGGCCTCTCATTGGTAGAGGCGTTGTCATGGAGAATGCACCACTGATGGTGACCGACAGTTAGCTGCCAAGAAATTGAAATTTAAACCAGGCAGCTTAACCCTGGTTGGTCAAGGCATTGCCCTGAGAAATGAGTCAGCGAATGGCTGTCACTTATTTTGTTTAGCTGAAACAGGTGCAATGCGTGTACATTATTTGTTTGCAAAGTACAGGGCCCTGTGTATTAATATAGCTTTCAGTACACACAAATGAGCCACACTGTGATTTCGACTGACAGTCTTAAATTGGTTGTCAGCGTAATTCTTAGCACACTGAGGATTATTTAGCAAATGTTGTCCAATCACAGAATCACATCTAATGTTGGACACTGTGTTTGAGTTTTGCACATAGGCTGGTTGGGTGTGCTCTGTATCTTGCCTGTTATGAACAGTGGCTGGGACATGCTGTTTGATACAATCTGGCAGTCTCTGGGACGTACAGCCTACATACCTAGCATCACACTGGCACTGACATTTATATACCATATTACTCGTTTGTGCGATAGGTAGAATTTCTTTCTGGCTTGACGGCAGCATCCTGTTATTGGTGAATACCACTTGTATTGCTCAAATTTTTGAGATACCTCACGCTTCCAGGAATGACACCTAGCCACCTGCCCCCTGTATATTTCTGATATGTAGACGATGTGTTTGCTATATTTAAATCCGCAGCTGCATGTATTAATTTCCTTACATGTCTTAATGGGCTCCATTCTGCACTCAAATGGAGCAGTCAAACAAACTCCCCTTCCTTGACGTACTGGTTGAGAAATCTGCTGGGGGTTCTCCACCGCAGTCTACTGCAAGCATACCTTCATTGGTCAGTATACGCACTGGGGTTCTTACAGCTCCACAGGCTATAAGATTGGTTTTATTGGCAACCTTGTAAATAGCACCCGAGCCATTTAATCACCATGCAAGCTTGATGCTGAAATAAGGCACATTAAAGACATCCTGCAGGATAATGGCTACCCTGATCAGATCATTTCACGCTGGAAATCACGCAAACTAATGAAAGAGCCTAAGGTAATCATTTTCAGCCCTGAAAAGTGCCCAGTCTACCGCATTACCCTAGATGGGCAAGGTATCTCAAAAATTTGTGCAACAGGTAAAGCTAGCTGTTTTTACAGAGTATGACTACTCTATCTTTTTTGCACCTCTGTAATTTTCTTGCAGATTTATTCCTCTATAGCCTTTATTAGTTGGTGGCCTATAAAGTGCATCGAGCAATGTAATTGCATCTTCTCGACGCCATCTAGGGCAAAGCAGCCCGCTTGATTGGCACCCCATTCACCACCTTAAACATTCACTCCCTCCACCACCAGTACACATTGGCAACAGTGTGCACTATTCACAAGCTGCACTGAAGCAACCTGTGAAGCTTTCTTTGGCAGCACCTTCCCAACCTACAACCTCTACCAATGAGAAGTACAAAAGCAGGAGGCACATCGGAATACCACCAGCTGCAAGTCACACACATCCTAACTTGGAACAATGTTGCTGTCCGTTCACTGTCACTTGGTCAAATCCTGAAACTTCCTCCCTAACACCACGTTGAGTGTACCTATACCATATGAAACTCTTTCGAGTTATCAACAGTCACAGATTGCAACTCGTTATATGAACTGGGAATTCAAGAAGGTGGCTTATCATCACCTTCTCAAAGGCAATTAGAGGTGACCAATAAATGCTGGCCTTGACAGGGACCTCACATGCCATGAATTAATTTAAAAATGCAACAGAGGGGAAGGCCCTGCTTGACAAAATTCCTTAACTTGTTTCTGACACTGTAACTCTTTCGAGCTATCAACAGTCACAGATTGCAACTCTTTCGAGTACAATCACAGTTCTTGGTTTCCGGGAGTGGGACATGAACCCACAACCCTCTGATTCAAAGGCGAGGGTGCTATGAACTGAGCCACAGCTGACACCAGTGGCCACACTTCAAAGATACTTAATTGGCTGTAAAGCATTTGGAGGTTTCCTGAGGTCATGAAAGGCTATCACACACAAGTTTGTCTGTTTTTGTAGATTTAGGGGGAGATGGTGGCATATTGGTAATGTAACTGGACTAGTAAACCAGAGGCCCAGGCTAATGCTCTGGGGACATGTGCTCAAATCCCACGAGGGCAGCTGGTGGAATTTAAATTCAACTAATAAAATCTGGAATTGCTTCAATAATGGTGACCATGGCAACTATCATTGGTTGATGTTAAAAATTCATCTGGTTCACTAATGCCCTTTAGGGAAAGAAATCTGCCATGCTTACCCACCCTGGCCTATATGTGACTCCAGACCCATAGCAATATGGCTGACTATTAACTGACCTCTGAAAATTTCCTGAGAGTCAGGCAGCAAGCAGGAATGGAAGTTCAGTCTAATTTTTCACCTTCTCTAACCCAAAGGCATGGAGGTTATTTGCAATCAACTTACTGCCAATTCATTCAAGATTAGCCAAGGCCACAAATGAAATACAGAACTGTGCTGAGTAATGCAGTAAAAATACTTAAATCGTAAAAAGGAGACAAAAAATACAAGTTTTACATGTGCATTAGCAGAGGTAGAGATGTATAAACAGCAAAACTAGGCTACCTCAAGATTTCCATTACGTTAAACCAACTTTAATGTTTTTCAAAAATTGCCAGGCAAAACATTGATATTTATTTCACAATTTCCATTTTTGCAATTTGGCAAACACCATGCAATGTTATGAATTGTAATTCTACATTCCCATTACAGGACAAAGCATTGAGATATCAAGAACAAATGTAATCACAATCCTGTACTGCAGCATTTGCATATCAGACAGACAGAGACACTTTCACTTGGTCCAGTATCCAGCCAAGCTGTAACTGTGCACCTCTTCGGCAGGTAGAAAACAGAAAATTAGAAAAACCCTTTAATTTAGGAACATATAAATAATTGGGTGATAAAAAGACCAAGGTCCATCTAGTTTGCCAATCAATATCCTGGCAGCCACATGCTATAAAGGTAAGCGGAGCTGTTGACTAATCAATCTCTACTGCTTGCCCTTTTTTATTCGTTCATGGGATGTGAACATCACTGGCAAGGCCAGCATTTACTTGCACTCAAGGTGGTGGTGGTTAAGTTGTGAACTTGAACTGCTGCAGTCCATGTGATGTTGGTACATCCACAGTGCTGTTACAGTGTCAGGAATTTGACTCAGCAACAGTGAAGGAATGTGATATATTTCTATTTTAAGTCAGTGAGTGACATAGAGGGGAAGTTGTCGGTAGTGGCGTTCCCATGTGCCTGCTGCCCTTGTTCCATACTTTCTTTCTTTAATTAACCAGCATTTGTCCATGCTACTGTTAATTTTGTCTTGAATTACTGTTTCTAGAAGTTTCCCCAAATGAAGTTAAACTGACTGGCTTGTGGTTCAAGAGCAATTAGGGATGGGCAACAAATACTTGCCTCCAGAGATGCCCACATCCCACGGAAGAATAAAAAAATTCTACAATTAAAATGGATAGTGAAAAAACCCACAAAGCAATTCATTTGAACTTCCAGAATGTCTTTGAAAAGTTCCACATGCAAGGTTACAATTGAAACTAGAATCCATGGAATCAACGGTTCAATGCATGACTGGAAAATGGACAAAAAAACCTGAAACAGATAGATCTAGGATGAGGGCAGGGGTGCTGCATGGAGTACATTTATGAATACACATGAAATGGATGCAGAAACTAATCGCAAGCCTGATAAACTTGCAGGTGACACTGATTGTCGCATGCAACAGGAATGGAGGATGTAGTTAAGGTTTTGCAGAAAGATGAGTGTCATGCAATTGTGCAGCCAAATAGCAAATTAAGTTTAATACTAACAAATGTGAGGTATTACCTATTGCAAGGTGGAATCAGTAACATGGCTACATACGAAAGGAACCAAACTTTGGGCAATGAGATTTTGAAAACAAAAAGTGACACTTATGAAAGTGACGACTAACTCACCATTTTCAAAGTGAAAATAATAGTGAAAAACACAACAAAATGCAAATAGAATAGCCAGGCCTGCAGAGTACAAATCTAGAAATTGTTATGTCAAAGCTTTATAATGCTCTGGTTCGATTTCACTTAGAATAATTTGCACAATTCTGGCTGAAACTCTTTAAGGCAGCAGACTACAAAAGGGGCAGAAAAGAAGAGCGATTATAAGGAGAAAGGCAATGAGCTATGCGGAAAGAGCAGAAACAATTACGTTTTTACTTTGAGAAGGAAACCTCATTTAGCTGCATGAAGTATCAAATGGCATGGATAAGGTGAACTCTGAATACAGTCCAATTCAGTAACTTCTGCACTAAAATTTTGAATACTTAATTAAAATTATTGAATCAATATAAATCATAGTCATGTGCAAAATTAGCAGTAATAATTTAATTAAATTACTGAATTAAGAGGAATAAACTATATTATTTTGCCAATCAGGCCAGTAGAACTAGAAGGCATAAACCTGAACTTCTGGTGAGCAAAATAAATCTTAAAAATATCTTTAATCAAACAGCTGAGATAATGTGGTGTAACAAAGGTATCAGAAGAGGGTATAGTTGAATGCTAGGCTAGGTGAACGAAATTACTGGCAGGGAATGCATTCAATTGGCCTTTACATGCTTTTGACTTTTCATACATTTCTTCTTGTATCTTCTATCTCAAAAAACAGATCATATACATCTGATCTATGATATTCTCCAACATGAAAATGTAGAAAGATTTTGGCACAGTAGACCACACGCCCCACCGTATCTGTACCGGAACACTGATTTGCTTCAGAAAGATATAAAATCGGATGAAAGTTGCTCAAAATTAACTTGACCTAAAATGTAGCAAGCAGGTGAGCAAGTTCTTGCGGCTGTCCAGATCACGTTCTATGCTTGAGACATGGTAGCTAGGGTTCCTTCTACTCAGCCAGAGTTTCAATTTCAGCACTCAGAAAACAGTGAGGGCTGAACAAAGCATGTACTCTCAGCAATGCATTAAGTTAATAAGTACACTACTCAACCTGTGATCCTTCCATCTCGTTTGCTACCCACATATCAGAGGACTCAAACAGTGACAAATTTAGTGTTGTTATATAAGAACGCAGTGAGTCATTTTTGTTTTTACTTTCTCTGCCGCTGCTGCCTGCAAATGGCTAGAAGGGATCTGGAAAGCTAATGAATTGAGCACAAATTGACATTGGTTCAATGTTATATTTCTTTTTGATAATATATTTCGTCTTGCCCTTTCTGTAGTAATGATTTTGTATGTTATTTTGGAAACTGATTGAATTCAAGAAATTCTCTACAGATAACACAATGTAAAACTATCTAAATAGAATCACATATGTGTCATAAATCTCTTATGGCAGAGATGGTTAGAGCTAGATACAGTACATGAACATTCTTAGGCCTTCCATACCTAGAAACCAGGATACAAAAATCCCACTATTTAGGAAAGAAATGTTAACGGTTGTCATAGAAATCAGGTAAAAGGTGGTTGAAATTAACAAATAGTTGCACATCAATGTGAAGGAATTAGCAAATAATTTGTTGGAGATTGTCAATTAACCTTTTACCTTTATAATCTAGCTACAGACAGGTTTACTATAGCAAGCAATATTGACACTTTAGTGATATACATATATAGAATTAGACAGAAGTTCAAGAGGAATTCAAAATTTAACCAAGCATGTTTGGTGAGGTGAGGTCACAAATCCAATTAATTTAACAATGGTTAGTTACTTTCTCTAAACAATTCTAATCGCATTTGGTGTGGTTTTTATTTTGTGACAATGAAATACTGAAGTTACTATAAAATACATGCAGAGAAGGTTTACCAGACTAATACCTGGAATTGGGTTGTCTTAGGAGGAAAGGTTGGACAGGCTATGCTTGTATCCGCTGGAGTTTAGAAGGGTAAGAGACAACCTGATTGAAACATAAGATCCTGAGCGGTCTTGACAGGGCGGATGTGGAGAGGATGTTTCCTCTTGTGGGAGAATCTAGAACTAGGGGTCACTGTTTAAAAATAAGGAGTCGCCCATTTAAAACAGAGATGAGGCAAAATCTTTTCTCTCAGAGGGTTGAGAGTCTCTCTTCCTGAAAAGGCGGTAGAAGCAGAGAGTTTGAATATTTTTAAAGTAAAGGTGGATAGATTCTTGGTAAGCAAGGGGGTGATCAGTTATCAGGGATAGACGGGATGCAGATTTGAGGTTACTATCAGGTCAGCCATGATCTTATCAAATGGCGGAGCAGGCTCGAGGGGCCAAATGGCCTACTCCTGCTCCTTGTTCATATGCAAATTTTATAATGAGTGACCACGAAGTAAAACATTACTTCGCATGCACTTTAATCAGTTTAGACCACCCACTTCATCCCCCACCACAATTCCTGGGCTTGATTATAGACACATAATTTATACGCAATTATCATGCATTTTCACCATGCTTTTAACAGGAGCAGGTGTAATTTTAGATATGCATGCGTTTGGTTTGCTGCAGCTTGCAGAGTCTCATTTTACATAGAATTTGTAAATAAACTTTAAAATACATTTCTTTCCGACAAATCGTGTTGTAAATCCCACCTTGCCTCCAACTCATTGGATGACCCATTGGTGTCAATAAGTATTCTGAAGTTTGTACCTTCTCTCAACTGCTCCAGGTCATGGAGCTATTCCAGCAATGGGTTTGTTTCTAGCTGGTGAAAAGATTTGGAGGTTTTCAAAGAAAATGATGAGCACCAATGCTCCAGACTTTGAAAGCATTCAATACATGGTGGGTGGGATGGTGAATGAAAGGCAAATTTGAATGCTGCAGCTCTGGAAGTTCCTGATGTTAGGGTAAAGTCACTTTCTCAAATCTCCCAAAAGTACAAATTTGTCCTTTGAAGGTTTCAAACTGCTGGGAAGTGAATCCGATCTTATCCTAGGATATAAGTCAAGGTAAAGAAGATCCATCAGAGTCACTATACCTACCACAACTTATCATATGACAGCCAGATTATCAAACTTGGGTGCTGTGTTCCAATGTTAGACAAAGAATAATGCCAATCTTGAACTTCAGTAAATCACATGACTGAGGTCTTTGAACAAGGTTAACCATACATGGATAACTTGTCACCAGAACCGCTGGGTTGACTTTGCTCATCAATGGTGTCATAGTTACACACTGGTGCAAAGGTGACCCATGGTCTTTTCAGAAACAGTTCCCGATAAAGAGTCACTGTCCTTTATAAGGCAGAGTTGAGAAGTTATGATTTTTTTTTTCACTGGACTTGGGAGGTCCTCAAGCATAAAGTGTTATGATAAAGTAAATATGAAAATTGCTTCAATGAATTGGAATGGTGACAGTTCTGTGAAAATTCTCATCTCTACTGAGCATAATTCCATGGCTGACAAATTTAAATATGTTAAAAAAATTAAATGGAAATGAAGTATGGAGAACCAGCAAGAAAGTGGGAATAAATTTGGTGGCTTGTGTAGAGAAAAAAAAGCACAGATTTGACAATAATAACCTCAGATCAGTTCAAGGCATGCTGTTTTATAAAAAAAAGGTTTTTTCATTTCATTTCCTAAATGAGGAACTCTTGTTGGTACATCACTTCTTTAAGGCAGCTGCTTTGTAGTACCTTGTTGGGAGACCACACTTAATTGACAAGCCAGATAGATCAATAAAATGACTATTTAACCACAATGAGCCATGCCTGGTCCTGTCCTCCAGATGTCCCATTGAACACTGGTGAAGATTTTCAGCAGGAGCAACAGCAAGATGCCTAGTTGCTGTAAAACCGGAGGCAAAGGGCGCACCAAGGCCAAGACTCGCTCCTCCAGAGCCGGTCTCCAGTTCCCAGTCAGCTGTATCCACCGGCTGCTGTGCAAGGGTCACTATGCCGAGCGTGTCGGGGCCGGAGCCCCCTTCTACTTGGCCGCCGTCGAGTACCTGACGGCTGAGATCCTCGAGTTGGCCGGCAACTCAACGCGTTACAACAAGACCACCCACTTCATCCCCGCCACCTGCAGCTCGCCATCCTCAAAGATGGGGAGCTCAGCAGGCTGCTGGGAGAGGTCACCATAGCCCAGGGTGGGGTCCTGCCGAACATCCAGGCTGTGCTGCTGCCCAAGGTTTATGCCTGAAGGAGAAAGATCAGAAAAAGATCAAATACATTTAATGGTTGCATCACTCCTGCTCCTTAACCCAGTGGTAAAGCCAGCAAATAACAGTTCTACAGGCCAGGAAGAGTCTGGCCTGTGTTGAAATCAGCCATAGAACACTGGACTGGGAAGGATAACATCAGGCAGCACTCCTGATCATTGGCAGAGAGTCCTGCTGGAAAGTGCATGTGAATGACAATTGGTTGAGAGAAGAATCTGGCTTGACTACGACACAGCCTACAGCTTAGGCTTTCACCAAGTATGGGAACTTTTTGAAGTACAAAAGGCCAACCCATGGAATCATACACAGATGTAATTAATGAATTCAGTGCACAAGAAAAAATTTCCTGTATGAGTCAGACAGCAAACAGGAATGGTCATTCAGTCTAATTTTTCACCTTCTCTAGCCCAAAGGCAAGGAGGTTATTTGCAATCAACTTACTGCCAACTCATTCAAGATTAGCCAAGGTCACAAATCAAATGCAGAATTGTGCTGAGTAGTGCAGTAAAGATACTTAAATCATAAAAAGGAGACAAAAAATACAAGTTTTACACGTGCATCAGCAGAAGTAGAGACGTATAAACATCAAAACTAGGCTACCTCAAGATTTCCATTACTTTAAACCAACTTTAATGTTTTTCAAAAACTTCCAGGCAAAACGTCGATATTTGTTTCACAATTTCCATTTTAGCAACTTGGCATCAAACACCATGCGATGTTATGAATTGTAATTCTACATTCCCATTACTGGACAAAGCATTGCATTGAGAGATCAAGAACAAATGTCATTACAATCCTGCACTGCAGCATTTGCACATCTGACAGACAGAGAGACTTTCACTTGGTCCAGTATCCAGCCAAGCTGTAACTGTGCACCTCTTCGGCAGGTAGAAAATTAGAAAAACCCTTCAATTCAGGAACATACAAATTTTTGGGTGATAAAAAGACCAAGGTCCATCTGGTTTGCCACATGATATAATGATAAGTGGAGTTGTTGACTAATCATTCTCTATCGCTTAGCCTTTTTTATTCGTTTATGGGATGTGAACATCACTGGCAAGGCCAGCATTTATTTGCTCTCAAGAAGGTGGTGGTTAAGTTGCGAACTTGAACTGCTGCAGTCCATGTGTTGTTGGTACATCCACAGAGCTGTTACAGAGTAAGTGTCAGGATTTTGAATCAGCAACAGTGAAGGAACGTGATGCATTTCTACTTTAAGATAGTGAGTGACATGGAGGGGAAGTTGCAGGCGGTGGTGTTTCCATGTGCCTGTTACCCTTGTTCTTTTAGGTGTTAGAGGTCACGGATTTGGAAAGTACTGTCAAAGAAGCCTTGGTGAGTTGTTGCAGTGCATCTTGTAGATGGTACACACTGCTGCCACTGTGCATTGGTGGTGGAGGGGTTTCATGTTTAAGGTGGTGGATGGGGTGCAGATCAAGTAGGCTGTTTTGTCTTGGATGGTGTCAAGATTCTTGAGTGTTGTTAGAGCTGCACTCATCCAGGCAAGTGGAGAGTATTCCATCACATTCCTGAATTGTGCCTTGTAGATGGTGGACAGGCTTTGGGAGTCAGGAGGCGAGTTACTCACCGTTTCTTGATATCATGTGGAGTGAATCAACTTGGCTAAAGACTGGCATCTGTGATGCTGGGGATCTGTGGAGGTGGACGAGAAGGGTCACCCACTTGGCACTTCTGGCTGAAGATTGCTGCAATTACTTCAACCTTATCTTTTGCATTGATGTGCTGGGCCCCTCTACCATTGAGGATGGGGATATTTGTAGAGCCTCTTGCTCCAGTGAGTTGTTTAATTATCCACTACCATTCACAACTAGGTGTGGCAGGTCTGCAGAGCTTAGATCTAATCCATTGGTTGTGAAATCACTTAGCTCTGCCTATCACTTGCAGCTTATGCTGTTTGGCACACAAGCAGTCCTGTTTTGTAGCTTCACCAGGTTGACATCTCATTTTTAGGTACGCCTGGTGCTGCTCATGCATGCCCTCCTGCACTCTTTATTGAACCAGGGTTGATCCCCTGGCTTGGTGACAATGTTAGAGTGGGGGATATGCCGGGCCATGAGGTTACAAATTGTGGTTGAGTACAATTCTGCTCCTGCTGATGGCCCACAGTGACTCATGGATGGACAATCCTGAGTTGCTAGATCTGTTCAAAATTTATCCCATTTAGCACGGTGGTAATGCCACACAACATGATGGAGGGTACCCTCAATATGAAGATGGGACATTGTCTCCACAAGGGCTGTGCAGTGGTCACTCCTACTGATACTATCATGGACAGATGCATCTGCAGAAGGCAGGTGGGTGAGGATGAGGTCAAGTATGTTTTTCCCTCTTGTTGGTTCCCTCACCACCTGCCGCAGACTCAATCTAGCAGCTATGTCCTTTAGGACCTGGCTAGCTGTCTGTGGTGGTGCTGCCGACCACCCTTGGTGATGGGCTTTGAAGTCCCCCACCCACAGTATATTCTGCGCCCTTGCCACCCCTCAGTGCTTTCCCCTATGTGGTGCTGAACATGGAGGAATACTGATTCATCAGCTGGGGTGGAGGGGGGAGGAGGTGAGGCGGGAAGTACGTGGTAATCAACAGGTTTCCTTGCCAATGTTTGGCCTGTTGCTATGAAACTTCATGGGGTCTGGAGTTGATGTTGAGGACTTCCAAGGCAACTTCCTCCCGACTGTATACCACTATGCCATCATCTCTGCTGGGTCTGTCCTGCCAGTGGGTGGCGGTGGTGTTTGGGACATGATCTGTAAGGCATGATTCTGTGAGTATGACTATGTCAGGCTGTTGCTTGACTTGCCCGTGAGACAGCTCTCCCAATTTTGGCACAGGCCCCCAGATTTTAGTAAGGAGGACTTTGCAGAGATGGCAGGGCTGGGTTTACCGTTGTCATTTCCTGTACCCAGATAGATGCCGGGTGGTCCGTCTGGTTTCATTCCTTTTTAGCGGTTTGATACAACTGAGTGTCTTGCTAGGCTATTTCAGTGATCTCCTCGACTGAGGTGATTAGCCTCCAAAAACTACAACCATCTTCCTTTGTCCTTGGTCTGCTCAACCACTGCAGAGTTTTTCATTCAAGTCCCAGTAACTTCAATTTTGCCAGGACTCCTTAATGCCACATTCAGTCAAATGCTGTCATGCTGTTAAGGTGAGTCACTCTCACCTCACTACTTGAACTGCATCAAGAAAGTGCCACTTAACAGCACTGTCAACGACACCTCCCACCACTTCGCTAATGACTAAGAGTAAACTGATGGGGCGGTAATTGGCAGGATTGCCTTTGTCCTGCTTTTTGTGGACAGGACACACCTGGGCAGTTTTTGACATTGTTGAGTAGATGCCAGAATTCAGCTGTACCAAAACAGCTTGGCTAGATCTTGAGCAGAAGTCATTACAAGAGCTGGGATGTTGTCAGGATTCATAGCCTTAATTCATCCACTGCCTTCAGCCATTTCTTTACATCATGTTAGACAATTTAGTTCAGTCCACGATTGGCATCTGTGATGCTGGGGGCCTCAGGAGAAGGCTGAGATGGATCATCCAAACAACACTTCTGGCTGAAGATGGTTGCAAATGCTTCAGCATTGACTTTTGCACTGATGTGCTGGGCTCCTCATCATTGAGAATGAGAATGTTTGTGGAGCCTCCATCTCCAGTCAGTTGTTTAATTGTTCATTAGCATTCACAGCAGGACTGCAGAACTTTGATCTAATTCATTGGTTGTGGGGTTGCTTAGTCCTGTCTATGACATGCTTCTACTGCTGTTTTAGTATGCATGCAATCCAGTGATATAGCTTCACCAGGTTGGCAAATGTTTTCTAGGTATGTCTGCGTTCCTGGCATGCTATCCGACACCCACTGAATCAGGGTTGGTTCCCCAGCTTGATGGTAATGGTAGAGTAAGGGAAATGCTGAGCCACGAGGTTATAGATTGTGGGTTGATTACAATTATGGGCTGCTGTTAATTGCTCACAACACATCATGGATGCCCAGTTTTGAGCAGTTAGATCTGTTCTGAATCTCACTCATTTAGTACAGTGATAGTGCCACAAAACACGAGGGGGAGTGGTATCCTCATTGTGAAGACAGGACTTACTCTCCAGAATGACTGTGCAGTGGTCACTCTTACCTATGTCATGGACAGTTGCATCTGCAACAAGTAGGTTGGCGAGCACAAGGTCAAGTAGGTTTTTCCTCGTCTGTTCTCTCACCACCTGCCGCAGGCCTGTCTGGGAGATATATCCTTCAAGACTCAGCAAGCTCAGTCAGTAGTGGTGCTATTGAGCCAGTCTTCGCAATGGACAGTGAAGTGCTCCACCCAGAGTACTCTGTACCCTTGCAGCTCTCGGTGCTTCTTCCACATGGTGCTCAGCATGGTGGGTTAGTGATTATTCAGTTGAGGGAGGGTGGTGGGGGAAATCAGGAGGTTTCCTTGCCCATGACTGACCTAATGCCATGAGACTTCCTGGGGTCCACAGTCAATGTTCAGGGCTCCCAGGAAGAGTCCCTCCAAACTGTACCCCATTATACCATCACTTCTGATGGATCTTATTTGCCGGTAGGACAGGACCTACACACCTGAATAATGATGGATGAGTTTGGGTCAATGTCACACTCACCAAATCATATCTTTCAGCCAATTAAGCTGTTGATTGACTGCTCTGTGGGACAGCTCTCCAAAAGTTTGGCTCAACTCCTCAGGTGACAATGAGGACGACATTTTGCAGGGTCAACTGCCTCTATTTATAAAGCCTAGGATCCTGTATACTTCATTAACTACTTTCTCAACATGTCCTGCCACCTTCAATGATTTGTGCACATCTATGCCCAGGTTCCTCTGCTTTGCTCCCTTTTTAGAATTTTATTCTTTATTTTATATTGCCTCCTTGTTCTTCCTACCAAAATAAGGAAATAGTGAATATAACCCCTCTATTCAAGAAAGGAGGCTGAAAACAGGAACCTATAGGCTAGTTAGCTTAATGCCTGTCGTGCGGAAGGTGTCAAGAGTCGATCATTAAAGAAGTTATAGCTGAGCACTTAGAAAAATACAAGGTAATCAGGAACAGTCAGCATGGTTTTGTGAAAGGGAAAACGTGCTTAACCAATTTATTACAGTTCTTTGAAGGAGTAACGTGCTGTGAATAAAGGGGAGCCTGTAGACATACTGTACTTGGATTTCCAGAAGGCATTTGGTAAGGCGCCACATCAAAATAACTTGCGGAAAATAAAAGCTCATGGCATAGGGAGTAACATATTAGCCTGGGTAAAGGATTGGCTGGCTGGCAGAAAACAGAGTATGCATCAATGGGTCTTTGTCTGATTGGCAGGATGTGACTCGTGGGGTCCCACAGGGGCCTCAGCGTTTTACAATTAACATCAGTGACTTAGATCAGGGAAGTGAAGGCATGGTAGCTATATTTGCAGGCAACATAAAGATAGGTAAGAAAGTATGTTGTGAAGAAGACATAAGGAGTTTGCAGACATATATAGATAAGTTGAGTGAATGTGCAAAAATCTGACAGAGTATAATTTGGGAGAATGTGAAGTTGTTCACTTTGGCAGGAAGAATAAAAAAGCAGAGTGTTACTTAAATGCAGAATGGCTGCAGAATTCAGAGATGCAGAGGGATCTAGGTGTTCTCGTGCATGAGTCACAAAAAGTTAGTATGCAGGTACAGCATGTAATCAAGGAGGCTTATGGAATGCTATCCTTTATTATGAGATGAACTGAACATAAAAGGAAGGATGTTTATGCTTCAGTCATACGGGGCATTGGTGAGGCCACATCTCGGATACTGTGTAGTTTTGGTCTCCTTAAGGAAGGACGTAACCGCGTTGAAGGTGGTTCAGAGGAGATTTATTAGATTGATACCTGGAATAAGCAGGTTGTCCGATGAGGAAAGGCTGGACAGTCTGGGCTTGTTTCCACTGGAGTTTAGAGTGAGGGGTGGCTTGATTGAGGTATATAAATCCTGAATGGGGTCCTGACAAGATGGACATGGAAAGGATGTTTCCTCTTTTGGGCAAGTCCAGAACTAGGGGGCACTGTTTTAAAATAGAGGGTCGCTCATTTAAGACAGAAATGAGGAGACATTTTTTCACTCAGAGGTTTGTGCGACTTTGGAACTAAAGCAGGGTCACTGAATATTTTTAAGGCAGAGGTAGATAGATTCCCTTGCCTATCAAGAATCTAAGGTTATCGGAGGTAGATGGGAATGTAGAACTTGAAACACAAACAGATCAGTCATGATCTTATGGAATGACCGAGCAGGCTCGAGGGGTCGAATGGCCTACTTCTCCTCATATTTGGCATATTCGTAAGTTCGTAAAATGAATCACTTCATACTTCTCTGCATTAAATTTCATCTGCTATGTGTCTGCCCAATCCACCAGCCTGTCTATTTCCTCTTGAGGTCTACCACTATCTCTATCGCAGCTCATAAGCTTCTGAGGTTTGTCTCATCTGGAAAATTTGAAATTGCAAATTTCCCAATCACCCAAATCTAGCTCATTAAAGTAGATCACGAAAAGCAGTGGTACTAATACCCATCCATGGGGAACTCAGCTATATTCCTTCTTCTAGTCTGAAAAACAACTGTTCACTACTACTGTTTCTTTTTTACTCAGCCAACTTTTGTATCCATGCTGCCATGTCCATTCCATAGGCTTCAAGTTTGCCGAGTCTGTTACGTAGCACTTTATCAAATGCCTTTTGGAAGTCAGTGTGCATTAACTGCATCACCCTCATCAACCCTCTGTTACTTCATCAAAAACTTAATCAAGTTAGTTAAACAATTTGTCCATAGCAAACCAAACTGGCTTTCCTTAAGTAATCCACATTTGTCCAATTGACTGTTAATTTGGTCCTGGATCAGCATTTCTAAAAGCTTTCCCACCACTGGACTTAACTTCGCTGGCCTGTGGTTGCTGTGCTTATCCTTCGAACAGGAGTGAAACATTTACAAGTCTCCATTTCTCTCGCACTGTCCCTGTATTTAAGGAGGGTTGCAAACCAGTGCCTCGGCAATTTCCAGCCTCACTTCCCTCAGTAATCTCCAAATGCAGCTTTTTTTTCCTTTATCCTTTCATGGGATGTGAGTGCTGCTGGCAAGGCCAGTATTTGTTGCCCATCCCTAATTGCTCTTGAACTTACCTTGCTTTCAGGGTGTAGTTAAAAGTCAACCACATTGCTGTGGATCTGGAGTCACATGTAGGCCAGAAAGTTTAGGTTAGTTACGGATAAGAACAAAAAAGCAATCCAGAGTAAACATAATTAATTGGGGGAAGATTATAAACTTATAAAAGGGTAAGGATTGCATTTCCTTCCATAAGGGACATTAGTGAACCAGACGGGTTTTTACAACAATCGATAATAGTTTCATGATCACCATCACTAAGACTAGCTTTCAATTCCAGATTTATTAACTGAATTTAAATTCCACCAGCTGCCATGGTGGGATTTGAACCCATGTCCCCACAGCATTGGTCTGGGTCTCTGGATTACCTGTTGAGTGACATTACCACTATGCCACCATCTTCCCGTCATCCAGTCCTGGTGACATATCAACTTTTAAGTACACCCAGACTTGCTAATACCCCCTTTATCAATTTTTAGCCCATCCAGCATCTCAACTATAAATTAATTCATTATAACTTGGGTAGCATCATCCTCCTTGGTACAGAAAATCACAAAGTATTCTCAAGTACCTTAGCCATGACCCCTGCCTCCTTGCATAAATCCCTTTTTGGTCCCTAATCCACCCTACGCCTCCTGTTACCATCCTTTTATAAATTTATAATCTTCCCCCAATTAATTATTTTTACTCAGGATTGGTGTTTGGTTCTTATCCATAGCTAACCTAATCACTATCTCTTAAATGTAACCCAACTGACACTTGATCCACTTGTTCCACCTCATTTCCTAGAAACAGATTAAATAATGCCACCTTCTATGTTTGACTGGAAATATACAGATAGAGAAAATTTTCCTGAACACAAACTCTTCCCCCCACTCTCTGTCCTTTACACTGTTACAGTCTATATGAGGATAATTGAAGTCCCCCATTATAACGCCTCTCTAGTT
Source organism: Cetorhinus maximus (assembly GCF_964194155.1). NCBI lineage: Eukaryota > Metazoa > Chordata > Chondrichthyes > Lamniformes > Cetorhinidae > Cetorhinus > Cetorhinus maximus. The sequence continues at coordinate 125,700,471 of NC_135888.1, forward strand.
TTTGCACCTCTCTAATTTCCTAACAAGTTTGTTCCTCTGTATCTTTCCCACTAATTGGAGGCCCATAGAATACTCAGTAATATAATGGTACCTCTATGATTTCTTAGCTCTAACCAAATAGATTCTATCCTTGACCCCTCCAGAATATCCTCTCTCGCCAGCACTGTAATATTATCCTTAATCATCACAGCTACCCCTCCTCCTCTCTTTGCTTCCCTATCTTTCCTGAACACCTTGTATCCAGGAATGTTTAGTACCCAGTTCTGCCCTTGTGTGCCAGGTCCATTGGATCGCCACATCATCATCCTCCCACATGGTTACCCACTCTTGCAGCTTACCAACCTTATTTGCCAAATTCCATACTTACAACAAAATACTACTTTAGAGCATTTCCTCTTACTCTGATCCAACTGAATGCCTATTTTTATTCTAGTGCTATATGTCTCTCACAAATCTTTGTGCACCTTGTTTTTCCCCCTCTGTTACCTCCTTGTTTTCATCCCCCACCAAGTTAGTTTTAACACTCTCCAACAGAACTAAGAAACTGCCCCGCAAGGACATTGGCCCCAGCTATGTTCAGGTGCATCCCATCCGGCTTGTATGTATCCCAACACTCTCAGGACTGGCCCCAAAGCCCCGGGAATCTCTAGCATACCCTCCTGCATCATCTTCATCTCTCCAGCCACATATTCATGTTCTCCTATTTCTAAACTCACTAATGCATGGCCCCAGGAGTAATGCAGAGGTTACTACCTCTGAGGTCCAGCTTGCTCATATCTTTCCTAGCTCCCTAAATTCTGCCTGCAGGACCCCATCCCCTTCCATCTTCCCCCACCAAGTCATTGGTACCGATAAGGTTCAAAATCAAATGTTCCTCCCAAGCCTTTTACACTTACCATATGTTATGTCTCAAATTACTAATACTTGCCTATTTTCTGCCACAATCTCATATTTTGAGAATCAGGGCTATAATATTGTAACTTTACCTCCCACAGGGGTAATTCTGTCTTTTCGTGCACTAAGGTACACAAAGTCCAGATACCTGCTGCTTGATGTATCTGTGCTGCTCCCTAACTACGCACCTGAAATACGTTTTTAAAATACCATTAAATGTGCACACTTTAATTGGCACGAAATTACAGAATGCTGTCAAGGGAATTCAGCCCATGAACCTTGCTAAAACTTGCTCCTAAAGTTTACAATAGCACCCTACCTCTCAGTGTAAAAGCTTTTGAAAAAAAAAACTCTGCATGATGTGTTCTTACAGGCGAACTTATCTTATTTGCATTATACTTAACAGGCTTTCCTAATACCAATGCAAGCTGAAGAACCAGTGAACAAAAAGGCAATTAATGGAAAGCAAAGATTCTTGAATTCTACCTGTTCTTCCCTCGCTGTTGTGGTGAGGTTCAAAGGAACTTCTCTATCCTGACCATATTAAACTGATGAAGGGTCTCAGCAGTTACCAGTTTCTCTATCTCAGATTTTCTAAATTTTATTTCAAATTTCTTGCATTTACATTTTTAGCCCTTTTTAATCACGATGTAACATTTGTGCTGTGTAACTGTTATTTTTCCTCCCCAGTCACATCACAACGTAGAACATCTATAAAAACCTTTGAGCAACTACTCAAAAGCACAATGAAGCATTCTGAATTATTCATCAGCCATTAAATATTTTTCTGTCATATGCATTGCATAGAAATAAAATCAGTGTTGCTTCTCTCCATTTATCAAACAAATTCATTTCAATGGCCAAACAAGTTGCAAAAGCCACTCTTTAAAATCCTATCCCTACTAGCAATTAAGTTTCATTTCCATGTACGGTGCACACTATTTTAATTTGTATTAACTCCATTGTAAGCAAAGATATAAAATTCGAGACTGATCACTATATGCACTCACAAGTCCCCATTTTACATTGCCTTTAAATAATTCCCATTTCCCCACTGTTTTACATTCAGGAACTAATGTCGTTCTTTCCTTGCTTAGTATAATGCTGCAAATGGAATAAATGGGACAGTAGCTGCATGTATATTCAAAGTTGGCTGAGTGACAGCAAACAGTAGTGGTGAATGGTTATTTTTTGGGCTAGAAGGTGATGGGATTCTCTAGGGTCAGTATTAGGATTGCTGCTTTTCATGATCTACATTAATGACCTAGACTTAGGTGTACAGGGCACAACTTCAAAATTTGCAGATGACACAAAACTTGGAAATATTGTGAGCTCTATGAACTAAGAGGAGTATAACGATAGATTTAAGTTGTCATAGACAGGCTTGACAGATGACAAGTGGCAGATGAAATTTAATGCAGAGAAATGAAGTGATTCCTTTTGGTAGGAAGAAATGTAGAGGGGCAATATAAAGGATACAATTCTAAAAGGGATGCAAAGCAGAGGGACCTTGGGGGGGGGTATATGTGCCCAAATTGTTGAAGGTGGCAGGACAGGTTGAGAAAGCAGTTAATTAGGCATACTAGATCCTCGGTATTATAAACAGAGGGATAGGGTACAAAAAGGTGAACCTTTAAGAACACTGGTTTGGCCTCAACTGGAGTAGTGTATCCAATTCCAAGCATCACAATTTAGGAAAAACGTGAAGACACTGGAGAGGGTGCAGAAAAGATTTACAAGAATCATTCCAAATTGGTAAAACTGGGTTGCTCTCTTTAGAAAAGAATGAGAGGAGATAGGGTCTGGAGAGTAGATAGAGAGAAACTGTTCCCATTGCTGAGAGGATCGAGAACCAGAGGACACAGATTTAAGGTGATTGCCCAAAGGAGGAATGGCGACAAGAAAATCTTTTTTACCTAGCAAATGGTTAGGATATGGAATGCACTCCCTGGGAGTGTAGCAGAGATTCAATTGAGGTTTTCAAAAGGGAATTGGATAATTATCAAAAGCGAAAAAAACTGCATATCTACAGGGAAAAGGCAGGGGAGTGGGACTAGCTGAGTAGCTCCTTCAGAAAGCCAGCACAGGCACAACAGGCTGAATGGCCTCCTTCATGTTGTAACCATTCTATGATATTTTCCTGTCAAGCTGAAGCCAAACCAGCCTCTCCATCAGAGTTCTCTTCATTCTCACCAAGGCAAAATTACAAGAATAACTTCTCTCCCTCTTCGATGCAGCATACTGGCTTTAACAGTTACTTTCTGTTGGTAACCAGAGATTTTGCCATCACTATGGAAAATTACACTGCTTTTGGGCAATGTTATGCATTAGGGCAGGTGATCACAACTCCAGGGTGGCACCTTCAAAAGTTCAAGTTAGTACCAGCTCCAATGTTCATTCTAAGCTTTGACTAAGCCTATTTCCACTGATATTTGTTCATTAATTGTCTGGATGTGAGTGTAGCTGGCAAGACCTGACTTTATGGCCCATCTCTAGCAACCCTGAGGTGGTGATGCCAGGTCTTCTTTGTAGCAGTTTGATACAACTGACTATCTTGCTTGTCCGCTTCAAAGGGCACTTAAGAATCAGCCTTATTGGTACAGGACTGGAATCACATATAAGCCAGACCAGATAAGGACATCAGGTTTCGTCCCCTGAAGAGCATTAGCAAACCAGTTGGTTGTTTACAACAATCCACCAGCATCATTGTCACCTTTATTGATAGTCTTTTATTGACAGATTTATTTTAAAACTGAAATCAAATATTCAAAATTGCCATGCTGGAGTTTGAACTCTCATTCTTGGATTATTATTCCAGGCCTGTGAATTACTAGTCCAGTTACATAACCACTATACTGTCATATCCCTTAACTGTCACTATAGCCACTTAATTTATAGTGAGCCGTGTCTCAATTTCACCAGAGCTACAGTTCCTAGGTCTAATAGATGCACATGGGACATGTCAAAACAAGCTACTGTTCCTTCCGTTCATGTGTTACAAAAATTTAACACTTTTACAGGTTTCCGAGTAGTTCAGTGGGTAAATGCAGCACCCAGCGTAATACAAAACTATTCAAACTAAATAATTATTGGCCTGAGTTGAATTCATGGTCACATCCGGGCATTATGAGCACAAAAAAACCATGCTTGGCAATTAAGTAGAAAGGAAAATTAGAGGGGATCACACTACCTAGAAGTGGTTTTGCAAAGTGCATATGTGTAGACGTTTGTTGAGCACAGGTTTAGGCCTGCCTGCATAGCCATAACCGTTTGAATAGACTGTTGACATTCACTGTCTCGACTCAGGGCAAATAGCCATTTGAGTGAAGTATTGGAGAGCTGCAGTTACACATGGAATTGAATCCCAGCACAAGTCACTGACTTCAGGAGAGAAGAGGAATAGGATTTCAAAAGTGAAGCTTCCCATTTCAAAAGCTTAAAATTTCTTTAAACTACCAAATATTAGACATTTCTTTGCATTAACTATAAATGTGGTATGATCTTAAATAATTATTTGACCACACAAGCTATTCTACAGTATAAACCATAACTCTTTGGCCGGGTCGGGGGGGCCGTGCAGAGAGGGAGTTCGGAGGAAAAAGGAACTAAGGCTTCTCTATGAAAGGAGAGTATATTTAGAAAACTGACTGCATCACTTGCAATATATCAGTTCAGCAATCATTTGTTAATGGTCTTGAATATACAACAAGACCCTAAATCCTTTACACATATATCACATCTTTAATTTACAACATTTCAAATTATTTTTGGCACAGGAAACTGTCGCTACATAAGTTAATAAAAATAGTTACCAAACTTGGTTCAGTGCAGGGTAGTCAAAAAACAATTTTTCTTTATTCTTTCATGGGATGTGGGTAATGCTGGCAAGGCCAGCATTTGTTGCCCATCCCTAACTACCATCAAATTGACCTTGCCAGGTCATTTCAGAGGGTGTTTAAGAGTCAACCACATTGCTATGGGTCTGGAGTCACATGTAGGCCAAAGCAGGTGAGAAAGGCAGATTTCCTTCTCTAAAGGACATTAGTGAGCCAGATGGGTTTTTACGACAATCGATGATAGTTTTATGGTTACCATTACTGAGACTAGCTTTATATTCCAGATTTGGCAACTGAATTCAAATTCCACGAGGTACCGTGGTGGGATCTGAACCCATGTCCCCAGAGTATTAGCCTGTGTCTCTGAATTACTAGTCCAGTGATGTTACCACTACGCCATGGTCTACAGAAGCAGTTTTAAATTCATGTTTAATAATAGTCCCATGGAACTATTTTCTCTATAGGGACTGAATTGTTAAGTAAAAATGCAAAATTGTTTTACTTTGATGGGCTAAAAGATTATAAAATGCCTCAATTAGTAACTCAGAGGGCAGCAAAGTCATTCTGTAACTAATTTTCTACCAAACATCAAACCATTGCGCAGCAGAGTGCTTATTTGGCCTCAAACCCATTTGAAATGTTGCTGTTGTTTAAATACCACAACCTCTTACCAGCACCATTAACCTCATAATATTTATTGGGAAAATGCTGTCTGAAGCTTATTTTTATGTAGCAATTAGAATAAAAAGAAACCTACAGATGGGAAAGACAGCCAAATATTTAAACACTTGCATTGGCGCCTCAAACTGCTGATATATGTAATAGGCAAATATTTTCAATGACAATTCAATTTTAATAAATCTTGTTTATACAATGGCTCCCAGGAAGATACCATTACATTGAGTTAAATTACTGACATTATCATGTGCAGTTACAGAATATCACACAATTCTGCAACAGGACTGCTGTAACCTTCATGCAACCAATGCATATGGAAGGTAATTTAAAACAATACAAATTTCAATGTTAAATCTCAAAACCCCCTTTGAACAACAAGTATACACAGAGCCTACTCAAGTAATAGAAAGGCATAATACAGCCATGCACCTGGATGTTATTTCTCACATCTAGTTACATAACAATTTCTACTTCACAGAGATTCCTAATTACCAAGTTGTCTAAGATGACTTGAAGTAGTGGCAACAGGAGGAACTAGGTGAGAAAGGTTAGAATGGAAGACAGGGAGCTTTGCCAAGTTTCTGGATCCTTCCATACCCAAGGAGGTATTGGATAGGCAGTCTGTACTGCGAAGCAAACAAGGGTGCGAAGGCACTGGCCATAATTTTCCAATCTTCCTTAGACTCAGGGGTGGTGCTAAAGGACTGAAGAATTTTAAAAATATATTCAATCATGGGATGTGGGCGTCACTGGCTAGGTCAGCATTTATTGCCCATCCCTAATTGCCCCTGAGGTGATGCTGAGCAGCCTTCTTGAACCGCTTCAGCCCATGTGGCATAGATACACCCGCAGTGCTGTTAGGGAGGAAGATCCAGGATTTTGACCCAGCGACAGTGAAGGAACGGCGATCTATTTCTAAGTCAGGACAGTGCATGTTTGGAGGGGAACTTCCAGGTTGTGGTGTTCCCATGTGTCTGCTGCCCTTGTCCTTCTAGATGGTAATGGATGTGAATTTGGAAGGTGCTGTCTGGAGAGTCTTGGTGAGTTACTGAAGGTTAAATTACCTTCCATATGCACTGCTGTGCATCGGTGGTGGAGGGAGTGAATGTTTTTGGTTGGGGTGCCATTCAAGCTGGCTGCTTTGTCCTGGATGGTGTTGAGTTTCTTGAGTTTTGTTGGAGCTGCACTCATCCAGGCAAGTGGAGAGTATTCCATCACACTCCTGACTTGTGCCTTGTAGATGGTGGACAGACTTTGGGGAGTCAGAAGGCGAGTTACTTGCCGCAGGATTCCTAGCCTCTGATCTGCTCTTGTAGACACAGTATTCATATGGCTAGTCCAGTTCAGTTTCTGGTCAATGGTAACCCCCTGGATGTTTATAGTGGGGGATTCAGTGATAGTAATGCCATTGAATGTCATGGGGTGATTAGGTTCTCTCTTGTTGGAGATGGTCATTGGTTGGCACTTGTGTGGCACGAATGTTACTTGCCATTTGTCAGCCTAAGCCTGGGTATTGTCCAGGTCTTGTTGCATTTGGACATGGATTGCTTCAGTATCTGTGCAGTCACAAATGGTGCTGAATATTGTGCAATCATCTGTGAACATTCCCACTTCTGACTTATGAAGGACGGTCACTGATGAAGCAGCTGAATATGGTTGGGCCGAGGACACTACCCTGAGGGACTGTTGCATTGATACCCTGGAACTGAGATGATTGACCTCCAACAATCACAGCTATCTTCCTTTGTGCTCGGCATGACTCCAACCAGCAGTGAGGTTCCCTCCCACTGCCAATTCCCACTGATTCCAGTTTTGTTAGGGCTCTTTTATGCAATACTGATGCAAATGCTGCCTTGATGTCAAGGGCAGTCACTTTCACTTCACGTCAATTGCAAATGTTACACCCTTGTTCAAAAGAGGGTGTAAAGTTAAGCCCAGCAACTACGGGCCAGTCAGTTTAACCTTGGCGATGGGGAGCATTGTGGGAATGAAATTTGGGACAAAATTGATAGCCACTTAGGCAAATAAGAGTTAATTAAGGAAAGCCGGCATGGATTTGTTAATGGAAAATTGTGTTTCATAAACTTGGGGTTTTTTGATTAACAGCAAAAGGTGATGAGGGTAATACTGTTAATGTAGTGTACATGGGCTTCCAAAAGGCATTTGATAAAGTGCTGCACAACAGGTTTGTGGGCAATAACTCATGCAATAAAAGAGATGTGGCAACATGGATATGAAATTGGCTGAGTGACAGGAAACAGACAGTCGTGGTTAATGGATATTTTTCGGACTGGAGGAAGGTTTGTAGTGCAGTTCCCCATGGATCGGTGTTAGGACCCTTGTTCTTCCTCATATATAGACTTAGACCTTGGTGTACAGGGCACAATTTCAAAATTTGCAGATGATATGAAACTTGGAAGCATTCTAAACTGAGAGGAGGATAGTGTAGAACTTCAAAAGGACATAGACAGATTGGTGGAATGGGTGGACAAGTGGGACAAATGGGAAGATGAAATTTAATGCAGAGAAGTGTGAAGTGATTTGTTTTGGTAGGAAGAATGTGGAGACACAATATAAAGGGTTCAATTCTAAAAGGGATGTAGGAGCAGAGGATCCGGGTTAAATGTGCATAAGTCATTGAAGGTGGCAAGATAGGTTGAGGGCGCGGTTCCTAAAGCATATAGCATTCTAGGCTTAATTGGGCCATAGAGTATAAAAAAAGGAGAGCGCAGAAAAGGTTCACAAAAATGGGCCCAGCTATGAGAAATTTCAGTTACATGGATACATTGGAAAAGTTGAGACCATTTTCCTTGGAGAAAAACAGCTGAGAGAAGGCTAGTGGTATACAAAATCATGAGGTGTCTGGGCAGACAAAACTGCTCCCACCAATGGAAGGTCTGAAAACAAGAGGGCACAGATTTAAGCTAATTGGCAAAAGAAGCAATTGTGACATGAGGAAAAACTTTTTCACGCAGCAAATGGTTAAGATCTGGAATGCACTGCTTGAGCTTGTGGAGGCAGGTTCAATCCAGGCATTCAAGTGGGCACTGGATTATTATCTGAAAAGGGAGAATATGCAGGGGAGAAGGCAGAGGAGTAGCAATAGGTAAACTGCTCTGACAGAGCCTGTGCAGATGCGATGAAACGAATGGCCTCCTTCTGTGCTGTAACAATTTTGTGATTCTGTGAAGTCAGAAATCTTTGTTGCTAAAATGCCAAGAGAACAAGTGTTCTATTCTTCAACACTGATAACATTGTTAATTTTCATGAATACAAAACGTACTTAAAACATTGAATCCCCCTCACTTATGACAGCCACATTTAAATCACCCAAAAAGCACTACTCATTTTCCATTTTCATTATACTTAAATACATAGTTGCTATATTAAGATCTACAAGCATTTTGGGCGAAACAAGCGTTTACTCATTAGTTAACTGCTTCAATCAATGCTACAAACGCATGAAATGTTGACTGTCATATATGCTTTGAGTTTTATGAGGGATTGCATGACTGATCCACCATTCCCCAATTCTTGTCAAAGCTGAGAGAAGATTAGAAGTGGAGGCCTGGTACCTTTCCACAATAACAGAGAGTTCAGTGATCCAATCGTCCTTCCACAATTCCTAGTGATCCACGTCACAGCAACTTTAGAAAAATCCTATGAACAACTTTTTCTTTCTCCTTATCTTCCCCATCACATATGACTCAGGATGCAGAGAGATCAACAGAGTTAATGTTTCAAGTCAAATATGACTCTACTTCAGAACAAAGAAAAGTCATATTCGACTTGAAATGTTAACTCTGTTTCTTTCTCCAGATGCTGCCAGGCCTGCTGAGTTTTTCCAGCACTTTGTTTTTACTTCAGATTTATAACAACTGCAATATTTTGCTTTTATTGCAGAGGGATCATGTTGGGGTGACAATTTGTTTTTTTTTTAAACCTATGAGGCAAGTGAGGAATCTGAAGCAAAGGCCTTTCATTACTTAAAACGGTAATAATCCTATCCACTATGATTATGTTTAAAACTTTTGTTGACAGATGTGGTTTTGAAAAAATCAAACTACAACACAGTTCATGGCAACACATGCTAATCTAATTCAGCAGTTTCACCTCTGAAAAATCAAACATAAACAGTGCAAAGTGATCAATTTAAAACAAAAAACTGGGGGTAGGTTAGAGTCCAATATCCAGCTTATGCAAGGAATTCACAATGCTGACCACCTATTACAAGTAGCCACATTACTCCATTTTTGGGCAAGGGTGATAAGGTGCCATTCAGGGCTGTAGAAAAAGCTTTGATCTCAATTTTGAGCTTGAAAGTAATAAAAAAAACATACAATTTTATACAGGTTACACAAGAACTCACCCATCTAATGTGCCCATGGGGAACTTCCACCCTGTCTCCCCAAAGATCTACAGGATTCAGTCACAGCATGTGGGTTTGTATTCATTTCTCCTCAATTTGAAAAGCACTCAATTGTTGTGTATTTCACATGAAGTCAGGGATTTGCAAAAAAGCTTGCATTTACATAGTCTATGAGCATAAAAAAGTTGTTTCACAAATAGACAAATGGAAATGAATGCAAGTCAGGGAAGGAGAGACTACAAAGGATGACCATAGACCTGGAAGTGATTGGACATGGGAAAAAAAACCTTCAGTTTGGGATTATCCTTGCCCTCAAGGTGGAAATTAAAAAGGTTCAAAATCCTGACATAATTGAACCAAAGCAGAGCAGCTGCAAAGGCTAAAATTAAGGTATCTTGTCACTGAAAGGAAGCCAATTCCAGACAAGAATATAATTCCTTCTCCATTAACTTTTTCCATAAAATTTACTTACCCTGATTTATCAAAACCTTTTCCTTCTTTATTACTGCAAGCAGATTTCCTATCCAGTTTCATTGTTCAACTATCTAGTTTTTTTTTGCTGGAAAAGTAGTGATGAAACAGCATGAAAACTGACTGTGAAATGCGAGTAGAGTATAGAGTATTCTCTCTGCAAATAACTACAAGCTTGTGAAAAAAATAGCAAAATGAGGCACATCAACACAGGAAGCCAAGAGTACACCAAAAATGAACCAGATTAAGAGAAATCATTGCTGCAGAAGCCCTGGTTATGATTGGATAGGCAGGTTTGGAACCATGTGAAAGCAGTTGCACAGAGTTGACAATCGAGGAGAGCTGTTAGAGGAGATAGGTTGTGGTCAACTGTGTCAAAGGTTACAGAATAGTCAACCAGAGGGATAGTGCACAATGGTCAATTCACAGGGGATGTCGTATTTGGAGTTTGAGACAGACATGTTTGGTGTGGTAATTTGCAAAGAGGCATCAAGGTTGAGTTTTTTTGGGGAGGATGGTGATGGTAATTTTGAAAGGCAGTGGGTCAGTATCTGAGGAGAGCCATTTACAATGTTGGCTAACTTGGAAGCATGTTGGGTGGACAGCAATTTAGTGGGAATTTGTGGACCTTAAAGAAAAACATTCAAGTGACTGCTGGGTTAAATGCAAAGGTAAGATAGAAGTAAGTTTAAAAAATTCAACAAAAGGTTATTGCCAATTTACTTTGATGAAATATTTTCCAAAATACAAGTTAACCTCGTTTCTCCTCATCAATCATGATCTCGGGGAAAAGCTGGTGAGCCACGACATATGCCCATCTGTAAAACAGCCAGAGAATGTGCGAAAGTACCTTTGTGAAGTAATACTTTCCTTCTCGTTACTGCACAATTCTACATACCTGCACTCTCTATTGCAATGCTGCTATATGGTGGAGGAGCAGCCTCAGCCCCAGATTCTGACACCTCCAATGGCTCTTCTTCATTCTGCAACTGTATCAACAAAAGACCAGACAAATTAAAACTCAGTTATCAAAGCAGATGTGTGAAATCTGAAATATTAATTTAAAAGCAAACTTCAGGAAACAACCCAAAAATGCTCCATCACCGAAGTCTGTTTTCATGACTCTCTCCTACCTCCAATGCAATGCTTTTTCACAGAATCATCTCTTTCTCGCCTCCCTAATCATCCACAATCATGTAATCTTAATGTACAGAAGGCTGTTCAGCCTATCAGTTTACTTGTACCAAGCCAAAAATAAATTTGCCCCCTCATATCCCCAAAAGGAAATGCAATATCAGACTGTCAATCAGTGCAGATATTCTACTTATATACAGGAAAAATATTTTTCTTATTGTTTCCATGCCTGAAGGCATTGATTCATTGCTGGGTTTCAGCTCCACTGAGGCTATTGGTGTTCTGTCATTCATGTGAAGCTTCATGGAGAGTGGGGAGGGAGAAAGAGATCACAGTCGAGTTGTCTCTCCTCATGCCAGAACAAGTGTCGAGATAGCGATCGGGAATGGAAGCCATGGCTCATTTTTCTCCTCTCCCAACCAAGGGTGCTGAGGCCAATTCTGGTTCTGTTCCAACTGCTAGGATTAAACCTGGTGTCTCCCAGGTCTGTATAGCTCAACTACTTACTGAACTATTAAGCCACCTGATGATTTTTTAATATAAATTAAGCATAATTCTTTAAATGATGTTCCTATTTTCTTCTTTGCATGGATCTTGTAGTCCACCTGTCTAAAATTTTCGACAAAATTGGTCTGACAAAGGCAGGTACTATTTGTGCCATATTTTTAAGCAAGGAATTTTGGAAGTCTGTTCAGACAGGAACTATTCTTGGAAATGTTCCTTAAATGTCATTTTTGACAAGAAAACAATAGAAATTTGGTCTCATCCAAGACAGATATGTGGAAGGTTAAGATCCCCAAGCTATGGAAAGAAGAAAATACAATTACAAATCTCATCTGATTTCAGACTGCTATGACATCCTGCACATCAGACAAATAGTTGGTGGAAGTCACAATCTAAGCTTACACTGCAAAAGTGGCCACTTAGACAAGGTACCAGAGACTGTACATGATTGTAATTATCAGCTTTACTAAAGATGGGGAAAGGCAGGGGGCAGAGAGACATTAACCGGCCATTTCTTGGCTACTAACAAATTCAGCGGAATCTTATTTTGGGAGCTCGAATGCAAGATATTTTAAAACATTTTTACTTATTGGTTCTCAGGATGTGGGCAATGCTGGCAAGGTTGCACTTATTGACAATCCCTAGTTACCCTGAGCTAACAGTTTCAAATCTTCTTGAAACAGTACAGTCCCTACGGTGATGATTGCTTCCACACAATGTGAGATAGACATTCAAAAACTTTGACCCAGCAACAGTGAAGAAATAGCAATATATATCCATGTCAGGATGATGTGCAATTTGGAATGAAAATTGGAGGTGATGGTGCTCCCATGAAGTTCTTTCTTCATTCTTCTTGGTGGTAGAGATCATGGGACTTTGAGGGCTGATTAAACTGTGCAGTGGACCCTGCAGATAATACATACTGCAGCTACAGTGCTTCCTGCAGATAATACATACTGCAGCCAGTGGTGAATTAAGACCAGTAGCAAGGAAGTTAATCAAGCAGATTGCTCAGTCTTGTCTCAGTTTTCTGGAAAGGATAAATTCTGCCACAAACATTAAAATCAGATTCATTCGACTTAAATTTTATACACACATAACAAAAATGTACATTTTTGCCTTTCATTGATAAAGTAAACTAATTTGTTTAAGAAGTAAACTTGTGCCAATTCTGGAGGCCCCCAAAATTGTCCAGGGTGCCAGATGTAATCATCTTGCAATTTCCTAGACAGACCCACATTAAATTATTTGGAACAATCCAATGTTGCTTAAAAAATATGTCAACTAAATGATTGAGAGATCCCAGCACAATGGTGAGTTAAAATAAGGGCATTCAGTACCACTCCAGTGGGTGTTTTATTTTAGTGGTAGCAGCTGGTGTGAAACAAATCCAGGAAGTACATCCTACCCTTTTTTTAGTGTTAAGATAATATCTATGAAAAGATTATTATGAAAAGATTAATGAATATTCAAACTATATTGTTCATATCCTATTCCTTGTTACAATACATTTACACAGCATACCTATAGCCAGATTATTCATTGGGACATAACTGTACAGTAAGTGATATTTTAAAGGTCATTCGGTACACAAGAGGGTGAGAGATGATCGGACAACTGAAAATTGTTCCTTGTATGCTCATGTGAAAAGTGACAGTAAAAATTTTTGAGCAAGTTTTATCAGTAGTTTTATCATGAAGAGAAATGTCCACATGCAATAATATCAGAGACTCCATTCTGAACACCCATTTAATACACAGCAATTAACTCGAGGATTATAAAAATAATAAGGTCAGTCCAAAAATACAGTAACTCATACAGAAGATTGACCGAATCTGAAAACATTTTGCTGTAATGTTACCTTATCTGCACTGTCCGTAATATTATGCAAATCCTTCCTTACACGTGTATGGGAAAATGTTAAGAAAACTAGAATGGGCAGATACAACTACTGTAAATAAAGCTGCACTTGCAGAACTGTACTTGTAACTATAGTGAAAACGTTGTTCTGCTTTTGGGTAATAAGCTGCCAGCAATATTAAATTCTCCAAGAGGCAAAAGCACATAAAATAAGCCACGGCCAATTCCAGGAAAAGTCAGGCAAGCTCCAGGAGACTATAGTTGCCATGACGCAAATTTGACCAACCACACAACCAAAGAAATACTGCCCCTCGGGGCAAGCGCCTCCCTCTGATGACTTGATTGACAACTTGCACAAGCAGCTTCATGCGGGGCAATTAACTGTGGCTTACTGGATATATAACATCATATTGTAAAATATAAGGGTGTACAGATGACATAGCATCATCAAGTTGCCCCAACCCATGCATGTCATGGTCAGCACTACCAATTAATATAAATTGTATCCTACAGCTTATCAGTATTCTATTTACAACACACTTGAGTAAATAATGAAAGGATCCGAACCTAAATATTAACCTATACAACCATACTATCTGTTCAAATTACAGTCTGCTTCTATAAACTACCCTTTATTATAATGCCATCTGTTCTCAACCAGGAGATTGCGTGCAAAAAAAGATCATGGAGGTGATTTTGCTCACACATGCATTAAATTTACACCTTCCAATTTCTTTACAATGTGACAGTGGAATGCCCTGGAGTCCTCAAACTATTTTTGCTGAACCATCTCAAATCACTAACAAATAACAAGAGATTGTGTGTCTAATGTTGTCTTATTTGGTAACAATTAGTACCTACCTTCATCTGGGTGGAGTGGGGGGGTGGTGGTGGGCAGCAGTGAGGTGCACAGGGTTTGCTCAGATCAAGTTAGTCCCAAGACAAATTGCTTGGTGATGGGAGGTTGCAACCAACCATCACCATGGCAAACTTAACAGCCCAAATCCAAGTCAGCAGCTCCACAATAACAAAAGGTGCTTTTGCTGATTCACCAGCCAAACTGGCTTATCAGCAAGGACATTTGGGAATTCTTCTCACTCAACAAGCCATAGAACCATTATTGCTGGGTCAATATATTGGATTCTCTACCTAACACTACCCTGGAAGCACTACCCAAAATAATTTGCATTTATTTGACATCTTTAATACCAATTAAACATCTGTGCACCACAAGACGGGCAAAGAAAAAATGGACACCAAGTGACAGATGGTTAGGAGAGATCACTAAGACCCTGTTCACGGAGATGAGTTTTAAGAATTGTCTTAAAGGAGGAAAGGCTGAGGAATCTAGAGAAAGACTTCCAAAGAGTGGAATAAATAAGATGTTGGATTCAGCAGAGGGGATGAAATTCCTCTTTCAAAGATGGAATCACCTTTCAAAGCAATGGCATGCATTCCAAAACAATTCTCAGTTGACGTGAAATGAGAACATAATCTTTCTCATGATGGCAATCACTACAGCTGAAAGAAACACAATGATGGTCTACCAAATTACATAACAAAATGTAAAGATGTATTTTTTTTAAACACCATGGACAATCAGCAAGTGGAAATATGGATCTCTCCTCAAAGGGAAGGCTAAATACCTTAGAACATTCTTGCATATATAACAATAAATTTGAAAGTTGGTTACCTATCAATATAGGCAGAGGGCCAATCCCTAATGGAGTAATGATTCTGGGAAGTAATTAGCTCAAGGGTAGAGGCACATATCTACCTTTCTGAAGTATAGTACATAGGAACAAAAGTAGGATTAATCGATATTAAGGAAAGGCAAAAATCCAAAACCTATGCAACTTATTTCACCGTATTTAATAATATACAGGAGTTTCCCCACCACAACAATTTGCATATTACCAGCAGGCTTTTGACAAAGGAAGCAGGTTTCTTCTTTGCTCTGAAACCTGCCCAAGTCACTTTTGCCTTTAACAGCAGCAGTTTCAGAGGAACACAACCAGTCACAAGTTTGCACCAAAGATGCAGAGTCAGCAGCACTTAAATGAATCATATGACTACTCTTTCCCTACCATATCTCTCTTGGAAACATAAATTGTGTTTCTATATAAAAGCTGACTGTCCTAAATGTCTATTGTTCTAAAACCCCTTGAATGGTGCTCAGAAATGAATTCTTCCCGAAGATTATTAGGCTGCCCGAGTAAACACTGTCAATAGTAAACTAAAGATTTTAAATGTAAATGTTTTAAAAGAGGACAGAGTTGTCCCATTTTGCCAAGTTCCACAGCTGAGGCATTTTGTCCACAAGTAATTATATGTCTGGAGCCAAAATAAATCATATTGTTTTCTATTCAACCCCAAAATAACATGCCTACTAAGATTTACAAGTTACAACAACTGCCTAAGATGGAATTCAGATATTTTATACATCTTATTTCACTTCATCACCTGCTTAATTAATGTGCACTGTTTTCTAAAAATGCATACAGAAGTTTTTTTTTTAGAAATGGAAATTCTACAGCAGGAACGGAGACATGCTAATACAGCTAAGTATATGGTAGGTGAGGGAATTAATAGATATCAATAAAAAACATTTATGTATGGTTTCAGGACAATTTTTGGTTGTACACAGCCAACTTGAATTTACATAGCACCATTAATGTGGTAAAACATCCCAAGGTATTTCTATAAAACATTTAAGTACAGTCACCAAATGTGTTATTAGGCCGAAGAGCATATTTACAGATACAACTGGGTTCAGGATTGTTTTCATTTGAATGTGGTCTCTGGTATCCACCCGTTACTGTCACAAACTAATATTGTTACATAACCGCCCTTACATTACTCAACACCCCGATGCTTTCCCTCAATATAAGTTTTCAGTAGGAGCAGCAGCCACTAATTCAAGTTTGATCCTCGCACTCAATAGGCAATCTGATCAGCTGTAAAGTATTTATGGTACTGCTGAATATTTATGGCACTAGTAAATAGTTATCCAATATTGCATCTCAGGCACAACTTGAGTTTTTTCTTTTTTAAAATCAGAAACAATGTCAATAAGTGTTATTTGGGAACCACCTCCCCACCCACCCCACCCCACCCCACCCCCAATCTAGAGATCAGTGTATCATTTTTTAAAAAAATGGATTCCCCTTTTCTCGTGTCTTTAATTAACCTCTGTTAGGGGACAGAGGGCATTAAATAGACCTTCAACATTAGCAGGAAAAGTTAAGGTAGATTTGCGACTGAGGAGTGCCAATTTGTAACCTAATTTCAAATAGGTCGCTCCCAAGAACACAACAGTTGGTGTGTTGGAAGGAGTTTGCAATTCCCGTCACGCTGTTTCCCACTGCCACACTCAACACTGCCATCATGTTGACAGCTTCCGCAATCCTTTGACCCAAGGTTGTCAACAGAATGAAGTGGGGGCTCTCAGAATTTCACCCAAGACCGAGAGGGATTGAAACCCCACTTCAAGATTGGAGGTTACGTTTCAAGAGAGTGACAAGGATCCAATCCAGGTGTCATTTTAAAACAAGATGTTGCGGCCGTCACTCCCAATGATGAAGACGGTCAGTCTCCGCAAACACTGCGTTGCTCAACACAGAAGGCAATTCCAATACGATTCACAAACCCGTTCCTTTTGCATGCAACACATCTTATTTTAAAAAGACGAAATGGTGTTGGTTTGATACCTATTATTTTATACCGATAACGGGATATTAGGGTAGCGGGATATTAAATCCGGTGCCACATCTCGCAAACCTGCCGTCAGTCAGGAGCGAGACAAACACTTGCGCCTTTTCCTCCCTGTCCATTTTTAATGGGGTGAGGCCTAAAGGACAACACCAAGCCTCGGCGTTTCCTGGCTATCGCCAGCCGAGCCGCCTGTTCACCTGCCCGGGGTTGCCCAGACCCACCCTCCCCGGGGAGCCGAGTGCGCGGCCACTCACCGCCTGATACCGGTTGCTGCTGTCCGCCATGGCGCAGGGAGCGAGCGAGTCTAGCTGCTGCGGATACCGGGAGGAGAAAGAGGGGGGAAAGGGGGAAGCGGGGCCGGCGGAGCTACCGCTGGATTTTTTTTCCCCTGGATTTTGCGGTCCGATCGCCAAATGGGTCACGTCGCAGCCGCACCGGATGTGAGTGCCCGAAATTGAGGGAAGCGAGAGGCAGGAGACAGCGCCGCCCAGCCCGGCAGCATCGCTACTGCAAGTGCTGGAGAGCATGGTGGGAGCCTCTACCAGACAACGCTGGTACTGCAAGTTTTGGAGAAACAAAAAATTTATTCGGCAATACCCCCACTCATCCTATCCTCAGTTTGCGTTCCATCTCGAACGCGCCACTCCAGACCTTATGACGGCCTTGGTCGGTCCTCCTCCTTCGTGCACTAAAAGGGCGTAGGGAACCACAGACTTCCATTGGATTGGTTCATGATTCTGCTTGGTAAAGTATTGCAGTGGGGTGCCATTGCTATCTGCAGTATGGCTGACTAGGTAAGTCTGCCACTCTTTACCATCTGCCATGAGGCGTATTTGGCAGGATTTAGACCATAAGACATAGGAGCAGAAGTGGGCCATTCAGCCCATCGAGTCTGCTCCTCCATTTAATGAGATCATGGCTGATCTGATAATCCTCAACTCCACTTTCCTGCCTTTTCCCCATAACCCTTGATTCCCTTACTGATTAAAAATCTGTCCACCTCAGCCATGAATATATTTAACAACCCAGCCTCTACAGCCCTCTGCGGTAAACAATTCCACAGATAGACTATCCTCAGAGAAGGAATTCCTCCTCATCTCTGTTTTAAGTGGGCACCCCCTTACTCTGAGATTATGCATTCTGGTATTAGACTCTTCCACAAGGGGAAACAACCTCGCAGCATCTACCCTGTCAAGCCCCCTAAGAATCTTATATGTTTCAATAAAGTCGCCTCTCATTCTTCTAAACTCCAATGAGTACAGGCTCAACCTATTCAACCTCTCCTCATGAGAAAATCCCTTCATACCCAGGATCAACCTAGTGAACCTTCTCTGGACTGCCTCCAATGCCAGTATATATTTCCTTAGATAAGGGGACCAAAATTGTTCACAGTATTCTAGGTGTGGTCTAACTAGTGTCTTGTATTTTAGTATTAGTTTTAGCAAGACTTCCCTATTTTTATACTCCACTCCCTTTGAAATAAAGGCCAACATTCCATTTGCCTTCCCTTTTACCTGTTGAACTTGTATGTTAGCTTTTTGGGATTCATGCACAAGGACTCCCAAATCCCTCTGTGCTGCAGCCTTCTGCAGTCTTTCTCCATTTAAATAATATTCAGCTCCTCTATTCTTCCTGCCAAAGTGCATAACCTCACATTTTCCCACATTATATTCCTTGTGCCAAGTTTTTGCCCACTCACTTAACCTGTCTATATCCCTCTGTAGACTCCCTGTGTCATCCTCACCATTTGCCTTCCCACCTATTTTTGTGTCATCCGCAAACTTGGCCATAGTACGTTCACTTCCCTCATCTAAGTCGTTAATATATATTGTAAGTAATTGAGGCCCCAGCACTAATCCCTGTGGCACTCCAGTATTTACAGGTTGCCATCCCGAAAATGTCCCCCTTATCCCAACTCTCTGTCTTCTATGAGTTAGCCAATCCTCTATCCATGCTAATATACATCCCCGAACACCATGAGCTCTTATCTTATTAAGTAGCCTTATGTGCGGTACCTTATCGAACGCCTTTTGGAAATCCAAATATATTACGCCTACTTGTCCCCCTTTATCCATCCTGCTTGTTACCTCCTCAAAGAATTCTAATAAATTTCTTAGGCATGATTTCCCCTTCATGAAGCCATGCTGACTCTGCTTGATTAGATTATGTATTTCTAAATGCTTTGCTATTGCTTCCTTCATAATAGACTCCAACATTTTCCCAATGACAGATGTTAAGCTAACTGGCCTATAGTTACATGTTTTTTGTCTTCCTCCCTTTTTGAATAAGGGTGTTACATTGATCTTTCTCCAATCCTCTGGGACTTTTCCAGAATCTAAGGATTCTTGGAAGATTACTACCAGTGCATCCACTATCTCTGTAGCTACTTCCTTTAATATCCTAGGATGCAACCCATCAGGTCCAGGGGACTTATTAGCCTTCAGCCCCATTAGTTTCCCTAGTACTTTTTCTCTAGTGATAGTTATTACATTTATTTTCTCATCCCCTTTTGTCCCATGTTTATTTAGTATTTTTGGAAAGCTATTGGTGTCTTGTACCGTGAACACTGAAGCAAAGTATTTGTTCAACTCAGCAGGTCTGACAACATCTGTGGAAAGGAAGACAGAGTTAACGTTTCGCATCCATATGACTCTTCATCAGAACTAAAGAGGAATAAGAAATGTGGTGAAATATAAACTGTTTAAGGGGGATGGGACAAGTGGAGCTGGATAGGGTATCACTGGCCCTCTATCCAGCTCCACCTGTCCCACCCCCCCTTAAGCAACTTATATTTCACCACATTTCTTACTCCTCTTTAGTTCTGATGAAGAGTCATATGGACTTGAAATGTTAACTCTGTCTTCCTTTCCACAGATGCTGTCAGACCTGCTGAGTTTTTCCAGCAATTTTTGTTTTTGTTTCAGATTTCCAGCATCCGAGGTATTTTGCTTTTATTTATTCAACTCCTCTGCCACTTCCCCATTATTATTTCCCCAGCCTCATTCTCATTTACAGGCTGATAATCAACCTGTTTGGCCACATCATGTACACACCTTTATAGCCATCAAGTCTTGAATCCAGAGCTTCTGACCTAGAGGTAGGGACACTACCACTATGCCACAAGACCTCCCTCTCTTGGTTGGTACATAAGCAAAAGGACTGAATTCCAGAGGTGAGGTGAGAGTGACTGCCTTTGACATCAAGGCAGCATTTGACTAAATGTGGTTTAAAAAACCTTAATAAAATTGACATTATTGGGAATTAGGGGATAAATCTACACTGGCAGGAGTCGTACCTAGGTGTTTATGGTTGTTAGAGGCCAATCATCTCAGCCTCAGGATATTGCTACAGGATTTCCCTTGGACAATGTCCTAGGCCCAGCCATCTTCAGAAGCTTCATCAATGACCTTCCGTCCATCATGAGATCAAAAGTAGGGGTGTTTACTGATGATTGCACAGCGTTCAGTACGATTTACAATTGCTCAGAAACTGAAATTTGCCTTGCCCATATGTAGCAAGGCCTAGACAACATTAAGGCTTAGGCTGATAAGGGGCAAATAATATTTATAACAACTAGGTAATGGGTAACAATCATTTGAGTGACAGAGTACAAAGAATTAGAGTGCCAGGTGTGGTTCAGCTGGTAGCACTGGTGCCTCTGAATCACAAGGTCATGGGTCCAAATCCCACTCTGGGACTTGAATACAAAAATCATTGCTGACATGCTAGTGCAGTACTGAGGGCGTCCTGACCAATATTTATCAGTAACACAAAAAACACATTATCTACTCTTTATCACATTGCTGTCTTTGAGAGTTTGCTGTATGCAAATTGGCTGCTGAGTTTCTTACAAAACGAACTGCAATTCAAAAGTACTTCATTGACAGTAAAGGGGTCCTAGTGTTGATGTCATGAAAGACATTATATCAATTCAAATATTTCTTTTTTTCTCTAAAGAGAATCTAACCGTCTATCCTTGACCTTCAATAGTATTACCATCATTGAATTCCACACCCTCAACATACTGGGGGTCACCATTGACCAGAAACTTAATTGAACCAGCCATATAAAGTCATAGAGTTATACAGCACAAAAACAGGCCCTTCGTCCCATCATGTCCGTGCCGGCCATCAAGCACCTGTCCATTCTAATCCCATTTTCCAGCACTTGGCCCGTAGCCCTGTATACTATGGCATTTCAAGTGCTCATCTAAATACTTCTTAAATGTTGTGAGAGTTCCTGCCTCTACCACCCCCTCAGGCAGTGTGTTCCAGATTTCAACCACCCTCTGGGTGAAAAATTTTTTCCTCTAAACCTCCTGCCCCTTACCTTAAACCTATGCCTCCTGGTTATCGACACCTCCGCTAAGGAGAAAAGTTTCTTCCTATCTACCCTATCTATGCCCCTCATAATTTTGTATAACTCTATCAGGTCCCCCCTCAGCCTTTTCTGTTCTAAGGAAAACAACCCTAGCCTATCCAGTCTATCTTCTAGCTGAAACGCTTCAGCCCAGGCAACATCCTGGTGAATCTCCTCTGCATCCTCTCCAAATACTGTGTACACAAGAGTAGGCCAAAAGCAGGATATTCTGCAAGAAGTAATTCATCTCCTGACTCCCTAAAGCCTTCCATCATCAACAAAGCATCAGGAATGTGATTAAAAAGTTTCCACTTGCCTGGATGAGCGCAGCTCCAACAACATTTGAGAAACTTGACACCATCCAGGACAAAGCAACCTGCTTGATCGCCATGGAATGGTCCATCTCTTTCAGCATTCATTGTCTCTCTACCAGTGCACCATGGTAGCATTGTGTACCATCTACAAGATACATTGCACCGACTTGCCATGGCTTCTTTGACAACACCTTCACTCCCTGACTTCTACTGCCTAGAAGAAAAAGGACAGCAGGTGCAGGGAAACATCAACCCCGGCAAGTTCTCCTCCAAGTCACACACAATCTTGACTTGGAAATATATTGCCATTCCTTCATTTTTGCTGAGTCAATATCCTAGAACTCCCTATCTAAAAGCACTAACAGAGAGTGTACCTACACCACACAGACTTCAGCAATTCAAGAAAGCAGGTCACCACCATTTTCTTAAGGGCAATTAGGGATGGGCAATAAATACTGGTCTAAGTGAAAGGATAAGATAAGGCAGCAGTAGGCCATATAGCCCCTTGAGCCCGCTCCATCATTTAGCAAGATTGTGTTTGATCTTCTACACCAACTCCAATTCACCACGCAATCCCGATATTCCTCGAATTCCTTAGAATCCAAAAACCTATCAATCTCAGCCTTGAATATCCTTAATGACTGAGCATCCATGGCCTTCTGTGGTAGTGAATTCTAAATATTCACAGCCCTCTGAGCAAAGAAATGTACCTGCATCTCAGTCCAAACTGGCCACCCCCTTATCCTAAGACTATGACCCCTAGTTCTAGACTCTCTAGTCAGGGGAAATAGCCTCTCAGCATCTACCCTGTCAAATCTTTTTGGGATCTTATATGTTTCAATGAAATCATGTCCCATTCTTCTGAACCCCAAAGAATATAGGCCTATTCTAATCAATCTCTCCTCGTAGGTCAACCCTCCGATCTCAGGAATCAATCTAGTGAAACTTTGTCACAGTGCTCTAAGGCAAGTATATCCTTGCTTAGTTAGGGCGACCAAAACTGTACATAGTGCTCCAGGTGTGTTCTCACCAAAGCTGAGTACAATTGCAGCACGACTTCCTTAGTCTTGCATTCCAACCCACTTGCAATAAAGTCCGACATACCATTTGTCTTCCTAATTGCTTGCTGTATCTGCACGTTAACTTTCTATGTTTCCTGTGCAAGGATACCCAAATCCCTCTGAACACCAACATTTAAGTTTCTCACTATTGGAAATATATTCTGTTTTTTTATTTCTTCATATCAAAGTGATTAATTTCACATTTGCCCACATTATTAGGAGATGGTGGTATAGTAGTAATGTCACCAGCCTCGTAACCAGAGGCACAGGTTAATGCTTTATGGACACAGGTTCAAATCCTACCTTAGCAACTGTTGGGATTTACATTCAATTAATAGAAAAAATCTGGAATTAGACTAGTCTCTGTAAACATAAATGTGAAACTATCATTGATTGATATAATCCCTAATATCCTTTAGGGAAGGAAATCTGTCATCTTTACCTAGTCTGGCTTATATGCAACTTCAGATCCACAGCAATGTGGTTGACTCTTAACTGCACTCTGAAATGGCCAAGCAAGCCATTCAGTTCAAGGGCAATTAGGAATAGGCAACAAATGCTGGCCTAGACAGTGATGTCCACATCCCATGAAAGAATAAAGAGAATGTAATTATGTTCTATCTGCAACCCTCTTGCCTACTTTGTGTCTTCCTCACAGAGGGCACAGGAGTTGGGAGAGTATCCTCAGCTAGAGAACACTGGTATTGAAAATGTTACTGGGCATATAGGAGATCAGGGTGTGGTGGGGACAGTCTCTACCAGGCAACATAGGTACTGCATAAGGTACATAGGGCTGGATTTTACCACCATGTCATCGTGCTAGTGGTGGGGAAGGTGGCAAACAGCCTTCCTAGCCAAAGCCTAGTTAAGCCACTTAAGTGGCCAATTAAAAGCTGGTTCCCATCTCTGCTGGTATTTTACCTGCAGCGATAGCAGTGGGGGGTGCTTCTGCCACATAGGGGATCACCATGTAAACCCATTTGGACACTCTTTGCTCAAGGAAGGGCCTCCTTGGTGGCAGCAGCTGCGCCCAAAGTATTTAAAGATGAGATTTCAAATCAGGCTCTGTAAAATATCATTGTAAGCCTGTTGCTTGAATTCTTTTCTAAAGTGAAGGGGTTTATACTTGAGGTTCAGTTTAGCAGCTGTGATGGCTTGTGAGGCTGAATAGTTAGAGTTTTCCTTTGTAGGTGGACTCGATAGGCATAGCAGATGTTGGTGTCAGACCTCGCCATTCCTCACACCTGTCTCGATGGGGCCTGCCTGAGTGGCCCTCCCCTGGACCCCACTTACTTGGTTGTCAGGGCCCACATCCATCGGTACGCTTTCCTCCTCCAGGTGCAGCTCCAGTAGTGGCCACCACTCTTGGGGGTGGGTGCTTGTCCTTAATAGGGACGGCCCCCTTGGCAGATGCCGCTGACGTGATGTAGCCCTTGATCCCACTGATCACTGAAGTGGGGGCATCAGCGGGACCCGTACCGCACTAAATTCTAGCCATAGGCTACAACACAGAAACAGGCCATTCAACCTGATTGGCCTGATTGGAACATTTACGATCCTCCTCACTTCTCCCTTGTGTATTATTCCTTTAAATGCTCCTATGTTATTTGCCTAACTACTCCTTGTGATAGTACATTCCATATTATTCCCACTCACCAGGATTTCTCCTGAAATTTCTCCTGCATTCCCCATTTGAATTATTAGTAATTGTGTTATACATATAACCTCCAGCGTTGGACTCCCCAAACAAATGGAAATACTTTCTCTACGTCTACCCTATCAAACCCTTTCATAATCTTAAAGGCCTATGTCTGGTCACTCCTCAGGCTTCTCTTTCCGAGAGAAAAGACCCCACTTTGTTCAACTTTTCCTGTTAAGTATATCCTCTCAGTTCTGGTATCATCCTTGTGAGCCATTATCGCACCTTCCCCAATATCACTATATTCTTTTTACAAAATGTACACCAGAACTGTGCACATTACTTCTCTACTTTTCAATTCTATCTCTCTAGAAATGAACACCAGTTCTTAGTTTGCTAATTTCATGGACTTACTACCCTGCATCACTACTTTTAATGATTTGTTTTTCTGTACCACAGGTGTTAGAGGGCATAGGGAGAGCCAGGCAGTTGTCATGAAAAGACAATTGCAGCCACAAATTACTTACGGGCAGATTGAACTTTTTAAGGAAGACTTTTGTGTTTTTAAAGAAATACAAGCAGGGAAACTGAGCAAAAGGTGGCTGATAATGTAAAGTGACCACATTCTGGAATATTCCTATGTGGATTATACTGACAGTCCTGTCCTGAGAGAATATGGAATGTCACACCTATCTTGGCCTTCTTCAAGCAGAGACACTTGAAAGGGAGATAAAAAAGATGCAGAAGACTGAACTTGAATCTCCTGTAGTTGCGGAGACAAAGGACTGATTTGCACATCTCTGCAGTTCCACCTCCTGTGGATTTATATCCCAGAATGTGTAACTAGTTCTGAGACGGATGCATGACAACTATTTCCTCTCCTGGAATATACAGGAAAAAATGAGTTTAAAAGCTAGTTGCAAAGCTGATCATGCTGGTATGTGACTGTGTGTAACAGCAAGCAGAAGAGCAAGCTTGTCACCCTCCTGCAGCTTGCAGGTGAAAGATCTCCCTCTCTCTCTGTCGCTGGAGGCAAAGCTCAGCAGAAGTCACAACCAAAAGGAAATGGGACAGACTTTCAGCCACCCTGCAGAACCAAGTATCTCCAAACTAACTGCGAAACTGCCAAAATCAGCTCTACCAGAATCACCCAACTCAATGGCTGCAACGTACTGCCATCTACGCCTCACAGACAGGCTAAAGACTCATCTGTTTTTTTTTTGCTTTTATTTGGACTCTTAACTTCTCATTTCTGATCTGTGTCTATGTGTGTTACGTTTTAATTATTTTTCTCAGGTTTTAGTAACTAATAAGCTTGCTCTGTCTTTGACTCAAGAAAGCCTGGTTAAATTGGCTCCTTCTAAAAATAAATACATTTGGACTGGGAGAAAATATCCGTGGGGGAAGGGATCCCTTTTAAATCAACCTTGTTGTGGCCAACCGAGGAGGTTGAATAAAGAAGGGGAGCCAGCTCATTCCTCCTCACCTGGGAGCATCACAACATTGGGGTCCCATTCAGTAAGTTAACTAATTGGGGGACCCCGCCCAGGGACCAGTTGTAACACAGTGTAGATCCTGTGAGCATTGGAGGACATGGCAGAACCAATGAGGGCGGCAGGGGGAGAGGTGGAATTTGAAGGAAGATGGGGTGATGCAGAACTGCCTCTAAAAGACTGTGGAACTTAGGAAAATAGAAACATGAGAATCAGGAGTAGGCCCTCGAGCCTGCTCTACCATCCAGTTGGATAACGACTGATCTTAACTCTATCCTTGGTTCCATATTCCTTAATACTCATACCTAACAAAAATCTGTCAATCTCACTCTTGGCATTTTCAATTGACACAACCTCCACACCTTGGTGAGAGAGAGTTCCAGATTTCCACGACCCTTTGTGAGAAAAATGCTTCCTGAATGCACCCCTGAACAGCCTAGCTCTAATTTTGTTATGCCCTATGTCTGGATTCCAGCACCAGAGGGAATAATTTTTCTCTGTTAATCCTATCAAATCCTTTAATAATCTTAAACACCTCAATTAGGTCACCTGCTAAGCTTCTATATTCAAGGAAATAAGTACCGAGTCTGTGCAACGTCACCATAATTTAACTCTTTTAGTCCCAGTATCATTCTGGTGACTCTGCACTGCAAGACCAAAATATTCTTGACGTGCAGTGGCCAAAATCCAACAGAGTACTCCAGATGGGGTCTAACCCGAGCTCTGTATCGGGGTAACTTAACTTTCACCCCTGCATATATTAACTAGTCCCCCTAAAATGTAGTAAGCAATGAGAAAGATCGTAACAGATTTTAGAAGGAGACAGACTGGTGAAATGAGCGGGCACTTGGCAGATGAAATTTAATGCAGAGAACTGTAAAGTGATACATTTTGATAAGAAAATAAGGAGGCACAATATGAAGTACATGATACAATTAGATGCCTGGGGAGGTATATAGACAAACCATTGAAGGTGGCAAGACAAGTTGAAAAGACTTTTTCAAAAGTAGCTAGGTACATAGTGTGCAAAAGGGTGTTCTGTTAACCTTTTATAAGACACTAGCTAGACCTCAGCTGGAACATTGTGGCCCACAACTTCCAAGCACCAGGGCGTTGTACCTGGGGAGTACCCCAAAGATAGGCTGGGGGCCCCCCCTTCCCCACAGAGGTCCCCACATGAGGATTGCATGGCAATTGCCCAGGAAGTTCAAACTTCCATTCGGCGATTGCCCTGCCCTGGGAACCATCCGAACTCTGATTTCAATCTCAAAATTGAGATGTTTCCGACTGTCTTACAGTAACAGTTATCCAGAAGAAATTGGAAGAATTAAAATCACATCTAACTCCCGGGTAACTACCGTATTGACCATCCCCACCCCCCCGCCCCGTCCCCCGCCCCCCCACCAAACCGGACCCCGTCACTACTCCCCCACGACCCCCTACCCCCCCAACTAACCCCATTGAACCCCTCCGACTATCCCCCAAGCCCCCAACTAACCCCCACCCTCCCACAACTACCCCTCGAGCCCCCACAGGACTTCCCCGAAACCCTTGATCTCCCAAGGGAGCCCCCGACTACCCTTCCACACCCTGATAGCCCTCCCCATCCCCCAACTGCCCTCTCCACCCTCTGACTATCCCCCAAGCCCCAACCACCTTCCCCACCCCTCCCTGATCATACCCCCACTCCCTGACTAGCCCCCATCTCCTGACTGCCCTCCACACCCCTGTCTATCCTCCTTACCCCCCAACTGACCCCCACCCCCCAACTGACCACCTGAGCCCCCCTACTGACCAATCCCGCACTGATCACCCCCTGACCCTCCCGCCTCGCCAACGCACCCTACCTCCCCACCACGCCCCACCACCAAGCCCCCTGCCCAAATCCTGTCCACTTTACCTTACACTTGCTGCCTCCCTGGTTACTCAAAGTGGCTGCACTTTTAAACCTACCTGCTTTATGGCAGCTGGTGCTATAAAAAAGGCGGTGTGTCTTCCTTACCTCCTACCCAGCTGCCCTCGACACAAAGTCTCGGGAATCCACTGCACTGCCCTTTCTCACCTGGCCCGATTTGGAAGGTCAGGTAAGAAAGGAGCTGTTGCATTTCAGGGTAAGTAACTTGGAGCAGACTACGACTGTTATTGCCGCTCTATGGATGTTACGGCCCTGTGTTCCATTGTGGGCACTGCACTTTAGGAAAGATGTCAAGGTCTTGGAGAGGATGTACAAGAGACCTACTAGAATGGTACCAGGGGTGAGGGACTCAAGTTATACGGAGAGACTGAAGAAACTGGGATGTCCTCCTTACAGCAGAGAAGTAGATTTGATATATATCGGTTCAAAATCATGACTGATTTTAATGTAGTAAATAGGCAGAAATTTTCGAGTGTCAGAAGGTCAGTAACCAGAGGACACAGGTTTAAGGTGATTGGCAATAGGACCAGCGGAGGCATAAGGACATTTTTTTTTGCATAGAATGTTGTATTGGTCTGGAATGCACCGCCTAAAAGCATGTTGGACTCAGATTCAACATTCAAAAGAGAACAGAATAAATATGTGAAAGGAAAAAAATGACATGGCCATGTAGAAATAGAAAACGAGTGGGTTTATCTGGATAGTTTTAACAAAGGGCTGCCTCAGGCAAGATGGGTTGAATGGCCTCTTTGTTGTATGATTATTTTAGTCTTTTAAATTATTTTTGAATGTTTGCCTAGTTTTGTGTTCTCTGTATTTGGACCCCTAAATTTCTCTGCTCATCGACAGTTTCTAGCTTCTCACTAGTTAGAAAATGCTCTGATCAATATTCCTTAGGTCCTTACTGGATGACCGCACACTTTCCCACAGTGAACTCCATCTGCCACAGTTTTAGAAGGTTTACTAAGCTAATACCAGGAATGGGCAGGTTGTCTTATGAGGAAAGGCTGGACAGGTTAGGCTTGTATCCACTGGAATTTAGAAGGGTAAGAGGCTACTTAATTGAAACCTTTAAATCCTTAGGGGTCTTGACAGGGTGGATGTGGAGAGGATGTTTCCTCTTGTGGGAGAGGATGTTTCCTCTTGTGGGAGAATCTTGAACTAGGGGTCACTGTTTAAAAATAAGGAGTTGCTCATTTAAGACAGAGATGAGGAGACATTTTTTCTCTCAGAGGGTTGTGAGTCTTTGCAACTCTTCCTCAAAAGATGGTGGAAGCAGGGCTAGATAGATTCTTGATTTACAAGGGGGTGAAAGGTTATCGGCTGTAGGCAGGAATGTTGAGTTGAGGTTACATTCAGATCAGCCTTGATTTTATTGAATGGCAGAGTAAGCTCAAGGAGCCTAGTGGCTTACTCCTGTTCCTAATTCATATGTTCGTATGTTTTTCCCACTCAATTAATTTATTAATGTCTCTTTGCAACTGTCTGCTCTCATATACTGTACACTCTTTACTGTGCCACCTAACTTGGGATCAAGACCAAACTTAGATTTATGGCTTCACCACTTCTTCAACTAAGTCATTTATAATTTGTAAAAAGCTGATACCTGAGTACGGATCCCCAGGGTACACGAATAGTCACATCCTGACAATTTGAGTATATCCCCATTATTCCTACTCTCTGTCTCCTAGCTCCTCACTAATTCCGTATCCAATAGGTTGCCTCCAATTATATACTCTCACTTTTGTTAACAGTCTCTTATGTGGAACCTTATTGAATGGCTCCTCCAAGTACATAGACATGCCCTTATCTACCATGTTTGTTACCTGTTCAAAAAATCCAAGTAGGTTCATTTGACATGACTTACACTTTACAAATCTATGGTGACTCTCCCTGATCAACTCATAATTGTCCAGATGCTCAGTCACTCTCTCCCAGTGCAGATGCTTCAAATTTAGGGGGCATGCCGAGTAGCATTTGCCAGAGAGCGTAGATACTGCATGTAGTAATTATAGTTTTGATAAACGTAGGACTGTAGCTTTAAGAATAATCCTGTTGTCATGAAGAGATTAATGTGTGTTTGTGTGTGTGTGTGTGTGTGTGTGGCCAAGCAATGTGTTTACATTTTTTTCAGCTTACTAATAAAATTGGTGGGATGAAAGGATGTTATTGTTAGAAGAGGTAAATTTAAAAACCCAGCGATACAATGGAAAATTTACATATGTATAAAGGAGAAAGGAGATAGTATGTAAAGGAGAGGCATTTTAAGATCCAACAAGTGTGAGAAGCCTCAAGCTGCTGTCTGCAAGGAACCAGAGCTGAAAGAAACCCATTTTGAATGCGACTGTTCAGGTTGTGCTTTGCCAGCTGTTTAAACCTATAAGATTTACTGTTGCCTTAACAGGGGTGTAACTGAGAGTCAGATTAATTAGGGGGTATTTGTAGTTATCATAGTAGTAATTTTGTAGACATAGTATGTGTAAGTGTTTACAATCTTTCTTGTATTAATAAATGTTTAATTTGGTTTTATAAATGCCCTCTTGAGACTCGGTGGTCTGATTACTACTGAATTCAAAGCCTGCATTTCAAGACATACAAATTGCAAAAATGGATTATGACAGTTGTTTCAAGTTTCCCTCTGGGATTTGGACAACTCAGCCTTTACCATCGGCTGTGTCATAACATTGTGTTGTAGGGTCACATGATCTATGTAAACCAATCAGTTTGTAGCACAGGGAACCTGTAGAAGAGAGTTCTTCCTTAGTTATAAGAGTTACATGGAGCTGCTGCTGCTGTCTTGTAAATAAAGCTCAATGTTTCTACCAAGAAAAGTTGCCTGGAAAATCAACTCTATAATAAGCTGGTGACGAGGATAAATCAGACATGGTGCTGTCCCTTGCCCAGTGATCGTGAACATCTAAGATAATTAAAAGAAAGGAAGATATACTCATCCAAGATGCCACAGTTTGGCAGAATCAATCCCTTTGAGCCAGCCACAGATGACTGGTCTATATGCAGAATGCCTTGAGTTCTACTTTCAAGTCAACGAAATCACAGGGAAGGAAATGTGGAGAGTGATTCTCCTAAATATTTGTGGAAGCAAGACCAGTGTTATATGCTCTGAGAGAGAAGGTTGACACTGAGCTGAACTGGCTAGAGAGATTGTGTGCCATAATAGCAGTTCAGTTCTCAGAGTGGGCAGTACCTATAGTCCCTGTCTTAAAACCAGATCAGACCATCCGGATCTGTGGGGACTATAAACTAATGGTCAACAAAGCAGCCAAACAGGCCAGGTACCCTATTCCCAAGGTTAAAGACCACTATGCTAAACTAGTAGGAGGGACAACGTATACAAAACTTGATATGAGTTACACATATCAGCAACTGAAATTGGATGATGCCTCCAGAGATTTTGTGACCATAAACACCCATAATGGGTTATATCAATACACATGCCTGCCCTTCGGTGTTTCTTTGGCCTGTGCCATTTTCCAGAGGATGATGGAGAGCTTGCTACAAGGATTACCTCAAGTTGTGGTTTACCTGGATGATGTACTAATAACTGCATTCATAGAAATGGAACACTTGGTTAATCTGGAGGAAGTCCTGAAATGATTTCTAGAAGCAGGAGTGTGCCTAAAGAAGGAAAAATGTACTCTTCTGGCAAATGAAGTAATTTATTTGGACCACCAGGTAGATGCCCAGAGAAGGTTAAAGCTATCAGAGAAACACCTTCAGCTAAGAATGTTTCTGAATTTAAATCATTTTTAAGGATTTCTATCAAATTTACCAACAGTTCTAGCCACTCTACAATCACTGCTGAAGAAAAACCAGCGTTGGATTTGGAAGTCACCCTAGGAAGAAACCTTCATGAAAGTCAAACAGCTCTTGCACTCTTCAAATTGTTGGTACACTACAAGCTGACAAAGGAATTGGTGCTAACCTGGTCCCCCTATGGAGTAGGAGCAGTACTGTCTCACAAGATGGACGATGGTGCAGTGAGGCCAATAGGCTATGTATCCAGGACACTTAACGCAGCTGACAAAGGATATTCACAAATTGAAAAAGAAGGCCTGTTGATTATTTTTGGTGTAAAAAATTCCACGAATACTTGCAGGGGCAGCACTTCACGATCGTATCAGACCACGAACCACTTTCGGGTCTGTTTAGCTAGGCTATCACTCCCATAGCTTCTGCATGAATTCAAAGATGGGACCTAATTTTAGCAGCATATGAATACACTTTCGTGCAGGGACCAGGGATTCATATAGCCAATGCCGATGCCCTAAGTCGCCTTCCTTTGCAAGAGAACAATGAACATGTCCCAATTCCCCAAGAGATCATATTACTGATGAATTCCTGATGATCCTGGATTCCTCACCAGTCTGTGCCGGGTAGATAAGAAACCGGACGAATCATGATCCAGTCCTGTCTCGAGTGAGAAACCAAGTCTGAAATGGATGGTCCCAGGAACCAGTCCCTGCTGAATTGAAGCCACTTTTCAACCGAAGAAACAAAATGAGCAGTCATGATAGTATCCTATTATGGAGTGCGCGAGCAGTAGTTCCTTCACAAAGAAGGGAACCTCTCTTCGTAGAGCTACACGGTGCCCATCCAGGAATTTCAAGAATGAAGATGATCGCACGAAGTTATCTTTGGTGGCCGGGAATGGATGACGATATTCAGATGATGGTTAAACACTGTATGCAACGTCAACAGCTACAGAAGTTGCCAGTGGCAGCCCCATTACACCCATGGGAGTGGCCTGGTAGGCCCTGGGTGAGATTGCACATGGATTACGCCAATCCTTTCCTTGGAACCATGTTTCTACTGATTATAGATGCTCATTCCAAATGGTTAGGCATTTATGAGGTTAAGTCGCCAATGTCAGGCGTTGCTATAGAAAAGTTACACCAAGCTTTTCAATCCATGGATTGCCAGAAGTAGTAGTCTCAAATAATGGTACTGCATTTACCAGCGCTGAATTTCAAAGATTTGTCAGCCTAAATGGTATCAACCATTTGAAAGCTGCACCATACCATCAGTCACTTAATGGACTGGCAGAAAGAGCAGTACAAACTTTTAAGGCAGGAACTAAAAAATTACTAGGTGAATCATTGGAAATTAAACTTGGTCATTTCCTATTTCACTACAGAACAATCCCCCCCCCTCCCCACCCCACCACTACGAAAGGTGCAACACCTGCGGAGTTACTGATGAGGCGCCGTCTTCAAACAAGACTAAGCCTGAAACTTCCCAATTTGGAGGGGAAGGTGGAGAAAAATCAAGGGAACCAAAAAGCGACTCATGATTTGCATAGTCATGAGTTGAATTTACTGTTGGTGAAGCAGTATATGTAAGGAATTTCGATGGAGAACTGAAGTGGTTATCTGGTAAAGTAAGCTCTGTGACCAGACCATTATAGAATTGGAGGGCTGGATCATCCATAAGCACATGGATCATTTAAGAAGAAGGGAGATATCCCAACAAAATGATGTACAACCTGTAACCATTGTTGAACCTGGGGTTCCTGTTGAAGTTGTTCTACCAAGGCTAGACGTGCCAGATGTCTCTGTCAGAGTGGATGCCACTGAACTGCCTGTGCCTAATAAGCTACCTGATGTTATTGCGGTTCCAGAGAATGTGATTCCTGCCAAAGATTTGGAAGTCGTGGAGCTATGACAGTCCGCATGAATCAGGAAATCACCTGAAAGACTGAATTTATAATTTCATGACCTGTGTAAATATTGTATTGTCATGAGATAAATATCCTTGTAAATACAAAATGTACAGAAAAGTTAAAGGGGGAGGAATGTTATAATTATAGTTTTGATAAATGTAGGACTGTAATTTTAAGAATAATCCTGTGTTGTAGGATCACATGATCTGTCTAAACCAATCAGTTTGTAGAGTGGGGAACCTCTAGGAGAGAGTTCTTCTTTAGTTATAGCGTTAGATGCACACTTGTAGCTGCTGCTGCAGTCTTGTAGATAAAGTTCAATGTTTCCACCAAGAAAAGTTGAGTGGAAAATCAACTCTATAACACTGCAAGTGTTAGAGGCATGGGGAGCCTGATCGAACAGTGTGGTTTTGAGTTCCTATGACATGGAAAGAAACCCAGCACAGTATATATATTTTTTTAAATTTCAGCCTTATTGCCTACTAACAGTCTCACATCACACCTAGGACTGTTCAGATACATTTCAAAGGGAACTTAATAAGCCAACCTTGCTAATGGAGTCAGTGGGTCTGCTGAGACAATGGCTTCCCAAATTCCAGACCCTCAACATAGATGGTACCTATTTCAACAACTAATGACGGAGACATCATCAGTACTGAAACCAAAGCCAATTCCAAACACTGGATAAACATTCCTTTTGAAATCATTGTGGAGAAGGAAGGTCACATGATCCAATCCTCCAACCTTTTGGACAGTTTAATATCACATCTCTGGTCTTCACAGCCAGACTGCTGTTTTAGCATCAACTGGCCAGTACTCCAGCAGCAAGGCTAGGTAAGCAGTCTTAACTCCACAAAGCCTGCTTGATCCTAAAAGTCTCTGATCAATGCCTGCCAAGTGGTCTAAACACAGAAAAGCCCACCCTGCAGCAGCATCATTTGTTTCAAGGATTTTTGTATCATTTAACCATCCAGAAACACATCAGAACGGAACCGCACCATGAAGGAAAGACCATCTGGACTCTGAATTTGGACTCTGGAACTCACGTGAATTAATGTTCATTTTCTGTGGTCCTTGTATTGTAAAACGTCTTTCCTCTATCTCCCTTTACTTTGTGCTTATGCAGAGGGGGACATTGTGGACATTCCTTTTTCCGCAGGTTGAATGTGTAAAGTAGACTAACCTTTTGAGATAATCCTAACTTGAATTTGCTTTGGATTATTAGTAAACATGGATCAAAAGAAAACTGATGTATTGGGAAAACATGCCACCACCTATTCTTTTAAAAACTAATTCACATCTTTTGCTTATGGACAGGTGGTAAGAGGAAATCAGTACAGGCTGTCTGTCCATCTCCTGTCCATAACAGTAGGTAATGTACATTTTACAGTACATCGAGCTACCATCATAGAGCCTCTTGCAAAATAAGGCCCTTTTTTCAAAGGATTCAGAAATAATTGTTCAAAGAATCACAGAATTCTTACAGTGCAGAAGGAGGCCATTTGGCCCATCGTGTCAGCACTGGATCTCCAAATGAGCAATTCACTTTGTGCAGGGCTATAGGGACAAGGCAGAGGAATGGCACTTTGTTCATTTTCAGATTTTTAAAATTCATTCCTGGGATGTGGATGTTGCTGGTGAGGCCATCATTTATTGCCCATCCCTAATTGCCTTGAGAAGGTGGTGGTGAGCTGCCTTCTTGAACCGCTGCAGTCCACGTGGTGTAGGTACAGTCACAGTGCTGTTAGGGAGGAAGTTCCAGGATTTTGACAGTGAAGGAACGGTGATATATTTCCAAATCAGGATGCTGTGTGGCTTGGAGGGAAACTTCCAGGTGGTGGTGTTCCCATGTGTCTGCTGCCCTTGTCCTTCTAGATAATTGTGGTTGTGGGTTTGGAAGGTGCTGTGTCAGGAGCCTTGGTGAGTTCCTGCAGTGCATCTTATAGATGGTACACACTGCTGCCACTGTGCATCAGTGGTGGAGGGAGTGAATGTTTGTGGATGTGTTGCCAACCAAGCAGGTTGCTTTGTCTTGGATGATGTCAAGCTTCTTGAGTGTTATTCAAGCTGCACTCATCCGGACAAATGGAGAGTATTCCATCCTACTTCTGACTTTGCCTTGTAGATGGTGGACAGGCTTTGGGAAGTCAGGAGGTGAGTTATTCGCTGCAGAATTCCCAGCCTCTGACCTGCTCCTGTAGCTACAGTATTAAATGGCTATTCCAGTTCAGTTTCTGGTCAATGGTAACCCCTGGGTTGTTGATAGTGGGGGATAACAATCTAATTCCCTCTTGAATGCTTCAATTGAACCTACCTGCACCACACTGTCAGGCAGTGCATTCCAGATTCTAACCACTCACTTAATCAAAGTCACTAACGGCTAAAGGTTTCTTTCCGTGTTGTAGGAACCCAAAACCACACTACAAGTAAAGGGTCTTTGAGAGTCTTCTGGCAACATGTCACACTTGAATTGTGCATTATAAATGAATAGTGAGAAAAAGATAGATGTCCCTAACGGACAAATACTGGCATTGTAGGCTTTACTATGCAAAGTCAATCTGGGACTGGGTTTGAGCATCTTTACTGGACAAATTGCATACATTAGGCCAGCAGTACAATTCCAAACATATTTAACATGTAAATGGGGATGAACAGAAATACAGCAAATGTTGGAATAAACAGGAATACTGGAAAATTACAGCAGGATCCCATTCCCTTTCAAATGACAACCATGCAGCTGTGTATTTTCAGCCTATTTTGTTTCTAATGCTAAAACATGTCGGCTGGGATTTCCCATGCCCACAGCGTCAGGCATGGTGGTGTGAGCAGACAATATGGCGTGAACAGTTTCACAACGGTATGAAACCAGTTCATGATCGTTCACTCAGCTCGCCAATGGCAGGCTGTGATTCCCGCCATCGGACGTCTGGAACCTCATTGTAATTCATCTGCATATCATTATTAGGTCCGCCCACTGGAATTGTCCCCCCCGCACCACTGGATCGTCTGCCCACGTCGACAGGAAAACACACCAACGTGTTTCGCAACAGCACATAAGCGACGTGCACCTGGTAGACTATACTTCACTTGGGACTTCACGGTTTGTTTGCCTAGCTTGCTTCAGTCAACACTCACAGTCATCAGTGCCAGGCTTCACAGACAGCACCACATTTAGGGGGGCTCACTGCAGGTGAGCATATGTGGATGGCTTTTCAATGGCTGCAGGGCTAGGGCTTGCTTGGCAAAGGTGGAGAAGTGGCCTCAGGCAAGGGAAGAGGCTGCAGGACGAGGGCTGTACTGGGGAAGGAGGGTAACCCAGGGTGTGTGTGGGGGCAAATGTTGATCTGTGCAAGTGGCCTCAAGATAGTGAGGGCTGAGGAGGCAGTCTCCAGAGGAGATGAGGACAGATGGAGATGTGAGGGTATGTGTGTGAGAATGGGTGGTGACGTCCCTTGAGCTGGCTGTGAGTGAGATGCCAATGAAGGTGTGATGGGCTTGACTGTGTGAGTTTAGAGTAATGAGATGATTGTCATACCCTGGCTGCACATATGAGATCATTCATCCTCTATCTGCATTGGAGGGCCAACCCCTTCTGTGCAGCATTGGCACTGATCACCACTGCCACTGCCTCCCAAGCCTGGTTGGTCATGCTGCTGCCCATCCTGTGGCCAGAGCTGGGGTAGAGGATATCGTGGCAGGCCTCCACAGCCTCCAAAAGGCGTTACAGTGACACGTCACTAAACCTGGGGACTGCAGTCATTTTGCCTTTCGTGGACATCTTCCCTGCAGTATTCCTGGGCTGGAAGCACTGAGATCTGTGCACGCATCTGGACTTTAAACATGGTGCCTGGTGTGGTGAAGTGGTGAGGTGATGGCGTGGCGGGCAAATGAGAGCCCGACCACCATCGAAACAATGTGTTTCCGGGAATGCATAACTAATGCGGCAGATTTGGGACGATAGGGTGTGGAAACCCGCCATTGAGGCCAGCGGGTAAAATGTCGTTTTACCCGCCCACGACCGCACTTAGTGCAAATCTGGGAAGATTCCACCAGTAGTGTGAGACTCTCCTAAATGAATAAGGTAGCGATTATCTGAATTATACAGACCAGGAAGGCTCCAGTTAGATATGTATTCCATGCAGAATTAACTGGTCACAGCTGGAACAATAATTGGGTTCAGCGTCCCCGCATTAGGGGGAGCAAAACATTATCAGTTTTGCCAATTCAGATCACTGTCTATGATCTCTACTGAAAAGTGTGTAGGTGCACGGATATAAATTGAGGGCACATCCGAGAATGACTGTGATATTCACTTAGATTACCAACATTCAGTATTAAGGTTCACTGTGAACGATGGCCATTGTGTGAGGTACTTAAGGATACCGTGCATCCAAAGAATGATTTTTACCAAGGAGCCAGTGGTTTTGAGAAAGTGGAATAAATAAAGACAGCTTCTACTTTAGGGATAGAAGCTGATATCGTAAATGTGGAGTTATGCTTCTCTATTATAAAACCTTTAGCACCATACATTTCTTACAGACTAAAATCAAAGATCCTGAACATTTCTGAATGTCCAGGGTTATTCTCTGATTTGTCCACATTCTCAACAATTATATCCCATTTTGAAACCTACACGGTTGTGGCGTTCCAATCTCTAAACATATTTTGCTGTGAGTTTATCAAAGGCTTGTACCAAGGAACTGATCACTTTATCAGCTAACGTTGACCATAGTCAAGACTGTGATGGCCTGCCAAGTCAGTGCAGCTGATGTTGTGAATAATTAAATCATGGAGCTCACCCACAAGAATGATATCTACAATATACTGTAAAGCAAAGAGCTGTTAGGCAATACCTTTAAAGTGAAATGACAAACCCCTTTGGAGTGATCTGTTGCAAAAATTGATTATGATGCATTTCATTGTGAGGCCAAGAGGGTTATTAAGGAAGTGTAGCAGGATCAGTGGGTTGCCTTCATCTGTAAAAATGTGCAATATATTAATTGAGGAAGAAAAATATTTTTTTGATTGATTACAGTTCTGTAATGAATCATATTGAAAGGGTTCCTGTAAGCCAGTGCCAATGACTGTAAAGCCTCTTGCAACAAACCTGCCAAGGAATTAGAATTTCTAACCCAATGGGTTAACAACATACCTTAAGAACCAAACTGGATATTTGTGTTTTGTACATTCTCCACGTGCACTTCTTCAAAGTCTTCCAAGATGGCCAGAGAGAACACTTGCTCAAAAGAAGTCAGTTAAGAATCATTAAAGATAGAAACGTAGAAAATAGGAGCAGAAGTAGTTAATTCGGCCCTTCAAGCCTGCTCCGCCATTCAATATGATCATGGCTGATCCTCTATCTCAACACCATTTTCACAATCTCTCCCCATAACCATTGTGCCTTTAAAGTCTAGAAATCCATCTATTTCCTTCTTAAGTATATTCAGTGACTTGGCCTCCACAACTTTTTGTGGTAGAGAATTCCACAGATTCACCACCCTCTGAGTGAAGAAGTTTCTCCTCATCTCAGTCCTAAATGGCCTACCCCATCCTGATACTGTTACCCCTCGTTCTCGGCTCCCCAGCCAGAGGAAACATCATCCCTGCATCCAGTCTGTCCAGCCCTTTCAGAATTTTATATGTTTCATTGAGATCCCCTCTCATTCTTCTAAACTCCAGTGAATACAGGCCTAGTCAACCCAATCTATCCTCATACAACAATCCTGCCATCTCAGGAATCAGTATGGCGAACTTTCACTGCACTCCCTCTATGGCAAGTATATCCTTTCTTAGGTAAGGAAACCAAAACTGTACACAATACTCCAGGCATGGTCTCACCAGGGCCCTGTATAGCTGCAGTAAGACATCCTTGCTCCTGTACTCAAATCCTCTTGCAATGAAGGCCTACTTACCATTTGCCTTCTTAACTATTTGCTGCAACTGCATGCTTGCTTTCAGTGACTGGTGTACAAGGATACCCAGGTCTCTTTGTACATCAACATTTCCCAATCTATCACCATTTAAATAATACTCTGCTATTCTCTTTTTCCTACTGAAGTGGATAACTTCACACTTATCCACGTTATACTGCATTTGCCATGTATTTGCCCACTCACTCAACTTGTCTAAATCGCCTTGAAGCCTCTTAACATCCTCCTCATCACTCACATTCCCACCTAATTTTGTGCCGTCAGCAAACTTGGAAATTTAAATTTGGTTCCTTCATCCAAATCATTGATATATATTGTGAATAGGTGGGGCATTAAGTTGCTTTATTTCCTAACAATTGAATATGCAGAGTGTCATGACAGTGGATTATAGCCCCAAATTACTTACAGGCATATTGAACTTTTTAAGGAAGACATGTTTTTTTTGAAAAGACACACAAGCAAAGAGACTGAGTACAAGATGGTTGAGAATGTAAGGGACCCACTTTCTGGAAAATTCCTACGTGGATTATACTTGACCGACTGGTCCAGAGAGAACATGGAATGTCGCACTTAAAAAGGTGTCAAGGCCTACTTCAGAGACACTTGAAAGGAAGAGATGAAATGCAAAAGACTGAACTTTAATCTCCTGTGGTTGCGGAGACGGAGATTGATTGGCACATCTCAGCAGGCATCCGAAATCATCTCCTGTAAAGTTATATCTTAGAATTTGGAAATGATCTAAGTTGAAAGAAAATGGACTCTGGGCAAAAGACATGTTTTTTTCTCTTCCAGGAATACACAAGGAAATGGGTTAAAAATCTAGCTGCCGGCCAGATCTGTGTGTGCTAGAGTGTGCTGTGAGAATCACAGCAGGAGAAGATCAACTAGGCATCCCTGCAGCTTGAAGGAAAAAGGCTATCGCTCTCTCTTGCTGGAGGCAAATCGGCAAAGCTATAATCAAAAAGGAAACAGGACAGCTTCTTCAGTCAACCTGCAGAACCAAGTGTTTCCAAACCAACTGCTAAACTGGCAAAGACAGCTCTACTGGAATCACCCAACTTAACGGCCGCAACGTTTCACCATCTACACCTCATAGACAAGCCAAAGACTGATTCATGTACTTTTTAAACTAAATTATTTGGACTCAACATCTAAGCCTGGTTGAATTGGCTCCTTCTAAAACACAAATGCTTTTGGACTGGGAAAAGGTATCCACAGGGGGCAAGAGATCCATTTTAAATTAATCGTGT
The DNA here is from genome assembly GCF_964194155.1 of Cetorhinus maximus. Taxonomy (NCBI): domain Eukaryota; kingdom Metazoa; phylum Chordata; class Chondrichthyes; order Lamniformes; family Cetorhinidae; genus Cetorhinus; species Cetorhinus maximus. Next base: position 125,741,572 of record NC_135888.1, read on the forward strand.
TGTGACCAACTGTGGGGTTGAATAAAGAAGGGGAGCCAGCTCATTCCTCTTCACCTGGGAGCCTAACAAAATTGGGGTTCAATTCGGGAAGGTAACAAATTGGGGGACCTCACCAGGGACCGGTCGTAACAAATTGAGTATCTCACCCGGGATCATAACAAGAGGAACAGTTATAATCTGATCCCTTCAATTCAGTTAATAGAGCTTGTGTTCCCATACACAATACTTATAATGTTACACTTCCCAATAACAATTGGAGATTTTGTTTGAATTAAACAAAATAATTTCCTAACAGTCTTCCTGCATTCTAGACTTCTAAGTCTGGGAAAAGTTGCTGACACAGATTTCTATTAAAAACCTGACTGTCAAATGAATGCCTCTCTCTCTTTTTCATTTATCAGTTTTCAGAATACAAGTGAAGGACCTATGTGAGACAAAAATCATGATGCTTCTGGCATTTTCAGAATTATGTGGACATACTTTGCTTTAAAACCTCACTGTTCAAGTGTAAGGCCTTTTCACATTGTGTCTGTGAAAAGATGGTCAAAAAATACTGAAATATGACCCTGCTCAATATTCAAAAAATCTCAGTTATCATCACTTTTGACTCATCAGTAAATGCACTTTGTTTAGGGATTAAGTTAAAGCTTTTCCACTTGTTGCATGATGATACTTCTATTTTAATAGCTCAACAAGAAAAAGCATACATTTAAAAAATGTTTACCTTTATTTGTCTGTAGCATTAACAATGCTTCAAAAAATAATTAGATATGTTCAGGAATAATTCTTGCAAACTATTACATATCTAAAAGGACAGAAATTAACATTTCATTTTAATCCCCTTCAAATATGAGCCCTGGGTTATTTAAATTCCACTGCAGGTTGCTGAACCTATGAAGAAGTGACTTATCTGAGTGAATCCTTCAACATTACCTGCAAGTAGTTGAGGATCTGGAGTCCACAGTTGACCTTGTGCTGGGGTCAAGGTGCTCCAAGCTCTCCCTGAGCTAGGAAATAGAAATCCTTCAGCTCAAGTTGTCTAACATTAAAGCCACGTATGTTCTGCAGCTTCCTACAAATGAACATTGAGAAGACTAAGTCCATCATTCTTGGCATCTACTCAAAATCAGCTTACACAATCCTGGAAACATTAATGTTGTGGTTATGTTAATGAACTGAGCAAAACTTTGGCAAAAGGATTTCAAAGTAGGCAAGTGTGAGGTCATTCACTTTGGACCAAAACAGATGGTTCAGAGGACTTTCTAAATAGTTAGAAGGTATGCAATGGAAATCTAACATTGATTTATTAGAAAGATATCTGGGATTTGCCTTCCTGCCATTCAAGGAGTCAGTGGAGAATACATCCCCACTTAATTGGCTGGAGACTGGACTTCCGCCCCTCACTCAGAAGGAAGTCCCACCTCAGAGAGCTGCCAGCCTATCTGATTGGTCTGCAACTCTCTAGTCCTTGCATCACCAGAAGGGGTTGGGCTGGGGAGCTAAGGCAAAGGGTAGTGGGCAGAAGGGTGTTGGAGGAGAGGCTGGGGTGGGAGGGAGGAAGGACCTGCAGAAGCCAGTCCTTTTGGGGAGAGGGGGAGGGTTGGTGCCCAATGTTAAAAGGAGGCTGCCGATAGAGGCACCCCCAGCAGACCCCCTCAACACCCCCATCTGCATCGCATCCCCTTTCTGCCCAAAAACTGAGCAGGGTTACTTTTCGGGCTTCCCCCTTGCCCCTGAACTCCTCCCGTCAGCCTGGAAATTGAGGCTGAGTGGGAAATGGCGCTGAAGTGGTCAATAATTGGCCACAAGGGCCTTAAGTAGGGCAAGGATGTGCGGGCTGGCCTAGGTCTCACCGTCCTGGGGTAAAATTGCCAATAGGTCAGAGCAGGCGGGAGCCCGGTGGTAAGCCATCCAACAAATTTTGCGGCCAATTCCCGCCAACAAACTCGCCAGCAGGGGAAACATAAAATCCTGGCCCTGGACTCCAAGAGTTAAATTATGGGGAGAAATGACATAAACCAGGATTTTATTCCCTGGAATTTAGAATGTTAAGGGATGATTTGCTCAAAGTTTTCAAGATAATAAGGCAAACTTAATAAGGTAGTTAGGAACTATTTCCGCTAGTTGATGAATCTAGGACTAGAGGACATAGTCTCAAAATTAGACCCAGGACTTTCAGAAGCAGAGCTGGAAAACACTTCTACATGCAAAGGGTGGTAAAACTTTCTAACCGCAAAAAACAGCTGATGCTGAGTCGATTGTTAATTTTAAATCTGAGATAGATCTCTTTTAACCAAAGGCATTATGGGATCTGGGGTAAAGGCAGGTATATGGAGTTAGGTCACAGATCAGCCATAATCTCATTGCATAGTTGAACAAGCTCAGGAGATTCATGTTTCTATGGGCCACTAATCCAGAGGTTAGACTCATAATCCAGAGAACAGGAGTTCAAATTTTACGGCAGCATTTCAGAACTTGAATTGAGTACCAAAAGTCAATAAAAGTGATTATAAAGCTGCCAGATTGTCATAAAAACCCAACTGGCTCACTAATGTCCCTTAGATTAGGAAACTTGCTGTTCCTACTTGCATTGGCTTATATATGATTCCAGCCACAAACCAATGTAGTTGACTTGTAACTGTTCTGGAAAGCAACTCAGTTGAAGAACAAGTCCCACAATCATCAGCTTCAAGCAACCAGGGATGGACAAAAAATGCTGGTGTTGTGAGCAAAGCCCACATCCTGAGGATTAAAGAAAAAAACTTGCATTTATATAGTATCTTTCACAACTATTTGACTTCCCAAAGTGCTTTACAGCCAATGAAGTATCTTTGAAATGTTGTAAGGTAGAACATGTGGCAGCCAACTTGCCCACAACAACCTCCCATAAGCAATGTGATATTTATTAGATATTCTGATTCTGTGATGTTGATTGGGAGATAAATATTGGCCGGGATATTAGGGATAACTTCCCTGTTCTTCTTCAAAATAGCACCAGAGGTTCTTTTGCATCCACTTGAGAAGACAGACTGGGGCTTGTTTTTTTAAATTCTTCCAAGGGAAGTGAACACCACTAGCAACACCAGTATTTGTTGCTCATCCCTAATTGCCCTTGAGAAGGTAATGGTGAGCCACCTTCTTGAACTGTTGCAGCCCATCTGGTGTAGGCACGCCTACAGTGCCGCAAGGAAGTGAGTGCTAAGATTTGGCTTTGTAATTCAACATTTTATTGGCTTTGTTGATTTCTGCTCTCCATTGGTTGGACAGCTTTTTCAAGCTCCTACCTTCATCATTAGCTATTCATGGAATATGTGTGTGACCCATTTTTCCCTCAATTGTACATAGGAACATAGGAACAGGAGTAGGTCATTCAGTCCTTTGACCAGGTTCTGCCATTCAATGAGATCATGGCCGATCTGTACCTTAACTCTATCCACCTGCCTTGGATCCATATCTTCTTATATTCTTTTGTAGCAAAAAACCTATTAATCTTAGATTTAAAATTATTAATTGAGATAGTATCTGCTTTTTATTTGTGGGAGAGAATTCCACACTTCTACCACTCTTTACGCCAAGGAGTGATTCCTAACTTCTCACCTGAATGGCTTGGACCTGATTTTCTCCTTGTCTCAAACTTGCCCAGCAGAAAAAATTCCTTCTGATCTACTTTTTTGATTCCTTTCAAAATCCTAAAATCAAATCAATCTTAACCTTCAACATTCTAGGGAATATATGACTAGTCTATGTAATCTCTCCTCATAATCCAAACTTTGGAGCCCTGGTAACATTCTGCTGGACCTGCACTTCACTCCTGCCTAGGCCAACATATTCTTTGTAAGGTGCAGTGCCCAGAACTGTACACAGTTCTTCAGATGTGATGAAACTAGTGCTTTGCATATCTGTAGCAAATCTTCCTCCTCTTTATATTCTGGTCCGCTAGATACTGTATAAAGGCTAACATTCCATCAGCCTTTGTGATTTTTTAAATACCTGACAACTACATTTTAGTAATGTGTTTACATAGATTCCTATGTCTCTTTGTACCTCCATGGTTCCTAGCTTTTCATCATTTAAATATTATTCAGATCTATCCTCTTTTTGATCCAAAATGGATGAACTCACAATTACCTGAAATCCATCTGCCAGTTTTGTCCACTCACTGAATCTATCAAAGTCTTTCTGTAATTTTATAACAAAACTTACATTTATACAGCATCTTTAACATAGCAAAATGTCTCAAGGTGTTTCATAGCAGCATTATCAAACACAATCAAACACTGGCAATTGTCAGGGAGAGGGATGGAGTTTGGAGGTAGGGAATGGAGGTTGTGATGTGGACGGAAGACAATGGTTTCAGTCTACCCAATGTGTAGTTGGAGTAAGTTTTTGCTTATCTAGTACTGGAAGTCAGACAAGCAGTGTAACAAATCAGAGATAACAGAAGAGATAATAGAAGTGTCACAAGGGGTGTTGATGAGATTCAGCTGGGTGTCATCAGCGTACATGTGCAACATAATATTGCGCTCTTGGATGATGACACTGTATAGTGGCAAGTAGATGAGAAATAGGAGAGGGCCAAAGATTGAGCCTTTGAGGACTTCAGGGGTAATGGTGCAAGCATTGGAAGAGAAGCAATTGTGGATGATGTTCTGTTTATGTCTGGAAAAATAGGAATGGAACCAGGTGAGGACATGTCCACCCAGCATTGGAGGATAATATGGTTAACGGTGTCAAATGTTGCAGACCAGTTGAGAAGGATGAAGGATAGTTTACCATGGTCACAGTCATAAAGGATGTCATTTTTTACAATGATAAGGCTATAGAAAGTAAGTTTGCAATACTCACTATACCGCCAACCTTCGTGTCATTGGCAAATGTGCATTTCTGGCTTTCGACTGTGTTATCTAAGTCAGGGGTTCTCAATCTTTCTGCTTCTGAGGCCCCCCTTTCCTTGTTATAAAAACTTCATGGACCCCTGTAACACAAGACAAGTATTTTTCCTTGTAGAAATTGGCTATACAATTAAACATATATATTTATTCTTATTTTTGTTTTACTTACTTACTTAATGTGAAACTTGTCGCTGGTGCTGAGTAACAATTCTGACAAGACATGGAGGTATCTTCGACATGCACACATGCATATCACGATCACTGTTCACCTTGGCTTGGTACTTTGTTTTAATTGATGTGTTATTGCTGAAAGTCCAGATTTGCATAAGTAGATTGTACTAAATGAGACCAATACTTTCAGTGCTGAAGTAGGAGGTGCTGCATTCATTGAAGTAGTCACAACAAAATGTCTCCGCTGGTATTTCACGGAATATGATTTGAGAAAACTGTGAGATGAAATGTTAATGAACTAATCTATTAGCTTTTATGAGACAGAGGTGGCACATTAGCTTCAATAGCCTCATTAAAGGGGTTTGTAGCCCACAGGTATAGCAGATTGTTCTGTCATGAGTTCTGCCAGCCAGCAATGCCAGTCTTGCTCACATCCCAAGAATCAAAATATATACTAAAAATATTCCAACCCTCATCTGATTGGGGCATAAAGCATGATACCCCAACTTCAAATTGTTGACATATCATCAGATACCCAATATGGACAAGCAAAGCATCAGGTACCTCAGTTGGGTGAACAAAGGATCAGATACACCAAGCCCTTTTAAAGAAATGTTGCCTGCTTTTGCTGTAGAAGTGGACTGACCTAATAAGATCATAATAGGGTCATAAGAAACAGGAGCCAGGGGCAAGCCATTTGGCCCTTTGAGCCTGCTCCATCATTCAATAAGATCCTGGTCCTGATTATGATCATTCAATCAGATCATGATCTGATTATGGCCTTAACTCCACTTTCCTGTCTGTCCCCATAACCCTTGACTCCCTTGTAGATCAAAGATCTGTCTAACTCAGCCTTGAATATATTCAATGAATCAGCCTCCACTGCTCTCTGGAGAAGAACATTCCATAGACTAACAATCCTCTGAGAGAATAAATTCCTCCTCATCTCCGTGTTAAATGGCAGACCCTTAATTTTTAAACTATGCCCCTAGTTCTAGACTCCCTCATGAGGGGAAACATCCTCTCCTCATTTACCCTGTCAAGCTTCCTCAGAATCGTATATGTTTCAAGAAGATCCCCTCTCATTCTTCTAAACTCTAATGAGTGTAGAGCCAACCTGCTCAACCTTTCCTCATAAGACACACCTTCATCCCAGGAATCAGCCTCGTGACCTTCTCTGAATTGCTTCCAATGCGAGTATATCCCTCCTTAAGTAAGGAGATCAAAGCTGTATACAGAACCCTAGGTGCAGTCTTACCCATGCTCCATAAAGTTATAGCAAGGCTTCCCTACTTCTATACTCCACCCTCCTTGCAATAAAGACCAACATCCCATTTGCCTTCCTAATTACCTGCTATATCTGCATGCTAATAACCAACGCATCCACTAGCTTTTAATACTCCATGATGTAGGCCATCAGGCCCAGGGGCCTTGTCAGCCTTTAGACCCATTAATTTTCCCAGCAATCTTTTCTCTAGTGATTGTTTTAAATTCCTGCCCGCTCTTTGCCTCTTGATTTTCTATTATTCTTGGGATGCCTTCTATGTCGTCTACTGTGAAGACAAATACAAGATACGCTTTCAAAGCCTCTGCCATTTCCTTGTTTCCCATTATTAATTCCCCAGTCTCACACTCTAAGCTCACTTGGCTATTCATTTCCTTTTATATACTTGTGGAAGCTTTTACTGTCTGTTTTTATATTTCTTGCTAGTTTTCTCTCATACTCTTAATATCTCTCTATTCATTATTCTTATAGTCATCCTTTGCTGGTTTCTAAAGTTTTCCTTATCCTCTGGCCTACCACTATTTTTCGATGCCAGCCTTAACTCTTTTGTTAGCCATTTTTGGTGCATCCTTCTTTCTTTTCTCGATAGACTTTATCTTTGTTGAGAGTTATGAAATATCTCCATAAATGTCTACTACTGCTTACTCCACTGTCTTACCTTTTAACATATTTTCCCAGTATACTTTAGCTAACTCTGTCTTCATAACCTTGTAATTGCCTATATTTAAGTTTAAGACATGAATTTTAGACCCACATTTCTCATCCTCAAACTGAATCTGAAATTCTATCACATTATGATCATTCTTGCCCAGCGGATCCTTTAGTATGAGTTTAATAATTAATCCTGCCTCATTATACATTACCAAGTCTAAAATAGCCAGCTCCCTGTATAGTTCCAGATGTGTTGTTCTAAGAAACAGTCTTGAATGCACCCTTTGAACTCATCCTCCAGACTACCTTTGCTAATTTGATTTATCCAATCTATATGAAAATTGAAATTGCCCACAATTATTGCAGTATCTTTCTTACAAGTCCCCATTCTTTCTTGATTTATACTCTTCTCTGCAGTGTAGCTACTGTTAGGGGCCTATAAACTACTCCCATCAGTGACACAATTCCTATGCTACTTCTTATCTCCACCCAAACTGATTCCACAACTCGATCTTCGAAGCCAAATTTATTTCTCACTACAGTACTGATCTGATCCTTCATTAACAGAGCTACCCCATCTCATTTTTATTTCTTCCTGTCTTTCTGAAATGTCAAATACTCTCGAATATTCAGGTAGCAGTGTTGATCACCTTGCAAACACAGCTCTGTAATGGCTGACAGATCATTATCATTTATTTCTATTTGTGCTATCAATTGCTGTGTGTATTCAGTTAAAGAACCATTAATTCTTTTTACCATTTTTCCCTTCTCTGAACTTATTTGATGGTGTACTCTTATGTTTGCATGATCTGACCCTTCCTGTCATGCTCTGGTTATCATTACCCATATCTGCCTTGTCCTTTCTCTTTAACTTTCCAAATCTCCCCTCATGTGATTCCGCCCCCTGAACCCACTATTTAGTTTATATCCTTCTGATTCCCTGTATGTGCACTGTTGCTGTAATTTGCTTTTTACCACTTCATAAAGGGGATGCTTTGATAAGTTATATTGTGAACCTGCACCACATTAATTCTCAGCAACTACCTTGTAGTAGGAGGTGCTTCATGGAAGATTTTTTGCCATTCTTTCTTATCTTGAGTAAGTTAAAATCATAGAATAATAGAGCTAAGAAGGAGGCCATTCAGCCCATCATGCCAGTACAGACTCTTTGGTAGAGCTAGCCATTCCACTGCTGTTTCCCCATAGACCTGTAATTTTTTTCCCCTTAAGTATCCAATTCTCTTTGATAACTTACTATTAAATCTGCTTCCATTCTCTGTCTGGTAATACATTCCAAATCACAACAATTGCATAGCATTGTTAATGTGTGTCAAGCCAACTTGTTTGTTTAATACAGCAGCTGATACTCTGAACTGACACTGAGACTGTCATTACTCATTTATAGGAAATGCTCCCCCTAGTGTTGCACAATGAGTTACTGTTCCTGACCTCCTGCCTCACAGGCTAGGAACATAGGACATAGGAGCAGAAGTAGTCCATTCAGCTCTTTGATCCTGCTCCGCCATTCAATAAGATCATGGCTAATCTGGTTGTGTTCTCAACTACACTTTGTTGTCTACCCCCCATTACCCTTGACTCCCTTGTCCGTCAAAAATCTATCTAACTCTGCCTTGAATAAATTCAATGACTCAGCCTCCAATGCTTTCTGGGCAAGAGAATGCTACATACTAAAGGCCCTTTGAGAGACAATAATTCTCCTAATCTCCATCTTAAACAGTAGACCTCTTATTCCTAAACTGTCCCCTGGTTCTAGTCTTTCCCACAAGTGGGAACATCCTCCCAGTATCTACCCTATCAAATCCCCTCAGGATCAAATATGTTTCAATAAGATCAACTCTCATTCTTCTAAACTCCAATGGGTATAGGCCCAACCTGTTCAACCTTTCTTCATAAGATAAGCCCCTCATCCCAGAAATGAGTCGAGTGATCTGAACTGCTTGCAATTATATCCTTTTCAAATAAGGAGACAAAAACTGTACACAGTATTCCAGATGTCTCACCAAGGCCTTGTATAACTGCAGTAAAACATCCTTACGTTTATATTCCATTCCCCTTGCAATAAATACCAACAATCCATTTGCCTTCCGAATCAATTGTTGTACCTGCAAACTAACTTTTTGTGATTCATTTACCAGGGCACCCAGGTCCCTCTGTAACACTGAGTTCTGCAGTTTCTCTCCAGTTAAATAGTATGCTGCTTTTCTATTCTTCCTGCCAAAGTGGGAAAGTTCACATTTTCCCACTTTATAGTCCACCTGCCAAATTTTTGCTCACTCACTTAACCTGTCTATATCCCTTTACAGACTCTCTACCTCCTCTTGACAACTTACTTTCCTATCTATCTTGGTGTCATCAGCAGACTTAGTTACCATACATTCAGTCCCTTCATCCAAATCATTGATGTTGATTGTAAATAGTTGAGGGCCCAGCAGTGATCCCTGTGGCACTCCATTTGATACAGCTTGCCAATCCGAAAAAGACCTGTTTATCCCTAATCTCTTCTTCCTGTTAGGTAACCAATCCTTTATCCATGCGAATATGTTACCACCTACACCATGTAATCTAATCTTGTGTAGTAACCTTTGATGTGGCACCTTATAAAATGCCTTATGGAAATCCAAGTATACCACATCTACAGATTCCCCTTTATCTACCTTGCTTGTTACTTCCTCAAAAACTCTAATAAATTTGTCAAGCATGATTTCCCTTTCATAAGCCCGTGTTGATTCTACCTGATCAAATTATGATTTTCTAAGTATCCTGCTATAACCTCCTTGATAATGGATTCTAGCAATTTTCCTATAGCAAATGTTAGGTTAACTGGTCTGTAGTTTCCTGCTTGCTGTCTCCCTCCTTGCTTGAATAAAGGTGTTACATTACCTATTTTCTAATCTATATTAACCTATTTTATAGGTTGTTGGAACGGCAGCCTGTAGATGAGAAAGAGTGACCCCAGCACAGTTGGAGGCTGGACAGGGGGACAGGGGAAGGGACAGGCCATTGGCAAAGGCCAGATCCGCAGAGGGAGTGGGTGGGTAGGGGGATGGGCGGGGGGGGGGGGGGGGGGGGGGGGGCAGGGGGGAACTCATCCAATTAATCGTCAACATCAACCTCACACTCCCACACATAACAAGAGGAAACCTGGATCTTACCACAGAAGCCACAGACTTAACATCTCCAGCTGTGTTGCGAGAACTATCCCCACATGCTACTATATTTTCAAGGTGCAGCCTTCACCTCCACCTGCTGCTTTGCAAGGATTTGCCTTTTTCAAACATTGCATTGCTGCTGATAGCTTCCAATTATTGTCCGTTTTCCAGTGATCTCACTGTGCTACATGCTCACTCTGGAGCTGTGCTGATTTGAGAATGGGGGCTGCCATATTTCATTAGGGCAAAAGAAGTATTACTTTTACCTACACATTGACAGACTCCTTGGAAACCTCCTGCAGATCTGCAACCCAGGTTGAGAACCCCGATCAAAGTCATTAATAGACAGTACTTCACACATTTATCAGCATTAAATTTCATCTGCATTGTTCAGTCTACACAGATATTTTGTTTAACTTGTTCTAGACTACTTTCCTCAATTACATTGCCCATTTCAGTTTTTATGTTATTTGCAAATTTGACCAAATTCTTTTGAGTTTCTGAATTCAAGTCATGAATGGAGAAGCAGTAGTAGTCTCAACACTGAGTCCAGGAGCACCCCACTCAGTACTTCTCTGATTCAATTGTTCCTCTAACGAGTACCAATCGTTTTCTGGAAAAACTCAGCAGTTCTGGCAGCATCGGCGGAGAAGAAAAGAGTTGACGTTTCGAGTCCTCATGACCCTTCAACAGACCTGAGTAAAGTTAGGAGAGGGGTGAAATATAAGCTGGTTTAAGGTGGGGGGTGGGGGGGTGGGGGGAGAAGATTATCATCGATGATTACTTCGGTGCTGCTTCATGCTCTCGTCAGGACCTGGAAAAATTTATTAATTTTGCTTCCAATCTCCACCCCTCCATCATTTTCACATGGTCCATCTCTGACACTTCCCTTCCCTTCCTTGACCTCTCTGTCTCAATTTCTGGTGATAGACTGTCCACCAATATCCATTACAAGCCTACCGACTCCCACAGCTACCTCGACTACAGCTCCTCACACCCCGCTTCCTGTAAGGACTCCATCCCATTCTCTCAGTTCCTTCGCCTCCGTCGCATCTGTTCTGATGATGCTACCTTCAGAAACAGTTCCTCTGACATGTCCTCCTTCTTCCTTAACCAAGGTTTTCCACCCACGGTCGTTGACAGGGCCCTCAACCTTGTCCGGCTCATCTCCCGCGCATCTGCCCTCACGTCTTCTCCTCCCTCCCAGAAACACGATAGGGTCCCCCTTGTCCTCACTTATCACCCCACCAGCCTCCGCATTCAAAGGATCATCCTCCGCCATTTCCACCAACTCCAGCATGATGCCACCACCAAACACATCTTCCCTTCACCCCCCCGGTGGCATTCCGTAGGGATTGTTCCCTCCGGGACACCCTGGTCCATTCCTCCTTCACCCCCTACTCCTCAACCCCCACCTATGGCACCTCCCCATGCCCACGCAGAAGATGCAACACCTGCCCCTTCACTTCCTCTCTCCTCATTGTCCAAGGGCCCAAACACTCCTTTCAAGTGAAGCAGCATTTCACTTGCATTTCCCCTAACTTAGTCTACTGCATTCGTTGCTACCAATGCGGTCTCCTCTACATTGGAGAGACCAAACATAAACTGGGCGACCGCTTTGCAGAACACCTGCGGTCTGTCCGCAAGAAAGACCCAAACCTCCCTGTCACTTGCCATTTTAACACTCCACCCTGTTCTCTTGCGCACATGTCTGTCCTTGGCTTGCTGCATTGTTCCAGTGAAGCCCAACGCAACTGAAGGAACAGCACCTCATCTTCCGACTAGGCACTTTACAGCCTTCCGGACTGAATATTGAATTCAACAACTTTAGATCTTGAACTCTCTCCTCCATCCCCACTCCCTTTCAGTTTCTTCCCCCTCCCTTTTGTTCTTTCCAATAACTTATATAGATTTTTCTTTTCCCACCTATTTCCATTATTTTTAAATCTATACCTTTAATGCCCTGTCAGTCTTTCCACCCCACCCCCACTAGAGCTGTACCTTGAGTGTCCTGCCATCCATTCTTAATTAGCCATTCTCTTAGATAATATCACCACCTTTAACACCTCTTTGTTCCTTTGTCTGTGACATCTTTTGATTATCTGCTCCTATCACTGCTTGCTTGTCCCTACAGCCACACCTCCCCCCACCCAACTTCTCTCCCCGCCCCCCCCCCCCCCCCCACCTTAAACCAGCTTATATTTCACCCCTCTCCTAATTTTACTCAGTTCTGTTGAAGGGTCATGAGGACTCGAAATGTCAACTCTTTTCTTCTCCGTCGATGCTGCCAGACCTGCTGAGTTTTTCCAGGTAATTCTGTTTTTGTTTTGGATTTCCAGCATCTGCAGTAGTTTTTTGTTTTTACCAATTGTTATCTCCCTTTCAGTTATTCCCTCATTGCTGTGTTTATTTGTGCCACAACACTAGGGGGAGCATTTCCTGCAGTTCAGAACAGTCAGTAGTTCAGAGTGTCAGCTGCTGCAATGAAATGAACAAGTTAGTTTGAAACAGACTAACAATGCTGCGCAGTTGTTATGATCTGGAATGTATTGCCAGACAGGGAATGGAAGCAGATTTAATGGTAAGTTTTCCAAAGAGAATTGGATACTTGAAGGGAAAAAGTATAGGTCTATGGGGAAATAGCAGGGGAGTGGATAGCTCTATCAAAAAAACCTGTACAGGCATGATGGGCTGAATGGCCTCCTTCTGAGCTGTATCACGCTATGATTCTAGCTTACTCAAGATAAGAAACAATGGCAAGAAAATCTTACTAGAAGGCCTCTTTAATTGCTGAAGCAGAATGCAAAGAACAACTGAGGAATTTTTGTCTGAAAAATCAAGATTCTCAACTTGACGTGTAGCCACTGCTTGCTTCATGCTTTTGCCGTGGCTCTGTTGGTAGTCAGAAGATAACGTGTTCAAATCCTACTCCAAGGCTTGAACATGAATATCCAGGACGACAGTCCAGTGCAGTACTGAGGCAGTGCTGCACGATTGGAGGTGCTGTCTTTCAGAGTAGGTTTTAAACCAAGTCTGCCCTCACAGGTGAATTTTAAAGATCCCATGGCATTGTTTCCAAAAAGAGCAGGGGAGTTATCCCCAATGTCCTGGCCAATATTTATCACTCAATTTATAATTACAAGAACAGATTATCTGGTCATTACCACATTGTTGTTTGTGGAACAAAAACAAAAATACCTGGAAAAATTCAGCAGGTCTGACAGCATCTACGGAGAGGGATACAGTTGACGTTTCGAGTCCGTATGACCCTTCATCAGAACTAAGACATATAGAAAGGAGATGAAATATAAGCTGGTAGAAGGGGATGGGACAGGTGAGCTCGATAGGGGGTCAGTGATAGGTGGAGGCCAAGAAGAGACCGCCAAAGATGTCATAGACAAAAGGACAAAGGGGTGTTGACGGTGGTGATATTATCTAAAGGATGTGCTAATGGGGTCATTAAGGGAAGCAAGCAGGACAAGCTAGTGGCAAATGACCCTAGTTTGGGTGGGGTGGGGGGAAGGGATCGAAATGGGCTAAAAGGTGGAGATGAAACAATAGATCAAAATAAATTTAAAAATAGGAGGGAAAAGAAAAAAATATAGTTGTAAAAAAATGATAAATTATTGGAAAAAGGGGGATCGGAAAGGCGGTGGGGATGGAGGAGAGAGTTCATGATCTGAAATTGTTGAACTCGATATTAAGTCCAGAAGACTGTAAAGTGCCTAGTCGGAAGATGAGGTGCTGTTCCTCCAGTTTGCGCTGAGCTTCACTGGAACATTGCAACAGGCCAAGGACAGACATGTGGGCATGAGAGCAGGGTGGTGTGTTGAAATGGCAAGCATTAGGGAGGTCTGGGTCATGCTTGCGGACAGACCGAAGATGTTCCGCAAAGCGGTCACCCAGTCTGCGTTTGGACTCTCCAATGCTGTCTCCTCTACATTGGAGAGACCAAACGCAGACTGGGTGACCGCTTTGCGGAACATCTTCAGTCTGTCGGCAAGCATGACCCAGACCTCCCTGTCGCTTGCCATTTCAACACTCCACCCTGCTCTCATGCCCACATGTCCGTCCTTGGCCTGCTGCAATGTTCCAGTGAAGCTCAACGCAAATTGGAGGAACAGCACCTCATCGTCCGACTAGGCACTTTACCGTCTTCCGGGCTTAATATTGAGTTCAACAATTTCAGATCATGAACTCTCTCCTCCATCCCCACCACCTTTCCGATCCCCCTTTTTCCAATAATTTATCACTTTTTCACAACTATATTTTTTTCTTTTCCCTCCTATTTTTAAATTTATTTTGATCTATTGTTTCATCTCCACCTTTTAGCCCATTTCGATCCCTTCCCCACACCCCACCCACACTAGGGCCATCTGCCACTAGCTTGTCCTGCTTGCTTCCCTTAATGACCCCATTAGCACATCTTTTAGATAATATCACCACCGTCAACACCCCTTTGTCCTTTTGTCTATGACATCTTTGGCAGTCTCTTCTTGGCCTCCACCTATCACTGGCCCCCTATCGAGCTCACCTGTCCCATCCCCTTCTACCAGCTTATATTTCATCTCATTTCTATATGTCTTAGTTCTGATGAAGGGTCATACGGACTCGAAACGTCAACTGTATCCCTCTCCGCAGATGCTGTCAGACCTGCTGAGTTTTTCCAGGTATTTTTGTTTTTGTTCTAGATTTCCAGCATCCGCAGTATTTTGCTTTTATCTTGTTGTTTGTGGACGCTTGCTGTGCACAGAATTAGGTGCCACATTTCCTACATTACAATAGTGACTATGCTTCAAAAGTATTTCAATGGCTTTGAAGCGATTCGGGACAGCCTGAAGTTGTGAACAGTGTTAAGTACTGTAAATCGTGGTGTATAAGGTGACGCCCCTGCTTATCAGCCACAACATGCTATACTTGCATTAGTAGTTAGCCTCAACTTCTCACCCACAAATGCATGTTTTACTTACCAGTACCTTACTACTGGGTGCAAGGATCAAGAAGCAATTTGGACTGTGTTGCAAAGATGCATGCGAGTGTAGATACGACTGAATTGGATGATGATGGCTTTTCAAAAGGATGACCACTCACACCAGTGGTTCACTTTTATACTCAGCTTATGAGTCAGTTTTTGGAAGAAATGTTTGAGGCTTTCAAGGTTGAATTATATGCCATTGTGTACAATTTTGGTCCCTTTGTTTCAGAAAGGATATACTTGCTTTGGAAGCAGGTCAGGGAAGGTTCACGAGGCTGATTCCTGGGATGAAGAGGTTGTCTTATGAGGGAAGGTTGAGCAGGTTGGGCATATACCCATTGGAGTTTAGAAGAATGAGAGGTGATCTTATTGAAACATATAAAATTTTGACGTGGCTTGACAGGGTAGATGCTGAGAGAATGTTTTCTCTCATGTGAGAATCTAGAACGAGGGGGCACAGTTTACAGATAAGGGGCCTTCCACTTAAGATAGAGATGACAAAGAATTTCTTCTTTCAGAGGGTCATTAGTGTTTGGAATTGTCTTCCACAGATAGGAGTGGATAGCAGTGGTCATTGAATATATTCAAAGCTAAGTTAGACAGATCTTTGATTGACAAAGGAGTTGACGGTCATGGGGGGCAGGCAAGAAAGTGGTGTAAAGGCCACAAACAGATCAGCCATAATTTATGGAATGGTGTAGCATACTTGATGGGCTGAATGGCCTATGGATCATGGACTCAGCAGAACTGGGTCCCTTCAGCCATCTTAAAACTGACTGCTGGAATGACTGCAGATGATCTTTTGGCTGCCTTCTTCCACTCTAAGGCAAACAGATGATCAAACCACAGAATAACAGAATTGTTATAGTGCAGAAGGAGAGCATACAGCTCATCGTGTCTGCACCGGCTCTCCGAATGAGTAATTCACCTCATGCCATTCCCCTCAGTCTCTCCACAATCCTGCATATTCTTCATTTTTCAGATAACTATCTAATTCCTTTTTGAATGCCTCAATTGAACCTGCCACCACCACACTCTCTGGCAGTGCATTCCAGATCCTAACCACTCGCTGTGTGAAAATGTTTTTCCTGACAGCGCCATTGTTTCTTTTGCCAATTACCTTAAATCTGTGCCCTCTCATTCTCAATTCTTTCATCAATGGGAACAGTTTTTCCCTATCTACCCTGTCCAGGCCCCTTATGATTTGGAATAACTCTGCCAATGCCAACTTCTCCCATCTATCTTTGTAACTGAAGTTCCTCATCCCTGGGGCCATTCTTGTGAACCTTTTCTGCACTGTCTCTAATACCTTCACATCTTACCTAAACTGTGGTGCCCAGAATGGGATGCAATACTCCCATTGATGCTGAATCCGTGGAAAGAATATAAAGAACAGCAAAGAATGACAAAAAGGTTAATAAGGAGGGAAAAATTAGTGTACGAAAGAAAGCTAGTTAGTAATATAAAGACGGACAGTAAGAGTTTCTATAGATATTTAAATAAGAAAAGAGTTAACAAAATGAGCGTAGGCCCCATAGAAATTGAGTCTGGGTAATTTAAAATGGAAAGTAGGGAGATGGCGGATGAATTAAACAGGTATTTGTTTCAGTCTTCACTATAGAGGACACAAGTAACATCCCAGAAATAGCTGTGAATCAGGAAATGGAAGGGAGGGAGGGTTGAACTCGGGAAAATTATACTCACCAGGGAAGTGGTATAGAGCAAATTATTGGGGCTGACAAACCTCCAGGTCCAGGTTCACTTCACCTTAAGGTCTTGAAAGAAGTGGCTAGTGAGATAGTTGATGCACTGGCTTTAATTTTCCAAAATTTTCTAGATTAGGGGAAAATAGCTAATGTAAATCCTTTATTCATAAAGGGAGGGAGACAGAAAGCAGGAAACTACAGGCCTGTTAGCTTAACATCTGTCAAAGGGAAATCACAGAATCACAGTGCAGAAGAGGCCCTTCGGCCCATCAAGTCTGCACCGACACGTGAGAAACACCTGACCTACCTACCTAATCCCATTTACCAGCACTTGGCCCATAGCCTTGAATGTTATGACGTGCCAAGTGCTCATCCAGGTACTTTTTAAAGGATGTGAGGCAACCTGCCTCCACCACCCTCCCAGGCAGTGCATTCCAGACCTTCACCACCCTCTGGGTAAAAATATTTTTCCTCACATCCCCCCTAAACCTCCTGCCCCTCACCTTGAACTTATGTCCCCTCGTGACTGACCCTTCAACTAAGTGGAACAGATGCTCCCTATCCGGCCTGTCCATGCCCCTCATAATCTTGTACACCTCGATCAGGTCGCCCCTCTATCCTCTCTGCTCCAATGAAAACAACCCAAGTCTATCCAACCTCTCTTCATAACTTACATGTTTCATCCCAGGCAACATCCTGGTGAATCTTCTCTGCACCCCTTCCAGTGCAATCACATCCTTCCTATAATGTGGCGACCAGAACTGCACACAGTACTCCAACTGTGGCCTCACCAAGGTTCTATGCAACTCCAACATGACCTCCCTACTTTTGTAATCTATGCCTCGAATGATAAAGGCAAGTATCCCATATGCCTTTTTCACTACCCCACTAACATGCCCCTCTGTCTTCAGAGATCTATGGACACACACACCAAGGTCCCTTTGTTCCTCAGAACTTCCTAGTGTCATGCCGTTCATTGAATACTTCCTTGTCAAATTACTCCTTCCAAAGTGTATCACCTCACACTTTTCAGGATTAAATTCCATCTACCACTTATCTGCCCATTTGACCATCCCGTCTATATCTTCCTGTAGCCCAAGACACTCAACCTCACTGTTAACCACCCGGCCAATCTTTGTGTTATCCGCAAACTTAGTAATTCTACCCCCCACATAGTCATCTATGTCATTTATATAAATGACAAATAATAGGGGACCGAGCACAGATCCCTGTGGTATGCCACTGGACACTGGCTTCCAGTCACTAAAGCATCCTTCTGTCATTACCCTCTGTCTCCTACAACTAAGCCAACATTGAATCCACCTTATCAAATTACCCGGTATCCCATGTGCATTTGCCTTCTTTATAAGTCTCCCTGTGGGACCTTGTCAAAGGCTTTGCTGAAACCCATATAAACTACATCAACTGCACTACCCTCATCTACACACCTGGTCACCTCCTCAAAAAATTCAATCAAATTTGTTAGGCATGATCTCCCTCTGACAAAGCCATGCTGACTATTCCTGATCAAACCTTGCCTCTCCAAATGGAGATAGATTCTCTCCTTCAGAGTTTTCTCCAATTGTTTCCCTACCACTGATGTGAGACTCACTGGCCTGTATTTCCCTGGCTTATCTCTACAACCCTTCTTAAATAGCGGAACCACATTAGCTGTTCTCTAGTCCTCTGGCATCTCCCCTGTGGCCAGAGAGGAATTAAAAATGTGGGTCAGAGCCCCTGCGATCTCTTCCCTTGCCTCCCTCAACAGTCTGGGACACAAATCAAAAACAGAAATACCTGGAAAAACACAGTAGGTCTGGCAGCATCAGCGGAGAAGAGCAAAGTTGACGTTTCGAGTCCCCATGACCCTTCAACAGAACTAATTAGAAATAGGAAAGGGGTGAAATATAAGCTGGTTTAAGGGGAGGGGGGGAAAGAAGATGGTGGGGGCGGGGGGGGGATGGGGGAGTTGTTGGGACAAGCAAGCAGTGATAGGAGGAGATAACCAAAAGATGTCACAGACAAAAGAACAAAGAGGTGTTGAAGGTGGTGATATTATCTAAAAGAATGTGCTAATTAAGAGTGGAGAGCAGGACAAGCAAGGTAGCTCTAGTGGGGGTGGGGTGAAATAAACGATGGATGGAATACATTTAAAAATAATGGAAATAGGTGGGAAAAGAAAAATCTATATAAATTATTGGAAAAAACAAAAGGGACGGGGAAGAAATGGAAAGGGGGTGGGGATGGAGGAGGGAGTTCAAGATCTAAAGTTGTTGAACTCAATATTCAGTCCGGAAGGCTGTAAAGTGCCTAGTTGGAAGATGAGGTTCTGTTCCTCCAATTTGCATTGAGCTTCACTGGAACAATGCAGCAAGCCAAGGACAGACATGTGGGCAAGAGAGCAGGGTGGAGTGTTAAAATGGCAAGCGATAGGGAGGTCTGGGTAATGCTTGTGGACAGACCGAAGGTGTTCTGCAAAGCGGTCACCCACTCTGCGTTTGGTCTCTCCAATGTAGAGGAAACCGCATTGGGAGCAACGAATGCAGTAGACTAAGTTGGGGGAAATGCAAGTGAAATGCTGCTTCACTTGAAAGGAGTGTTTGGGCCCTTGGACAGTGAGGAGAGAGGAAGTGAAGGGGCAGGTGTTGCATATTTTGCGTTTGCATGGGGAGGTGCCGCAGGTGGGGGTTGAGGAGTAGGGGGTGATGGAGGAGTGGACCAGGGTGTCACGGAGGGAACGATCCCTACGGAATGCCGCCAGGGGAGGTGAAGGGTAGATGTGTTTGGTGGTGGCATCATGCTGGAGTTGGCGGAAATGGTGGAGGATGATCCTTTGAATGCGGAGGCTGGTGGGGTGATAAGTGAGACAAGGGGGACCCTATCATGTTTCTGGGAGGGAGGAGAAGGCGTGAGGGCAGATGCGCGGGAGATGGGCCGGACACGGTTGAGGGCCCTGTCAACTACTGTGGGTGGAAAACCTCGGTTAAGGAAGAAGGAGGACATGTCAGAGGAACTGTTTTTGAAGGTAGCATCATCAGAACAGATGCGACGGAGGTGAAGGAACTGAGAGAATGGGATGGAGTCCTTACAGGAAGCGGGGTGTGAGGAGCTGTAGTCGAGGTAGCTGTGGGAGTCAGTAGGCTTGTAATGGATATTGGTGGACAGTCTATCACCAGAAATTGAGACAGAGAGGTCAAGGAATGGAAGGGAAGTGTCAGAGATGGACCATGTGAAAATGATGGAGGGGTGGAGATTGGAAGCAAAATTAATAAATTTTTCCAGGTCCCGACGAGAGCATGAAGCAGCACCGAAGCAATCATCGATGTACCGGAGAAAGAGTTGTGGGAGGGGGCCGGAGTAGGACTGGAACAAGGAATGTTCCACATACCCCATAAATAGACAGGCATAGCTGGGGCCCATGCGGGTACCCATAACCACACCTTTTATTTGGAGGAAGTGAGAGGAGTTAAAGGAGAAATTGTTCAGTGTGAGAACAAGTTCAGCCAGACGGAGGAGAGTAGTGGTGGATGGGGATTGTTCGGGCCTCTGTTCGAGGGAGAAGCTGAGAGCCCTCAGACCATCCCGGTGGGGGATGTTATCTCTGGGACACAAATTATCTGGACCTGGAGATTTGTCCACTTTTAAGCCTGCCAACACCTCCAATACCTTCTCACTCCCGATATCAATTTGCTTAAGAACCTCGCAGTCTCTCTCCCCGAGTTCAATACCTTCATCCTCATTCTCTTGGGTGAAGACGGATGTGAAGTATTCGTTCAACACTCTAGCGATATCCTCTGGCTCCACCCATAGTCCCTTATGGGCCTTACTCTTTCCCTGGTTATCCTATTCCTGGTTAGAATATCTTGGGATTTTCCCTACTTTTACCAGCCAGAGCTTTCTCATATCCCCTCTTTGCTCTCCTAATTGCTTTCTTAAGCTCCACCCTACACTTTCTGTACTCCACTAATGCCTCCATTGATTTGCTTCCCTTGTACTTGCTAAAAGCTTCTCTTTTCCTTCTCATCGTAACCTGAATATCTCTGGTCATCTATGGTTCTCTGGGCTTGTTACTCCTTCCTATCACCCTAGAGGGAACATGTTGAGCCTGTACCCTCCCCATTTCCTTTTTGAACGCCCCCCACTGTTCCTCTGTAGATTTCTCCACAAGTAGCTGTTCCCAGTCTACCTTGGCCACATCCTGCCTTATTTTACTAAAATCCACTCTCCCCCAATTCAAAACAATTTTTTGCAACTTGTCTATTTCTTTGCCCACAAACTTAAACTGTACCATATTGTGGTCGCTATCACTAAAATGCTCCCCCACCACCACCTCAGCCACCTGCCCGGCTCCATTCCCCAGAATTAGGTCCAGCACTGCACCATCCCTTGTTGGACCCTCTACATATTGACCTAAAAAGTTCTCCTGTACACATTTCAAGAAATCCATTCCATCCAAGCGCTTAACACTATGTCTATCCCAATTAATGCTGGGAAAGTTGAAATCCCCTAATATAATTACCCTACTGTTATTGTTTTTACACACCTCCGCAAATTGTGCACATATTTGCACCTCAATTTCCCGCTGACTATCTGGGGGTCTATAATAAACACCTATCAATGTGGATGCCCCTTTTTTATTCCGAAGCTCTACCCACAAAGCTTCATTCGATGCCCCCTCCAAGATATCATCTCTCTTTACTGCAGTAACTGACTCCTTAACTAATAATGCAATGCCTCCTCCTCTTTTACCCCCTCCCCTGTCTGCACTGAAGATTCTATATCCTGGAATGTTGAGCTGCCAATCCTGCCCTCCCTCAACTACATCTCAGTGATGGCTACTATATCACAATTCCACGTGTCAATCCTCACCCTTAACTCATCTTTTTTGCCGGTAATACTCCTGGCATTAAAGTAGAGGCTATCCAGCCTTGCCTTACTCCCTTAAAACTTAATGCAGCTGTACTCCTTCTGACTTGATTGTTTTACTGTATTATGATGTGTCCCTGTTCTGCTAACATTCTGTGTCCCCTCCCCTTGCCGAATTAGTTTAAACTCCTCCCAACAGCACTAGCAAACCCGCCCGCAAGGATGTTAGTCCCGCTCTGGTTCAGATGTAGACCGTCCCGCTTGTGCAGGTCCCACCTTCCCCAGAAATGGTCCCAGTGATCCAGGAATCTAAAACCCTCCCTCCTGCACCAACTCATAAGCCACGTATTCATCTGCGCTATTCTCCTATTTCTGAGCTCGCTAGCACGTGGCACTGGGAGTAATTCAGAGATCACAACCCGAGAGGTCTTGCTTTTTATTCTACTGCCTCAGTCCCTGAATTCTTGATGCAAGACCTCATCCCTCTTCCTACCCATGTCATTGGTACCAACATGTACTGTGACCCCTGCCTTATCACCCTCCCGCTTCAGGATGCCCTGCAGCCGTTCAGTGACATCCCGGACCCTGGCATGACTCGATGCTGGGCCCTGGGGATGCGTGCACTGCCTAGATCTCGGCCAGCCTGAGTTGGGACGTCGGGTGAGATAGGATCAAAAATATTTCAGGTAAGAAAGTAGGACCAGAGTGGCAATCCAACTCTGATTGCCACTCCACAGAAGTTCAGGCCCAATATTTCTACGTGACCTAGTGTCATACTTTGTTTTGTGATGCTCCTGTAAAGCACCCTGTATGTTTCATTAACTTAAAGGCATTATATAAATATAAGTGCTGTTGTGTGCACCATGGTGATACAGGATATTGGTTTGGCCTCAGCTCGAGTATTGCATCCAGTTCTGGCTGCCACATTTTAGGAAAGACATGGTGGCATTAGACAGAGTGCAGAAAAGATTGGTCCCAGGGATGAGGAACTTTAGTTACATAGATAGATTAGAGAAGTTGGGACTGTTTTCCTTGGAGAAGAGAAGGTTGAGAGGAGATCTGATAGGGGTATTCAAATTAATGAGGGTTCAGGAAAGACTAGATAGGGAAAAATGCTCCCATTGGTGGAAGGATCAAGAACAAGAGGGCATGAACCTAAGGCAATTGGCAAAAGAAGCAATGGCAAAATTAGGAAAAAAATCTTTCATGCTGTGAGCGGTTAGGATTTGGAATGCACTGCCTAAGTGTGTGATGGAGGCTGGCTCAATCGAGGCTTTAGGAGGGGATCAGATTATTATCTGAAAAGGAAGAATGTGCAAGGCTATGATGAGAAGGCAGGGGAGTGGCACTCGTTAAATTGCTCCTACAGAGAGCAGGCGCAGAGACAACTGGCTGAATGGCCTCCTTCTGCACTGTAACCATTCTGTGATTCTGAAATTCATGGGCTTAAGACTGCTAAGCGGGAGAGGAGCCTAAGTGTCATCATACATTAATATCTGAAGACCCATGGTTTGTTCTAAATGGCTACTGCAAAAACAAACAGTGTGTTAGGCTATATTGCCAGAACAATCAAATATACAACAAAAAATATTACACTATGTTGTGTAGCTTGGTTGTGGATAGAGTATCTAGTTTTGGTCTCCTGACTTGGTGCTTAATAATAATAGCAAAGGTTTAGGGGAGACCCACTAGATTCACCCCAAGTTTCGATGCCCTTAGTTACCAGGATAGGCTTAGAGTTACATATGAACAAGGAGAAGTAGGCCATTCGACTTCTTAAGCCTGCTCCGCCATTCAATAAGATCATGGTTGATCTGATTGTGGCCACAGAGTCCACATGTCACCTACTCCTGATAACATTCAACTCCCTTGTTAATCAAGAATCTATCTACCTCTGCCTTAAAAACATTCGCTGGTCCTGCCTTTACCATTCTCCTGGGGGAGATATTCCAAAGGCTCATGACCCTGAGAGAAAAAAAATCTTCTCATCTCTCACCTAAATGGGAGACCCCTTATTTTTAAACTGTGTCCTCTAGTTCTAGTCTCTCCCACACAGGGAAACATCTTATCAGCATTCACCCTGTCAAATCCCCCCAGGATCTTATATGTTTCAATAAGATTGCCTCTCATTCTGCTAAACTCCAATGGATACATGCCCAGCCTGTCAACCTTCCTCATAAGATAGCATTCCCGTCTCAGGTATCAGTTGAGTGAATCACGATTTATATCCTTTCTTTAATAAGGAGACAAAAACTGTACACAGTACTCCAGATGTGGTCTCAGCTACGCCCTGTACAACTGTAGCAAAACATCCCTACTTCTATATTCCATTCCTCTTGCAATAAATGCCAACATTCTATTTGCCTTCCTAATCACTCGCTTTACCCGCATACTAACTTTGTGATTCATGTACCAGGACACCCAGGTCCCTCTGTACCTCAGATTTCTGCAATCTAAATTAAGCTATTTAAATAATATGCTGCTTTTCTATTTTTCGTGCCAAAGTGGACAAGTTCATATTTTCCAACATTATACTCCATCCGCCAAATTTGTTAGAAACTATTATTAAAGATGTTATAGCAGGGCACTTAGAAAAATTCAAGGCAATCAGGCTGAGTCAACATTGTTTTGTGAAAGGGAAATCATATTTAACTAATTTATTGGAGTTCATTGAAGGAGTCACATGTGCTGTGTATAAAGGAGAATTGGTGAATGTACTGTACTTAGATTTCCAGAAGGCATTTGATAAAGCGCTACATCAAAAGTTATTGTGGAAAATAAAAGCTCATGGCGTGGGGGGGTAACATATTGGTTAGAAGATTGGCTAGCTAACAGAAAGCAGACAGCAGGCGTAAATGGGTCTTTTTCTGATTGGCAGGATGTAACAAGTGGTGCCACAGATATCAGTGCTGGGGCCTCAACTTTTTACAATTTATATGACTGACTTGGATGAAGGGATCAAAGGAACAGTTGCTAAATTTGCTGACAACACAAAGATAGATGGAAAATAAATTATGAAGAGGACATAAAGAGGCAACAAACGGACATAGATAGGTTGTAAGTGGGCAAAGATCTGGCAAATGGAGTATAATGTGGGCAAATGTGAAATTGTCTATTTTGGCAGGAAGACGGCAAGAGATTACAGAGCTCTGAGATTCAGAGGAATCTGGGTGTCCTAATGCACGAATCACAAAAGGCTACTAAGCAGGTAGGACAATTAATTAGGAAAGCTAATAGAATGTTATCGTTTATTGTGAGGGAAATTGATTACAAAAGTAGGGAGGTTATGCCTCAGCTGTGCAAGGCACTGGGGAGACAACATCTGTAGTGCTGTGTACAGTACTGGTCTCCTTATTTAAGGAAATATGTAAATGCATTAGAAGCAGTTCAGAGAATGTTTACTAGACGAAGACCAGGAATGGGTGGGTTGTCATATGAGGAAAGGTTGGACAGGTTAGGCTTGTATCCACTGGAATTTAGAAGAGTAAGAGGTGACTTGATTGAAATCTTTAAGATCCTGAGGGGTCTTGACAGGGTGGATGTCGAGAGTATGTTTCCTCTTGTGAGAGAATCTAGAAGTAGGGGTCACTATTTAAAAATAAGAGGTCACTTATTTAAGACAGAGTTGAGGAGATTTTTTTCTCTCAGAGAGTTGTGAGTCTTTGGAACTCTCTTCCTCAAAAGGCAGAACAAAGCAGAGTCTTTGGATATTTTTAAGGCAGAGCTAGAAAGATTCTTGATTAACAAGAGGGTGAAAGGATATCAGAGATAGGCAGGAATGTGGGGTTGAGGTTACAATCAGATCAGCCATGATCTTATTGAAAGGCAGAGCAGGCTCAAGAGGCCAAGTGGCCTACTTATGCTCCTGATTCGTATGTTTGTATGTTCAGCAGAACCTTCTTGCACGTACTCTATGCCCCTATTAATAAAGCCTGGAATAATGTATGCTTTATTAACCGCACTCTCAACCTGTCCTGCCACCTTTAATCATTGGCACATATATACCCAGGTCCCCCTGCTCCTGGATCCCCTTTAGGGGTTTACCCTTTATTTTGTATTTTCTCTTCCATGTTCTAAATCCCAAAATGAATCACTTCACACTTTTCCACATTGAACTTCACCTGCCACCTGTCGCTCATTCCACCAACTTGTCTATATCCTTTTGAGTTTCCCGCTCTTCTCCTTAAGTTCACCAAGTTCTGTATCATCCGCGAAATTTACAACAGTGCCCTGTATACCCAAGGTCTAGGTCGTTAATATGCATCAGGAAAATCAAGAGTCCCAACACGGATCCCTGGGGACCGTTGCAAAGAATCCGCACAGATCACACCTGTTCAAGAAGGTGGTCCATCACCAGCACCAACGTATCAGTGCAAGGTGGGATGGGCAATAAATGCCACCCTTTCCAGCAATGCCCACATCAAGAGTGTTTTTTTTTTAAAATAAAGTAGGCTTATGTAGAAGGATGGTCCGACTTTGCCTTCTGTATTCTGTATTTATCCAGCAATTCCTTTGGTGACTGGCTGCTATGCTCTCTCAGCGCACAGGCCAGCTCTTCCTCGGGGGTGCTGCTGAGCTGGGTTTCTGGTTGCTAAGATACCGCACGCGGCGGGGCGGGGCGAAGATATGGTCTCGCGATATTCTGTTTCATCCACGAGAAGTCAGGGAAGGGGCGGGGCTTCGCCAGGTGTCCATCAAAATACGCCTGATCACGTGGCGATGTGACCGCTGGCGTTGTTAATATTTAGTAAGATTTGGTTATATTTATCAGATACATAGCCATATTAATAAATTTCACACACGCACCCCAGTTTTTTTCTGTAATTACGAAAATTGCGTTTGTTCTGTTGGTCGCGAGGCACTCAGTCACCACGGGTCGTCCCGCCTTATACTGTTCACCTGTCCAATGAAAAAGCAGCACTGCCAGTCAGCCGCATTTTGATTGGACGATATTGTTGCCTATCAAATAGTGCCTTGTCTGCACGACGTTTTCAGGTTTGATTGAGCAGTGCGGCATAATCTTCCCTTCCCCCCCCCCACTCTGTCTTCGGCCTCAAGTAAATATGTGCCGTTTTTAGCAGTGTTTATTTTTTCATAGGGAAAAAAAAATCCATTCCCCAAACCCCGCGTTTCAACTTTTTTTCTTTATGGGACTGGGGAAAGGAAACCGAAATTTGGACCGATCGATTGCTCGTCTCTTCCCAGGCCGTTGAGTACGACCTAACTTGTTAGTCCTGCCTGTTCCCGGCTCCCCTTTCCCCCTGATTGGTTTGTGTTCTTGAGAGCCGCTTGCTGATTGGTAGCCTGAGCCGTCTATCGTCCCCGCGACCAGGTCGGGTGTTTGGTGGCGCGGCGCGGCGCGGCCTGGGCTTTGCTCTGGTTTGTTGTCATGTTGCTTGTGGACTTTCACTGAGGGCCTGACATTCTGATGGTGTACCAGGGACTGGGCCAGAGACCATAGGAAGATGATCATAGAGAATCTGGACGCTTTCAGATCTTGGTTGTCAAGGGCGCTGGACCCTATGTGAGTATTATTCTGCCTCTTTCAGATGTATTGGCGCTTTTGGGTTTTTTTTCTTTATTTTTTTGTGGGGGGGGGGTGGGGGGGAGAGAGGGGGCGGGGACTTTTCAGGCCCTCAGGCTGCCACATGAGCCAGGCTTGCAAGGCCACACACTGAGACCGTGCTCTGTCACCCCTATTAAAATGAGGCTAAACAATGTAATCTATCAGGCATACTGTTTTTTGAGATATGTTAACTCTTTGGAAAGACGCACTCTGCGTTACTTTTATGAATCCAAACTCAGCGATCTTGTATTTTAGGGGTTATCACCTACTTTTTACTCGATAACAGAAGGTCTTGTGTTCTTACGACCCTTCACCAGCCCTTCACTCGAAGTCTGCTTGTGGCGAGTGAAGCCGGAAAATTTACTGAACAGGAAGGTTGAATTTGAAGTGCCTGATTGTTTTTGAGATGTATTGATTATTATACTTTGGGGTTTTCGTCCTAAAACTCCTAGCATGCTTTTGGAGTATTTCCTTTAAGTACAGTATCCTCGCTGTAGTTATCACAAATTTGGTGGGAGAGGAAATTATAAGTTTTGTTTTGAAGAACAACGATTTTATGCTGTTCCAACTTTAATATAAAAAGAATAATATGTTCTACAATTTGTTGACCAGTAATATGTTGTTGCATTAGTCAATGTCAACACTGCCAAACTTCAATAATCATTATTAGTATTCCGGTCAGGCATTGGGTGGAATGTGAGCCCCTGCGAAAACAACATGCATTTATGTAACTAGTGTCACTAAAACCGATTATCTGGTCATTTATCTTATTGCTGTCTGTGGGCAGTTGATGTGCCTAAATTGGCTGTTATGTCTCCCTGTAATACAACAGTGACTACTATAATTCAATAGTACTTAATTGGCTGTAAAGTGCTTCTGAAGTTGTAAAAATACTATACAAGTGAAAGTTCTTACTCTTTTATTTAAGTAGTCTGTTTAATGTAAAATGAAAAATTCCAAGATGTTTAAAGAAGTTTTATGGTGTTGTAGTTTAGGAAGCTTTCAGAGCATTTGTCACACTTCAAAATGTCCGAATTATAACCTGAAAAGCAGTTGGTTTATAATTTTGATTCTATCTTGGCAATGGGCATTTACAGGTAAACATATAAAAAAATTTATGGCGCAGAGGAGGCCTTTTGGCTCATCTGTGCCTGCCAGCCAAAAAGATTTAACCAGCTTAATCCTACCTTTCAGCTCTCAGTCTGTAGTCCTGTAGGTTACAGCAGATCAAGTGCACATCCAACTGTTCTTTAAATGTGAAGAAGGTTTCTGCTTCCACCATCCTTTCAGGCAGTGACTTCCACACTTGCCCCCACCTTATGGATGAAAATTTACTCCTGAATTCTTTCCTAATCCTTGTAGCAATTATTTTAAACCTATGCCCCCAAATTATTGACCTATCCAGCCCATCATAATTATATACATTTCAATTAAACCATCCCTCAGCCCCTTTGTTCCAAAGAAAACATCCCAGAAATACCTTCTAATCTGCAAATTTACTTCACCATTAAATTCTGAATGATCACAGGCTGCTTACAGTAATTAGACTTTGTGATGTTAAAGGAAGGAGGGCATTTTGAACACATCCTCTAGAGTAAGGGGATCATTATATTAATTTCTATGAACTGATATAATACTCCTATCACAAGTGTATGTTAAATATAAGGCTTTTGAATTGCAAGAGAAGCTTGCAAGTATGTGAGTTGGCTGCGTCACACTTGAATTCCACTCTGCTGTATGTGGTTGTGGTAAACAAAGAGTACCATGATTTTATGTTTTTGAGATTTTGTTGCCATTGTCTGATGATGGCTTGAAGTTCAGTTTAGGATAGTGGGTGGATGAATTTCTAATTGTGGAAGGGCGGGCAGCAGCAAAATAAAAGACCAATGAGATTCATTAAATTGGAACTGGGCATATTGAAGGTGGGACAGGAAAAACACAAGACGGCTTGGAACTTGACTGAATTTCCACCTTCTAAGCGAGATTGTTCATTCCCTATTCATGACAATTTAAGGAGCTTCTTCATATTTTTCTGCAACTAGCTTTCCGGAACATTTTGTTGCAAGAATGTTATTTACTGCAAAGAGTAATATTACTATTAAGGCCATTAAGAAAAAATAGTATTACATCCTCCACTGCATTATTAAGACCGTAAGACGTAGAAGCAGAAGTAGGCCATTCGGCCCATCAAGTCCGCTCTGCCATTTGATTAGATTATTCTAGAGAAATAATCCCCATAATCTTGTGCAAGCAACAATTTCAACTTCAGTCACTTCCTTTTGGTGTAGGACCACATCCTGAGTTTTTAAAAAGTAATCTTCTTGTGGCAAAATCTAGTACATAAAATCCTGTGTCAACATGGAATTTGTGATCCACTAATGTATGTGATCTGAAAACTAATGCGCTCTGTGCTTAGACTCACAAATCAGTACATTGAAGCCACTCTTAGCCCAAATTTTTCTAAATTCATTGAAGAATGTTTGTTGTCAAGCTAAAGGG
This sequence comes from Cetorhinus maximus, assembly GCF_964194155.1. Classification (NCBI taxonomy): domain Eukaryota; kingdom Metazoa; phylum Chordata; class Chondrichthyes; order Lamniformes; family Cetorhinidae; genus Cetorhinus; species Cetorhinus maximus. Next base: position 125,771,353 of record NC_135888.1, read on the forward strand.
GTTATACACAGAAAATGCTGAATTAGCTGTCTGGGCAGCATTTGTGGAAAGAGAAGCAGAGTTATTTTACAGATTAATAAGCCCTCCTTCAAGATCCATATGTAGAGGCCATGAGGCATTTATGTAGGGCCTTTTGCAACCTCAGGCCATCCCAAAGTGCTTTACAGCCAATGAAATACTTTTGAAGTCTGTCACTTTTGTAATATAGGAAATGTGGTAGCTAATTTGTGCACAGCAACGTTCTACAAACAGCAGTATGATAATGACCAGGTAATCTGTTTTATTGATGTTGATTGAGGGATAAATATTGGCCAGGACACCAGGGATAATTTCCCTGCTCTTCTTTGAAACAGGCCTGTGGGATCTTTTACATCTTTTGACCTGAGACGACAAATGGGGTCTTGATTTAGCATGTCATCCAAAAGACAGAGCTTTTGCCAGTGCAGCACTCTTTCAGTACTGCCCTGGAATGTCAGCCTAGATTTGTGTGTACAAGTCTCTGGAGTAGGGCTGAAACCAATGACCATCTGACTCAAGTAAGAGTGCTACCAACTGAGCCGCAGCTGATCCTGACAATCAATATTACGAGACAGCAATCTGGAATGGAGATCTTGCTGGCTGTTTTTACACCTCCACCACCCCGCCCTGTCCCACCCCATCCCCACCCCTAACCAGGAACACTGAGGCCAACTCTTTGGGCAAACTACTGCCCTATGTGAGATTGTGTAGTACATTGTGTACCTCAGATGTGCACTGTGCTCTTTGCTAAGCCATGAGGAGATCCTCTTCTCAGCATCTTTTTATGATACTGGATAAGCAACTAGAGGTGAAGAGTTCAAATCCCCCCATGGCAAGTTGTTAATAAATAAGATAATTTGTGGGTTAGCACCAAAAAAAATCAAATGTTGTGAAAATGAACCAGATTGTGGGTTACTTTAAAGCAGAGCAAAGATAATATTGATTTCCTGTGTAGGGTACCTTCTGTTGGCCATTAAATGTGCTGTACAGATTAAAGCATTTTTTTTTTAAAAATGACCGAGGAATCACAACTTTTGATATCAATAATTCTATGACTTGTCACTGTCACTTTTTATAATAAAAGGTATCTCTGATGGCACAGTGTATAAATGTGTACCTGTTGTACAGAGACATACAGACCAGTTGAAGTTTGATGATTACGCTTTGTGATGATGGTGCCATAGCTGACCTCAATTTATGTGCAGCTTGTGAAAAATCCTGATTGCTATTCAGTCACCTCCACTGCAAAGTGCATGTGGCTCAGTTCATAGCACCCTCGCCTTTGAATCAGAGGGTTGTGGGTTCATGTCCCACTCCCGGAAACCAAGAACTGTGATTGTACTCGAATGAGTTGCAATCTGTGACTGTTGATAGCTCGAAAGAGTTTCTCTATAGAGGTGTCAGCTGTGGCTCAGTTCATAGCACCCTCGCCTTTGAATCAGAGGGTTGTGGGTTCATGTCCCACTCCCGGAAACCAAGAACTGTGATTGTACTCGAAAGAGTTGCAATCTGTGACTGTTGATAACTCGAAAGAATTTTGGGTGAATTAGGTGAGGACAAGAATGGGCACCAGCTGCCTTTCTTGGTGAACAACCAGCTGACATTCTGTTTTGGCTTGGACACAAAGAATGGGGAATTTGGTGAGGGACAGTGCAATTGCTGATGCCTGTGGGACAGCACTCTAGCATGGCGAATGGAGAAGAATATTGATGATTTTTAAATGTTGAATTGTATTTAGGAACATTTATATTTGTTACAGGCTAGAATATTGATTTTTTTTTTGTCTCCTCTCCCCCTGATGATAGGGGATTGTTTTCTTCCTTAGTTAGGTTGAACGTTTTGATTTACTGCATTGTTAAGATAGCACATGGATCTAATTACAACCACTAACTTGGTCTTCTTATCATTTGACTCATGGAGTAGTTGATTTCCATCTTGAAAATGCTTAAGCTGACGTTGCAAACCAAATCGGTATTTCATGGACCATACAATTTAGTTCAGCATAATATCCTCAATAGTCCTGTGTGTGCAAATAATCAATCATTATCCTGAGTGTATTTTTATGAACCATGGGCATTTGGTTTATCTTCAAAAGTAGGGAAGACATGCTACATCTGTACAGGGCATTGGTGAGACCACACCTGGAGTACTGTGTACAGTTTTGGTCTCCTTATTTAAGGTGGGATATACTGTACTTGCATTGAAGGCAGTTCAGAGAAGGTTCCCTAGGTTGATTCCTGGATGAAGGGATTGTCTCATTAGGAAAGGTTTAGCAGCTTGGGTCTGTACTCCTTGCAGTTTAGAAGAATTAGAGGTGATCTCATTGAAACATATAAGATCTGAGGGGGCTTGAGAGGATAGATGCAGAGGGGATGTTTTCCCTTACGGAGGGACCAAGAGCTAGGTGGCATGGTTTCCATTTAAGAAGGAGAGGAAGATGAATTTCTTCTCTGAGGGTCGTTAGTCCTTGGAGTTTCTGTTCCCCAGAAAGCAGTGGATTGCATTTATTCAAGACTGAGTTAGAATTATTTTTGTTCTACAGGGAGTCGAGGGTTTTGGGCAGCAGGCAGGGATGTGGAGTTGAATCCACGGATTTGAAATTGGTTTTACAAAAGCAAATCTGGAAATAAGAGGCATCTGTAGAAGTGACCATGAAGATGCTGGACTGTTGTAAAAATGCAACTGGTTTGCTCATGTACCTGTGCTAGTGAAGGAAACCTCTATGAAGTGAACTGGTAACCACCCAATTGTGTCAAACCAATTGTAACAACTCAAAAAGAAGTCTAGTCACCACTTTCATGTGGTTTTGCAGGATAGGCAATAAATGCCAGCCTTGCCAGTGATGCCCACTAAAAGTTATGAGTGGAAATGGATTTGGGTGAAACCGCTCCTAGCTTCAAGATGTACAGAATGATTTCATGAAACCACAGCACAGAAGGAGATCTTTCAGTCCCTTGTGCCTGTTTTGGCTTTTTCTTGTACTATCTTGCTTTTTTTCCCAGATCCCTGTAATTTTTTTCCCTTCACATATTTATACAATTGTTTTCTAAATGTTAGTGTCGAATCTTATTTCTCTACCCATTCAGGCAGTGCACCCCTGATCACAGCAACTCACTTTTCTTGGAAAAAAAAGTTTAATGTTGCCTGTTCCTTTTTCCAATCATCTTAAATCTGTGTCCTCTAGTTATCAACTTTTCAGCCTATTTAATGGGAATGGCCATAAAACATACTGGAAAAGTGGTGACTTCTTGTTACTTTGTTGGCATCACTCCAAATGGCCGTACAGAACCGAGTACAGGTATGGAACAGTTAAGTCCAAAATCAAAATTGCTTCATTGAGGTAAGAACCGTAAAACGATGAAGAAAAGAAAACACCATCATTAATTCTTTTCAGGCATATATTATAGAATGCTTGCGGTGTTGTGACTGAAACCTAAATATTTTGTTGGAGTGCAGGGGGATGGGGGTGGGTGGCCCAAAGGTATTCCTTGGTTCATTGTTTATCTCATGTGTTCCTAAATTCAGCCATTGGAATGGAAACCAGATAGTTTTAAAGCAGGGCAGGAGAAGGCAAGTCACCCACATTGCACTTTTCTAATTGATATGGGTCTCTAAATTGGGTGCTTGTCATCTTTTGTAGTTGGAGGAGAATGGCACATGGCATTGGGGAAATCTGAAGATGAGAAGCTGTAAAGGGCTAGAACAGAAATCTTTATAGTTAATGAAGCAATTGGTTTAGCAACTAGACTGATCGCAAAAAAATCAATTTTGGCACATTGGCAAGATCAACTAGTGTATTTTGTGTGCCTGGAAATATATGGGGAGAGAGATTGAAATAATAGATGTACAGTGGTACCTGTAGAAGGGTGACAGTGTTTCTGGCTTAGGTTGTTTGTCAGAACTCATAAATCGTCCTTGTGACCGAGGACATAATTGCAGTTGCCAGATAGTGGGGATTAAAGTGAGGAAATATAGCAGAAATTGCATTGTAAAAATATCTTGCAAGCAGAAATTACACGTTTAGTAGTAACCTCTCGTTCTGGCCAGTTAGTACTTTTGCTGTATTGGTGCGCACGGCACTGTATTTTGCTTTAAGTTTGAAAACGTACATGATATGAGCCACTGTTCTTCAAACTGGTATGGCTATGAGTTCTCACAAGATTGACTTCTTGTATATGACAGGTTTCACATTTCTTCCATGCAGCTGGTAAAGATTCTGTTTTGTACGTTCCAGACATTCTATTTATGCATGCAGTTTTCTCAGCCTTTCCATCTGAGAATTTTCTCAATAAAAGGTGCTGAGTCACTTTGATACTGAACAAAAATGTCCCCAACTTCACAGCCATGACTTGTTTAACTGCAAAATGGCTACCTTCATACAGTACCACTACCCCAGCTCACCTGCTGCTGAAACCCTCACCATATGCCTTTGCCATAGATATTTATTCCATGCTCTTCTGGCTGATAACCCATTCTTTAACCTCTGCAAACTTCAGCTCATGCAGAACACTGCTGTGCTTGCCCATGATCCATAGCGTTGTCGAACCATATTGGTTCCCAGTCCCTGAAAGCGTGGACTTCAAAATTCTCACCTTTGCCTTTTATATCCCTCTGATGTGGTCACTGTCATGTTGGTCCTCACTGTTTTTAGGCGGGCCTGGGAGCTGCTTGAAGTTAGTGTTGGAACAATTTAAGTATGAAAAGAAGGACCTTGCAACTATTTCAGGACTCTTCAGCAAAATGGAAAACATTTTGAGCCTGTGCTGTGCAAGCACTGACTTGGTTTTTCAGTTCTATAGTGGCGCTTTTTAGGGAGGTAAAGGAGTGAGGTGGGAATGGGGGAGCACTGCTGCACCAAGTTTAAAATGGGCAGTTATCTTGAGCTGTTAGAAGCGACTGAAGAAAAGAGTATTTGAGGACCAGGATCTCAAACCTGAGAGTGAGGTCATGGTGTACTGGGCAGCAATGACTCCTGTCTGCTTCAGAGACTTGGGAAAACCTACAGCAGGTACCTCAAAGCCCCGGAGAATTACAACCAGCGGTGGTGAGAAAGGCGGTCCAAGGGCAGCATCCCCTCCCAAGCTGACTTGCTCAGCATTGAGGTGCTCATCACTCAACACAAGCTCTGCTGGGCAGAACATGTTGTTCTTCTGTCTGACACCAGACTTGCGAATCAGCTGCTCTACTTGGAACTTGATTGTGGCAGGAGAGTCCCTAGAGGACAGCAGAAACCCTTTAGGGATCTCTTCATGCCTGAAGAGGTTAAACATTCCTGCCGATTCAAGGGAGACTGGCTTGTGACTGACAAAAATGAAGAGATTTCATTTGGGAAGGCACTGAACATGAGAGACTTGATTGGGAACGTGCAGAGGCAAAGCTGAGGCATCGGTGAGAGCACACAAACCTCAAAAGAACCCAAGCACCACATGTCCTCTATTTGGCAGAGTAGGCAGATCACGTATTGGACTTATCAGCCACCTTCAAGTTAATCTAACCGGAGTGGGAACAAGTCATCCATGATCCTGGGAGACTGTCTAAGACGAAGTAGTAGAAAAGGCACAGTTATCTCAGTTAAAACACACTGGGAGATTTGTGTCCTGTTTCAGAGTACATGACAACCTTAAGACTGGATAAAACTGTAACTTGGGCTGTATGTTTGACACCTGTGGAATGGAGCTTCTAACCACGCACAACCTTTGGTCTTTGAGGCGTAAGTGGCGCCAACTGAGCCAAGGTACCAGCTAAACAAAATTCTTCGGATATGTCATGATATGCTTTCACTTCTTCATACTCATTTTGCTAATCCACGTGTTTTTTTTCCCTATGACTCCGCCCTCACTTTTAAAATAACTGTTTAACCTATGAGTTTTTTGGGTGTGGATTTTATTTTTGTTCAACCGCTGGAGCCTTCAGCTTTTTCCCTCTTCTCTTGGATTAATATTTTTTCTTTGTAGAACTTTTCTTATTGCCTCATTATAAAGGTTTGCATTTCTGTGTTTGATCAGCTTTTTTCATCCTTATTTTTTCACGTTTCTTTTATGTCAAACAGTAAAGCCATATTTTTCCAAGTGACATTCTTATTGTCTTTAAAAAATGAAGCTCCTTGCAGCTCTAAAGTCAACTTGTTTCCTGAACATAAACCCACTGTTGTAGCATTACAATGATATCCACACTATTCAGTGGACCCCTTCTCCCTTGTGAACTGTAAAACTAACCAAAAATTCTATTGGAATTAAGAGATCGATATAGAAAATGCAGAATCCCGTGAAATAAATACCGTTTTCCAAATAATTAGTATTGACTGAATTGTGGCTGTTTCTTATATGTTCCTGCTGGCATTGGCACTGCCTCTGGGTTCTGCCTGAGCCTGTGTTTCCCTCCCATTAAACCTTGAATATCATGAATGAGTAAAATGAGTAAATTTGGGTGAGTTTTGTTTTTGTGAAGTTACTGTGTTCTCTGTGCAGATGACGAGTGTTTAATGAACTCGTTCAGAATTGTAGTGGCCATGTTTTAAAATTTAAAAAAATGATCCAGTCATATTTTTAAAGAAGTTATGTCAGGGTTAATTTGAATAAAGAAATTAAGTTTTTTTTAAATTTGGTGCACTTCTTTATTTTATAATCCTTACAAATGAAAGGAAATTCCTTTTGCAAATATTGTCAGAAAGACAAAGCCCTTTATCAATGGCATATGGAAAAGGGAAATCTGGACGTTCAGAAATTTTTGCATGGAGCACATCTATTGTATCCCCAGTGAAAGGCAAAAGAGACAAAAGTCTCTTAATTGTTAACTATCTGAATGTAATCGTTCGCTCTCAGATTTGTTTGTTCATTCCTTCCATGGAAGCTGAGATTGTTCAGAGTTTAATTTGGTCTGGGAACTTGGATTGGAATGTTGCTTGTCAGTTTCAGACTGTAGATGTGTATACTCACCAATATCCTTCGGTAAAGGCAAAATACTGCAGATGCTGGAGATCTGAAACGAAAATAAAAAATGCTGGAAAAACTCAGCAGGTCTGACAGCGCCTGTGGAGCGAGAGAGACCGAGATAACATTTCGAGTCCGTATGACTCTGCTACATATCTAATAGGAGGTAGCGATGTGGTGAAATATATACTGATTAAGGGGGGTGGAACTGGTGAAGCTGGATAGAAGGCCAGCATAGGTGGAGGCAAAGGGGAGATGGCAAAATATGTCATAAACAAAAGGTCAAAGAGTTGTTAATGGTGGTGGTACTGGCTAAATGAGGTGCTCATGGTGACATTAAGAAAGCAAAATGTGATAATGACCAGACCGGGATAAGCACTCTGGAAAGTGACAGAGGGCCCGAGTGGAGGTGGGGTGGGGGGAGGGGACGGAAGCAGGAAGAAAGATCGAAAATAGGCTAAAAGCTGGGGATAAAACAGTGAATGAAAATGGAAATAAATTTTAAAAATAATAATAATGAAAATAAGTGGAAAAAATTAATTAAAAAAATGATTATGGTAAAAAAGGGGGATGAAAAAAGGGGGTGGGGATGGAGGAGAGAGTTCATGGTCTGAAGTTGTTAAACTCAATGTTAAATCTGGAAGGCTGTAAAGTGCCTAATCGGAAGATGACGTGCTGTTCCTTCAGTTTGTGTTGAGCTTCACTGGAACATTGCAGCAGGCCAAGGACGGACATGTGGGCATGAGAGCAGGATGGGGTGTTGAAATGGCAAGCAACAGGAAGGCCTGGGTTATGCGTGTGGACAGACCGAAGGTGTTCCGCAAAGTGGTCACCCAGTCTGCGTTTGGTCTCTCCAATGTAGAGGAGACTGCACTGGGAGCAGCGAATGCAGTAGGCTAAATTGAGGGAAGTGCAAGTGAAGTGCTGCTTCACTTGAAAGGACTGTTTGGGCCCTTGGACGGTGAGGAGGAGGGAAGTAAAGGAGCAGGTGTTGCACCTTCTGCGGTTGCATGTGAAGGTGCCGTGAAGATGCTTATGGTGTTGCTTGTTGTTAAGTGATGCAAATACGAACTTTATTAGATTATGTTTTGGGACTGTCTAAGCTAAGGCATGAAGGGGCCATGTAACCTGCTCTGAATTCTGTCCAACAACAAGCCTGGGTGGATTGGTTGTTAAAGTTGAAGGTTGTCTTACTGGGGAGAAGGTACTAGGTGTTCATCTGTTGCAAGAGCAGTTGCGCTGGCTGTGGGTAGACTGTTAGTCTCCAAGTCTCACGCGGAGGTGTTAAGAATGTCAGGCGTTATAAACATTTGCACTTTGAATGGTCAGTTTAATTCCAAGATACAGTGGAGTTGGAGGTTGAAGGATGGGTAATCAACATTTCTATCTAGATACAAGGCCCATGTAATTCACATTGTTATGGAAATTAGCTTTGGGAGGGAAAAAATGTCCACAGAAAGCCATTGTAGTATTGGGTTACAGAGCTAAGATATTACTGAACCTCTCAGACAAATCAGTCTACAGCCATCTGAGAGGCAGAAAGCAGAAGATAGAGGCAGCCAGTCCTGCACTTGAAGTAGTGAAAATGCTGACTCTTATAGTTCACCACGCAGAACATGGGTGGGAACTCATGCTCAGGTGAAGAGACCTAGTTAGTGAGGATTTAAAGGAGTCTGGAAGATTCACCTGGCTTGGAATAGAGGGAAGAAATCTCCATTGTAACCCTCACAGTTAAAGTGGGTTCTGGGATTAGAAGTTACCAGGCTGGGAAAGCAAAATAAAGGAAACAAGCCCTCAGGAGCTGAGAGTAATTTGGGACTAGTTCCTCCCTGAAGAATGAAGTGTCCACTTAAGGGATGATATAACGTATAACTGTAGAGGGAGATTTTCAGTCATGTTGAAAGTTAAATGGGGAGTTTCTTGCCTGTAGTTTAGAGTACAAGTTGTTGCTGAATAGTGTTTGGACAACTTTTTTTGTATGTTTGCAGTAGAAGTCTAAAATCTTGAAATCTTGTCATGTGACCCTTTCAGTAAGTCACTAGAAATTCAAATACCTTCTTAAAAAGTTATCAGTCTCCATGGGGATCGTAACATAAGCCAGGAACTGCTTTCTGTAAGAATAGGAACAGTACAGTGTCCCACATTTTGTGCCCAGGTGAATGAACGACGATTGCCATTCATTGCATTTACACTTTTACACTGCGATTTGTGGTAATTAGAATGCCAAAACAGCTCAACACCCTCTACATGGGATCAGGAACTTTGGTGAACAGAGCTAGCAACTAGTGTGTTTCCTCAACCAGGAAGGATCCTTTCTGAGACATGCAGTAATTTTAACAGCCAAAAACTGATGCGTTAATGTCAGGACAAAATGTTAAACTGTTAAGCAACTGAAACCCCAGTCTGACCCACCCACTTCCATGTTCAACTGAGTGCGGGGCAGTGAGCAAACTGCCAACATGCTCCCTGGGTTGGGGATTTTAATATTTTCAATCAGCTAGCAGCCTGCTGTTTAAAGTGCAATGCAGATTTTATAGTAGGTGGCCATGCTTCCATGAAGCTGAAGGGAGGCGATTACAGCTTTGGGGAGAATGTATATGCCTCTTACAGGCCAGGAGGTGGTGGACGTGCTTCTCTCCTTACCTTCCCCCGGGATCGTGGATCAGATCCACCTGCTTTGAACGTCTTCCCTGTCTGAGGGAGAGCCAAACTTGTCAATCAGCCTGGCTTCATGGGAGGAACCTGTCAATGGCATAAGATGTATACTGTGCAGTGAAAACCTGGATTTTGTGGTTTCTTGTTTGAAGCTCCGGCCCCACCTCTGCCCACCACATAATCTGCCCTTGTTAATGTCCAGGCAGCAGAGTCTAATCTGGGAAGGATAAAGTTAAAATATTTAATTATAAAATCTTGCAGAGAATGTGAATTAGAGAAAAGTGACAGAAAAAGTTTAAAAAGAAATTAAATGTTTTAAAAATGACCAACAATCATTAAAATATGACGTATTGAGACTCCACACAGTCAATTTGCTGTGCCAGTAAGTTTGTTTGGCAGTAGTTAAGGCTTTTCACCTCTTGATACATTTTGCTTTTGCTTGACTGGACAACTCCTAACTTTTTTTTAGCATGTTTTGTAGATAATAGGTAAGCACAGCAACATCACACCCTTCCATGTCTGTGAATGCTGAATGCCTCAGCGAGGTTTAAGTGTTGCAAAGGCTTGTAGAGGAGCAAGACAACTCAGACAGCAACTTCCTGATTTCCACATTTAACTGCAGATGCTGAAAGTTATTGTTCATTTTTTTAATAACATTGACCACTGAGAGGAATATAAGATATTATGTTGAAAAAAAAAGTTTTGTTCTGTTTTGTTGATGAGGTTAGTGGTATGAAAATTTAAGACGACAAAGTATAATTCATAAATCGAGGAACGTTTACTTATAAGTTAACTGCTATAAAAACTGGTGGTCAGAACCCTGGCTTTGTTTTTGGGGAAGTTCAAATATTAGACATTGTAGTATGTTTTATTCCTGGAGGGTAATTTCTCTTTGCAGAAGATTGTCTTTAAGCCTGACACACAAATTTGCATTAAGCAGTGTGATGGGTACCTGAAATATGTCTATGCATTATGATTTTTATAGAATTACTAACTAAACTCTCATGTGGTAGGGAAGGGTATTTGTTAATTTTAAGGACAGGAATATTACATCATGTAAAAATGAATGTTATCCTGCTGGTGCTGAACTGTAGCTGTAAATCTGTTTAAGACTAAGTTAAATTAATGGGTAGCACTCTCGGTCATGTGTGGTGTGATGACGCCCCGATTTTGCTGAAACAAATAGGATAGTGGCCAAAAATATTTCGATTTTCAAAATAAGATGGTTTTCAGTGGTTTCATTGGTTACCTTTTATTTTTAGTCTTTTATTACCTGTTTTGAGGCTGATTTTTTTTTTTGTTGATTTGGTTTGCTTTGCACCAGTTGGTTTTTTATTTGTTGGTGTTTTAAAAAATAATGTCAGTTCATCAAAAGCAAGCGTGGTTTAACACTTCCACTTGTGATGTTTGAAGATGTAATGGTACAACATTTTGTAGTGTGCTTTACCAGTCCTTTATGCAAGACAGTTAAGGCTTTAAAAGCTTAAGAGTTAAACTAAATGTTTAAACTTGTGTGGAGCAAACCTACCTGTCTTATATCTGGGATACAGACATTGCAATTGTATTATTTAACTGTAGGTTTTGCCAAACTCTAATTTTGCTTATTATTGGTGGGTTTGCAGAGCTCAGAAGAAAATATAAGTGTCAGACAAATAGAGCAGTCAGTGGTAAACAGTGAAGACCATTGGTTCACCAACAACTGAAAGTGGATTCTTACATTTACAAAGACATTGCTTTGCTGTGTACTTGCACTACTCCTGACAGATTCCCTTAGTTATACTTTTAGATTCTGAGAATTGGAATAGTCCCACTTGAGGGAATGCGGCACCAATGTCACACTCCCTCAAAGCTGCACTAAACTGTCTGTCTAGATTAGGCACTCAGAGAATCACACAGTGCAGAAGAGGCCCTTCGGCCCATCTTGTCTGCACCGACACGTGAGAAACACCTGACCTACCTACCTAATCCCATTTACCAGCACTTGGCCCATAGTCTTGAATGTTATGACGTGCCAAGTGCTCATCCAGGTACTTTTTAAAGAATGTGAGGCAACCCGCCTCCACCACCCTCCCAGGCAGTGCATTCCAGACCGTCACCACCCTCTGGGTAAAAATGTTTTTCCTCACATCCCCCCACTAACCCTCCTGCCCCTCACCTTGAACTTATGTCTCCTTGTGACTGACCCTTCAACTAATGGGATCAGCTGCTCCCTATCCACCCTGTCCATGCCCCTCATAATCTTTTACACCTCGATCGGGTCGCCCCTCAGTCTTCTCTGCTCCAACGCAAACAGCCCAAGTCTATCCAACCTCTCTTCATAACTTAAATATTTCATCCCAGACAACATCCTGCTGAATCTCCTCTGCGCCCCCTCCAGTGCAGTCACATCCTTCCTATAATGTGGCGACCAGAACTGCACACAGTACTCCAGCTAAGGCCTCACCAAGGTTCTATACAACTCTAACATGACCTCCCTACTTTTGTAATCTGTGCCTCGATTGATAAAGGCAGGTGTCCCATATGCCTTTTTCACCACCCCACTAACATGCCTCTCCACCTTCAGAGATCTATGGACACACACGCCAAGATCCCTTTGTTCCTCAGAACTTCCTAGTGTCATGCAGTTCATTGAATACTTCCTTGTCAAATTACTCCTCCCAAAGTGCAAAATTGTTGTTCTCCTTGTCAGTAATTGTAATATAGAGCGTTAACAGAAGAAATTGAATTCACTTCGGAGCAGTGAAGTGAGCAGATATTGACATTAAAATCCATTCTTGGGTCCGTTTGGCAAATTGTGTGTTCAGTGTTGGTTTGCTACTAATTGTTTAGTGGACTATTGCTGTTTTTGAGCCCTGCACTTGACAGAACACTTCATAAAACTGCAAATAAAAACAACAAACACCAGAAAGACTCAGCAGGTTGGGCAACATTGGCTAGAAACCACAAATTAATTAATGTTTCAGCTATAAACCCTGCTTGAAAATGTAAAATTGCAGCGGTTTGGCATTGTTTTTTTTTTAACTCACGACTGGGTATAATTAGGGCAAAGAGGAGTATAACTTAATGATACCTATAATTGTTTGGTAGTACAGAACTTGTGTATTGCTGAAAAAAGACGATTTGTCAAAACTTTTCATCCTGCACTCATTAGTACAATTGCAAGAATACCAATGTCAGGGGAAGCAACAACTTTATACTGTATGAAAAGAGAGAACAGTATAAAGTTGTTGCTTCCCCTGATATTGATATTCTTGCAATTGTCCTGATGAGTGCAAGCTGGAAAGTTTTGACAATATCTGTTGCGATCCCGGTGATGTTCATACTGGGCAAGTCAGATCCCAGAGTGAAACCTGGCTTGAAAGATCCTAACCTTTTTTTTAGAAACTGGAGGAAAGTTACTGAACAAATTCACAAGAGTCTGCTAATGAACTTTTAACTCACAATAAAATATTTATTAAACAGGAAAAAATGAACTATATTACACCAGACAAAAAGGTTGAAAATATCTCGATACAAACACAAGAAAATGATTCAAACTCACACTATTCCTTTTACCCCAGGAATATCTTTACAGACAAGTATAAATTCAGAAGGATAAAACAATTTATAAGATCTATCTTATACTCTAATATTCAGGCTAAGTATGAAGTACATGTGAATTAATAGGCAAACTGTGGTCCGACACACCATACTCCAAAGTAAATGACAGATGCGGCCGAAGCTTCTCAACAACACACCCAGACGTTTGTCACATTGAGTCAACCAGTCTCACTGAAACTTTGTCTTTCTCATGAGGATTTCCAATCTCCACATTTCAAGAACTTGCCTTGGAATTCTCTCCAATGGTCACTCCCACTTGGATGGTTGCAACAATGGCCCTCCTCGCAGGGCTTCGATCTCACCGCCTGAGATTCCTTCCCCTAGATCTCCGAGTACACTCCAACTTCACCTTCCGAGCACAATTTCAAATCCTTGGCCATGCCAAACAGAACACTACTGCCCCAAAAAGCCTGCAGTAACGAGTCACCAATCTTCAGCTGCCTCCTCGGATTTTCAGGGCTTCTCTCAAACCCACTTCGCTTCAAGTCTGTTCCCTGCAGCTCACTCTTTAACTCGGAGCCTACCTCTGCTCCTCTCCTTCAAGACCTATTTCTGATCCCTTTTTCTGCCCCTTAACTGGGATTCTTTCTGGGACCTCTTATCGATCCCTGTCTTTGTCTCTGCCTGGGATTTTCTTCTGGGACCTCTCCCTGTCCCCCTTCCCATGTCCTGCTCCATGGGATGCCTTCTCTGGAATGGCACTCTGGTTGAGGTCACCTGACCTGCAGTTTTGTGCCATTTCACTCCTTGCTTCTGCGCAGGCTTGCAGGGCCAGTTCCCGGCCTGAAGATCGTAACAGACGTGAACTGTGAATGTGTGTCCAATTTCTGGCTGGCACATGTGCAGAAGACCCAAGGCCCACCGGGAACTGTAGTTACCAACCTGTGACTGCTGATTTAAAATTAAGGTAAGTATCTCCAGTTTCCTACCACTGCCCTGAAGTGATGTCAGTTGCCAAGATGTCAATCCAATGCCAATAATTCTGTAAGTATTTTAAATGCTGCGTACATTGATCCAAAATGAACTAAGTTTTAATGATCCACGGCGTTGTATTCAAAAATATTGAATATTAAACTGGGCCCCCTTTAAAGCTGACATATAATATTGGAGCTCTGAAACTTCTTCCAGTCTTGTGTTCACTGCCTACTGGCTTTCTGAGTCTGTTCTTCATTCCACCCTGGTTTGTGGAACCCCTAGCTGTTTCAGCTCTACTCTTTGGAACTCACTCCTTAAACACCATCTACATCTATCTCCTGTGCCATTAAAAGCATTCTGAACATCCAGCTCTTTGACCAATCTTTCAGTCTTCAAATTCTTCCATTAAGACCCCACCTGTCCATTCTTCTGTGAAGCACCTTGCTATCTTAAAAACTCAATATAAATGGAAATGGTTGACCATGTGCAAATAACCTTTCTCTCCCTAGAGAAGTTTTGAAGAGAGAAATAGCTCAACTTCACAGACTAGGTAAGTTAAAAGTTCAAAGCCTAGTCTGTCCTTGGTTGGGGCAATTGTAAGGACCCCAAAAGCAGCCTTAGTGCTTCTGAATTATGGAAGAGAAAATAGGCCAGGGTTCGTTCCCTTGATTGCTGGAAGTGGATGTTTATGGATGTTGGATGAGGACAGGATCAGATGTTATTTGTGATGGTCCTCCCCATGCTGTTGTACAATGTACTCATTTGTCAAGATTCACACATGAATGTTCTCCATTTGGGCAAAGTACATGAGGGCAAATAGTTATTATAAAATTAACTGAGTAAGGAATTTAACCTGAACAGGAAGAGAGGGGTAAAATAAAGATGGCTTTAATGTCAACTTTTGTCCAATAATATTCTTGTCAAATGTTTCAGGATGTCCTGTTATGTTAAAGATATTATATGAAGGTATGCTGTATCAAGAGCAGATGTCAACATTTACTTCTAAAACCTCAAAGATTTGTGCGATTGAGTCAAAGACTTGTGTATCATAAAACAGAAAACATAAAATGACGTTTTAACATTTTACATAAATTTCCAGTAATGCCTGAAAGTGGTTGGAGTGTTTTCAATTGTAAAATTTTTGTTGCATTATGTAACTGAGACAACATCATGTCGGTCCATGCCCAACAAGGACAACATGGGGACACCCCTCCAAGCTCCCCTCCAAGTCACACTTCATCCTGACTGGGTCAAGATCTTGGAATGCGTTACCTAACAGCACTAGTACCTACACCACACAGACTGTAGCAGTTCAAGAAGTTGGCTCACCACTACCGTCTCAAGGGCAGTTAGGGATGGGCAATAAATGTTGGCCATCTCAGAAAAAGCTTTTGTGAGTTTCTTAACAAAAACAGTGAACCAGGGGAGACAGTGATGTAGTGGTAGTGTCACTGGACTAATAATCTAGAGACCCAGGCTAATGCCTTGCAACATGGGTTCAAAAAGCCATGGCAGCTGGTAGAATCTGAATTCAATGAATAAAATCTGGAATTGAAAGTTGGTCTCCGTAATGGTGACCATGAAACTATCATTGATTGTTGTAAAAACTCATCTAGTTTACTAATCCCCTTTATGGCAGGAAATCTGCCATCCTTACCTGGTGGACCTATATGTGACTCCAGATCCACAGCAATGTGGTTGACTCTTAACTGCCCTCTGAAATGTAAGTCTAGTAAGTTACTCAGTTCAATGGCAATTAGGGATGGGCAACAAATGCTGGCCTTGCCAGCAATGCTCGCATCCCATCAAAGATTTTATTAAAAAACTACCACGTCTATTTATTAAACCTTAAATTACTTTTGTGTTCTCTTTTATATTCCCTCACAAGATTCCTAAGGTGGCTGGAAGGTAACCTGGATGGCCTCTGTTAACATAGATCAATTCCCTTTCTGTTTGTGTCCCATCTTTGAGTGGGTAGAATCTGTGATGCAACAGGGTAGTGTGCCAGTATAGTGAACTATGTCTATAACGTAATAAATGTTCGCCTTAGGATTTTTTGTGGGGGGATGTGGAATGAACAACTTGTAACAATTGAGATCCTGTGCGGAAGTAAAGTTTATGAGCAAAAAGGATGGAGATTTGACCTAGGATGGAAAGTGAGTTACCCAGTTGATAGCAATTTTCTGCAGCGAGAACTCCTTAGTGAGATCAGTCTTAAACATCTGTGTTGTGTGGGTTACACGTCATAGAATGATTACAGCTCAAAAGAAAGCCATTCAACATGTGTTACAGAAACCATTCCCTCCCCCAATAAAATCAAATGCGTTGTTCTATCAATCTAGTGTTTGATTTTTCTTTAAATCTTATTTTTCAGCTGCGATGCTGACCCATCAGCTTTAGCAAAGTATGTAGTGGCTTTAGTTAAGAAAGACAAGCCAGAAAAAGAGCTGAAGGCTTTGTGCGTTGATCAACTGGACGTATTTCTACAAAAAGGTAAGATTTATGCTGCTTTGTATTTTCTCCTGCCATTTTTTTGAAGCTGCTGATTCATGCTGGGATTACAGTTTTACGTAAACTGATACAAGTGACATGTATCATGGGTAAACGTAGGCTGAAGCTTTTAGTAAACTATTTAATCTTGAGAAAGGTCGGAGGGGGGGTTGGGGGTGGTGATATCATCACCAGTTACGTTTTTTTCCAGCAGGCAGGTAAGCTATGAGAGCCCTGAATGATTTTCCACCCCCCCCCTTAAACTGTACTGAGGCCAATTGTAGCCCCCCCACTGTTGACCTGGCTGAAATCAACTAATTTAACTCGCACTCTGGTTTGAGCATGAGATCTTCATGATCTGTATAATTCAGTTCCACAATGCGCAGTACATTTATCAACCAAATGAATAGAGAAGCTGTTCTGTTTTTTTTCTGGAAATCTCCACCTCACCTGACTAGAATGTTCAGTGCCAACAAATATTTTATGTTCATAATTTATCAGACTCTCACCACTAACTGGTTGAAAATGCTCTTTTAAACTCTGCAGTACACAGTTCACATGCATGTTTTCTAGTTTTTCCAGTAATATTGAGGATTTTAAAGACTAGGTCTATGCCGACCAATTTTTTGTAGTTGAATTATCTATGCTACTAAAATATTTAAGCGCATGCTTTGCATTTTGTACAGTAAAAACTCAATACCTGTTGGATTCCCAGCTACATGGCATGGGTTGAGAATTGGTTCGCAGACTGGAAGTAGAGATTAGGAATAAATGTGTCTTTTTCGGAGCAGCAGGCAGTGACTAGTGGAGTACCACAGGGATCAGTGCTTGGGCCCCAGCTATTCACGAAAAATATCAGTGATTTGGATGAAGGAACTAAATGTAATGTTTCCAAGTTTGTTGATGACACAAAACTTGGTAGGAATGTGAGTGGTGAGGAGGATGTTAAGAGGCTTCAAGGTGACTTAGACAAGTTGAGTGAATAGGAAAATACATGGCAGATGCAGTATAACTTGGATAAGTGTGAAGTTAAACATTTCGGTAGGAAAAACAGAATGACAGTATTATTTAAAAGGGGATAGATTGGGAAATGTTGATGTACAAAGGGACCTGGGTGCCCTTGTGCACCAATTACTGAAAACAGGCATGCAGGTGCAGCAAGCAGTTAAGAAGGCCAATGGTGTGTTGCTCTTCATTGCAAGAGGACTTGAGTACAGGCACAAGGATGCCTGACTGCAGCTGTACAGAGCCTTGGTGAGACCACGCCTGGAGTGTTATGTGCAGTTTTGGTCTCCTTATATAAGAAAGGATATACTTGCCATAGAGGGAGTGCAGCGAAGGTTCACCAGACTGATTCCTGGGAAGTCAGGATTGTTGTATAAGGAGAGATTGGGCTGACTAGGCTTGTAATCATTGGAGTTTAGAAGAATGAGAGGGGATCTCATTGAAACGTATAAAATCCTGACAAGGCGGGACAGACTGGATGCAGGGATGATGCTTCCCCTGGCTGGGGCTTCTAGGACAAGGAGTCACAGTCTCAGGATATGGGGTTGGCCATTTAAGACTGAGATGAGGAGAAACTTCTTCACTCAGAGGGTGGAGAACCTGCGGGATTCTCTACCACAGAAGGCTGTGGAGGCCAAGTCACTGAATATATTTAAGAAGGAAATAGATAGATTTCTAGAATCTAAAGGCATCAAGGGTATGGGGAGGGAGCGTGAGTATGCCAGTTGAGATAGAGGATCAGCCATGATTATATTGAATGGTGGAGCAGGCTCAAAGGGCTAAATGACCTACTCTGCTCTTATTTTCTCTGTTTCTAGAGTTTGAAGCCATTTTATTATTGCATAAAAAAGCAGCTGCTTCTCTAAAGCTGTCACATTTGACTGACAGATATTGTGTGCATGCCCCTTGACCTAAAAGCAAAGATAGTTGTTGTTGGAGATCAGCTTTTAAACCCTACCAGTTTAACAACTGTGATAATGACTTGTTTATTTATATAACTCAATTTGAATATTAGAGAGGTGAATAGATGCTGACTGCAACGTAAATGTATGTAGTGATGCATCTCTTAGCAAAGTCAAATCTGCCATCTAAAATAACTTTTGTGGCCTACCACTGTCAGTATAAAGTTGAATCTAATTAGAGTTGATGTACTACCTTGTTTTCCCCTTTTCACCTTGGATCACTGGATACGTGATACTGGAGTGTGCATTGTTTGAGACATATTTTGCTAATAAAATTAAGAATTTAAATGCAGCCTCCAATTAAAAAGTATGAAAGTTTAATAGAATATCTGAAGTATGCTTCTTTAAGGATGAATGCTTTTTTGTTAGTTGACAGTGCATACCTAAATGGCACGAGAACTTTCCTTTGTTTACCAATGTAGCAGAGCAGATAAGCCTGGAGTTTTACAAATACAGAAAATGTATCTCCCTTTGTCTGAAGGAATCACAACTGTCCAATGGCTTATTTTCCTGAATGATGATTTGGCTCTCCATAATTTTTTTCTCCATTTGAATTGAGAGTCTGCATTTATTGTGTATGAAATATACTTTAGGGATGAGCTGTGGCTCATTGGTAAAACTCTTGCCGTTGAGTGAGAAGCTGTGAATTCAAGTCCTATTTCAGACATGAGCACAAAATCTGGGCTGACACCTCAGTGCAGTACTGCAGGAGTGTTGTATCTATCAGAGGGGCTGCCTTTCACATGAGCTGTTAATTTGAGGTCCTGTCTAGTCTTTCAGATAGATGTAAAAGGTCCCATGGCACTATTTGAAGAAGAATAGTTAAGTTCTGGTCAATACTTGTCCCCCCAACCAGCATCACTAAAATAGATTGCCAGGCCTGGATTTTGCGTTAGTAATAATGGCAAAACGGTCGGCATTTGCCTTAATTACTCTGCTGAAACTAATAGCAACTTCTGGAGTCCGCATGTGTGTGGATAAATCCAGAAGTTGCTGGCAGTAATCCTGTGCTTCTTCCCAGGCTACACTGTTGAAGTCCCCACAGACTACAGTCAGATAGAAATCATTGAAATGACAAGAGCTTGCTGTTTTAAGCTATTAGTCTTGCTGTAAAAACAATTGGAAGAAGTTACACCTCATTGAATGAGGTGTAACTGGATTTTTAATGACATGCTAAGTTTCTCATTACTTCTTAAAAGCTTTTTGACCCTGAAAACCTACATTTTTATTTGTGGAATGTCAAATGTCTCTTTTATGACAAAATTCCACATTTTAAAATCATTAAAAAAAAGTGCTTTGATATTTCCTTAATTCCAAGTGTATTTCTCGATCAGTATTTTTGCTCTCTGTAAAATTTGATGAAAAGTGAAGGATAATCATTGCATTTTACTTTCTGGATTTCTGCCTGAGAATACTTCAGTGTGGTTGGTTGCATACCCTGTTTAATTACATCACTGTTGCTGGACACCTGAAGGTTCCCTTGACTTGGAGATGGATTCAAATTAGCATTGGGAAAAGAGAAATCCATGTCATGATGATTGCTAGTGTTTTTTGGGGAGTTTTCTTTGAGGTCAGTGGTGAGAGCAGAAAAACACAAGTAACAGGAACAGGAGTAGACTATGGCCCGTCGAGCCTGCTCCGCCATTGTGTGATCATGGCTGACCTTGGGCTCCAACTCCACTTCTCTTCTGTTCCCCATGCCCCCTGAGAGACCAAAAATCTGTCTATCTCAGTCTTAAATGTATTCAATGATGGCGCATCCAAAATCCTCTGAGGCAGAGAATTCCAAAGATTCATAACTCTTTGAGTGAAGTAATTTCCCCTCATCTCAGCCTTAAATGATTGGCCTCTTATCCTGAGACTCTGCCACCGAGTTTTAGATTCCCCAACCAGCGGAAACAATCCCTGTGTTTACCCTATCAAACCCTTTCAGAATCTTGAATGTTTCAGTGAGATTTTCCATTGCTGCTGACTGCAATATCCAGGCCATTTTCTCATTACTATTTGTGGGACCTTGCTGTGTGAAGAATGGTTGCTGTGTTGCCTACATTACAACAATGGCTACACTTCAAAGGTAATCAATTCACACAAAGCACTTTTGGGAGGTCCTGAGGTTGTGAAATATACTATGTCAATATAAGTTATTTCTTTGTTAAAACGTTGACAGTTTAATAAAGTTAATTCTGTTTCACCTGTGTAAATTTGCTGAATTTTCTGCTCCAGATTAGTCAGAGAATAAAGTAAATCTTTCTTTGGGACCAGCATTAGGAGCACTTCAGAAGCGTGTGATTTAATCATTCATTGAATTCTCTGTTTCAACTGCTGAATGTAATAAATCTTTCCTCAAAAGAGCATGTTCTTGTATGTTCAGGCACTGCTTAGTAAATGGTGTCATCCTGGCCCAATGAAAACCACCAGTGTTAAGTTGAACATGTTTCAACCAATCCAGCAATATAGATTTAACTTCTTAGCCTAGGCAAGAAGACTCAGTGTAAAATGTTATTTGATATTAAAGCCTGTTGTCAAATATAAAGGTGCAAGTGCTTTGTATTTTCTTAACAATGATAGCCTGTGCTCTGAAGAATGAGAATCTCATAAGGCTGATGTAAATGCTTAATGCAGATCTCTTACTTTCTGTAAAGTTGGAAGGATCCGCAATTTGTATTGCTTCATCATGTATATTAGGCTGATGGTTATTATTTACTACACAACTGTATTTTAGCATTTATTTTACAATACAATAGCTCTAATTTTAATGAGGAACCAGTCAGCCTGCACTGGTTACATAAATATCATATTAGACATTGTGTCTTTTTTCGACTCCAGCAATAACAGTAATGTACGCCTGTGTCAGGTTGCCTGGCAATTTAATATCCCTGGCATACAACGTGAGTGTTGACAGCTGTCAATAAAAAGGGAGATGGCAATCCATTCAAATCGTCCTGAAGAACACAGAATCATGAATGGCTTCCTTCTGTGCTGTAGGATTTGGGATACATTGCCTGTGTGGGATTTTTGAAAGAATTATCAAATCAGTTGTTGTTCTGTAGCTGTTTCCCTATAGCCATGCACATTCTTTTTAAGTATGCCTGTATGTCCAATTCCCATTTGCAAGTTAACTATTGAATCTGCTTTCACCAGTCTTTAAGGCAATGCATTCCAAATCTAAACTCATTTAACACATCTTTTCATCTCTCCTCTGGTTCTTTTGTCAATTATCTTAAACCTGCTATCTCTGGTTACCACCCACCCTCCAGTGAAAACAATTTCTCTATTTACTCAATCAATATCTCTCATAATTTTGGACACTTATGTTAAATTTCTGCAGAACAATCCCCACTTCTCTAGTCTCTCCTCATAAGTGAAGTTCCTCATGCCTTCTGTCACTCTGGTAAATATCCTATGCAGAATCTCCAAGGTCTTAACATCCTTGCTAAAGTACAGGCCCAGAATTTGACAAAATAGCTGAGGGCTACCCTGTGATTTTTAAAGGTTTAGTATAAGTTTCTTGCATTTGTACACACTATTTTTAAAGCAAAGGGCCCCTTCTGCTCTATTAACAACCTTTCTCAACTGTGTTTTGGCCTCTCTTTTCCTTTTCTGTCTTCTGAAAATGTTTCATGTTGAGGCATATGAGTTGGAGTAAAAATGGTTAAAAAATCTTTTTCTGAATTAAAAAACACCATTTTATTGTTGAGTAAAAGCTGTGGTTTGTTTCTTTCCATAAAGGACCATAACTAAATCCTTTCACGATAACCTTCA
The DNA here is from genome assembly GCF_964194155.1 of Cetorhinus maximus. Lineage (NCBI taxonomy): Eukaryota > Metazoa > Chordata > Chondrichthyes > Lamniformes > Cetorhinidae > Cetorhinus > Cetorhinus maximus. The sequence goes on from NC_135888.1 coordinate 125,793,689, forward strand.
GCAGAAATACTGTATATTGGGAAGTTTTCTTTTCGGAATGGATAGCAGTATCCCTTTCCTTCATTTTCTCCCTTATTGCTTCAATTCTTTATGAGACAGTGGAGTTAACTGAAACAGTTTTGACTATTTTGAGAGTTGTGGTTAGTAATGATTTGCAAGAGAGTCTTTGTACATGTAAATGACTAAGCACTCTATGAAAGCATTGTATATGTTCCTTTGTGAGGCACACTTGGTGATTAAATTCTAAGTAACTTATTTTTGTGAAAAATGTTTTTTTTTACATTTTGCTTTCTCTGGCAGTACTTCTCATCATTGGTCTGTAATTATTTTGACAGAAACTGTTGGATTTGTGGATAAACTTTTTGATGCTTTAAGCACAAAGAACTACGTGCCACGACCAGAACAGCTTGTCCAGGAGACATTAAAGCAGGACATGCAACCTACATGGCAAGAGAGAGAGGACAAGAAAGAAGTGAGTAACAATATGTCTATTTCTGTGAGTTAGTTTTTGTAGTAGAGTATGGCTAACCTAGTGAATATAGCATTGAACTAGCAATTCAGAGATCAAGAATTTGATGAATCTGGTAACTTGTGGGTTGCCATCTGGTTCACTAATCTCCATTAGGAGAGAAATCTGCGATGTCTACCTAGTCTAGCCTACATGTGACTCTTGCAGTACCTGGTTAATACTTAATGTTCTTGGGGTTAACTAGGAATGTACAGCTAATACTACCTTGCCAATGTTGCTTACATCTCACGAAGTTTTGTTTTAAGAAATGAAAGAAGTCACCTTTAAAATGGATTGAAACTAATTAAATCGCAAGAAAAAAATGGATGTACAGTCAGTTCACCTTCAGTAAAAGATTCTCACGCAAATGTCTTTAACTGCTACTAATTGATCCCAGACCAGCATAATTCAGTCAAAGGCTTGAACCTTGCGACTGTGAATAAATAAGGGGTGATGATGGCACAACAGGGGTGATGTGTTGTTTGATGACCGGGGTTAAAGATGCGAGTAGGAAAGATTTTTCTTACAAACACAAAATCTGGATTTAGGAGAGAGATGGCATAGAAATTAGTTCTGGTCAGAACTGAGCAGATGTTGAAACTACTTTTTAGAAGACTCAGCAGGTCTGGCGGTAACTGTGGAGCGAGAAACAGTTAATGTTTCAGCTCTGGTCTGATGATCGGACACAGACCTGAAAGGTTGGGCTGGATTTACTGTGGGCGGAGGGGAGTGGGTGGGGGTCTAGCTCATCAGTGGAAGAAGTGGTGGGAACCCCACGACACTTTCATGGGGGAGGTCCAGCCAAATTTAAGTGCCCCTCATGCACTTAACTGATCAGTGTCAGGTTTTCCCTGGGAATTAGGGTCCTAGTGGTGGAAATCCCACTTGCCAAGACTTGCTGGCCAGTTGGAGGCTGGCAGCTCTCCATTTCTGGCAGAGCCTCTGGGAGCACTCCGAGGACTTCACCGGGGATTGTCATTGATTTTCCTGGACACAATTGTTGAGATCTGAAGTAAGAAAACTTAATGCTACAAGTTTCACAAGAATATTAGCTTGCCTCTGCTTGTGTTTTGCTGCGCCCAAGAATCCATTCACTGGTGAATAAGATCAGGACTCGGCTCACGGGGAGGACGCTCTGGGAGGTGGGATGGGAGGTTGGAGACAAGGCCAGGTTGGGTGGCTTTCAGTGGCTCTGCCCACCCCCCCCCCCCCATTCCCTTCCCAATGCTGGGTCCCGCGATCGGGCACTTAAGTGCCTGACAACGAATGCTCCCCCTTGGTAGGCAGCTGGCGAACCCAACAGAGTTTGCTGGCCAGTTTTTGGGAGGCATGGGAAAGCTGTGTGATTCCCATTCAATCCCTGAGCCACCACTAAGTTCCAGTAGCTCAGATAATTGGTGTCAAGTGGCTCATTTAATGAATTTCTTGCATCAGCCTCTTCCTGCCTCCAACTTAATCACGAAAGGTTCTTTCATCGCTGGCAGACGAACAGGCGGCCTCTCCTGCAATAAGTGGGCCCGGCTGCCAGGTCCCCCGCTGCGAAGGGCTGGATTAAATTCTGTCCGTTAACTCTATTTCTTTTTCCACAGATGTTGCCTGATCTACTGAGCACTTCCAGCATTTTCTGCATTTATTTCAGATTTCCAGCATTCAGTGTTCTGCTTCTTTTGGGAAGATTTTATTCTACAATGCAATTGTCACCTCCAGTTGTATCTCATAGTTTTGAAAATTTGCAGAAGTTTTTTGGCGTTGAAAAAATGCATTTGTTTAATTTTAATCTCATGGATGCCATTTGTTGCCGATATCTGATTAAACAATTTCAGGAAAAGTAATATGAAGTTGCATATAAACAACAAATATGTGTATGGATGTGTTGCAACGTTTCTTTGGCAAATAATCGACAGAATTTTTTTCAGGCGTGTAGCATTATTCCTGACTTTCTGATTGATGTTCCGTTGATGATGATGATGGCCGTTTGGTGGGAGATATGATAAAAGTCAAAACAGTGGGGATAGTTGCAATGGATATCCAAGAATTAGAATAATTCTAGCAACTAACATTTTAGGTAGTGATATCGTAAACTTTGAACAGGTTACAGACTATTGTCTCTATAGCCTGTCAGATTTCATGATGCAGTGACTGCTGGGTTGCAGTGTTATGTGTGAGTTGCCTGAGAGGCCAATGTCTAAGAGGTCAAGTAGTTTGGAAGTTGTACTCGGAGGTTAACTGCTGAGATGCAATCATTCTATTCTTTTATTTTATCCATAAGCTGTCATGGGAGATGCAGAAATCTCAATGTGACTAGTGCTTCTCATATTTTTCTGAACTGCCAACTGCAATAAACATTTTTTTTTTACTGCTTATTGCTATTTTAGGTTCCCTTGTATGATGAAGATCAAGATGGCAGAAAATCCTTATTAAAGAAAAGTCACAGTCCGTTTAAACCTGTTTTGGGACCGATTGACACAAGGTATGTCCTTAAACCCAAATTACTACTTAAAATTGAGCTTGCTTTTGGCACAGATACAATTGTGTTAAATTTGATTCATGTGATCACTAGTCAAGACTTTTTCTGATTTTTGGTTTTAGAGGCAGTGTATAAATAAACAAAAAAAAATGGTATTGATTTTGTTTTGGGGAATGCAGTAAACTCTGGACAAATGCCCCTTCTACTTACTTTCCATAAAGCCGTGGGGAGCTACAAGCTAAATCCAGCAGAGATGTATTGCTTGCAAATTCTGTTGCTTTGTTTTTCATGAATTATGGATATTTATTATTTTTAATATATTGCACCACAATGTACTTATTCAGCATGATAAATAAGTAATGGTTATCCGACCATTTCAGTTTCAATGCTTTTCTGATTTTTTTTTTGTAATGTTACAATATAAAATGGATAAAGATATTAAGGAGATGAAATGCTCATTGTAATGAAAAATGGAAGAATGCCTTTTTTTTTCCTCCATAACTAATGCCCTACAAATGAAATTGCAGCATCACCATTTGCACACTTTGATAGCTTTCCTTAGTGGATTTTAATTACGGAGAAAACGTGGAGCTTTGATTAAGAGATTTTGCAATCAAAGTAATTCTTCTCTTGGCACATTTCAAGATTGACATTGCCTAGCTATATGCTGAATGCTTTTGCATCTTGTAATGTTAGGTTGGAGTATTTTGTCAATGAACAATAAAACCTGTCTTGTGTTTTCAAGGAAATTATTTCTGAATGTGTCTTGATTTTTCCCACTGTCACCTTCATTATTTTAAAGTTCTATCTACTACCATTTGATTCACTAGGACAATGGTCCCAGCCTAGTTTAAATGGAGACCGTCCCAATGGAACAGCTCCCTCTTCCCTTGGTATGATGTCAGTACCCCATGAACTGAAACCCCCCTTTTCAGCCACATATTTAACTTTGAAACCTTTTTGTCCCTATGCTAATTTGCATGTGGCTCAAATAACAATCCAGAGATTGGTTCTGTGTTCTACTTTTAGAACCATAGAAAAGTTACAGCACAGAAGGAGGCCATTCGGCCCATCTTGTCCATGCCAGCCGGAGGACACCCAGGTGCCCTTTCTAATCCTGCCTTCCTGCACCCGGCCCATAGCCTTGCAGCTTACAGCACTTTAGGTGCAGATCCAGGTACTTTTTAAAAGAGTTTAAAGTTTCTGCCTCTACCACCAACTTGGGCAGCAAATTCCAGACACCCACTACCCTCTGTGTAAAAATGTTCTTCCTCATGTCACCCCTACACCTTCTGTCACTTATCTTGAGTCTATGTCCCCTGGTTCTAGAATTTCCCATCAAGGGAAATAATTTTATCCTGTCCACTCTATCTATTCCTCTCATAATTTTGTACACCTCAATCAAGCCACCTCTCAGCCTTCTTTGTTCTGAGGAAAATAACCCCAACACATCCAATCTCTCCTCGTAGCTACACTTTTCTAACCCTGGCAACATTCTTGTAAACCTCCTCTGCACTCTCTCCAGAGTTATTACGTCCTTCCTGTATTGTGGTGACCAGAACTGCACACAATACTCCAGTTGTGGCCTCACCAGTGTTTTATACAATTCCAACATTATATCCTTACTTTTATATTCTATACCTCTGCCAATGAAGGAGAGCATTCCATATGCCTTCTCTACAACCTTGTCTACTTGAACTGCTGCCTTCAGGGACCTGTGTACTTGTACGCCAAGGTCTCTCATTTCATCTACCCCTCTTAGTATATTCCCATTTATTTTGTAATCCCTGTAACTGTTTGACCTCTCTAAATGTATGGCCTCACGCTTCTCTATGTTAAAATCCATCTGCCACTTTACCGCCCACTCCACCAACCGATCTATATTGTTTTGGAGATTATGGCTATCCTCTACACTATCCACTACTCGGCCAATCTTTGTGTCATCTGCAAATTTCCCAATCGTGCCCCCCAAGTTCACCTCCAAATCGTTAATATATAACACAAACAGCAAGGGTCCCAATACTGAGCCCTGTGGAACACCACTTGAGCAACTTTTTTTATTTTTGTAGGGGACATCTCTACTTTGTACAATTAGGATCTTGCTTTTTAGTGCTTCCCACTGGTTTTCCACTGTTTTATCCTCCAGCAGTGCTGTCCAGTCCACCTCAGCCAAGTCCCTTCTCATTTCTGCAAAATTTGCCTTCCCCCAGTTCAAGACTTTTACTCCTACCTTATCTTTGTCCTTTTCCATGGTAATGCTAAATCTAACTGAATTGTGATCACTGTCCCCGATATGGTCGCCAACTGTCACTTCACCCACTTGCCCTTCTTCATTCCCCAAGACTAGGTCTAGAATTGCATCTCCTCTCATTGGGTTTGTCACTAATTGGTTGAAAAAATTTTCCTGGACACACTGCATGAATTTTTCTTCCTCAGTGCCCCTTATATTGTTTGAATCCCAGTTGATATTAGGATAGTTGAAGTCTCCTACTATTATTGCCCTCTTGTTCTTACAAGCAGAAATTTGTCAACATATTTGTTCTTCTATCTCCCTTTCACTATTTGGGGGTCTGGAGTATACTCCCAGTAGTGTGACTGCCCCTTTTTTATTTCTAAGCTCAATCCATAAAGCCTCGTTTGTTGACCCATTTAGAAAATCATCCCTTCTGACCCAGCCACCTCAATCTCAATCAGTAGATTGTCATTTCTATCGATGTCACTAACTTCAATTGAACTAAAGTTTGATTGGATTTTATTTTTAAAACATTTTGACCTGAAAGACCATAATTTTATAACAAGCACAAGTACGATGTGTTCTTTCAATTTGTCAGAACTCGCGATGACAAAAAACGTGAGGAACGACGACGCAGGGACTTCGAGAGATATCCTCATCCCAGAGATCTTTATCGAGAACGATATGACCGTCGTAGGGGCAGAAGCTATAGCCACAGTCCAACAAAGAGCGCAAGTCGAAGTCGCAGTCGCAGTCGAGACCGGACTCGAGATCTTGGGCGCAGCAACAGCACAAGCAGAGGTGAGCTTAATATGCTTGTGAAACATGTAGGCCTTGTTTTTTTACTTCAGACCTCGAAAATTGTTTCTTTTTAGCATTTGTAAATTTTGGGTGGTGGGGGTGAAGGATGGTGCAGTGGTGAGTAATCTATTTACCATCAGCATTGATGCATTTAATGGAAAGTTGATTTCTCTGATATGGCCTACTGATTGCTAGGTTTTCCTCTACTCTGACTTCATTTCAATGCTGGACAGATGTTCGTCTAGATATCAATAGCACAATTTGCATTTATTTATTTCCTTTTATGTAGGAAAGCGCCCCCAATGCTTTAAAGGAGTAAAATCAGGCAAAAATTGATACTGAACCAAATTGGAGATGTTGGGATAGGTAACCAAAAGCTTGGTTTAAGACATATAGACCCTAAGCTCTGGAATTTACTCCCTAAACCCATCCACCTTTCTTGCAAAGAACTGAAGAAACTCCCCAACTGGTGATGTAAGAAGGGGACAGACTGAATGGTACACTGCGATAGGATTGAATATCATCAGTCATTCAACTTTTCATTTGTCTTTTGGTTCCAGTAAAGGGAAATTTTAGTGTTATTTTAAAACATATATGGGACTAATTGGTGGAAAAATTTACAATTACTCACCGAGGGCTAGCTGGTAGAACATTTAGGGTGCCATATGTGTATTTATGTTAATTGATCAAAGCAACCATGGAATTACAAAAGGGAAGTCATGCCAGATCAATTTAATAGAATTTTGAGTTAAAATAAAACAGCATGGGTGGCAATATAGATATAGTTTATTTAGATTTTAGTAAAAAATTTTATGGGCTATTACATGGAAATCTAGTTGGAAAAATTAACAGATGGTGTGCGTTTTGCCTGAGTAACAGCAAATAGAGGGTTTATTAAATAACAAGTGTTTGGGTGGAGAGTTGTGTCGAATGGAGCCATGGGGTTCTGTTGGGCTGGTCAGTATTCTTCAGTTTTACGTAATCAATCTGAAAAGATGTGTCTATAGATTAAGGAGTGTTTTAAAGAATGAGAGAGAGGCAGAGGAGTTTAGGGAGGGAATTCCAGAGCTTTGCATTGCGACAGATGAAGGCATGGCCACCAAAGGTGGAGCAATGAAGATCAGGTAAGTGCAAAAGGCCAGAATTGGAGGAGTGCAGAAATTTTGGAGGGTTATGGGTTGGAGGAGGTTACAGAAATAACTAAGGAGTGATGCCTTGGAGGGATTTGGAAAGAAGGATGAGAACACTAAAATAATTTGGTTATTATGATAGAACATGGGACCAAGCTTTATGACTATGTAAAGCATGTGCAGAAAATTTGAAGATGCAGTTTAATTTCAATAATTGTGAAGTCATGCACTGCAGGTTGCAAAATAAGGAGAGAAATTATAGCATTAATCGGGAAACTACTGACTAAGCCAAATCAGTAAAGGGATCCAACAAGAAGTCAAGCTAATGTGTGGCCACCTTCAAACAACATTTGAGATATCTGGGTGCAAATTAAGGAACCTTGTAAATAATGAAGAATATCTTGACATTAGTTAGCCTGTGCTGGAAACAGCATAAAGAGGAGCTCAAGACAAGTAGGGGACTAGAGAGTAAAATGTATGAGAATTGACTCTGAACTGGGACTGATGTTGAAAGAGGAAACTGAGGGAGAATATATTGGAGTTACCTCAACCTTATTAATTTAGATATGTTGAGAATAGGAGTATTTAATTTAGGAGCACAAGTGTAAGCTGAAGAGAGGCAAATTCAGGCAGACCACGTGATTATTTCATTACAATGGTGGTTGGTTTTGGAATGGTTTACTAAAGAACGTTTTGATGGAAAGTCGCTTGGATTGCTATTGCTATCTGTAGAATCTTGTATGTTTACAAATTGACGGCTATGTTTCCCAGATTACAACATTGTTGGAGGGGGGTCAATGGTGTAGTGGTATTGTAACTGGACTAGTAATTCAGAGCCCATGGTAATGCTCTGGGGACCTAGAATTCAAAAAAATCTGGAATTAAAAGTCTAATGATGATCATGAAACCATTGTCAATTGTTGTAAAAATCCACCTTTTTCACAAATGCCTTTTAGGGAAGGAAATCTGCCATCATGTCTGCCTACATGTGACTCCAGACCCACATCAATGTGGTTGACTCTTAAATGCCCTTTGAAAGGGCCCAGCAAGCCACTCAGTTGTATCACAATCTCTAGAAAGTCTAAGGAATGAAACTAGATGGACCACCCGGCATCGACCGAGGTACCAGAAAGGACAACAGCAAACTCAGCCCTGTCAACCCTGCAAAGTCCTCCTTGCAATAGCTTGCCATAGTTATACTCAAGAAATCATACCTTATAGATAATGCCCCAGACACCACAAACACCATCCTTGGGTATGTCTTGTCACACTGGCAGGTCAGACCCAGCAGAGGTGGCGGTACAGTGGTATACAGTCATGAGGGTGTTGCCCTGGAAATCATGAACATCGACTCTGGACCCCTTGAAGTCTCATGGCATCAGGTCAAATATTGGTAAGGAAAGCCTCTGCTGATTACAACATATCAACCCTCCAGCTGATGAATCAGTGCTATGTTGAACACCACTTGAAGGAAGCACTGAGGGTGGCCACTACTGACTGTCCCTAACAGCACTATGCGTGTGCCTACACCGCGTAGGTTGCAGCGGTTCAAGAAGGCAGCTCACCACCACCTTCTCCAAGGGCAATTAAAGATTGGCAACAAATGCTGGTCGAGCCAGTGATGCCCACATTCCATGAGCAAATATATAAAAAAAACAGCAACTACATTTGAAAAATACTTCTTTGACTAAAGCACTTTGAGAGACCCTGAGGTCATGAAAAGCATTGTGTAAATACTTTATTATTTTACGGATAGAGACTTGAATTTTTTTTAGAATTATAAATCTTAGAGTTAGCATTTAACTGAAGTGGAACTCCGTTCATTTGCTGCTACAGATTTCAAATTTCTTAAATTCAATCTCAGAGGCTGTTATAGTGCAATTGAACATCACAATCTCTGGGTTGCTGGTTTACTACCATAACCACTACATTGCATACTCCAGTTAAGTATGTTCTCATTGGCATTAACCTGTTACTCTCTCTACAGCGATATACTATGAGGTTTGTGAGAGGCCACTGAATTTTGCAGACCTTTAGAAAGGAAATCCAGGCTGCCTGAAATCTTCCCAGATCTAGAGGGATCCTTACCTGAAGTGTTTTGAGAATTTTCAAATGTTTTTCTTAAATCTCAGTAGGATGCTTGTGTTTAAAGGAGTTAGGCACCTGGAGTACAGTGATTAATCATTTTACCTGTAGGCCTATGGGTTTTATTTTCTGCACAGTATTCAACCTGGTTGCCTACCTTTGAATGAAGGACAAGTTAAATAAGATACGATTTAACTAATATTGTTTTCAAAGAGGAAACAAATAGTTTAAAATACGTTTTGTATGGTGCAGAGCTGTTTATGCTAAATGCAGTTGGAGATGGAGTTGAGTATTTATCCTCTATCACACCTGTCGTTATTTTCCATGTTAGAATTCATGCTGCTGATTGATTCCATCAGGTATTGGGGGTTAGAAATAGTTTCAGACTTTTCTATTTCTGGGCACTTAATTTGACACCTCAGAATGAAGCATCAGCAGACAATGAGCCAAAGATGTGTCTTCGGACAATACACTCATGGAATGGAAATGCAATATCTCTATAGCTGATACTGGTAGAAAATAATTCTTGCAAAGGACCAGTCCTTTGATATCCTGATCTTAACAGATACATCTGAAAAATTTCCATCATTGAATTAGTAAATCAATAGACTGTGGGCTGTGACTCTTTTAATGCTACTAAGAAAGCTATATCACAATGTTTATGAAGGGGTTCTTTTCAATTTCATGTTTAGAGACTTGGAGCTCTGCACTGCAAGTCCCTCTGGATTTAAGATTATGTCCCTAGCTGAATGTTACTTGAATATGTCAGCTGTACTTGCAATAGCTTCATCATTTCTCAACCAGGGCACCAGGTGGTAAGCCTCATTTAAAAAGTGTCTGTCTTTGTGAAGGGATGGAAGAAGCCAGTAATTAACAAAGATCATCGAGTACAGCTTTTTTGTACATCAAGAAAATCAAATTTTCTACATATGTGAATGTCAGTGGAAACTCCTGGTTTTTGGAGCCAGATTCAGAGGAAAAAAGGAACTGAAAAGATTTTTAAAAAATGATTAGACTGTGGTTGTTGTCTCTGGACTGTTCATAGTTATGAACAACTAATATGCACTTTACTTCCAGTCATAGTCTCATAAGTAAAGTGCACAGTTTAAGTGTCTCTCTTTGTAAAATATTTTTGAGTCAGAATTTAATTCCTAATATTCCATTTTGAAGTTTGTTGGTAAATGTTTTGTACAGTAGATGGCCTGTGTTGAATCTCTGCTATATGCAAACTCAGATTCAAGGTCCGAGCATTAAAGCATAGCTTACCGTGGATTCTTGTGGCTTGGATGAAGTTTTTCTTAAGATACGGAAGCAAATTTAAATGAGCATTTAAAAAAATGTTAAGTTAATTGCTGGCATATTGTTTTTAACAAGAGATGTAGTTAAATCTCATTTGTAAGATTAATGAAGTGTGCAAGAAGTAATTGAGCTGTGCAAATTTTTGCCATGCAAAACTCAAGTGAGCTGCTGTCTGTTGGAAGATGGTTGTACAGGGCTGTTGGCAGTATATTGCAAGATAAAAAGCTGGTCTCTTCCACAAATATTACATTCCACATGGGTGCTAGATTGAAGAGCAAAATTGACCTGGGCATAAAATATGGACTGCTTTCAGCTTTTTGTAGGACTACGAATATAATTATAGGGGAGCAGTTTGATAATTGAGTGCTGATTTTATAAATACTAATTTAGTGTAGTCACTGTCAGGATATAATTTGACAACGTTGCTAATCATTTTGGTATTGATATTATGAACATACAGCTAGTTTGAAAAAAGAGCTTGCTTAAATAACACTTTTTTTTTAATGAACAGAGCAACATAAAGACAGATCAAAGTTTGAATTGGAAAGAAACGAGGGCTCAGAGAACATGTATGTCCCCAGTTGCACGTCATCGAACAGTTCAACTGAGCAATATTTCTCTGGAGGACATGCTGCTTCTGGTGCAGTAACTGTGGTAGCTCCTGCCCACCACCCTGACAATACTACTGAGAGCTGGTCTAATTTCTATAATAACCACACCGGCACAAACTCCTTTGGTAGAAATGCAGCCCCAAAGCGCCGATGCAGAGACTATGATGGTAAGAAATGCGCGCAGCTTTCATCTTTTCATTTGTAAAATATTTTTGAGTCAATATTTAATTCCTACCATTGCATTTTGAAATTTGATGGTGAATATTGTCATGATAGCCTGCATTGAAATTGTGTTCTGTATATCAAACTCAAGCTTAATATCTATATTGCAAGCATCGGGCAAATGAAGCTCTGTGATGCATACAATTGAAATTTGGCTATAAGTTAAAGCTCTGTTGAAAAAAGGAGGCTGAAGGGTGAGGAGGTATTTAACATTATGAAAAGTTTTGATAGAGTGTCTACAGAGAGACGATTTCCTCTTGTGGGAAAAGCAAAACTGGAGGCCATCAATAAAAGATAGACATGAAGAAATCCAATAGGGAATTCGGAAGAAACTTCTTTACCCAAGAGTTGTGAGAATATGGAACTCACTACTACTAGGACATGGTTGAAGCAAATAATGTAGATGCATTTAAGGGGAAAGTAGACAAGTTTGAGGGAGAAGGGAATGGAGGGTTAAGATGGGTCAGAATCCTGGAATTCCCTCCCCAACAGCACTGTGGGTGTACCTACACCACATGGACTACAGTGGTTCAAGAAGGCAGCTCACCACCACCTTCTCAAGGGCAATTAGGGGCGGGCAACAAATGCTGGCCTAGCTAGCGATGCCCACATCCCATGAATGAGGAAAAAAATTGATTTATGAGGAAAGATGGGCGGGGGCTCAGGCCGAATGGCCTGTTTCTGTGCTGAATATCTGTGCAATTCTATGTAATAAGATGGATCAAAATCAGTGCTGTTCAGGTGGGAATTAATGGGCTACCCCTGAGCTATGTTCATCAGACTTGCTTTAGTCCTATGAGAGCTGATAAACATTTCTTGTGTCATGTTCAAAATAATATATGGTTACAGGGCTGGACATCGAAGCTTCAGGATCTGTAATTAGAAGTAGTCACTGGGCTGTAAGAGTGAGAGACACCTAACGAAATATAATTTTTTTTTACATATTGTCCACTGAAAAGAAATCTGTCAACTATTAGCGGTTAAGGACCTCTGTATATGTGCACTATGTAATGAATACATAACATCGCATTAAGATGATTGCTGGATAAATTATTTTCTTCTTTCCGAACACCTGCATAGAATCACTTTTTTGTGCCTTTAAATTAAAATCTGAAGGATATTCGTGAGAAACATATAACTTGAAGAAAAATGTGTACTGAAATTCATGTCTTGTTTTCAGAGAAAGGTTTCTGCATGCGTGGTGACCTCTGCCTCTTTGATCATGGCAATGACCCACTAATAGTGGAAGATGTCACTCTTCCTGGAATGATTCCTTTTCCACCACCGCCTCCAGGCTTACCCCCCCCAGGCCATCAGTTGCCTCCACCAGGACATCATTTACCTCCACCCTTACCAGGTCTCCCTCCAAACCTGAGGTTACCCCCAATACCACCACCTGGGCAGCCTCCTCCTCCAGGCATCCATCCTGTATCTGGTAAGGACACCATTCCTTTTCTTTTTATAAAACACAGTTGACTTAAGCATTGGCTTGTATTCAGTGAACTTGGGTTAGCCATGTATAAGATTTTGGTTGTTCTTGAATAAAAATGCATGTTCATTTAATGTTAAGTTTTGTACTTGTAGAAATATTAATTTTCTCTTCGGTGAAATAGCATTGCATTCAAGTCATGCAGTGATCACTGAGCAGTATAGGAAACACACACATGTTTGCAATTCTTTATAATCTAGAGCAGCAGCATATTGTGTCAGAGATATATTTGCTTTTTGAAATTGAAAAGGCACGAAACATAGTTATTACAGAGGAAATTGTTTATAAAGGAACGAATCAGAAAACCAGGCTGACGTTGGGAATGAAGCACTATGGTGTTGGAGTCTGCAGTACATCCCACTTTGGTGTTCTGCGACAGATTTAAATCTTTATGAATAAACAGGTTTTATTGAAAAGATTCTGTTATGGTTTTTTTTTTTAACATGCTTGGTTGATTGAAGAGCCCTTGTGTAATGCAATCTTAAGTCATTATTACCAGAGTACTAAAATAGACTTAATGATGTGAGATCTGGGATTATTATTTGGAAAAGTACGGAAGGTACAAGAACTGAGAATGCTTTTGTAAGGTGGAGTTGATGGTTGACTTAACATTGCATGATGATTAGCAATGTTGTTGTATAAAACTAAAAAAACAAATCAGAAGAAAAAATGTAACAGCTAAGTTAATGCATGAGAACTTCTCAGCCAAAGAAAGAACATCTCAAAAATGTTTAGTGAGTTGTTGTGTTTTGTTCTGTAGCTCACAAGCTCCCAGTAGAACCATGAATACCATTTTAAATTATGTCTGGAAAATTTGTGAACCTCTGCTAATTGCTGTAGTAATTTGAAATTTGTATCTAATAATAGTGTCACCAATGTCTATAACATGCTAGCATATATATTTGATTTCCCAAGAGAAACATTTTTGCTTAAAAATCAGCCAGTCTTAACTTAGCTTTGTATCTGACGGTTGTGATCTCCTAGTTTTATAGAGTCATCATAGAATAGCAGAGCAGAGAAGGAATCCATTAATTCCATCTAGTCTAAAAGAACCAGATGTTGTTTCGAAGAATATTGCAATTAGTCTCACTCCCCAGCTCTTTCTCCATATTCCTGATTTTTTTTCTCTATCTGTTTTAAGTTTTTATCCATTTCCTTTTGAAAGCTACCATTGGATCTGCTTCCACGTTCATTGGGCAGTGGATTCCAAATCCTCACCATTCATTACACAGAATTCTTTTCTGGTTTTGGTTCTTTTGCTGATCACCTTAAATCTTTGCCTTCTGGTTATTAGCCCTTGAGGCACTGGAAACAGTTTCCCTTTATTTACTCAATTTAAACCTTTTGATTTAAAAAAAACCTTATCAAATTTCCTCTTAGCCTTCACTGCTTTAAGACCAATCTCAGTTTTTCCAGTCTAGCCATGTAATTATAGTCCCTCATTACTAGAACCAGTGTGGTAAATTTCTTCTGTACCCTCTACCAAATCTTCTCATTCTTCCTAAAATGCGGTACCTCTAATTGGACATAATACTCCAGCTGAGGCTTTATGTAAATTTAGCATAACCTCCTGGTTTTTGTACTCTGTTCCTCTCCTTACAAAGTCTAGAATTCCATATTCTTAATTGCTTTGTTAATTTGTACTGTCATCTTCAAAGATTTGTCCACAACTCTTCAAGGTAACCCTGTTTTTGCCCTCGACCTCTTTAAAATTGTACTGTTTAGCTTGTATTGTCTCTTTTCCATTCTCCTCACCCCTTAGTTTACTATGATCAATTTCATTGCCATGTGCCCTCCTGTTCATCAGTCTGTGTTCTCTTAAAGTCTATTACTATCTTCCTTACCTTTTACCTCCTTCCCAAGTTTTCTGCCAGCTGCAGATTTTAAAATTGTACCCGATGTCTAAGCTGTTAATGTATATCAAAAACAGGAGTGGTTCTAGTGATGAACTCTGGAAAACACCGCTATGTATTTTCCCCTCCCCAACCTTGCCCCACCCAACCCGAAAAATAGCCTTTCACCACAACTCTCTTTTCTATCCCTTAGCCAATTTTGTATCCATGCTGCTACTTATGTCTCATGGGCTTCAATTTTGCTAACAAGCTATTTATGTGATACTTTATCAAACACCATTGAAAGTCCATATACATGGCATCAACTGCATTGTCCTCATCCACTCTTTCTGCTACCTCATCAAAAAAAAATCAGTTGAGTTAGTCAAGTATGATTTGCCCATAAACAAATCTGTACTGACTCTCCGTTATTGCTTCACATTTGTTCAAATGGGGTTAGTTTCCTTCTGGATTATTGTTTCTAACAGCTTCTTCATCAGCAATGTTAAATGGACTGACCTGTAATTACCAGGTCTAGCCATCTCCCCTTTATTTTCACTTGCGAATGTTTAATTCATGAGAGAGGGAGAGAGCATGAATTGTCCAGTTAAAGGATGGCTTTCAAATATTTATGATTCCTCTCTCAAGAAGTGGAAGATGCTTGAAGTTAGAACTAAAAGTTGACTTCGCTTCAGTATGCTTTCTTTTTAAACATGCTTGGATACTTAGATGGCCGCTTGCTTTTGAAATGACATTATTGTGGGAGTGCTGGATAGGAGTAACATTTTTAACACACAACAAAACTGACCACTTCAGCTGGCAGAACTTGTGTGCTTTTCAGCACACATAATTATTGGGAAAGCACCAAAATAGAAGCCTATCGGGAATCGGTGCTAACATCTGGATGACTGACGTTGAATATAGAGTATCCCAGAATCACTGCATGCCACTTTTAGGCTAAGTTCTTGTTTAGCATCCAACGAAAACAACTCAAGTCTATCCAACCTCTCTTCATAACTTAAATGTTTCATCCCAGGCAACATCCTGGTGAGTCTCCTCTGCACCCCCTCCAGTGCAATCACATCCTTCCTATAATGTGGCAACCAGAACTGCGCACACTACTCCAGCTGTGGCCTCACCAAGGTTCTATACAACTCCAACATGCCCTCCCTCCTTTTATAATCTATGCCTCGATTGATAAAGGCAAGTGTCCCATATGCCTTTTTCACCATCGCACTAACATGCCCCTCTGCCTTCAGAGATCTATGGACACACATGGCAAGGTCCCTTTGTTCCTCAGAACTTCCTAGTGCCGTGCCATTCATTGAATACTTCCTTGTCAAATTACTCCTTCCAAAGTGTATCACCTCACATTTTTCAGGGTTAAATTCCATCTGCCACTTATCTGCTCATTTGACCATCCCGTCTATCTCCTCCTGTAGCCCAAGACACTCAACCTCATTGTTAACCAACCAGCCATTCTTTGTGTCATCCACAAACTTACTAATCCTACCCCCCACATAGTCATCTATGTCATTTATATAAATGACAAATAATAGGGGACTGAGCACAGATCCCTGTGGTATGCCAGTGGACACTGGCTTCCAGTCACTAAAGACCATAGACCATAAGACATAGGAGCAGAAATTAGGCCATTCGGCCCATCGAGTCTGCTCCGCCATTCAATCATGGCTGATAAGTTTCTTAACCCCATTCTCCCGCCTTCTCCCCGTAACCTTTGATCCCCTTACCAATCAAGAACCTATTTATCTCAGTCTTAAATACACTCAATGACCTGGCCTTCACAGCCTTCTTTGGCAATGAATTCCATAGATTCACCACTCTCTGGCTAAAGAAGTTTCCCCTCATCTCTGTTCTAAAAGGTCTTCCCTTTACTCTGAGGCTGTGCCCTCGGGTCCTAGTCTCTCCTACTAATGGAAACATCTTCCCCACGTCCACTCTATCCAGGCCTTTCAGTATTCTGTAAGTTTCAATCAGATCCCCCCTCATCCTTCTAAATTCCATCGAGTATAGACCCAGAGTCCTCAAACGTTCCTCATATGTTAAGCCTTTCATTCCTGGGATCATTCTCGTGAACCTCCTCTGGTCCCTCTCCAGGGCCAGAACATCCTTCCTGAGATACAGGGCCCAAAATTGCTCACAATATTCTAAATGTGGTCTGACCAGAGCCTTATAAACCCTCAGCAGCACATCCCTGTTTTTACAGTCTAGTCCCCTCGAAATAAATGCCAACATTGCATTTGCCTTCCTAACTACCGACTCAGCCTGCAAGTTAACCTTAAGAGAATCCTGGACTAGGAGTCCCAAGTCCCTTTGCACTCCAGATTTCTGAATTCTCTCCCCATTTAGAAAATAGTCTATGCCTCTATTCCTACCAAAGTGCATGACCTCACACTTCCTCACATTGTATTCCATCTGCCACTTCTTTGCCCATTCTCCTAACCTGTCCAAATCCTTCTGCAGCCTCCCCGCCTCCTCAATACTACCTGTCCCTCCACCTATCTTTGTATCATCTGCAAACTTAGCCAGAATGCCCTCAGTTCCTTCATCTAGATCATTAATGTATAAAGTGAAAAGTTGTGGTCCCAACACTGACCCCTGCGGTACTCCACTAGTCACCGGCCGGCATCCTGAGAAGGACCCCCTTATCCCCACTCTCTGCCTCCTGCCAGACAGCCAATCTTCTATCCATGCTAGTACCTTGCCTCTAACGCCATGGACTCTTATCTTACTGAGCAGCCTCCTGTGCGGCACCTTGTCAAAGGCCTTCTGGAAGTCCAAGTAGATAACATCCATTGGCTCTCCTTTGTCTAACCTACTCGTTACCTCCTCAAAGAATTCTAACAGATTTGTCAGGCATGACCTCCCCTTGATGAAACCATGCTGACTTTGCCCTATTTTACCATGCACTTCCAAGTATTCTGAAATCTCATCCTTAATAACCGACTCTAAAATCTTACCAACGACCGAGGTCAGGCTAATCGGCCTGTAATTTCCCATCTTTTGCCTCGCTCCCTTCCTAAACAGGGGGGTTACATTAGCGATTTTCCAGTCCTCTGGGACCTTCCCTGACTCCAGTGATTCCTGAAAGATCACCACTAACGCCTCCACTATCTCTTCAGCTATCTTCTTCAGAACTCTGGGGTGTAATCCATCTAGCCCAGGTGATTTATCCACCTTCAGACCTTTCAGTTTTCCTAGCACCTTCTCCTTGGTAATGGCCACCATACTCACCTCTGCCCCCCGACTCTCTTGAACTTTGGGGATGTTACTCGTGTCTTCCACCGTGAAGACTGACGCAAAGTACCTATTCGGTTCCTCCGCCATTTCTTTGTTCCCCACTACTACTTCTCCAGCATCATTTTCCAGCGGCCCAATGTCTACTTTTGCCTCGCTCTTAGCCTTTATATATCTAAAAAAAACTCTTGCAATCTTCTTTTATATTACTGGCTTGTTTACCCCCATATTTAATCTTCTCCCTCCTTATTTCTTTTTTAGTTGTCCCCTGTTGGTCTTTGTAGGCTTCCCAATCCCCTGCTCTTCGCCACATTGTATGCTTTCTCTTTAGCTTTTATGCTGTCCCTCACTTCCCTTGTTAGCCATGGTTGCCTCATCCTCCCTTTAGTATGCTTCTTCTTCCTAGGGACGAATTTTTGCTAATGTCTCCCAAATTACTCCCAGAAACTCCTGCCATTGCTGTTCCACTGTCTTTCCTGCTAGGCTCATCTCCCAGTCAATTCTGGCCAGCTCCTTCTGTCATCACCCTCTGCCTCCTCCAACTAAGCCAATTTTGAATCCACTTTATCAAATTACCCTGTATCCCATGTGCATTTGCCTCCTTTATAAGTCTCCCATATGGGACCTTGTCAAAGGTTTTGCTGAAATCCATATAAACTACATCAACTGCACTACCCTCATCTACACACCTGGTAACCTCCTCAAAAAATTCAATCAAATTTGTTAGGCATGACCTCCCTCTGACAAAGCCATGCTGACTATCCCTGATCAAACCTTGCCTTTCCAAGTGGAGATAGATACTCTCCTTCAGAACTTTCTCCAATAGTTTCCCTACCACTGATGTGAGACTCACTGGCCTGCAGTTCCCTGGCTTATCTCTACAACCCTTCTTAAATAGCTGAACCACATTAGCTGTTCTCTGGTCCTCTGGCACCTCCCCTGTGGCCAGAGAGGAATTAAAAATTTGAGTCAGAGCCCCTGTGATCTCCTCCCTTGCCTCCCTCGCAGTCTGGGACACAAATCATCCGGACCTGGAGATTTGTCCATTTTTAAGCCTGCTAACACCTCCAATACCTTGTCACTCCCTATATCAATTTGCTTAAGAACCTCGCAGTCTCTCCCCCCGAGTTCGATACCTTCATCCTCATGCTCTTGGGTGAAGACGGACGTGAAGTATTCATTCAACACTCTACCGATATCCTCTGGCTCCACCGATAGATTGCCCCCTTGGACCCTTATGGGCCCTACTCTTTCCCTGATTATCCTCTTCCCATTGATATACTTATAGAATATCTTGGGTTCTTCCATACTTTTACCAGCCAGAGCTTTGTCATATCCCTCTTTGCTCTCCTAATTGCTTTCTTAAGCTCCACCCTGCACTGTCTGTACTCCACTGATGCCTCTGCTGATTTGCTTCCCTTGTACCTGCTAAAAGCTCCTCTTTACCTTCTCATTGTAACCCGAATATCTCTGGTCATCCATGGTTCTCTGGGCTTGTTACTCCTTCCTATCACCCTAGAGGGAGCATGTTGAGCCTGTACCCTCCCCATTTCCTTTTTGAACACCCCCCACTGCTCCTCTGTAGATTTCTCCACAAGTAACTGTTCCCAATCTACCTTATCTACCAATCCTGCCTTATTTTATTAAAATCCACTCTCCCCCAATCCAAAACATTTTTTTGCAACTTGTCGATTTCTTTGTCCATAACAAATTTAAACTGTACCATGTTGTGGTCGCTATTGCTAAAATCCTCAGCCACCTGTCCGGCTTCATTCCCCAGAATTAGGTCCAGCATTGCACCGTCCCTTGTTGGACCCTCTACATATTGACCTAAAAAGTTCTCCTGTGCACATTTCAAGAAATCCACTCCATCCAAGCCCTTAACACTATGTCTTTCCCAATTAATGTTGGGAAAGTTGAAATCACCTAAAATACTTACCCTGTTGTTATTGTTTTTACACAGCTCCACAAATTGTGCACATATTTGCTCCTCAATTTCCCGCTGACTATCTGGGGGTTTATAATAAACACCTAATAATGTTGTTGCCCCTTTTTTATTCCTAAGCTCTACCCACAAAGCGTCATTTGATGCCCCCTCCAAGATATCGTCTCTCCTTACTGCAGTAACTGACTCCTTAACTAATAATGCAACACCTCCTCCTCTTTTATCCCCTCCCCTGTCTTGCCTAAAGATTCTATATCGCAGAATGTTGAACTGCCAATCCTGCCCTTCCCTCAACCACATGTCAGTGATTGCTACTATAGCACAATTCTGCGTGTCACTCCTTACCCTTAACTCATCCGTTTTACCTGTAATTCTCCTGGCATTAAGGTAGAGGCCATCCAGCCTTGCCTTACTCCCTTGAAGCTTTTTGCAGCTGTCCTCCCTCTGACTTGATTGTTTTACTGTATTATGTCATGTCCGTATTCTGCTAACATTCTGTGTCCCCTCTCCCTGTGACCTGATCGAGGTGTACAAGATTATGAGGGGCATGGACCGGGTGGATAGGGAGCAGCTGTTCCCCTTAGTTGAAGTGTCAGTCACAAGGGGGCGTAAGTTCAAGATGAGCGGCAGGAGGTTTAGGGGGGATGTGAGGAAAAACCTTTTTACTCAGAGGGTGGTGACGGTCTGGAATGCACTGCCTGGGAGGGTGGTGGAGGCCGGTTGCCTCACATCCTTTAAAAAGTACCTGGATGAGCACTTGGCACGTCATAGCATTCAAGGCTACAGGCCAAATGCTGGTAAATGGGATTAGGTAGGTAGGCCAAGTGTTTCTCATGTGTCGGTGCAGACTTGCTGGGTCGAAGGGCCTCTTCACTGTGATTCTGTGTGATTAAGTTACCATGCTGACACAGATGCAGAGCTCTTCATCCTGTTGAAAACCATTAAACTGGCATTGGGCATTTTTATTATTTTAATTGCTGCTTATAGGATTTCCAATGCCAAAACTCCAGACTAATTTCTGGTATATTTTCTTTATTTGTT
Organism: Cetorhinus maximus; assembly: GCF_964194155.1. Taxonomy (NCBI): domain Eukaryota; kingdom Metazoa; phylum Chordata; class Chondrichthyes; order Lamniformes; family Cetorhinidae; genus Cetorhinus; species Cetorhinus maximus. Next base: position 125,814,610 of record NC_135888.1, read on the forward strand.
GTCAGCAACCCTTTCTATTTCAGTCTCAGTATGGAGTGAGAGTGTGCGCTTCAGAATCAGTCAGTTCTACCTTGCACCTTCAGGCAGTGGCTTTATCTCGACTGAGAAATATTGGTTATGTTTTTACACCAGAGCACTTCATTATTTTTATTCTTGAGGAAGTTTCATTCCTTTTACATTTTATAGTATCCGGGTGCATCCTGAAGCCTTTCCAGCATGCAGAGAATTGTCAAAAATGACTTTGCTGCCTCCCCTGAATATAAACTTTGCAATCTTTGGCAGGATGAAAACATGAAGACATAGCTTCAATGAAGCAAAAGTAAAATAACACTTTGGGATGTACTGAGATTGTTAAAGGAATTGTATCAATGTAAATCGATCTTTCCTGGTTGCCACTGAAATATAAGTGAGGAACAGACATCCTCCGCCCCCACCTGAACATTCTTCAGGTTAAAAAAGCTCAAATAAATGAAGATGGTCAACTTGGGCAAGGGTAAAAGAGAACCACCATTGGCAGTGAAACTATACCCTAGCATAAGCCACTGCCTTTGGGAGAGTAAAGGTAAGAAGAGTAGATGTGAGATCAAATAGCAGAAGCCTTTCAAGTCAGAGGAAGACTGATTTAGCATAGTAGTCCATTGTATTCAGTTACAAAACTGACATTACAATAGCATCAGTCACACAGGTTTTGTATTTGTCACCATGTAGAAAACATTGGGCTTTTGTAAACTTACACACTCTTTCTCAATCTCTGTGTAAAATCTGAGTGGAGAATTTATCCTTGTCATCCAGAAAAGATTGTTTCTTAAAGCTTTATAACAAGGTGGAAATAATTTGTTCTGTCATGACCGAACAATTCATTTACAGAAATAAATTGTTATTCTCTGAATCTTGACTCAGAGTTTCAAATGATATCCATCAGAGTTAATTTGATATTAATTATATCCTAGCATTCCCCACGGGCTGCTTCTACCCAAATGGACAGAGATTAGTCTGCTGCCAAGGATGTGGTGCAGAATTAAAAGCTCACACAGTGGTTGAGGCTACTTTGAGAAAAGCCCCTAAATAGAATTATCTTTTCTCATTTCCTTCGGTTTATCTTAACATATCTTGGAGGTGAGCAATATTCAGAGAACAAATTCTTTAACATGCGGGCCATTAATTATGGATGCTTCTATTTATCACTTTAAAAAATCTGTGCCCAACGATACCATTCCTAAGGTAAATTACTTTGATAAAACATTTACATTTGTTATGTCATGCTATTAGGACTTAATGTACATTCTTCCTTTAGTTGACGTATTCCATTCTTGGCCTTGTTTATTTGGTCTATCTGCTCCTTTAAAGTAACAGTTGCAGCAACCTTACTATAATGTGTGGAACTGGTTCTGGTGCAGGTGGGATCTGTACAAAAAGGATGGGTTAAACCTTAACTGGTACTAACGTCCTCGCGGGAAGGTTTGCTCGTGCTATTAGGGAGGGTTTAAACTGGATTGCCAGGGGGATGGGAACTTGAGGGCAAATTCAGAGAGGAGAGGAGAAAAACTGGCAGTGGGAAGTAGAGAAGTATTAACTGATGAGGAAGATCTATCAGAGAGTAGTATCACAGTAAATAGAATACTTGGAGAGTTTGATAGAATTAGAGTAGACAATAGTAAGTCATTAAGTGGGACCAGAATAACAGGGAAAGTAAAACAGCCTAAATCAGGGTTAATGTGAATGCACAGAATGTGGTTAATAAGATTGTTGAACTACAGTCACAGGTTGACTAGTGGAATTATGAGATTATTGCTGTAACAGAGACCTAGCACAAAGAAGGTGTTAAATATTCCAGGGTACAAGGTGATCAGGAGAGACAGGAAAGGAAGAAAAGCAGGGTGGGGTGGGAGTGGCAGTGTTGATTAAAGATGGCATTGCAGTACTGGAGAGAGAGGATACTCCAGAGGGGTCGATGACAGAATCTCTTTGGTTTGAGGTTAAGGAATGGATCAGGTGCAATGACATTGATTAGCATGGTATATAGACCACCAACTAGTGGAAGGGATGTAGAGAAACAAATTTACAAAGAAATTACAAGAATTATACAGTAACTATAATGGGGGACTTCAATTATTCAAATATAGACTGGGATAGGAATAGTACAAAGGGACAAGAGAGGCGAGAGTTCCTGGAATGTGTTCAAGATAATTTTCTGTAGCAGTATGTTTCTAGTCCAATGAGGCTTCGGACACTGTTGGACCTGTTTCTGGGGAATGAGTTGGGCCAAGTGTATCAAATATCAGTGGGAGAGCATTTAGGGGACCATGACCATTATATCATAAGGTTTAGGTTGGCCATGGAAAAGGACAAGGAACAATCCAGAGCTGGGATAATTAACTGGGGGAAAGCCAATTTCGATGGGATGAGAATGCATTTGAGTCGAGTGAGTTGGAATCAAATGTTTGCTGAAAAGACGGTGGCTGAACAATGGGCCACCTTTAAAGAAAAAATGTTGCAGACAATGTCAAGATTTCTTCCCTTGAAGGGGACAGGTAGGAGAAATAAATCCAGGGTGTCCTAGATGACGAGCTAGATAGAAGTGAAGATGAAAAGGAAGAAATGTGAGTATGACAGATGTCAGGTAGAAAATACAACGGAGAATCAGGCTGTATGTAGGGAGGACCAGAGGGGAAGTGAAAAAATTAATAAGAAAAGCGAGGGGTGAGCATGAAAAGAGACCAGCAGCTAACATAAAAGGGAATCCCAAGGTCTTCTACAAGCATATAAATAATAAAAGGGTGGTAAAAGAAAGAATAGGGCCGATTAGGGATAAAAAAGGGGACTTGCATGCGGAGGCAGGAGAAATAGCAGAGGTATTAAACAAGTACTTTGCACCTGCCTTTATAAAGGAAAAAGTTGCTACCCAGGCCGAGGTGAGAGAGGAGGTAACTGGTACATGAGAAGAATTTACAATTTGGAAGAAGGAGGTGCTAGAAAGGCTACTTTTACCTTTAAAACAGATCAGGTACTGGATGAGATGCGTCCAAGGGTACTGAGGGAAGTGAGAGTAGAAATGGCAGAGGCACTAAGTGATAATTTTCCAGTCTTCCTTGGACATGGGTGGTGCCAGAGGACTGGAGAACTGCGAATGTTCAACAAGGGGTGCAAGAATAAAGCTGGCAACTACAGACCAGTCAGCTTGACTTGAGTGGTAGGGAAACTTTTGGGAATGATAGTTCAGGACAAAATCACTTAGACAAGTGCAGAATAATTAGTGAAAGTCAGCATGGATTTATTCAGGGAAAATCATATGTAATGAACTTGTTGGAGTTTTTTTGAGGAGTAATAGAGAAGGTTGATAAGAGCAATGCTGTTGATGTGGTGTACTTGAATTTTCAAAAGGCATTTGATACAGTGCCACAAATCAGACTTGTGAGCAAAATTCTAGCTCATGGAATAAAAGGGAAAGTAGGCACTTGGATAAGAAATTGGTCGAGTGACAGAAAACAGAGTAATGATAAATGGTTGTTTTTCAGATTGGAGGAAGGTTTGTTGTGGAGTTCCCTAGGGGTCAGTCTTGGGACCCTTGCTCTTCCTGCTATATATTAATGACCTAGACTGTGGTGTTCAGGACATAATTTCAAAATTTTGCAGATGATATGAAGACTGGAAACGGAAACTGTGATGAGGGGAGTCTTGAACTCAAAAGGACATAGACATGTTGGTGGATTGGAAGAAGGAGGTGCTAGAAATGCTACCTTTACCCAAGTGGCAGATGAGATTCAATGTAGAGAAGTATGAGGTGATTCATCTTGGCAGGAAGAACGTGAAGAGACAGTATAAAATAAAGGGAGAAACTCTGAAGGAAGTACATGGTGTACATGTGCATAAATATGTACATATAAACATGTGCATATAAGGCACCAGTTAGGCCTCATCTGGAACACTGCATCTAGTTCTGGGTGCCATAACTTGAGGAAGGATGTGAAGGAATTGGAGAGAGTACAGAGGAGATTCACAAGAATAATTCCAGGGATAAAGAACTGTAGCTATGAGGATCGATTGGAACAGTTAGGACTGTTTTCTTTGGAGAAAAGAAGGCTGAGAGGAGACTTGATAGAGGTATTCAAGATCCTGAGGGGTATAGACAGGGTAAATAGTGAAAAACTGTTCCTACTCGAGAGCATCAAGAATTCGAGGGCAGAGATTCAAAATCATCTGCAAAAGGAGTAAAAGTGATGGGAGGAATTTTTTTTCACCCAGAGGGTAGTTGGCATCTGGAACAAACTTCCTGAGAGGGTGGTGGAGGCAGGCTCGATCGAGATATTCAAAAGGGAATTGGATTGCTATCTGAAAAGAGACTATGTGAAAGATTATGGGGATAAGACAGGGGAGTGGGACTAGCTAAAATGCTCTTTCAGGGAGCCAGTGCAGACTCGATGGGCTGCATGGCTGCCTTCTGCACTGTAAAGATTCTGTGTAAGTGGTTGTGAATGGGTAATATGGTCATTTTGAAAGACAGTTGGTAATCGAAAGTGCAACATGATGGATGATTGCTGAATAAATGGATGTATCTTTTTGTATTGCATTGTACTTGACAATGCTAATAACTGAATGTCCTGTGTTGTCTATGTAGGACCACATCCAATCCCAAAGAGCGGTGCAGACAGCATTGAAGTCTCTGGGACCAGTACAGTACATACATTGCCACCTCCAGGATTAAGGCCCCCACCTTTACCTCAGTATCCACCGTATGTGACTTCAGAATGTAAGTAGTTGTTATCTTATTTATAAGCTAGGATGAAAATAATTTTCTGCTTGTCTCCAGAGCATACAAGTATTTTTAATTTGTAGTACTGGCATGTTAATAATTACCTTTCCATGTAAAAGCCCTAAATTTGTCAATCTTTCAATCTATTGTCAGCTTATCAAAATTATATGCTTTAACTTTCTGGCTGAGATTTTAAAACTTTTATACTCTTCTATTTGTGTTTTTTTTTTGTTTGTGGGCTGTTGGCACTTACTATGGTTGTGCGCTTGTACATCAAGCATGATTTTGTGAAATTTATAGCTTCATTGAATTTTTGTCATGGATGTAAATATCAAATTTTAGCTATGCAGTCGGATGCAGGGCATCATCATTTAATCAGCCAACTTTCAGGCATTTACTAAAGAAAGCATAACGTCATAGAAAATAGGAGCAGAATAGGTCATTCGGCCCTTTGAACCTGCACCACCATTCAATTTATCATGGCTGATCCTCTATCTCAGTGCCATACTCCTGCTCTCTCCCAGAATCCAATTCATTCTGATTCATGGTAGCTTGAAAAGTGTTTTTTTTTGCCAGAAATATGAGGCTTTAAAGTTACTGTAGCCTTTGTTCTTTCAATGCAGTTCGGATTCCTTAGAGAAATGAGTACTCAATCATCCAATAAGGAGAAAAATATGGCAGAATCTTTTTAAGAAGAAGGACCTGCATTTATATAACTTCTCTTGCTAATTAAAGCATTTTACAGGGAATAAAGCTCCTGGTGAAGTGAAGTCACTGTTATAATGTGACAACAATGACTTGCATTTACATAGGATATTTTACTATGTTAAATATGCTAAGGTGCTTCACAGTAGTGTTATCAAACAAAAATTGACACTGAACCACACAAAAGGTGGAAAAAAGCTTGGTTAAGGAGCTAGGTTTCAAGGAGTCTTTTGGAGAAGATAGAGGTAGAGCAATTAGGGAAGGACTTCCAGAGCTTAAGGACTAAAGCATCTTAGGTTATGGCTGCCTATGGTGGAGCACTGAAAATTGAGGATCCATAAGAGTAGTGCTGAGATCTCAGAAGTAGAGGCAAGGAAGCCATGGAGGGATTTGGAAAGAAGGATGAGAATTTTTAGAAGCAGGGAGATGATGGCAGTGCGCAGCAAGGTTCGACAAATAGCAGTGAGATAAATGAGATGGAATTCCATTTTACTGATTTTGGTTGAAGGATAAATGTTGGCCATGGCACTGAAGATGTCCTCAGCTCCTCTTATGAATAATGTTGTGGGATTTTTTTAAACCTCTGAGATCCATTTAATATTTCATCTGAAGGACATTATCTCTGACAGTGTAGTCCTTCCTCAGTAGTGCACTGAAGTATTAGTGTAGATTATATTCTCAAGTCTCTAGAGTCTTGAAGTGGAGATTCTACCAATGATCCTCTGCTTCTGACTTAGAAGCAAAAATACTACCACTGAACCAAACTGACCCTTGGCTAAATAAACAGAGATCAAAAATAACAACAAGGGTGTTGATAATGTAAATAAGGCACAGAATATTTTTGCAGTTTTATCTGTACCATGGTTATCGGAGCCTGGCTTGGAATACCTTGAAGATTACTACTAAAATTCAAAGCAGTGCTGCAATAAGTAAGATACTAACTTTCAAAAAGGATCTTAAACTCACCCAAACCTGCCTTAAGATGAGCAGGAGAGTTTTCCCAGTCTCCTAGGTAATACCCCACAAGACCAACAAAAAGAGATCGTCTGTTTATTTGTCCCATTTGCTGTTGTGGGACCTTGCTCTGCAAAAATTGGCTTCTGCCAACTGTGACAACACCATAAATAATTCATTGTCTGTAAAGTGCTCTAAGATGTCCTGACGATCTGTGTTTGAGTTGTCACCTTGACTGACCTTGATGCTCAGCTGCCACTATTATATTCACTTTGTTTTCTCCTTCTTTACCTTTTACTTGTATCCCTCTTTGTGTTCTCCTTCACTGCTCTTTTTCTCCTCCTTTACCTTCCTTACCACCTTTCACTCCCCGATTCCCCTCTTACTGTCCTCTTTCTTATTGTTTTTATCTCTTCCTCCTATTTTCTGTGCAACATTTTCCATCTGTTATCTCCACTTTTCATTTTACTGAATGATGGGAAAGTAGAAATGAAAAAGGGAGTAATAGTAGTAGACTGCTGGTAGCTGGTGCCAGATGAATGGGAAGTGTGTGTAAATTGGTGGGAGTTAGATGGGGAGTGGCAACCACATCAGAATAGAAGAACCAGACAAGGAGGTGGAAAACTGGGAGGGAGGTGGGAGAGTCATGTAGGAATTATACCCCTTTCTGCAAACAGATTAGAGAGAAAATGTTTGAGAAACATGACTTTATGGTAACAGAGTTCTCAACCCTCCCTCTTTGGGCGGGAGTCTGCCAGAATGGGCAATTGGTCTTATGAGTGTTGCTGCTGTTGTCACAGGAGGAACAATCCTTATATATATGATTCATGCAAGTGTAGTAGCTGGGATGGTGTGGCTTTCAACTAAGCCTTATCTGAGTCCTCCTGGCTTCCCAGCTGCTCAGAATTTCTCTGGTTTTGAGAATGATGGCTTTTCGGCCAATGAAAGTTGCATGCAAACTTGTTCTGAGAGAGCAACTGGAATTAGGAAGAGGAGGGAGAGAGTAAAAAGGAGAAACACAAACTGGGAGGGGAAAGAAACAAACTGGAGCAATGGAGAGTTAATATCTGCCTATAATGTGTGATGTTGTATATAGAATGTATTTTATTGCAACATTGAGGCAGTTTTGGTGCTTCTCCCTGAGAACTGAGCCTCACTTCCCTGAATCTGAACTTCAGCATTGGGTTGTGGGAGTTTGTGAATTTAATTAGGTTTTATTTATGCTTTTTATAACTTGCTGTGTATTGTAAAATGCCATAAAGTTGTATGAGAACTTTAGAAATTACTTATATCTCTGTTTTTGTTGAATCTGTATTATTTATTTCTCATTGTGGTTGACACTTTATAAATAGCATGGTAGTTTTTATTTACATATTACTTGTCTTTAAAACCTCCTATATTTTGTGTAACTGTTGTTAATCATTTCACTCTGAAAGAAGTTAGAAGTTGAAAAATTAATCTGTAGTATCCATTTTTCTCGGGTGCTATGGCTGGCCTTAGATGTCCAAAATGGTATCTGCGGCATGTGCGCACATTTCTGGTGTGAGTTGTGCCACATTCATTTTGGTGAGGGCTTTAGTGGTGCACAGTGGGTGGCTGCTGGAAGTATGCAGAACAGGCAATTTCACAAATAGTCCGTAACCTTCCTTTGGCTATTGACCATCACCGTTTTCGCTGATTTGACACCAGCGTTGCCATTTTGGAGCTCAACATTGGAGCTAATACCTTGTCTTAAACACGCACGGCTAAACATGCATTCAGCATGCCATTGATTGCATGCACATTTCTTCATGGGCACTGCATCTCAACTCTTAAATGTACTGCAAATGAAAGGGATTCCACAGTCTTCCCCCAGTGCCTGGCATCCTGGCAGCAGTCACAATACCTTCATTCTGCAACAGTCCACTGTATCATCTGCATTTGAACCACCGCAACAAACTAAAGTATGGCTACTGAGCAACGAGGGCTATCCTTTGATCATGTGGCTCATGACTCACCCTTTGGGTTGTGAAACAATATTTACACTGTCTGGAATGCCCTATGGGAGCCCTGCTGGATTCGGCAGAGTTGGTGTCAAGACTCGTGCTATTCTGCTGTATGCTGCACAACCTCGCCATCAGAAGGGCATAACCTTTGACATCAGCTGTATGATGAGTAGTTGAGAAGCGGGACAGGGCAGCAGCCCTTTTCTGGCCTGGATATTTGTGAGCAACTCATCTTGACTGTGATACAGTAAATGGAACTTCAGTTTGCTATTCACCAATAGTACCATAACTTTCCTTCGGTTATTGATCATCACAGTATTCGTTTGACCACATTGCGGAAATAAAACTCACCACAAGATAAACACCCCAAATTATATTTATAAATCAAACCAGACCATATTGTATACAAATGCCACCTTTGTGCATTCTCTTGGTGCCTGTTTTCCTTGTGTCTTTCCCTGCCATAGGATCATAGAAAGGTACAGCACAGAAGGAGGCCATTCAGTCCATTGAGTCTGTGCCAGATCTTTCGGTGAGCAGTCCATTTAGATCCACTCCCCTGCTCTTTCTCCATATCTGTGCAATTATTTTTCTCCTTGAAGAAGTATTTATCCGATTTCTTTTGGAAGGTTCCTACTGAATATGTATCCGCCATTCTATTAGGTTTCACAACTTTTATTTTTTTGATTCAGTAGTTCTGCCTTCTATTGTTGCTTTAAAAAGTTCATGTATTTTCTACTTCGCTCCCGGGGTGGGGGCATATAGTATTAATCAGGACAGCTTCATTCAAGTCACCTTGTAAAATTAAAATGTTGCAATTGCATAATCGGTTCTTTGAGTGCAGAAGCTGCTTACTGCAACTTAGAGTTACATTCACTTGTTCTGCCACCTGGAGCCTCGTGATGAAACAAGTGACATGTCTAGAAATGATACTAAGATGCTGTATAGTAAACCCCAGAACAAAGATTGCATTGTGATGATTTTTCCAATTATATACGTAGGAATTTTAAGTTGAGAAAAAATCAAGATCCATCTGGTTCACCACCTTTTACCATTCTGGCAATCTCATGATGCAATGAGAATGGGGAAAATCAGAAGAGCAGGCCAATATAGTCTCTAGAGCCCAGTCTGCCACTTAGTTAGATCATGGCCGATCCTTATCTCGACTCCATTTATAGCTCCACCTTTGTTTCATAATCGCTAATTTGATCCGGCCACCATGGTGTGGGGCAGGGTTGTTGGACCAGCTGACCTTTTGCTGCCTGTCAATTTTGTATCTTGTGCCTACTAAGTAAAGCAATGAAAAGCCTACAGGAAAACCTCCAGCACACAGTATTTGCTCATCCATATAATAACGAAATAAAATTGGGGATGGGAGATCAGCCCATATGTAATGCAATAACTTCATACTATGTTCCTTGTGAGTGATAAGCTCAGGACAATCTAAAAACACTTTGGCTGGGATAAATTAGGACTGGCTGCCTAGATAGCAGTATTTGAGTAGTGTGTGATGGTCAATGTCTCAGCTCCTATTGCAGCGCTAACAGAAGTCTCTCAACATCTGGGTGATGCAGTGGAATATCAGAGTTAAGACATGCAAGGTCAGCATATGTTAATGGAGCTGGCCACCACTTCCATGCTCGAAAGGATGAACTCTAAGCTCTGTGCAAGGCCCTGCAGGAAGGTGGTGCTGGAATCCTCTGTGCCCCTTGACATTGCTCACAGGCTTTCTGGTAGAATACACCAGGTATTTTATTGTGCATACCCATCAGATGCTTTTTGTAGTCTGCCCAATTAATGTGCTCACCTGAGTCCTTTGGGGTAGAATTCATGTGAGACCTCATCCACCTGGCAGTGGCCCCTGCGCTATCCCTTGCTTCCTGCCCTGGTTCTGGACTACTCATGTCTGCCGTGACCGCATATGCAGATGCCACTTCAGTGCAATCCTCTAAGGAATGCACAGTGCCAGTATTTGGGCTGGTGGCTGCAAAGGTGAAATTGAGTGGTGTTTCTTTTCCTTTGGTGTCTTCTCATTCTTCTTGGTTGGGCCAGGTAGCATTTCATGGATACCTGAAAGAAAAAAGTCACAAGGATTGGGTTGTTGTGAGGGAACAGGTGATGCAGTGATGAGGGAAGCAAAAGATGCATGCTTATTACACCAGCTGCAATTTGTAACTCACTTGAGGATTGCTTCCCACCTGGCTGCAATTTTGAGGCCGGCAAGAGGAGATCAAGAACAGGATGAAACCAGGCAGGGTGCACTCCTCAGGCCTCGGGTTGAGGACTCTCAATCATTGGCCCTTTTTCAGGATCACCTTCCCGCCCTTTGCTCCCTCACACCCACCATCATGCCATCCCCTCCCCATTCCCCCAGTCTCTTCATGAAGATCCCCACACCCTGGAGCCTGTGCTGTTGTCCCCACTGCAACGCTCCCCACACTTAGCAGCATCCTGGCTCAACCACTGACTTGTGGAATTGCTTGTAGCCTCAGTAGTGGCCACCTGATCCACAGAGTGCTGCGCTGCTGATTTCAGTGGGGGTGTATTCCCTGCCCAGTGGTTAAATTTTTGTCCATGGAAACCAAAAGCTGGAGTCCAGATGGGGTTTGGCACAATTTAAATATCACTGCTATCTCCTTAGACTTATAAATCATAGCCTTATATTCCCAAAAGTAATTTTGCCAATTTTGTCCTCTCCTTGCCTGAAGGTGTCCGTTCTTGGGTCTAGTTCCACAACGTGCTGCTTGCATGCTGCCTTTTCACCCCAGTGGCCTTTTACATCTGTGATCCTTGTTGATGAGTGTCAGCAGGCTACTGTGGAGGAATCATAGCCAACCCTGATGTGATCATCAACTAATGAGCATGCTTGAACACTTTCCAACAGGGAATGAAGGAAAACAATCGAGAGCAAGAACTTTGGCTCATTTTTTTCCTTTTCCTGGCCCTGGGCACGGAGGCCCATTGTGGTGCCTCTGCCATCAACCTGGTTGAAATGATCTGTTTCCGCACAGATCAGGAGCTGAATCTCAGACCTCTTTGGTCTGTATGTCTTGGCTACTTGCCACCTGAACCAGCTGAGATATTGGACTGCAGTCTTTAGAACTTTTTTCTAAGTTATGTAAAATGTTTCACTATGTATGTATATAAAATTTTTAGTTATATGTGTATATTAACTTGAGATGTTTGAAACGTTAATTTTTCCCCCTTGCTTGACAGCAACTAAATGTTTTGACCGTTGCATTGAATCACTGATTACAATTTCTGGTATTGTCGGCAACCATGGTATGGAATATAGTTGGGTTCCAGTTTCCTTTTACCTTGACTTCTAAAAATGTATTTCTAAGAACCCATTGCAATATGACCAGATTCCTAACTTTATTGCTGTGCCACTTTGCCTCAATAAAAGATTATGATGAGGCTTTTCTGTTTCAGATAACTATGAGCCTGATGGGTATAACCCCGAAGCTCCCAGTATTACTGGTGGTGCCAGACCTCAGTATCGACACTACATCCCACGAGTTCAGACTGAACGTCCAAATCTGATTGGTTTAACTTCCAGCACCATGGATGGCCCTTCACGAGGTAAAAGATGCTGTTTGTAGCAGGCAGTTAGCAAGTGGTATTTAACTATTAACAGAATTTCTTATTTACAAGGTGGTGTTGGTTCAGAATTTATGTTATAATTTAGGAGTTAGTAAGGACTGAAATTTTAAATTAGATGTACATTCTGAAGATGTCTAAGACATGCTTAGCAGATTCCTTGCATTTATATGATGCTTAATTTGAAATGTAATGGTAGAAACACTGTTGAAATGCTTTTGGTTGCATCTTGTGTCTGATAATTGTGGCAAGGCTAAGATGGATCAAAATGATTTTCTTGCAAAAACAGTTTTTGAACATGCCTATTAATTAGAAGTTGTTCCAAAAATGTTAATTTATTTTCCTAATTGGTCATAAAGATAACCAAGAAATTTCCAGTCCAAATGAGTTGAACTATGCAGTTAAAGTAATTCATTTGAATAGGGGAAAAAATACACCTGGTGCACGACTGATTGTCTCTTTTTAATTTGAGTCTATATTGGGGAAAAGATGATTTGTGGGGTGAATCCATGTCTGCGGCCCTGGTACTTAAGAGATTCTACACTGCCAAAATACCCAATTATCTAATAAATCTAATTTATAACAAAATATATAAAGATTGAGCTATTGGGTTGTCCAGCTCACTTAGAATTTGTCATTGAATTTTGGATTCTATCTTGTCACTGTGCCCCTACTAATTAATGATTGAAATTTAAGCTACCCTTAATTATTGTTTATAAATTCAAAAACATGCATTTACAAGCAGATGCGTAAACCATTGTTTACGTATTGTTTGAAGCACAACCCTGCGGATGCTGGAATAACAAATAAAGACAGAAAATGCTGGAACTGCTCAGTAGGACTGGCAGCATCTGTGGAGAGAGAAACAGAGTTAACATTCAATGGGTTATCGACCTGAAATGTAATCGATTCTCTCCACATTTAATTATAGTCACAATTTGAATTAGCTCATAGCTCAAAGATTTATTGTTGGTATAGTTTCAGCTTGTTGGTTTTGAATTTGGGTCTGAATGCTGCTTTCTGTTACAACTTGGCTCAGTGAAGTTCTTGACAGAAAGAATACTGAGAGCAAATAACTTCTCTTTATCCGGTTTAATCTGGGAGGGCTTTTATGGACTTGATAAAAGTGAAATAGATTACAATTTGTTTAAGTTAAGCAATTTCCTCACAGATTTCAATGCCCATGTTCAATTGGTTGGGCTAATCACAGGCCATTTTATGTTTTGGGTTGGCGTTTAGAGATGGTTGTCTCCCTTGAATGCTAATTAGACTGGAATCAGCTGCAGCAGTCTCACTGCATATGAACCCCACAGGATGGAGGCAGATAATATGACACAAAGTGCATCTGAAGTGTTTTTGTATCAGCACGGCACAATGTCTTTGCACTGAGATAACATGACATCACTTTCTATTTCTACCTCTCTGTGGAGCTGCACGCCAAGGATATAAACCGAGAATCTGGAACATCATGGCATTGTTCTTAGGGTAGCTTTGACTTAAAATGCATCCAAGCTGAAACCAAGTAACATTTCGTAAGGTATTTTACGCTGCATAGAATTTGGGTATAATTTGTGTATTCAGATGGCTAACAGGGATGTTAATTTTTTTATTCTTCAATACTCCAGTGCCTGTGAAAGTTAATCAAGCGGAGATCTGTATAGCTACCACAGCCAGCAACAATGTTTCACGTGTAGTTATTGAACCAGAACCTAGGAAAAGGACTGTAGTGTCTGTGGATGGACCACCTACAAAAAAGCCTTGGATGGAAAAGTAAGGTTGCACTGTGAATATTTGTGTTTTCTAGGGCAAGGAATGGATGATACCCATTCATGGAATAAATACCCCTAAATTGGGTTTAGCGTGGACAGATGCACTGGGTACTGAGTGCTCAGGCTTGATTTTTCATCAGGCTCTTGCAACCAGCAGAGAGAAGGATTTGTTCTCATGAGCCTGTTGTGGATTTATACTGACCGTACCGTCCATTCCATACTGATTAATTTATTAATGTGATGATTTGATTGCTTTTAATGTAAACAATTCCTCAAGTACTTTTCACTTTGATTTGTGTTCCATTTCCAAGTCAAAAGAGCAATGAACAGAACATGATGAGAAGCATTAGTTTGAATTTTGATTACAAGTCTAGTCTTTACTTTGCATGTTCCCTTGACTGCTAAAATAGGAAGGTTGCTGTGTTGTGAATTTCTTGGGTTCAAACCTACCTCCTTTGGTATAGAGTGCAGGTGTGTCAATGCACTGTAACATTTCTGGAATTTTTGGGGGGGAAATTATATATTTGTTCATTTTAGGAATTTCAAAACATCTAATTGTTAATATTTTGCAACATCAGATGAATGGAAGATAGATATTCTGGTAGCAATCATTTGAATGTACTGATTTCACATTTCATTCACTTCTCCAAAACTGAAATTTGGTGTGGAATCTATCTTTGACACAACCAATTTTAACTTTAGCCCACTGTTGATGGCAAATCCTTATCCAGACTGCGAAATGCTTGGGTCTTGGGTGCCATAATGTAAATGTTGTACTTTATTTTAAATCAGCAGGCAAAATTTTAACCATCAAAACAAGCAAGGGTTTCAGAAGAAAACTCAACACACCTATGATAACACAAAGCTAGAGGTTCGCAAAATCCCAAGGGAAATGAACACCATCACCCAGCTCAATGAGCATTTCAGTAAATTTGGTACTATTGTCAACATTCAGGTAAGGAGACTGGCATAGTTTAGACTGACATAGTTTTATAAGGAATTAAAATTTTTTTTCCTTGAGTCTTGATAAATGGGGCATTATCTTCTGTTTGTAAAGGAGCAATGATATTAGATATTACTGTTCAACAGTTCACCTGCTTTCAGATGAAAATCTATACCTTGAAGAGAGAGGTTTTAGTGCTGGTCGTTGGCACATTAGCTTATTTTTGACCCCCAGCTTCATCAAGCTGTGCAAAGCCTGTTCCACGTGCAAAATATTGGCATCCGTCTGTCATGGGAGATGCTGGACTGTGCCCAGGGTTTAGGTCACTTCTGTATTGAACATTGTCTGTTGTGGCTGTAGGGGCCAGTTCACGAGTGGCAGTCCCTTCCACAACTGGCACAGATGAACAGCATTAGTCCAAGGTTGACTGATGTTTTTTCCTTCAGTCGGGCTCTTTTCTGCCATCTGATCATTTGCTTTGTCCTCTTTTTTTTCACGCCTTTCCTGACTGCTGATCCCCAGACTCTCCAGTCAGCAGTGAGGACTTCTCAGGCATTGACTTCGATCCCAGTCAACTTGAAGACATCCTTGTATCGCAGATGTGGCCTCATGCTGATAGCAAATTCACCATAGAATATGTCTTTAGGGATGCGGCCGTCACCCATTCAGCTCACCCGACCCAGCCAATGGAGTTGCCGCTGAAGGCAAATCTGCTGGAGATCATTGCTTGCTGCTATACTTGCCAGGTGATGCCCATTACTCATCAGAGGCAATGGAAGTGGAAGCTGTTCAGCTGTTTTTCTTGGTTTGCATAAGTTGTCCATACCTTGCTACTGTAAACAAGAGTGCTGAGAATATAAGCTTGGGACACACACAGCTTTGTATTTTTGGTTAGTTCGCTGTTTGTAAATATGCATCTATAACTCTACCATTTATGTGCTTTAACTCCAGACTTTGAAAGCAAAATTCAAAGTGAACTTTATACTTCCCATGGAAGCTATCTTTTTACTCTCTCTGAATATTGGTGGCAAATCAGTGATCAGTGCAGCCAATTGGTTTGACTTGTATCATGATGAGTAAGAAGCATTGGGCTGGATTCGGATGCTGGCTCTAGAAGTGAAAAGACAGTAGTTAACCACAAGAGAGTGTATTTAGTATATGAATGCTTACTTTGTGAAACAGTATCTAAGTTTACTGGAGGGTTGAGGAGGGGTAATAAAGCTCAGAAAATTTGCCATCCAGTTTGGGGTTGGCCTAAAAAAAAATTCTCCTGATTTAATGGTATGGTTCCAAGGATGGGGGATTTTAGCTACAAGGTTAGGTTGGAAAAACTAGGCTTGTTCTGCTTGGAGCAGAGGAGGTTGAGCGGAGATTTGATAG
Organism: Cetorhinus maximus; assembly: GCF_964194155.1. Classification (NCBI taxonomy): domain Eukaryota; kingdom Metazoa; phylum Chordata; class Chondrichthyes; order Lamniformes; family Cetorhinidae; genus Cetorhinus; species Cetorhinus maximus. Next base: position 125,830,696 of record NC_135888.1, read on the forward strand.
AGCTCCACAAGATTATGACAGCTTTTGATAAGGTCGATAAAGAAAACGGTTCCCATTAGCTGATGGTACAAGGACTAGGGAACATTTTCCAGGATCTCATCATTGATCTTAATTGATGGAGGGGCAGAGACATGTCATTCATATGCCTAACACCAGACCCCCAAAGCAACTGTTCCACTCTGAACTCAGTTGCAGCAGGAGACTCCAGGAGGACAGCAATCTCTTCAAAGCATTCCTGAAGAGATCAAACATTCCTGCCGAATCAAGGGAGTCTCTGGCTTGTGATCGATCAAATTAGAGAAGGTTCATTCAGGAAGGCACCAAACACGTCAAGAGACTTTGGGAGCATGCTACAGCGAATTTAAGGTGTCGGAGAGAGTGCACAAACCTCCAAACGCCTTATCTCCCGATCCTTCAAGCTCCACATGTGACAGAGTCTGCAGATCATGCACTGGACTCATTGGTCATTTCAGAACCCATGGAGAAAAGGAGTGGAAGCAAGTCATTCTCGATTCTGAGGGACTGCCTAAGAAGAGAGGGTATAGATTTAAGGTTTTGGGCAAGAGATGCAGGGGAGATATGAGGAAGAACTTTTTTATGCAGCAAGTGTCAATGACCTGGAACTCACTGCCTACGCAGATGAAAATTGGATGGGCAGTTCAAGGAAATAAACTTTGTTGTACTACAGGGATAGAGCGGGATAATGGTATTGACTGGATTGCTCCACGGAGAGCTGGCATAGACTCAGGGGTGGAATGGCCTCCGTCTAGGACTCCAAAACAGATGTATAGCAATTCACAGAAGCAATTAGTAATGGGTACTTTTAAAAGTGCTTTAATGAGAGAATAAAAATGGAGGATTTTTTTTTTTTAGTAATTACAAATTTAAGGCTTACATGGAGAACCTGCCTTTTTTTGGATATGGGAATATCACAGCACTAGTCATGCAGATTTGAGTTTTTCTCTTCTCATTCGATAAATGAATCTTATAATCTTACCCTTCAAACCTACCATTCTAATTTGAGAATAATTAATGGACGAAACACTGGAGAATTGGTTTTACTGCATAGAACAACATTTTGCATATATATTGTGCATTTAATATAGGAAAAGGTCTCGTGGAAGTGTAATCAGACAAAAATGGCACTCAGCCAAAGAGCAAGGTGTTAGGAGGGGTCCAAAATCTAGGTCAAAGAGGGAGGTTTGAGGAGGTTGTTAAAGAGGAAACAGAACAGTTTAGAGAATAAATTCCAGAGCCCAGAGTGCTGAAGACATGACAGAATGGTGAATGAAAGAAGGGAGGGTTTCACAAAAGGCAGAGGAATGGAAAGTTTGATGGAGGATCTTTACAGGACCGTAGAAAAATACAGCGATGAGGAGAGGCGAGGTCATGAAGGTATTTTAGCTCAAGATTCTGAATTTGAGGTATTGGGAGCCGAGGGGCCATTGTTGGTCAAGAAGAACGGATGATGAGTGAGCAGGACCTGGTGCAGGCTAAGATGGAAACTGGGTCAATTTATTTCTCATCTTTCTGAAAATTAAACTTTAAACTTTGGTTTTTGACACTTCCATCTCTTCTTCAAACCCACTATCAACTTGCAATCATGTAATGGTCACCATTCATGATGTTCCCTTACTATTTGTTGTTAACTAATTCTGGTTATTACTCATCACTAAACCTCGTATGGTCTGTTTCCTTGGTGGTTTTAAAACATATTGTTTGAAAAAAAACTGCCTCCAAACTTGAACGACATGTCAGGATCAAAAATGGGGCAGTTGGAATATTGGTGTTGCAGCCACATAGTTTGATCTCCAGCACAAAGTTTTGTTGGCTTAACATTTGAGTCAATAACCATTGCACTGTAGCAAAATAGACAAGTTAAATGATTTACCAGGATGACATTTTTATCTTGGAAAAAAATGACGACACTTCTATGACTAGTGCAGGAGTCTTAAAACATTTCAGCTAGCTTTGTGTGAGCTGTAGTTTTAATGATGAAACAAAGGAGTCCGGCTTTGATCAGCTGAACACCATTCCCAATGGTAGGCACAACTAGAACCTAAAGCTATTATTTTCTCAAATGAATGTACCAACATTATATTCAATGTATTGTTTCCAACCGCCCCCCTCCATTGTATCCCACAGGTTGCCTTTGGTGGTGATCCAGAAGCAGCTCTCATTCAATACTCACATAACGAAGAGGCGAAACGGGCTATTTCCAGCACTGCAGCAGTATTGAACAACAGATTTATTAGGGTATACTGGCACAGAGAGAACAACGGAGTTCAACATCAACAACAGCATCAGCAAGTACAGACACAACAGTTAGCAGTATCACAGCACAGCACTGTTCATAAGGTACTGTTTTACTTTTTTACTGTGTTTCTAACACTTCAATAATCAGACTGGTGCATATTGTGCATTTGGTATAAAGATCTTTCAATTTCCTATCTGGAAACCAAAACTGATAACTCAGTTTATCTAACTTAATGCCACCTTAAGGAGATCAACTATGAGCATAGATCCCATTGGAAAAATAAAGTACATTTGAGCGGACTCCGTATGCACATTATTTTGAAGACTTATAAATTTGCATAAGTAATAAATGCCACTTCTAGTTAAAAGTGAACCTGTTTAAATAGAAAGTCAATTTTTTTGTATCTTAGACTCCAAGTAGAAAGTTCAAAACAAATTCCAGAACTGCTCAGTTTCCAGTAACCATGATTGATTGTAATCTATTCTGTGTTTTCATTAAAATGTAGGACATTTATGGCAGAACTTTAACACGTTTGTTGTTTGCTACAATGTAAAGCAGCATGATATAGCTTCTCACACACAATTACCTCAATGAATTTCAGCCTTGAACAAATTATTGAAAAAGTGGGGTGCCATTGTGTTTTTCCTACATGAAGAAGTAGTATCCAAACACATAAGGAAGCTCATTATAGTGTTGGCAAAAAACAGGTGCTTTCCTTCTAAATCAGATGTGTTGCAAATTAAGATGGCCGACCTTATAATAAAAGGAAGGAAACCATATATTTTATATGATAGGTGAAAGAATATTTTGGTGCTTTGCAATCTATTTACATTAAGCAGTTACACAAATTATGACTTCAATGCAATGAAAGGCTGAACTGTTGTAGGCGCAATCACTGATGAAGAAAAGGGCCTTACCACACCCTTTGACATGTCCAAAGCGTTCGCTCAAGGCCTATTCAAACCATTCAACATTCTTGCCAGTAAATTTGAAAAGAGGATTTGATTCAGTGATTTTTGGGGTTGGTGCAACCAAAAGCTGTCTGCCTCTAGCGTGCCCCAACCACCACTTTTTCTCCCTCTCCTTTCTCTTGCTTCTGTGCCTCTTTTGAAAAAAAGGCATGCAGAACTGGATTTTGAGTGATATCCAGCAGGACTGGAAATAAAAGAATAAGTAGGAAATGGAAAAATTTGGTTTCTGCTAAACATTGGCAGCTGGTGATTTCACCAGTGCTACATATTTTGCACTGATTCTTGTTTAGGTATTTGTGTTTGCCTCTAATCAGCCTAATTAGTTAATTTGTATATATTAAATCTTGTGCTTGTAACATTGCAAAGGATAAGTTATTGCAGTAACTCCTTTTATGGACAATTTTATCACTTTATTCATTCATGGGATGTGGGTATCACTGGCTAGGCCAGCATTTACTCCCCATCCCTAATTGCCCTTGAGAACTGAGTGGCTTACTGGGCCATTTCAAAGGGCATTTAAGAGTCAACCACATTGCTATGGGTCTGGAGTCACATGTAGGCCAGACGAGGTAAGGACAGCAGATTCCCTTCCCTAAAGGATATTAATGAACCAAATGGGTTTTTACAACAATCGACAATGGTTTTATGATCATCATTAGATTTTTTTATTTCAGATTTTTATTGAATTCAAATCTCACTATCTGCCCTGGTGGGACTCGAGCCCAGGTCCCTAGAGCATTACCCTGGGTTTCTGGATTACTAGTCCAGTGACGATACCACTACGCCACCACCTTCCCCACTTCTTTGGGATAAAATTACTTTATAAATTTTTGGACCCTATAACCAGCATGGACTCAATGGGCTGACTAGCCTCTTTCTGTGTTTAATGACTCTGACCTGAGAGGTTATTTTCATCTAATCTGGCCTATTTTTGATACAAAGTTTCCATAGGTCCAAGGATCATGTTCAGAATATACAAACATATGGCTATAAAATCCTAAAAAATGAGTGTGAATAAAGAAGTTATGTGTTGAATTCTTACTCCCATGATCATTTTATCTATGTTCCAGATATTAAACCGAAACCAAAGCCCAGGATCTTTTGTACTAACAAATGCATCAGTAAAGCAACGACTTGGGCCACTGGGTGGAAGTCAGCCTGATGGGACGCAAACCAGTTCAAGCCAGTTTGGAGCTGGTGGAGAAGCTTCACAGGTAATGAACATTCCACTTTTGCTTTTATTCCCAAAAACAACTTGCATTTATTTAACACCTTCTAATATAGAAAAGATAGAGAGCAGCTAGGTCTTAAAGGGATTTAAACAAAAGGACAAAATGTTTAATTTTGAGGTATTGTGCATTGGAAACTATTGTGAGCCTGGAAGTTAAAATGATAGGTGAGGGATGGCGCTGGGTAGAAGGAGGGCAACAGAGTTTCACTAGTAGGCATGATGTAGGAGCTAGAAACTCAACTAAAGGTTGAATATGATGCTGAAATTTCAAATCAGTTCAGTTTGATGGTGGTCAGGGAAGAGGACGGAACTTGAGGTGAGGGTATGGAATTTTTGACAGTAGCTAGCAACGATAGCTTCAGTGTTCCCATTTTTTGTTTGACTGTTAACTGTGACTCAACCAAGACTAGATTTTGGACGAGCATTCTGACAACTCAGAAGCAGCACAGAAGTGGACAAAAAGGCAGAGTGTTAGAGCTTGGTCTCATCAGATACATATGAAAGCTGACATAAGAAATAGGAACAGGAGTAGACCATCCGGCCCCTTGAGCCTGCTCCGCCATTCAATAAGATCATGGCTGATCTTGTGTTTCGATTTCTACATTCCCATCTAACCCTGATTAACCTTTGATTCCCTTACCTAACAAGAATCTATCTACCTCTGCCTTAAAAATATTCGATGACCCCGCCTGCACCCCCTTCTGAGGCAGAGAATTCCAAAGTCGCACAACCCTCAGAGAAAAAAATTCTCCTCATCTTTGTCCTAAAAGAGCAACGCCTAATTTTAAAACAGTGCCCCCTAGTTCTGGACTCGCCCACAAGAGGAAACATCCTTTCAATGTCCACCTTGTCGAGGCTGTTCAGGACCTTGTATACTTCAATCAAATCACCCCTCACTCTTCGAAACTCCAGTGGAAACAAGCTCAGTCTGTCCAACCTTTCCTCATAAGACAGCCCACTCATTCTCAGCTGAGTGTGTCCCAGTGTCTTTAAGTTTTATTGTCCTGTGCAGCATGTGGATGAAGAGGATGGAGCCAAGGCTAGGTCCGTGATGATGATATAGACAGTGATGTGAGGGCTGGAAAGGAAACAATCGCTGGAGATGGTCTGGCTGCAATTGGTGTGGAGGCAAGCAGGGATGTTTTCGCTGCAGTGAAAAAGGATGAAGAGTGGTCAAAGAAGACATGGATAATGCAGCACATCACATTCACAAGGATATTATTTAAGACTTGATTTAGGTCTGCTTAAATGATGTGGCAGAGTCAGAAAACTGATTGAAGAGTTTCAAACATTGAGGTGCAGCAAAGATGAGCACGGAGGTGCAAAACAACAACACTGTCATGAACTTGGGAGAGAAAAGGGAGGTTGAGGATGCTGCAGTAGTTTGAAAGAATGGGGTTGAGGGTTTTTTTTTTTGAGGAATGAATGGCAATGGTGGTGTTGAAATTGGGAGGGAGGCATTTACATCAGCTACTATAGAGGCCCAAAAGAGAAGTTGGGTAGTCAGCACTTTACTGTCAATGTAATCAAGGAGCAGAAGGTAGGTCTCATGGACAAGATGAGCTCAGAGAGGGCATGAATAGAGGTAAAAGAGAAACTAAATATATATGTGGGTTCAAGGCTGGGGGAAGGTCTGGTTTAGCTGACGAGGGGAATCGTGAGAAGCAATGAAGGTAGCTGAAAGGCTGCTCTCAATCTTTGTGATAAAGAAGACTTTAAGTTCCTTGTGTTTGTTGAAGGTAAAAGTAGCACATGAAATAAATTCTACATAATGTAAATGCAAGGTGTTGAGAGTTTTTCCAAGTGTTTGATTTGCCAAGGCTTAAACTGAAGCAAAAATATAATTTTAGTAGTCAGCATACCATTAATTGTCTAGTTCCATTGTATGCCTTTTGAGCCATGCAAGATTGGAGTTTGGGCTGACTCGGTTTTATAAATATTGGTTACTGGAGTCTGTTTAAAGATACCCAAGTTTGCAGATGACACTAAAGCAGTAGAGGTAGATGAGCAGAAGCAATCAAAAAAGACTTGGAGGTGTTGAGATTATGGGCAGAAAAGTGATGGATCCACTTTTGTCACGCCCACATCCCGTGAACGAATAAAGAGAAAAAAAATTGCAAGTAAAATGATGAGATTTGACCAAAGATAGCAGCAAATATGTACTTTTCATGAGTACGTTGCAGATGAAGAGAGATCAGTAATGCCATAAATGTGGGAGTCTAAAAGAGAACAGCATATCAGATTGCATAGCAAAAGGTGAAACTGTAAAATTGTAAATGCCCTCGAGGTCCCATGCTTCAAAATGAATATCATGCTATTAGAGAAGATTTAACATTGGGATGTAATGTTCATGCCAACACTTAGGAGTGCTTGACTGAAGAATAATGTGCACTTCAGAATTTTTCTCTCAAGAAGAATGATAAAGGAGAGTTGATCAAATTTTAATTGTATTTCAAACCATTTGGTTAGTTGGAGAAAAATATGTTTTTGGCTGTATATAGAACTGGGGATGTAGACTCAAGGCAAGAGAAACTAAATATACGTTTCAGAAAAAAAAATTGTCTTGTGTAGACGATTGTATTAGAAACTGCAAGAAACTGACAATTCTCTGACACCTGCAAGAAATAATGGCTGTTAAATGGCAACATATAGATATATCTCTCAGTGACTTAGTTGAAGAACAGATTAATTGGACTGATCATTCTGAAATACATGACTATGACAAAATGATACTATAGCAAGTTATCCAGCATTACCTGAATATTATGACTAGACACCATTGGTGCCTTCCTGGGACTTGGTTCTACAGCCAAAATTACACACAATATTTAACATTCCATAATACATGTCTGCAGTTATAATGCAGTGAAGTTATTGTACTACATTTGTTTCCTTAGGGGCCTCCTACCTCCACAAGCCTGGTAAAGGCAGGATATAGTTGTGCAGTCACAAAGACGAATCATAAATCTTCTGTTACATCCGGTAAAGCAATAGAAGCAAAAGAAGCTCTCAGGAAAAAGCAGGTACCCTAGATATTATTGCCACCGTTTTCTTTGTGGTCTTTCTAGCATCTTACGCACACTACATTTCACTTTTAAATTAAATTTAGGAACATAGGAACATAAGGAATAGGAGCAGGAGTAGACCATTCGGCCCCTCGAGCCTGTTCCACCATTCAGCTAGATCATGGCTGATCTTCTACCTCAACACCATTTTCCCGCTCTATCCCCAAATCCCTTGATATCTTTAATGTCTGGAAGCCTATTGATTGCTGTCTTGAACATACTCAATGAATTTCTCTCACTTTAAAGTGAGCTCTTGAGTACTTGATTTAAATTCTAATTTTGAGCAAATCTGTTAGTAACACTAATGTTGGAAAGTTTAAGAGCACCAGTCGAGTGCAGTAGCATAGTGGTATGTTACTGGACAAGCAATCGAGAGGCCTGGACCCATGTTGTGGAGAAAATGAGTTCAAACTCTACCATAGCAACTAGTAAATTTAAATTCATTTAATTAAATAAACCTGGAATAAAAATACCAGTATTAATAATCATGGCCATGAAACTAGCATAACCTACTAAAAATCCCATCTAGTTCACTAATGTCATTAGGGAAGCAAATCTGCATTCCTTACCCGACCTGGCATATATGTGAGTGCAGACTTTCAGTAATGCGGTTGATCGTAAATGGTATCAAGCTGCTTTAAGAAAGTTATATGAGAATAAAATTGGATGAACCACTCTGCATTGACCTCAGCAGCAGATGTGATAGTTGACACTGCAAATAATTCCTCAGTAAATCTAGGAACTTGTGCCAAAATTGTACCACAAGGCAGTCAAGCAACAGCCTGACACAGTCAGAGAATCATACCTTCCTGCCAACATCCAAGATCCCTCCATCACCACTCTTTGGTCTGTCCTGCCAATGGGGCAGTGGTATAGGTAAGGATGGAGGCAGGATTTCCGCCCTTCAGGAACAGGAAGTTCTGCCTCTGATTGGCTAGCAGTTCTCCAGGGGTGAGTGGCATTGGATCAGGGTTTGGGGAGGTTTCTGGGTGCCTCACCAGCTGGCAAGCTCCAGCAAGTGGGGGAAGGGTGGGGCTGCTGCTGGGGTTGGAGAGGCTATGGGTGGAAGGTAGGTAAAACCTTCGAGGAGTGCAGGGGAGAGCCCTCCGATGGACCCAGGAGGCTAGTTAAGGAGCGACCCACCACCAACCTGCACAGGGAAACCTGCCGGGCTGGGCGCTTGGTATGGCTGCTCCTGCAATCGGTTAAATCAGCGGCAATTGGATAAGACCCTTAAGTGGGAATTAATTACTTCAATTGGCTCACTGGCTGGCAGGCCCCTGATGGCATCCCCACCACTGGTATAATTTGGTAGGGTGGGGAGGGTGAGAATCTAACCATTGCCCCATGAGGTTCAATGGCATTACCATCGCTGAATCCCCCACAATCAATATCATGGGTGTTACCATTGACCAGAAACTGAACTGGACTAGCCATTTAAATACTGTGGCTACAAGAACAGATCAGAGGCTAGGCTAGAAACTCACCACCTGACTCCCCAAAGCCTGTCCACCATCTATAAGGCATAAGTCACTGTGCCTGAGTGCAGCTCCAAGAACACTTAAGAAGCTCGACAGCATCCAGGACAAAGCAGACTGCTTGATTGGCACCCCTTCCACAAACATTCACTCCGTCCACTACTAACAAACAGTGGCAGCAGTGTGCACCATCTACAAAATACGCTGCAGGAACTCAACAAGCCTCCTTAGGCAGCACCTTCCAAACCCAGGATTGCTACCATCTAGAAGGACAAGGGCAGCAGATACATGGGAACACCACTACCTGGAAGTTCCCTTCCGAGCCACACATCATCCTGACTTGGAAATATATTGCTGTTCCTTCACTGTTGATGGGTCAAAATCCCGGAACTCCCTCCATAACAGCACTGTGGGTGGACCTGCACCGCAGGGACTACAGCGGTTCAAGAAGGCAGCTCACCTTCTCAAGGGCAGTTAGGGACAGGAAATAATTGCTGGCCTAGCCAGCAATATCTCCCCTTGACATTCAACGGTACTAGAATGCTGAATTTGCCACTATCAACATCCTAGCAATTACAATTGACCAGAAGCTTAACTGACCGTATAAATACTGTAACTGCAAGAGAAGCTCAGAGGCTGGGTATTTTATGGGAGTAATTTGCCTTCTGACTCCCCAAAACCTGTCCACCATCTTCAGGGCACAAGTCAGGAGAGTGATTTATTAGAAGATTTACCACTGCTTTGGGACAAAATTATTTTTTAAAATTTGGAATCTATAACCAGCATGGACTCGATGGGCCGAATGGCCACCTGATTTGCCATAATGGCTGTATGACTGTACTCTCCACTTGCCTAGATATGTGCAGCTTCAAAAAGACTCAAGAAGCTTGACACCATCCAGCCCGTTAGATCAGCACCCCATGCACCACCTTAAATATTCTCTCCCTTCAACTACTGACAGAGTGGCAGTAGTTTGACCCATCTACAAGATGCACTTCAGCAATTCATCAGGGCTTCTTGACAGCACCTTCCAAACCCACGACCTCTAACGCTTAGAAGAACACGGGCAGCAAGCTCATGGAAATGACACCACCTGCAAATTTCCTTCCAAATCACACCATATATCGGATTCCTTCATGATGACTGGATCAAAATACTGGACCTTTCTCCCTAACAGCACTGTAGATGTATCTTCTCCACACAAACTGAAATGGTTAAAGAAGGTGGCTCGTCACCATCTTCTCAAGGGCAATTAATTCGTGCTGAGCAATAATTGCTTCCCTTACAGCAACACCCACATTCCATGAGTGAAGAAATGAAGTCTCTCTGAACTTCTTTGAAGGGTTACAGATACAAACTAAGTTAAAGGTCCATTTCATTAATTAATTATGTAGAACAGGCTATTTATAAAGAAATATGTTTAATTTCAACGTAAGATGGTAGTTAAATGGCATCTGTCCTTTTTACAGAAAACAGAATAATTAAGTGACAGTCGTTTTGTTGCGATTGCTCAATTACATTAAGTCAAAATAGGAAATATAGTCTAATTCTAACCCTGAATAGTAAAAGATTGCAAGGAGATGTTAATTGCCTCGATTGATTGGAGTTGCCCCTTGGAGACAATGAAGTATTAAAACCCATAGATTCGTGACCTTGGTAAAGCAGGAAGCTCATTTGAATATTTCGGCCCCTTTAATGATGCAGGTGTCACATTGTTTGAAAAGACTTTTCCACTTGGTTCATATGGACTTCTCCTTGGGCTTCTCCATATCATTACCAATGGAAAGTTTATCATTAATACCATGCACAGCACTTGTGCTGGGCAGGTTACTGACAGCACCCAGCTCCACCTCTCCACTTGTTGTCAGACATACCACACTCTGAAACCAAGTGACAGATGCAACCTCAAACAAATGTTATGGATCTCTCCTCAACTGCACCCCCGCCCCCCCAAGATGCTTGTCGCACCGTGAGCCAAATGGTCTCACTGCACTCCGTCTTTCACACGAGGGTTTCCAATCTCCGCTTTCCAAGAACTCGCTTTGGAATCTTCTCCCAAAGCGATGTTTTCTCTCGGACACCTTCTGCAAAAGTTCACCTCCAGGATTTCGAACTCTCCTTGTTCCTCTTCCCTGGGTCACCACATGCATTCAAGCTGTCTTGCATGCACTCCCTCTCATCAACTCAGTCGTCATCATGCCCATAGCAAAGAGTTACAGACTTTCAGCCGTCTCTTTGGATCTTCTGATTTCTCAAGCCTTTATCTCTTTAAGCTTTAAACTTGAAGCTTAGAGCTTTTTTCTGCCCCTCACTCTTAACTTCACTTAACAGGACCTTTTCCCAGGTTCCTGTCCTTCCTTTGACTAGAAGGCCTGCTTGGGACTTTCTCCTGTTCTAGTCCCCAGGATTTTGGGGTCTTTTCTTTAGCTTGGGACTGGCTATCTGTCCCCTTTGCTCCAGTCCCTTCCTGGCAGCTACTTTCAACCAATTTTAGCTTGTGACTGGCTAACTTCCGCTTCTAGGGTGTTTTTGCTTGACAGCTGTCTTCAAAACCAACTGACCTCCAACAGCTTCCAAATCAAAATTGCTGATTTTTAAATTTTTCTGTGTGTATCTGTGGGGAGGGACCTGCTTCTCTGGACCCCAGTTGCTAGGCAACTGAGCTTTTTTTTCTACTCTTGTGTTTGCTTAGAGTTGTAAAAATCTCATTAGAAATGCAAGCACCTATTAAAATGAAACTAAAACTCTATTTAGTCTTTTCTTAACACATGCCATCACCCATTGATGTTCAATGGCATTACCATCACTGAACCCCCCCACTATCAACATCCTGGTGGGGGGTTACCATTGGCCAGAAACTGAGCTGGACTAGCCATATAAATACTGTGGCTACAAGAACATGTCAGAGACTAGGAACCCTGTGACGAGTAGCTCACTTCCTGCCTCCCCAAAGCTTGTCCACCATCTACAAGGCACAAGTCAGTAGTGTGATGGAATACTCCCCACTTGCCTGGATGCGTGCAGCTCCCACAACACTCAAGAAGCTGGACACCATCCAGGACAAAGCAGCCTGCTTGATTGGCACCAAATCCACAAACATTCACTCCATCCATCACTGATGCAGTGTAGCAGCAGTGTGTACCATCTACAAGATGCACTATAGGAATCCAACAAGGTTCCTTCAACAGCATCTTCCAAACCCACGACCACTACCATCTAGAAGGACAAGGGCAGAGATAGATGGGAACACCACCACCTGGAAGTTCTCCTCCAAGTCACTCACTATCCTGACTTGGAAATGGATCGCCGTTCCTTTGCTGTCACTGGGTCAAAATCCTGGAACTCCCTTTCTAACAGCACTGTGGGTGCACCTGCACCACATGGACTGCAGCAGTTCAAGAAGGCAGCTCATCACCAACTTCTCAAGGGCAACTAGGGATGGGCAATAAATGCTGGCCTAGCCAGCAAAGCCCATGTCCCCTGAATGAATAAAAGAAACAAATAGAAATACAAATCAACTTAAACTTTAAAGCTAAAACTCATTCCTAACATCCACAAATACAAATATAACTTACTTAAACTGTCTCTGTTTCCTAACACCAGCTTAATTTTGGCCAAACCCAGACTACCCTCTTTTGCCACCAACATCTATGTATCTCAGGCACATCAATAGGAACAGCAAGCATTTCTCTCAGGCTCAAGTGCAACAAATTTAGTACATCAAAGAAGGAAACAAGGATAAAAAGAGAGGGTATTCTCTGTGGAAGGGGTAACAAAGACATGGCTGGAGAACTTTTCTAAAGTTTTTGAGAAAGGGAGAGCTGGTGGCAAAATTTATAAAAGCAAATTATAATATATTATCAATTCCTCTGCCTACCTTGACATGGAAAAGTTCTATTCTTGGATCTTTAGAAAACTAAAGTTTTGGAATTACCACTGCGAACCTGGAAAGGGACACAGATGAAGGGAGTGAATGTAATATTAGTTAAATATCCAGTCAGATTGATGGTATGCTGTGTTGTTTGTTTAATAGCATCTCCATAATGTGATCCTGGAATTGTGGAAGTAATTTTTGCCTTCTGTGCTTGTTAAGAACAAAAATGATCAAAGTTACACCACAAACTCATTTTAACAAATACACTTATGACTATTGTTTGTGAATTTTTTGTACAGTTTCATTGAGAGTTTATCCTCTCTTGCGTAGGGGAGATGGCGGTGTAGTGGCAATGTCACTGGACAAGTAATCCACAGGCCCAGGCTAATGTGCTGGGGATATGGGTTCAAATCTCGCCTCTGCAGCTGATGGAATTTAAATTCAATTAACAAATTTGGAATATAAAGGTAGTCTCAGTGGTGGTGGCCATGACAACTATTATTGATTGTTGTAAACATCCATCTGGTTCACTAATGGCCAGAATTTTCCAGCCCTGTCATTAGCAGGACCAGATGATCCTGGTGGTGGGCGGGGCTGGAAAATCCCGCCCAATGTCTTTTAGGGAGGGAAATCTGCCATCCATACCTGGTCTGGCCTACGTGTGACTCCCAACTCTCAGCAATGTGGTTGATTCTTAAATGCCCCCTGCAATGGCAGTTAGGGAAGGTTAACAAATGCTGGCCTTCCTAGCGATGCCACATGAAAGAATAAAGAAAATAAACTTCTTCATAAATAATTGAAATTTTATATTTTAGTGCTATTTTCACGGTCGAGTTGAATTTTATCACTTTTGCACAATGCAGATGTTTTGTTTGAAATATAACCTTTAAAGTAACAGTATGAATTGTTTATTCGATTTCGTTTTTGACTTTAGGAAGCTTTAAAGTTGCAGCAAGATATGAGGAAAAAGAAACAAGAGATGTTGGAAAAACAAATTGAGTGCCAGAAGGTAAGAACATTGTTTGAAAAGATCGTCTGACATTGATAGAATTGCAGCCAAACTTCACATGCTTTTTACTGTACACTTAGTATGTTAAGGTTTCCTGGCAAACTCTCTGATATTAACTGGGCTCCTAACAGTGAAAATCTTTGGCTACCTTCCTTTAAGCACTTTTTCCCAATGTGATTCTAAAATGAAAGGCAGTATAAAATAATTAAGAAAAAAAGATATAGGTCAGGATTTTCCATTTGTCGGGCGGGGCAGTCAGGGTTCACACGGGTGGGCCAATCAAGCCCGCCCTGCGTGGATTGCAAGCGGTAGTGCTGAGTGCTACCTGTGTGGGCGGGGGGAGGAGGCAGAGCTGGGCCTCACGCGCAGTTCCCGCATGTGCGCCAAAGAGCTCTTCAATCTCCCTGATGCATGGAGCTGCCTCGGGGAGATTGAAGCGCTTTTTTAAAAAATTAATAAATACATAAAAAATTTAATGAAACATGTCCCACCTCATGTGACTGTGTCACATGAGGTGGGACATGATAATTATTTTGAAAATCAAGGTTTTATTTAATTAATATTAGCTTTAGGAAACCTCATCCTGCTCATGGATGAGGTTTCCTAAAAGATGTAAAGGCCGCTTGGTCTTTTCGCCTGCCTGCCAACTGTAAGGTTGGACTGGCAGTGTAAAATTCAACTTAATTACCTTGTTAATGGCCTTAATAGGCCTTTCAATTATCAGCAGATGCACAGCCGACTGCTGCGCGCACCCGCGAATGAAATATCGCCCGAGTTCGCAATGATGTCAGGACACGCCTGACGTCATCGCGCGTCATTTTATGTCCCAGCGTGTTGGGCGCGCGCCCGCACACCGAATGTAAAATTCTGCCCATAGATAATCACAGCTGCAACTCGCTACAAAAAATTGTATTTATATTGTGCCTTTAAGGAATAAAACATCCCAAAATGCTTAAGAGGAGTGTTATAAAGCAAAATTTGATGTCAAGTCACATAAGGAGATATTAGAGTAGATGACCAATTGGAGCAGTGCTGATAGCTCGGAGGGTTGTGGGGTTGGAGATGATTACAAAGATAAGGAAGGGTGAGGCTGTGGAAAGATTTGAAAATCTGGATGGCAATTTTAAAATTGAGGCAATGCTTAACCGGGAGCAAATGTTGGTCAGTGAGCACAGCGGGGAATAACGAATTTGGACTTGGTGCAATTTAGGATATGTACAACAGATTTCAGATGATCTCAAGTTTACAGATGCCAGCTGGGAGTGTCTTGGAATAGTTAAGTCTAGATGTTTCAGGATTTCGGCAGCAAATGAGCTGAGGCAGAGGCGGAGTCATGTGATGTTACCTTTGTGGAAGTAAGTGGCCTGAGTGATGACATGAATATGTAGTTGGAAG
Organism: Cetorhinus maximus; assembly: GCF_964194155.1. Classification (NCBI taxonomy): domain Eukaryota; kingdom Metazoa; phylum Chordata; class Chondrichthyes; order Lamniformes; family Cetorhinidae; genus Cetorhinus; species Cetorhinus maximus. The sequence goes on from NC_135888.1 coordinate 125,845,976, forward strand.
CTTATCTCACGGTCAATATGACACAAAAGTTGCGAACACTGTGGTATGGTATTACAGCTAACCAGGAGAGGGATGGCTAGGGAATCGAGTTTATAGAGGGTTTAAAGACAATGCCATCAGTCTTCCCGATATTTAATTGTAGGGAATTTCTACCCATCCAGTGATTGGATGTCGGACCATCAGTCTGATAATTTAGAGACATTGAAAGGGCTGAGAAAGGTAGTTGTGAAGTACAGCTGGGTTTCATTAGTGTCCATAGTTGAGAAGATGTTTGTGTGGTAATAGGATTATCGAGTTCTTGCAGTGCACATTCAAAAACAACTTGCATTTCTATATTGTTTTAAAATAAAAAAAATTCCAAGAAATTTCATAGAAACATAATCATACAAAATTTGGCAGAATCAAATAAGGAAATATTGGGTGGGGTGAGTAAAAGATCAAAGCAGTAGCTTTTAAAAAGGGCCTTAAAAGGCAGTTGGAGGCAGAGCCATCAATAACGAAATGAAGAAAAAGGGGGTTTTCAGAGCTGACGGAATTCAGGGTTCATTGTATTAAGCCTGGAGGAGGCCACAGAAGTAGCGACGGCTGAAGTTGGAGTAGAATGGTGTGGTCTGCCAGAACAAAGATTGCTGGAAGGTGGAGAAGGTTGAGAATGGATAGGGTACTGCAGCCATGGGCACTGAGGATGTTAAATGTGACTTTGGTTCGTGGGAGGGTTGGAAATCTAATTGGAGAAATTCAAATTTGGAGTGGGGGGCACGGATTTGGGAGGCAGCAGCATGTCCAAGCATTTTCAGAAGATTGTGCCCTCATCTGTTTGTACATGTAAGAATGGATGAAAAGCCTATTCAGCCCGTCCAACTTCCTCTGTCATTTTGCCCAATGTGTGAGACTTGCTAATGTTGTTTTCGTAGCCTGCATTTTCAACTCGGCAAGTGGGGGTGGGGCCTGCTTGCCGGGTGGGCACCCCCACGTCACCGTGCGTCATTTAGGTTTTCAGTTCGGTGGGCGCGCTGCTGCCTGCTGAACTGTCAAAGGCCTATTAAGGCCATTTAAAAATCAATTAAAGTAATAAACTGAGCTGCCCATCCAATCTTAAGGTTGGCGGGCAGGCGAAGAGCCCAGGCGGCCGTCGTATTTTTCATGGAACCTCATCCATGGGCGGGGTGAGGTTTCATGAAGGGTTTATAAATTTAATAAATTTTCCATTAATGTTCATTGACACGTCCCAGCTCATGTGACACTGTCACATGAGGGGACATGTCCTAACATTTTTTCTTTATTTAAATTTTTGAAACTTAAACTAATTTGCGCAAGAGCACAGGCCTCGACACATGGAATCCACCCCCCGCACCCGCACGGAGTGCACAGCGCTTCTGGGTGCGCGTCACGCTGCCAATTAAAATGGACCTGATCGGGGGCGCTGATTGGATTTGCGTCCGCCCCCGTACAACCTCCCCGACGGGGGCAAATTCTCCCCCATGTTGTCATGTTAAGCTGATACACTAATGTTTTTTGCATGGATAATGTATAACAGTGCTCATTTGAACAACATGCACCTACTGATGTTATCCAGTTTAGATTAAGAAATATTTGTAATATATATCTTTTTTTGTTCTTTCATCAATTCAGGCATTAATTTGCAAACTGGAAAAGAATAAGAGTATGAAAGCAGAAGAGCGGGCTAAAATAATGAAAACCATTAAAGACTTGACAGAAAGAATATCACAATTGCGAGATGAACTGAAAGCAACGTCAGCATCAACATCATCAGCTCCATCACAACTAAAATCAAAATCTGATGTTAGTCTCCAAATTTTTTTTTGAATGTGTAGTTAACTGTTGTCTTGTTTAAAAAAAACTAAGAAAAAAGTGATGAAATTTACATCGCTTGAAGGGTAATATTTATGGAATAAGTTTTCTGCAAAGGCCATTAAAGCAGACTGTATAAATGGATTGAAAAAACAAATAGATCTATTCTGGATTATGAATAAGATTGAAGAATATAGTGAGAAAGTGGTTAAGATGAACTACCTTTTCCTATCCTTAAAGGTTCTTATGTTCTTCTATCAGGATTGCATGTGATTACTATGGGAAGTGAGTACATTGAGGAACAAGATAAATGAATTGATGTACATAACTAACAGATCTGTTTTTTAAAATTTTTTTCATTTACTGCTTAAGCACGAAGTAGTTTTATTTTTGAACACTGTCCTATTCATCCCTGGATTGGGTTAAAGTCCAGCACAGAAAGGCTTCTTCGCATCAATTTTTTTCAAGTTTCAAAATCTTCAAACATTGTTCTTTTGCCTCTGGGATATTTCCTTAAGTCAAACTTATTTAAGTGAGTTTGTGTCATGGAGAATTGATGAATTGATTCTGATGGTTTCCGATTTTCCGACCTGAGGAGTTTGAGTATGAAACTGAGTTCAGTGGGTAAATTGAAATTACGCCTGTATTATACTTGAAAGATATTTGCTGTTAAATACTATTTAGTAGACATTGAGTAAAGGCAGTCAGCCCCAGAGGTAAACCTCAGTATTAATTAAAGAGAGGCACCATGGAAACAGAGCATGCCTTCCTCGAGAGTGCACAATTTAGATATCTTCGAATGAGGCGCAGTTAGCGATAAATGTACATAAATATTTTACACACCCTTACCGATTTCCATGAGTAACTAGTGCCATCCATTAATATTTTAGTAACTGCTGCGATAATGGATCACAGAAAGTTTGATCCCTGCTGTATGCAGTGTCAAAAGAACATAAAAGAAAAGTAACTAAAGAGGCTGAGAGACAAGATGCTAGAGTTAGCACAAAGAATAACATGACTGTAAAGAAAAAACTTGTGATGACTCTCACAACTGCTGAATGTTTCATAGTGCTTTATGGCCAGATAAGCCCTTTTTTGAAACTTATTTGTTGTTGGAATGTAGGAAACAGTGCATCCAATTTTCCCACAGCAAGAGCTTAAAAGCAGCAATAAGATAATGACCTGATAACCTGTTTTGGAAAAGAATAAAAGTATGAAAGCAGAGGAGAGGGCTAAAATGATGAAAACCATTAAAGACTTGACAGGAAGAATACCATAATTGCGAGATGAACTTGTTTTACTGATGTTTGTGGGATAAATGGTCAAGACACTGGGCAAATGCATCTGCTCTGCTTAAAATAGTGCCATGGAATCTTTTATGACCATATAAGCAGACAGATGGAGCCTTCGTTTAACGTCTCATCCAAAAGACAACATCTCCAACACAAAAATACTTCCTCAGTATTGCAAAGGAATGTCAGCATACACGATGTGCTGTTTTGAACCCGCAACTTTCTGACAGGCATTTATTTAGCCCTTTTCATGACAAAAAGTATCCAATTGGCAGAAGTGTTTTTGGGAATATATTTTGTGGTGTATTGTGGAGAAATATGGCAGCTAATTTGCGCACAATGAGGTCCTCCAAGCAGCAATGGGATAAATGAATTTTTGAAGGTGTTGGTTGAGAAATTCATGCTGGTTAAGGAATACATTCATATAAGATTATTTATTATTTTTCTTCTTTTGACTGTTCAGGCACAGAAGGAGTTACTGGATGCAGAACTGGATTTCCACAAGAAGCTCAACTCGGGGGAGGACACAACAGACTTGAGGAAAAAGCTGAACCAGCTCCAGGTGGAGGTGAGGGTTGGCTTTTAAATCTCTATATTTTCCGGGTTCCAAAACTGGGTCGTGACCCCTCCCCCCAATGAACTCGTGGGATGAGCAATGTGTGCGCACAATTTCTTTCTTGCCTTGTCCCACTGGGCGTGGCCTGATGAAATCAGTTCTGAGGTCCGATTGCTGCTTTCAACAAAACCTGCAAAAAAAGGTGAAAAAAGCATAATTACCTAGTCTGTAGCATCACCTCCCCCCCCCCACCCTGCCCACAATGCCTGCTCTGACTTAAATGTAAAATTACAGGTATCGTGTCTCAAACCCGGCTATCTGAAAACTGGACTTTTTAAACTGCCATCACCTGACATTCCCTCCTCTCCGACATCTTTGGTTTAACTGTATGGCTGGGAAATTCCTTGGAGCTGCTCCCTCTCCACCACCAGCACTTCATTTAAGTGCAGCGGAACCCCATTTACATGCATAAATTGAGCATCTGGCACATTTGCGGCAAAGCAACATTGACGGACCTGAAGGAGCTACGAAAGAATTTTCTTGGCTTTGCAGCATTGTCTATCTTTCTTTCAAAACTGCCCTTTGCAATCCTCACTCAAAAAACATAACCCAGCCTGACCTGACCTGACCTGGCCCAAACCACCCGACCCTAAACCAAGGCCCGAAACCTGGCACTGACTCTGTCCCGAGGTTACTAGTTTTGGGTCACTTTACCTGTATGTACTATTTACCAAATATGGAAGAAACAAAAATAGGAAACAGTAACTTAAACATAATGGCATATAGCTTTTTAAAAAAAGTCCTGAAATGTCCTAAATTTGATGGTGTGACTTTCAGACAACCAAGGCAAGAAAATTTCAGTTCTCAGTACCAGTGGTGTTACTCATGGTAAATTGGAGGATTATGATATTATCTGTCACTCTGCTGCTAAGTTGGAGATATTTCAAATCAGAAGTCACTTCAAGACCACAAAACTTGCTTCCAACCAATAGACAAATCCTGAAGTGTCAGTTAAATATAATACAGTATGCTTCCTCCTTTTAGTTTTCAAGTATGACAGAAATTCACAATTGTGACCAAGTGTGAAGGGTATACTTCAGAACTTGATATACTGCTCAAATTGCTGTGACATTGCTGAAGGGTAGTCTGTGTCCGGAGCATGGTTATGATGTTTGTTACCTCCAGTCATGATTACTCCAGTGATCTCCTGGTAGGCCTTCCATAAAAACACCATATGATACAGCAAAGAAGGTCATCCAGCCCACCACGCTGATGTCGGCTCTTTGAAAAATCTATGCAATTTTTTCTCCTACAAGTATTTACATAGTTTCCTTTTGTTAGTATTGAATCTGCTTCCAACTCTCTTTTGGAAAGTGCATTGCAGATCATCATAACTCGCTGCATGTAAACAAAAAAAACCTCTTCATTTCACCTCCGGTTCTTTTGCCAATTATCTTAAATCTAATTATTGAGCCTTCTGCAACTGGAAACAGTTTCCCATTATTTACACTATCAAATTCCTTGGTGATTTTAAACACCTCCCTTTAATGTTCTCTGTTCCAAGGAGAATAACTGGATTCTCCAGTCTCTCCATGCCGCTGACTTGTACCCTTATTATGATTCTTGAAAAACCTCCTCTGTGTCTTTAAGAGCTTGGTATCCTTCCCAATGTGTGGTGACCACCTGGAGCCTAACCAATGACTTATAAAGATTAAAGCATAACAGCCTTACTTTTGTACTCTCTGCCGTTGTTTATGAAGCCAAAGACATTGCATGCTTTCTTAAAAGCCTCCTCTACTTGTTTGGCTACCCCCAAAGTCTTCTGTTCTTGCACCCCTTCAAATTTTAGCTTGTATTGCCTTTCCTTTGTCTTCCTACCAAAATGCATTACTTCACACTTCTCTGTGGTAAATTGCATCTGCCATGTGCCTGCCTATTCCTCCAGGCTGTCTATGTCCTCCTGATGCCTGTTACTATCCTCCTTACAGTTGATTACATTTCCAAGCTTTGTGCCAGCAGCATGCTTTCAAGTTATGCCCTATATACCCAAATCCAGGTCATTAATGAATATAAAAAAGAGCAGTGGTCCCAATACTGACTCCTGGGGAGTACCATTTGTACCAGCCTTCAGTCATTCACCACTACTCTCTGTTTTCTGTTTCTTAGCCAATTTTGTACCATGCAATTTAATCCCATAGACTTCAATTTTGCTAACAAATTTATCATATGGTACTTTATCAAATGCTTTTTGATAGTCACATAGACAGCATTAACCACACTACCTTGTTCAACCCTCTGTTACTTTATCAAGAACTGAGTCCAATTAGTCAAACACAATTTGCCTTTGTGTTGGCAGGCTGTCAGCCTATATTTTTCGAAGTGTCAATTTTTCCTCTCATTGTTTTTGTAAGTTTCTCCATCACCAACGTTAGGCTGACTAACTTACAATTACTGTGTTTATCCCCCTTTCACTTTTTGAACAGGGATGTAATATTCCAGTTCAGTCCTCTGGCACCATTCCTATGTCTGATGAGGATTGGAAGTTTGTGGCCAGAGCCTCTGCGGTCTCCACCCTTCACTTCCCTCAACAGCCTTGGAGGATGCACCCCATCTGGATCGGTTAACTTTTACAAAAAACTTTTGAATACCTACTTTGCATCTTTCTATCCTATCCTATCTTATTTCTCTACTACCTCCTCCTTTGATATGATATTCACTTTTTCAGTGACAATAGATGGCAAACAGATGCATTTCGCACCTCAATCATATCGTCTGCCTTTAATCAACCCCATCCTTTTTTTTGAGCACTCTTCTAATGGTTAGATGTTTGCAAAAGAATTCTACATATGCTTTATATCACCCACTAATCTTTGCTCACACAATCTTTGTCTCATTTCCTTTTTCCTTGTCTGTAATAGGCTTTGTCCTCCATTGAATTATGAGCACAATATTTAATCATAAGCCATATTTCTCTGTTTCATTTTAATTTCTATCTTTAACTGAATAGGGAGCTCTAGCTTCGGATTCCCTTCCTTTCCCACTTGTGGGAATGTATCTAGTTTGTATCCAAACTACTACTTCTGAAGGACGTCTTTTTGCTCATTTCTTGTTTTCCTTGCCTTTCTTTGATTCCCATCTACCTCTGCCAGATTCCTTTTCAGCTCACTGAAATTAGCCATCCTCCAGTTGTTTGCTTTTTCACGTTTGATTTCTTCCACCGTCCGTAAACTTAAGCTCATCCAGAACTTTGCCTGTATCCTAACATGTACCAAGCCCCTCCATGGCTTTACTCAACCCGATATCTGTAACGTCCAACAGTCTTCTGTTGCAAATCATGCAATTCTGGTCTCTTGTGCATCCCTGATTTCCTTCTCCCCTTCAGTGATGGCCTTCTTTTCAACTCTCTATGCTCTGAGCAATGAAATTCCCTCCCTTAAACCTTTGACTATCTGTCTTCCTTTAAAATAGTCCTTCAAACCACATATGCTCAAACAGAAAAAATTAGTGTGCTACTGTGAAGTGCTTCAGGACTTCTGCTACGTTAAAGGCACTGTATAAGTGCAGGCTATTGATGCTAATCTGGTATGCCCTTTTAAGACCATTGTTTAAATAATTCCTGCAGAGAAGCAGTCTTAATGTGCAAATGCAGGCTGCTAATAGCACCTTGTAAACTCTTGACGTCAGTCAGGGAGTAATTGTAATTTATAAGCTTGCAAATACAGGTCATAAACCCCTTCATGAAATGACTTTTAAAATGAAAAAAAAACCCCGGTTTGTGTCTGTAATAGAGCAAAAAGGACGTGTGCCAGTTGCAAGACTTTATAAGTATATTGGTAAGCTACTGTTGTGTTGTTCAGTGAGTCAGAAGATATGGTATTTTACCTGAGTTTGGCTATGATAAGCAGTAGACCCTCGCTATTGAAGCTTACCCCTCTCATTGTAGCCTCTTGCTTATAACAAGGTTGGTAGGATGATGGGGTAAAGAGTGGGTAAACCAAGTTGGTGGATCCAAGGCCTGTGAATAGGGTAGGCACAAACAACCCTATTTTCGAACCTTAAGACCTGAAGGAAAATGTTGAAAGAAACGTGCAGTCCAAGGCTCATGATTATAGATGATTGCACAATGTTCAGCACCATTCACGGCTCATCAGACACTGGAGCAGTCTGTGTCCATATGCAGCAAGACCTGGACATCAGGACAATGCAGACACAGAGTGAGGATTGAGCACTTGGCCAGGAGTCCAGGATCACTATCAAACCCAACGTCCTGGCACCTTTTATTGGCTGTCAACTGAATAAGTAATATTCACACCACACAAGTGCCACGTAGTGACTGTCTCCAACAAGAGAGAATCTAACCATCTCTCCTTGATATTCTATGGCATTACCATCACTGAATCCTCCACTATTAACATCCTGGGCATTGGCATTAACCAAAAACTGAACTGGACCTGCCATATAAATACTATGGCTATAAGAGCAGGTCAAAGACTGGGAATTCTCCAGCAAGTAACTCACCACCTGACTCCCCAAAGCATGTACTCCATCCACAAGGCACAAGTCAGGTGTGTGATGGAATACTCTCCACTTGCTTCGATGAGTACAGCTCCAATAGCACTCAAAGCTGGACACCATCCAGGTTAAAATAGCCCACTTGATTGGCACCCCATCCAGCACCTTAAACATTGACTCCCTCAACCACTAACGCACAGTGGCAGTAGTATGTGCCATCTACAAGATGCACTGCAGTAACTCACAAGGCTCCTTCGTTAGCACCTTCCAAACCTTGCGACATCTACCACTTAGAAGCACAAGGGCGGTACGTGGGTGGGAACGTTCCACTCCAAGCCACATACTATCCTGACTTGGGACTATATCGCTGTTCCTTCACTGTCGTTGGGGCAGAATCCTGGAACCCCCTTTCTAACAGCACTGTGGATGTATGTACACCATATGACTGCAGCAGTTCAAGAAGGTAACTCACTACCACCTTCTCAAGGGCAGTTAGGGATGGGCAACAAATGCTGGTCCAGCCACTGATGCCCACATCCCGTGAATGAATAAAAAATAGGCAGTGGCAAGAGAGAAGTAGGAGAGTGATACGTTTGGGCGGAGAACCAAGAGGTTCAATGACAGTAATTCCAGGGGGTGATGATGAGAATGGAGTATAAGAGACAACTGCACAGGTCTCAAACTGGAACTGTCCAGCAACAACGTGGGCATGGTGGGAGCGCCTGAGCCAGAAATGTAAAGAGTGGGTAGCTAGGAAGCCGTTAAGGAGGGAATGCAAACCAGGGAATCAGAGTTCAGAGATTGTGTCATATGATCCTTTTATCAATCACAATATAGATGCTGTAACCCACTGAAGTGCAGTAATTCCTCATTTAGTGTGGCAATATATCCCCCAAAAAAATTGCACATTAAATGAAAACATGCTAACCGAAAATAATTCTCATAAGAAAACATGGTTACGTTCTTGACTTGTAATTTTTTGATTTAGCTGTGAGCTGACTTGATTCCAGGTGTGAGCTAACTGACCCTGGCTGCTCCTTCTCTCAGACAAAGGGAATAGCAGAGAAGTCTCGGACTTTACCTCAGCCCTGGCAACATGCTGCTGACTGGCGGCAATGCAGACACAGAGTGAGGATTGAGCACTTGGCCAGGAGTCCAGGATCACTACCAAACCCAACGTCCTGGCACCTTTTATTGGTTGTCAGTAGGCAGAGCCCTGGAAGGGCCATAAACCCAGCTCTAGCTGGAGTCACTCCAGGAGAGCCTGTAGTGGCTGTTGGCAAACAGCCTAAGCAGAGGGACAGGAACAGAAAGATCCTGTCTCACCAGATGAGGCCAGATTCAGTCCCTGTCCAATCGGTAGAGCCTGGGAATCACTTGGGAATGATAAAAGGAGTAGTCCATTCAGTCCCTTGAAGCTTACTCACCGTGCTTAAACAAAAATTGAGTAAGTGACAGGCAATGTTATTCAAAAAGGTTCCCTGACATGTAAACTGCTCTAAAGTAAAACAACAACGTGTTATTGGTAAGCGCTTGAAACAAGGGATTACTGCCCCATAAATAAACACCAGTGAAATCTCTTGGAAATAATGGTACATCATCGCCGACCCTAGAAGTATGACGACGGAGACAATTGTAATACAGGAAATGAAATAAGCACTCTTAAAACCGATATCCAGTAACATTGCTAATAGAATCAGCGGTTACAATGTTGCAAAGGGAGCTGAGATGTGGAAATGCTGGAGTAGTACACTTTTCCAGTGAAAGCAAGAAGTTTGCAAGAGGTCTTCTATAAACAATATTACAATGTGTTGGTAAGTATTGTGTTTTTCTTATACACTGCTGTTTGATAAACAACACAGCTACTTAGGGCTGAATTATAGGAGGCATCGGATTCCCTGCCGTTTCTCGACCCCCCCCCCCCCTCCCCCCTCCCCGCCCCAACCAGGGAGCTCCCCAAGGGAACACCAGCTGCCCCTCAGCCATTGAATGGCAATTGGCCGAAGGTGGGATTTCTGTCCTTCTGAATCAGGAAGGCCTGCCTTAGAGAGCTTATGGCCAATTGGAGGCCGACACTCTCCAGCACTTTGGGGCACAACCATGTGACATTTGATCATGATTTGGGTAACTGTTTGGGAGTCTCGCCAGGTGCCAAGCTGGTAGGCCCTGGTGAAGGGTTGGAGTCTGAGAGGCTGCTGGGGGAGGGGAACCTGGCATGAGGTGAAACCTGGGGGCGATGGGGGGGGGTCTCCAACGCCCACCCCCACCAGCCCACACAGGGAAACCTGCTGGGCTAGCCACTTGGCATGGGCAACCCCACCCCCCACAACCCGACCTCCCAGTAGTAGCAAGATGAGGCCCTTAAGTGGGAATTAATTGCCCATTTAAGAGCCTCGATTGGCCCACTGGCTGCCCAATGCTGGTAAGATTGTGGTGAGACAGGAGCAGGTTGGTAGGTGGAGGCAGTCCCGCTGGACTTTACATGTGCCCTGCCTTCAAACCTGCTGGCAGGCGAGCATAAACTCCAGCCTTTAATTTCTGTGTATAACATCGGGAATGAGTTTTTATCATTCACCTGTTTAGTGCGTGGTTAAGCCTAGTGTGATTTGGGGGTTTTTTTGCATTTTTTTTCCCAAATATCTGTGAAATGATGTATATATAAGTAGGACCTATTGATAGAACATTATAAAATCAGGAACTTTATTTGTTTCACTCTCCAAACTTGAAAAATGGTAGTCATTACAGAAATTCCTACTGCCTTTGCTTACATAAACCACCATTATTTTTGTTTCCTTGGTATAAGTAAATAAAGGCAACTGCTGTAACCATTTAGAATTCATTACAAGTGCAAAATTTCCATTTTGAAGTTTGGTATGTTGGTTACACTCATATACTGTAAGCAACAGTTCAATTATGGCAAACTAAATTGTTTTAAATTGTTCACCCTTTGCATTGTCTTTGGTGATTTATAGAAAAACAAATTCGGTTTACTTTCACTGTTCTAAAATTGCTTCCTTTGGAAGTTTTGTCCTTTGTAATTTTTTGTTGGTAGCAGCAAGTTCACAGTAAACTTTGGCAAGAATTGAGTTGCTGTCAATTAGTTTTTACTAGTTGAATGAGCAGAATACATGTTGTGATTTCTGGTCTGGATCTCCTCACCTAGAAGGGATTAATCTATAAAACCACACAGAATCTTGGCTACTTAAATAAGAACAGGCTGTTGTTTGTCTATAAATGGGTCATCTGTATACATTGTTAGACAGGATATGATGTCACATGGCACATGGCACAGTAGTTGGAATGTGTTAACACCGTGTGTATCACCAACTCAGGACGTATAGCCCCTGCCATTAAAGATGGTTGCTGATAGCCACCTGTGCATGTACAGTGGTCCACGCATGCACAAAGCCTTCCATGATGTCACTCTGAAGTGCCTGCCTGTATCGCTCTGCGCATGCGCTGAGGACTATCTGTTTTAGACGTTAGAATTAGGATTTAAAAAACAGATGACAAGCCAGGCCAGCAAAACTCTGCTTTTTGATACAGGTTGCATTGTTGTGGTGAGCGTTAACAAAGAGCATTGACGTTTCATACAGCAAGTTCTCAGAATATTGAGGGTCCGAACTAACCAAATACAGCCTTCTGTTTCCTCTCTGAGGATATAAGCAGTACCATGTTTTCTACTGGCTGCTGCTGATCTGTAGCTGGCAGTGATGTACCAATGCAAAACACACACCTGCACATGCGCTTGCATGAGTTGGCACCAAATTCAGCCATGTGTTACTTGGCCAAGCAGGATGTACTAGTAAGAGCTAACCAGCAATGGACCACTACTACTGTAATCTTTGAATAAAGAACTCCATGTTATTTGCCAGTCCCATTTGAGTATTTGGTGAGTTTGTCTTTGAAGGATAGAAGGAAATACAACACAGGCCTCCAATAGAAAACATTGTTGCAGAAAATGCTGTTGTATAAGGAAGTTTCTAGTAATAAATTTTCATCTTGGTAAAGAAACCAAGATGTTAGCCAAAAATATTTTGAATAGTTTGTTTAGTTCACTTTCTTTATTGGTAGATTTTGTTGCTTTTCATGATTGATTTGGCTTCATTTGCCCTTGACTGTTCCTCATTGAAGGTTCATCTACCTGTATTCTTCAAGGTCTGAAACTATTCTATACCAATTCTTTTATTTGTTGCTGTTCTAAGAAGACAGTATGAGGAATCAGGTTGTAAAAAGATGTAACATAAGATGTGACAGAAACAGGAACAAACTAGCACTGCTTTTACATTACAAATAGACAATCAAATCCATTGTCTGTTTCCAGGCTGCACGATTGGGCATTCTTCCTGGAGGACGTGGTAAGACTATGCAGACACGAGGCCGAGGTCGAGGCAGGAGCGTGAGAGGAAGAGGCGCACAGATGCATATGGTGGTTGATCACAGACCCAAAACGCTAACGGTGTTCGGCTTCACAGAGGAAGAAAAGGATGAATTAATGCCACATTTCTCAGTAAGTCCAGACCTAAAATTAAATTCAGTGTTCAAATTTAAGTAATCTAATTGGCAAAAGGTTGTAGATTTTTTGGTTTGGTTTATCTCCCAGCATTAGCAACATCTTGTGGTCCCCACATCCATGTTTTAGGCCTTGCTGTTTAACTACAATTTAGGAAGCGTGACCAGAAATTTAGGCTCATAAAGAAGAAATACTGATCACTGGGAGTTGAAAGTAGCGGGGGTAGGAAATAATCTTATATATAGTTTATTCTGGAGAAAGTACTTCCATATCCCCAACATGTTCCTGTTCTCCAGTCTATTTTAGATTGCTTAACATTGCTGACTTCTCTAATGTTCTGTTACCTGGCTGTGCTGCAGTGACAGTATGTGGTCAGTATACACAATACAAGTTTCCTACTTTCACTGAGTTGTTGTGGGGGTTGGCCTGCTAATCAATTTTAATGTTCGCAGCTCAGGTGAACCTCCCACAGCCACTTGGTGACCATGGCAGGTAACACTTCTGATTGATGTAATTTTTGTCCTGTTGTTTACTGATAAACATTTCAAATTACTATGGCAAACAATCTAAATTCCATGTCTGCTGCCTTGAATTTTGGGTGAAAAATGCAGAATTTAACACAACAGTTATTATAAATGAACAAAAATCAATGCAGACCGATGTGATGCTGTAATTTTCTGAATAAAATAAGTGTCTCAACTTGCATGACCAAAAAGTCAAAATTGCCTTGTCACCATGTGTAACATGCACCCAGGGTTTTGCAATGCTGTGGTCAAAGTGTCATTATTTCCAGAGGCATGACAGGCCAGTTGCAAGTGATAGACGTCAGCTAGAGCAAGTTGTGGGCCTGATTGAAAATACCACACTCTTCAACTATTCCCACACCGCCTACCTCTTGCATGTTTTAATATATAATATACCAATTAACATACCTGGGCCTTGGGTTTCAAAATAGTCACATGAGGAAAATACTTCGAATGCTGGAGATCTGAAATAAAAATAAAGTGCTGGGAAAACTCAGCATATCTGGCAGCATCTGTGGAGAGAAAACCAGAGTTAACCTTTCGAGTCCAATATGGCTGTCCTTCGGAACTCCGACTTCAAAGATTTTATTGCAGCTAAAACTGAACCTAACTTCAAAATAGTCATCCTGTAAAAGGTTTTGGAAGACACCCTACTGTTTATGATGCCAGCCCTTTTGTGGATTAAAGCCTTGCAATTCCCAGATGGGTTGCCTTGGAGGAGAACCATCACCAAGCCGATCTTGAAAGAAAAATGACAGGATGCACTGTTTAACCTTCTTGCAGGTGGCAGTTTTCTTATGTGCCCCCTTGCTTCCTTGAGAGTTTCCATCCTTCTGCCCTTACATAGCCTCAGGCAGGGAAATTGAGGTCTGGCCTGAGTTCCTCTGTGGGCCTAATAAAAGGACCCAAACCTTTGCCTGGAGATGATAATTAATTACAAACAGGATCAACATTCATCGTGAGGCGCCCTTGCCAGCTGCAAAAAAAACTTTGATTTGTTACCATGTATAATATGCTCCCTAACTTATAGATCAATTTTTAAGGGGGAAAAAAGAAAGTAGCACTTGCATTTATATGGCACTTTACATGACCGCTGTACATCTCAAAGCACTTTCCAGCCAATTAAGTCGTTTTTGAAGTGTCACTGTTATAATGTACGAAACATGGCAGCCAATTTGTCCACAGCAAACTCCCACATACAGCAATGTGATAATGACCAGATAATCAGTTTTTAGGACGTAGATTGAGGGATAAATATTGGATAGAATGCCAGGAATAGCTCCCCTGCTCTTAATTAAAATAGTGCCATGGGATCTTTTACATTCACCCAAGTGGGCAGATGGGGCCTCAGTCTAACGTCTCAAAAATGTGTATTATATTCGGAAAGTTGCTGTAAATTTTAAAATACAATACTCCTCGACTGTGGGTCACCCCACCCACCCAGGATTTTTTTTTTAACTGGAAAGTTGAGTGTGGGGTGAGGAGCTATGGGCACATCTTCATACATTGGTCATTTTATGCGTTTTTTTAAATGAATTTAACTTTTTGGGCCAGTGGCATTAAAAGTAAATAATGTGGTTATGGCTCCTTTTTAAGTTGACTATTTGTAATGGTTTGAAATATATGAGAACATTACCTTCCATGCCATATAAACCTTGAGGAATGCTTTCACAGTTACACATTTTCAGTTGTCAGTATTAGCAGTAACACACTTTCTCATTTGCAGTGCTGTGAATTTGTTACTTAGTGTTAGATAAAGTGTGAGAGAGAATGGTAGCATTGTGGTAATGTTAGTGGACTAATAAATGCAGATAGCCAAACTAAAGATCCAGAGACATGAGTTCAAATTCCACTACGACAGCTACTGAGTTCAAATTAGTTTAAAAAACTGCCTGGATTGAAAACGAGTGTCAGGAATCGTGATCATCTAACTACTGGGTTGTTGTAAAACCCATCTGCTTCGGGAAGAAAATCTGCCATCCTTGCCCCGGTCTGGCCTATATGTGACTCCACGAATGTGGATAATCCTCATCTGCCCTCTGAAATAGCCTAAGAAGCCACTGATTTGCCAAGATATCACCACCTCCTTCGGAAGGGCAAATAGGGATAGGCAGTAAGTGCTGGCATTGTCAGTGACACCCAGATCCCATGAATTAAAAAAAACACAGAAATATTAAAGGATTTTGGGACTCATCACATCAATTAAAACTTTTTAAGAACTCTCCAGATGGTTGGTCCAATGAATAGCTGAGATGCTCAGATTTCGAAGGCAATAGTTTCCATTCCTCGCCTGTGCTGACAGCTAGTGAGACTTTGAGGGTTGGTTCATTGAACGCCTGGATGCTATTCAACATCCCAAATTAAGTTGGAAAGTGGTACTTAGAGTTCAAGATAATGCAGTTGCCACTGCCACACTCCATTATGGTGCAGAATATCCATCTTATTGACCTGACTGGCTAGGAATTAATGGGATAAATGATACAGTTTATCCCACTAAGGATATCAGATGAGTCTGTGCTCAGACTGGACAGGCTGCTGCTCATAAACAGTGCCTCAGTCTTAAGCTTCAAATAAATGAGATGTTCAAATTGGACAGGCCCTTTCCCTTTTGCACTGGGCCAAATCTGATCCTGTTTTTTTTTTAAATGGAAAGCTCAATTGTCATCTTTATTGAAAATAGCTATCCCAACCAATATGAATAAAGGATTGATGCTGTTTTGGGACAATTTGTTAAGCAACTGTCCCGTCAAGAATTTCCAGTGCCTCCAGCTCCATGGGCCAGTGCAAAAAGCGGTACACAGCAATTTGTTGCTTCTTTCAGTGGCCTTGCAGAAGAAAATTGTCAATTGACCGCCTCAGTAGATAGGTGTTTTTTATTATCCCCATTATTATCTAATCCATTTGATTACTGAAAATTTCACGACGTATCTGTCCTAGGACAGGAATCCAGTTCTCTGAAAATGTTGCAGTCAGGGCTTTTTGAGATCTTGGGGCCTGCTCGTTGTCTTTCTTGCAAATTCACAGCAATGAAGCATATTTTATCCTTCAATTAATGCCTTGAGCAACAGACTGTAATGTCCACCTCGTAGCATTGCACCAATATTTACAGTAACTTGGCAAAGTACCAATGTGCAATGGGTAAGCTTGTTATAGGAGCAGGCTGGGGAAATTGGTTGGTTCTTGCTCCTCTTTCCTTCCTGTCCCAAACCCAAGGGCAATAAGATTGATGATGGGAGTTACACAGCTGGCCCAGCTTGAATCAGTCAATTCAATATGGACCAAAGATGGTGAACCTGGGTTCATCCTTGTCTGTGTGACTCAAGATCATGCCAGATATGCATTTACTGACGGCCCTTACATTTATCTTCTAACACAGGCTTCATTACATAGATCTTGGTTAGGATTTTAAAAAAAAAGTTTTGCATTTATTCGGTGCATGTCATGTTTCTTGGAAAGGACCAAAGGACTCCAATTAAAATACTTTATAATAGCAGTAACTGTTGTTGTGCAAGGAAACATGACTGCTATTTTATGCTTAGCAAAATTTAACAAACTGCACTGAGATACATAACCAGTTAATCTGTTATTTGAGTTACTCATATCAGTGCTTTTTTTAATTTAGAGCTTAGTGGAGGCAAAATTTAGGCTAAGTCAGTGGTCAGTGAGTACAAGAAGTTATCAGCAGGTGGAATTTCACTCTTTTTATGCTGAGGATATATTTTCAAATTGAGATTTTGTTTTATTCCTATTGCACTTTAAACCCTAGGGAAATCTGTTTTTTTTATTTTCATTCTTCGGATGCAGTTGTTGTTGGCATATTTACTGCCCATCATAGTTGCCCTTAAGAAGGTGGTGATGGGACTGCCTTCTTGAACTTCCGCAGTCTCTGTGGTGAAGGTTTCTCTCATATTCCTGTTAGGTAGGGAGCTCCAAGATTTTGATCCAGTAACTATGAAGGAACGGTGATTATATGTCCAAGACATATATGTGGAACTTGAGGTGATAGTGTTCCTGTGTACCTGCTCCTGTTGTCCTCCTGGGTGATGGAGGTAGTGTGTTTGGGAGATGTTGCTGAAGAAGCTTTGGTAAATTGCTGCAGTGCATCCTGCAAGTACAGTGTGCTTTTTTAAAAATTCATTCACGGGAAGTGGGCATCTCTGGCTGGGCCAGCATTTATTGCCCATCTGCAGTTGCCCTTGAGAAGGTGGTGGTGAGCTGCCTTTTTGAACCACTGTGCAGTCCCTGTGGTGTAGATACACCCACAGTGCTGTTATGGAGGTAGTTTCAGGATTTTGCCCCAGCGACAGGGAAGGAACGGCGATATATTTCCAAGTCAGGATGGTGTGTGACTTGGAGGGGACTTCCAGGTGGTGGTGTTCCCATCTATCTGCTGCCCTTGTCCTTCTAGATGACAGCGGTCGTGGGTTTGGAAGGTGCTTAAGGAGCCTTGGTGAGCTTCTGCAGTGCACTGCTGCTACTGTGCGTCGGTGGTGGAGTGAGTGAATGTTTGTGGATGTGGTGCCAATCAAGCGGTCTGCTTTGTCCTGGACAGTGTTAACTTTCTTGAGTGTTGTGGGAGCTGCACTCATCCAGGCAAATGGGGAGTATTCCATCACATTCCTGACTTGTGTCTTGTAGATGGCGGACAGGCTTTGGGGAGTCAGGAGGTGAGGATCGTTGCAGGATCCCGAGCCTCTGACCCGCTCTTGTAGCCCCAGTATTTATATGGCTCGTCCAGTTCAGTTTCTGGTCAATGGTAACACCCCAGGATGTTGATAGTGGAGGATTCAGTGATGGTAATGCCATTGAATGTCATGGGGCGATGGTTAGATTCACTCTTGTTGGAGATGTCAATGCTTGGCACTTGTATGGTGCGAATGTTACTTGCCATTTGTCAGCCCAAGCCTGGATATTGTCCAGGTCTTGTTGCATTTGTATGTGAACTGCTTCAGTATCTGAGGAGTCGAAATGGTGCTGAACATTGTGCAATCATCAGCAAACATCCCCATTTCTGACTTTATGATGAAGCAGCTGAAGATGTTTGGGCCGAGGACACTGAGGAACTCTGCAGTGATGACTGACCTCCAACAACTATCTTCCTTTGTACTAGGTATGACTCCAACCAGCAGAGAGGTTTCCCCCTGATTCCCATTGACTCTAATTTTGCTAGGGCACCTTGATGCCACACTCGGTCAAATGCGGCCTTGATGTCAAGTGCAGTCACTCTCACCTCACCTTGGGAGTTCAGCTCTTTTGCCCATGATTGAACCATGTGGAGAGAGTGGATGTGTAGGCTAATGGGTGAAGTGCCAGTCAAACAACTGCTTTGTCCTAGATGGTGTTGGATTTCTTAAGTGTTATTGAGGCTGCACTCATCCAGGCAAGTGGAGAGCACTCTGCCACACTCCTAACTTGTGCTTTGTGGGTAGTGGCGAGACTCTGGGGAGTCAGGAAGTGAGCAACTTGTCAAAGAATACTCAGTCTTTGACCTACTCCAGTGGCTGTAGGATTATGTGGCTGATCTAGTTGGGTTTCTGGTCGGTGGTAATGATAATCCCATTTAACATCAAGGGGAGGTGATCAGATTCCCTCTTGTTGTGGATGTTGTCCTATGTCTTGTTGAATGTGGCTATGAACCACTTTATTATCCTACAAGAGGGAAGGCCATTAATAAAGCAGCTGAAGATATTTGGGCCTAGGACACTGCCTTGAGGGAATCCTGCAGTGACATCCTGCAGCCAAATGATGAACCTGCAAAAATCATCTTGCCTTGTGGCAGGTATGACTCCAGCCATTGGAGAGTTAACATATTCATTCAGGGGATGCTGCTGGCTAGGCCAGCATTTATTCCCCATCGCTAATTGCCCTTGTGGAGGTGTTGGTGAGCTTCTTCTAATCTTCCTTGACTCAGTGCCACACTTGGTTGAATGCTACCTTGATATCAAGGGCAGTCATTCTCACTTCATCTCTAGAATTCACCTCGAGTTTGCGTTTGAACCAAAGTTGTCATGAAGTTAGGAGCTGAGATGTCCTAGCAGAACACAAACTGAACATTGATACAAAAGCAAAAAGATGTGAATGCTGGAAATCTAAAATTAAAAACAGAAAATGCTGACAATACTGAACAGGTCAGGCACCACCTGTGGAGGGAAAACAGAGTTAATGTTTCACGTTGATGACCTTTTGTCAGAACAAGAAAAGCTTAGTGTTGTAAATAAAAGCAAAATACTGCGGATGCTGAAGATCGAAAATAAAAACCTAAATGCTGGAAAACTCAGCAGGTCTGGCAGCATCTGTTTTTCCAGTATTTTCTGTTAAGCTTAGAGACGTAATAGGTTTTAAGCAAGTACAAAGGCAGGGAAAGGCTGGAAAAGGAGAAAGAACAAAAGGGAAGATTTGTGTAAGGGTAGGAGAGATTAAGTTATAAAAGGATTGATGGTGCAAGGCAAAAGGAGGTGGTAATGGGTCAAGTAAAGAAATGAAAGAGGGGTCTAGAGGAGGTGTAAATACAAATGGCTTGAACCATTTCCCAGCAGCAGCCATCTGAAAAAAATGGAGATAGAGGTTATGATCTGAAATTGTTGAGCTTGCTGTTGAGTTCAGAAGCCTGTGAAGTGTCTCGTTGAAATATGAGGTGCTGTTTCTTCAACTCACACTGAGCTTTTTTATAATAGTGCAGGAGGCCAAGGACAGAGAGGGCAGATTTACACTGCGCTAAGAATTAAAGTGGCAAGCAAGTGGTAGCTCGGGGTCACGCTTCCGCAAAGTGGTCACCCAATCTTCATTTAGTCTCCCCAGTTTAGAGGAGACTGCGTTTTGAGCAGTGAATATGGTATACTAAATTGAAAGAAGTACAAGCAAATTGCTGTTTCACCTGGATGGTGGGAAGGGAAAATGTAAAGGGCAGATGTTTCATCACCTGTGCTGCTATGGGAAAGTGCTGTGAGAGGGGGCGGGGTGACTGAGGAGTGGACCAAAGTGTCGTGGAGGGAACAGTCCATTCAGAATGCTGAAGGGGAAGATATGTTTTGTGGTGGCATCTTGCTGGATGTGGCAGAAATGACAGAGGATGATCGGTTGAACATGGAGGTTGGTGATGGGAAGATGAAGGTGTGATGGTTCTGGGAGGGAGTGAAAGGGATGTGAGGAGAAGTTTGGGAAAAGGAATGGAGGGGAAACCTCTGAGAAAAAGCATTGACAATCAGGTCATTGGTGACTAAATGTCAGTTGATAACACCGTTGACGATTCTGTTCATCATTTTGACCGAATTGGATTTGTTCTGCATTATGTGGGCGTACTTTGACAATTTCCCACATTGTCAGGTAGATGTCAGTATTGCAGCTGTACTGAAACACCTCACTATGGGTGAGGCTACCTCTTCAGCACGACAGCTGGGATGTTGTTGAGGCCACAGTCATTGCAGTATTAGTGCACTCATTAGTGCACAGTGTGTTTGCTACCTGGGGGAAGGAACCTCCTGAACATTCAAAATGGTATTGTGCCAGAGAAATTATTTGTTTCTTAGGACATTTTTAAAGAGGAAATTTTGCCACCATGGTTTCAAAATCATTCTATACTGAATTTTCATTCAACTTAATATCTTTCATTCTCTGTGATCAATTTTTATGGCTTTTTGCCATGATGATGCTTATTTAGTGAATGCTGATGTCCCATAGAGAGAAGTTGTCATTGAGGAATTAGTGAGCTAAACAGTGCAAGTGATCTGATGAATGCCAGGGGGAATAGTCATTAACCCAACTATGGTTTAGTTTCAGTTGTGTTTAATTCCATCCTTTGAAGTATGGCTCTGTGATTCCTCCAACCCTTATGGGATTGTCATCATCAGCTACTAAATATTTTAACAAAACCATAGGAAAATAATTAAAAGGCTGAACAAAAATGTTACCACTAATTTTATACTGTTTGGTGTTTGAAATTATACTGAGACTCCTTTTAGAAGATTTCATTAAAGAATGGCCACTGCATGAAGTCTGCTGTGTATATCTCAAAATACAAGTTAGATTAGTCTCCCGAGGATCAGCACATATTGTCCAACAGAACTGCATAAGTTACAGAGCTTTGGGTCCATCTTTGTCCTTGTATTATGCAGAGTCCTGCTTTTCCAGAATAATGAATGAAGAACATTTACATGCTTGGATGTTTAAGCTAAGGAGCACTGTTTGAGCACGCTCCCCATTTCTTGTTTTCTTGGTCAGAGAGAATGAAAATCTGGATTTATTTGTGGTATGATGGTCTAGGTACCATAGACCTTTGACCTCTGCCCTGGACTTTTTTTTTTTACAATTTAGTAGGTTATACTTCCCTGTTCAGCTGCCACCCCACCCTTGGTGACAAAGAAATGATCAGTAACCCTGTAATTGTGGCAAAAACTAAATATAATAAAGATTCAGTAAGCCTCTCCTTACAGTCACAAAAAGGTTTAGCTGAAATCGATGTTGATGTTTCCAGAACCAGTTCTGTGGCCTGTCACCTAGGTTGTGTTTAATTATTTGGAGGCAATAAACTGGTTCATAGGATTTTAGACAAAGTGAGTTTTTTTTAAAAAAACTATCTGACTTTTTAAAATGTATTTTATTTGGTTTCTCTAGAAGTTTGGAGAAGTGGAGGATTTTCAAGAGGATACTCCTTTAAATATTAGAGTTGCATTCAAATCAAGAATTGAAGCAGAAAATGTAAGTAGATAGACCTTTTTTTCATTCGTTCTTAGGATGCGAGCGTGGCAAGGCAGGCAGGCTAGTATTTCCCATCCTTAATTGCCCTTGAGAATGTGGTGATGAGCTGCCTTCTTGAACCACTGCAGTCCATGTAGTATAAGTACACCCACAGTACTGTTAGGGAGGGAGTTCCAGGATATTGAACCAGTGACAGGAAAGGAATGGCAATATAGTTCCAAGTCAGGATGGCGTGTGGCTTAGAGGGGAACTTCCAGGTGGTGATATTCCCATGCGTCCATTGGCATTGTCCTAACAGTTGGTGGAGGTCGCAAGTTTGGAAGGTGCTGTCAAAGGACCTAGTTGCTGCAGTGCATTTTTTAGATGGTACACACTGCTGCTGCTTTGTGCCGGCAGTGGAGGAAGTGAATGTTTAAGGTGGTGGATGGGGTGTTGATCAAGGGGGCTGCTTTGTCCTGGATGACATTGAGCTTCTTGAGTATTGTTGGAGTCATATTAATGCAGACAGGTGGGAAGCACTCCATCACCCTCCTCACTTATGCCTTGTAGATGGTAGACAGGCTTTGGTGAGTCAGTCGGTGAGCTACTTGCAGCTAATTCCCAGCCTCTTACCTGCTCTTGTAGCCACAGTATTTATATGGCTGGTCTAGTTAAGCTTCTGGTCAATGGTGACTCCAAAAACGTTGATGATGGGGTATTCAGTTTTGAAATATCATTGAATGTCATGGGGAGATGGATTCCTTCTTGTTCAAGATGGTCATTGTGGGGCAGTTGTGTGGCGTGATAGTTACTTGCCACTAATCAGTCCAAGCTTAAATGTTGCCCAGGCCTTGCTGCATGCGGACATGGACTGCTTCAGTATCTGAGTCTTTGTGAATGATACTGAACTACGTGAATGAATAAAACAAGTTGCCCTTCCCTCCAGTTAGCATCCGCACTTCTGACCTTATGTTGGAGGGAAGGGCAATTTTTTTTATTCGTTTGCAGGATGTGGGCATCACTGGCTAAGCCAGCATTTATTGCCTGTCCTTAATTTCTCTTGAGAAGGTGATGGTGAGCTGCCTTCTTGAACTGCTGCAGTTCATGTGGTGTAGGTACACCTGCAGTGCTGTTAGGGAGGGAGTTCCAGGATTTTGACTCAGCGGTAGTGAAAGAATGGCAATATAGTTTCAAGTCAGGATGATGTATGGCATGAAGGGTGACTTTCAGGTGATAGTGTTCCTATGCATATGATGCTCTTTTTCTTCTACGTGTTAGAGGTCATGGGTTTGGAAGATGCTGTCAAAGGAGCCTTGGTGAGTTGCTGCAGTGCATTTTGTAGATGGTACACACTGCTGCCACTGTATGTTGGTGGTGGAGAGAGTGAATGTTTAAGGTAGTGGATGGGGTGCCAATCAAGTAGGCTGCTTTGTCCTGGATAAAGCAGCTGAAGATATTTGGAGATAAGACATTACCCCAGAGGACTCCTGCAGCAATATCCTAGGACTGAGATGATTGGCCTCCAAGAAGCACAACCATCTTCCTCTTCCTAGATATTACTCCAACCAGTAGAGAGTTTTCTGCCCGATTTCCATGGACTTCAATTTTGTTCGGGCTTCTTGTTGCCTTGATGTCAAGGAAGGTCACACTAACCTCACTACTGGAATTCAGCTCTTCTGTTCATGTTTAGATCTATGCTGTTGTAAGTCTGGAATGGAGTGCCCTCCATGGAATCCAAACTGTTCTTCGGTGGGCCAGTTGTTGCTGAGTAAGTGTCGCTTGATAGCACTGTCAACAACACCTATGATTGAGAGTAGAGTGATGAGCTGGTAATTGGCCAGATTGAATTTGTCCTTTTGGTGGACAAGACAGACTTGGGAGACTTTCCACATTGTTGGGAAGATGTCAGTATTGTAGCTGTACTGGAATAACTTGACCAGGGTTGTGGCTAGTTATGGAGCACAAGTCTTCAGTACCACAACTGGAATGTTGTCGGGGCCCAAAGCTTTTGGAGCACCCAGTGCATTCAGCCATTTCATGATATCACATGAAGTGAATCAAATTGCCTGTGAGAATGAAAACAAAAAACTGCGGATGCTGGAAATCCAAAACAAAAACAGAAATACCTGGAAAAACTCAGCAGGTCTGGCAGCATCGGCGGAGAAGAACAAAGTTGACGTTTCGAGTCCTCATGACCCTTCAACAGAACTGAGTAGAAACTAGTTAGTTCTACTTAGTTCTGTTGAAGGGTCATGAGGACTCGAAACGTCAATTTTGTTCTTCTCCGCTGATGCTGCCAGACCTGCTGAGTTTTTCCAGGTATTTCTGTTTCTGTTTTGTCTGTGAGAATGTCCTCATTGTGAAGGCGGGACTGTCTTCACAAGTACTGTACGTGGTCACTCCTGCCAATACTGTCATGGACAGATGCATTTGCAACAAGTGACTTTGTGAGGACAATGTAAAGTGTGTTTTTCTCTCTTTTTGGTTCTCTCGCTACCTGTCAGAGGCACAGTCTGACAGATGTTTACTTCAGGACCCAGCCTGGTCAGTCAGCGGTGATGCTACTGAGCCATTCTTGGACATTGAAGTTCCCCACCCAGGGCACATTCTGTGCCCTTGCTTACCCTCAGTATTTCTTCCAAGTCATGTTCAATATTGAGAGCATTGATTCACCAACTCAGGGAGGGCGATAGGTGGTAATCAGCAGGGGGTTTTCATGACTTCATGGGGCCCAGAATCAATGTTGAGAACTCTGGGGGCAACTCTGTCTCGACAGCATTCCACTGTGCAACCACTTGTCGGTGGGAAATGTGATGGAGGAATCTTGGACTTTGGCTGTACAGTATGATTCGATGAGCATGACTAAATCAGGCTGTTGCTTGACTAGTCTATGGGATAGTTCTCCCAATTTTGGTACTAAAAGTCCCAAATGTTGGTGAAGAGGACTTTGCAGGGTCGATTGGACAGGTTGTACCTTTGTCATTTCCGATGTCTAGGTTGATGGCAAGTGAGCCAATCGGTTTAATTCTTTAACTTTTCTGTAGCAGTTTGATACCTCTGAGTGGCTTGCTAGGTCATTTCAGAGGATAGTTAAGTGTGGACCACATTGCTGTGGATCTGGAGTCACATGTAGGCCAGACCAGATGAGGGTGACAGATTTCCTCCCTGAAAGGACATTAGTTAAAGATTGGATTTTTATGACAATCTGGCAGTTTCATGATTTTTGTTAATGAGACTTGCATTTGCATTGTTGAGTACGTGATGGATAATAAATGACGTTGCTGATGACTTATTTCACTATAAAATGTAATGATTTACTGTAATGCCTTCAGAACAACTAGAGTTGGGCAAAAAATACTGCGCTCCCAGCATCACCCACATCCCACAAAGACACCAAAAAGAAAATAAGTTTCCTATGTAGGCAGCATGTGCACATTGATCCAATATCAAACGTAACTGGCACAAAGCAGAACTAAACATATTTTTAATCTTTCCTGTTGTGACATATTTTCTGTAATGTTTACATTTTGAGATGATAATAGCTCTAGATCCAGAAATACCATATTTTATCAACATGAAAACTTGTTAAATATTAATGAATGACAAACATTGTAAGAAATGTAGAATTTCTGGGATAAATTATTTAGCTGTATGTATAAAATTCCAGGAACTGCAGAGTTCATGTTTCTAGTTTTGACGCTTAGAAAAGATCTGCTTTAATAACCACATAAGATAATATTTAGATGTCGTACACGCTGATCACACTGAAACAAAAAAAAAAATTTGAAAGAAGTTTTTCTCTTTGGCCAGCAAAGGATAGTTTTTATCATTATTCGGAATGTGAAGAAGGTGAATTTTTCTGCTTTGGTTGTCCTGGGTTAGCAAAAATTTCTGATTTTACCAGCTGACACCAACAACAACAACAACTTGTATTTATGTGGCACCTTTAAATATAGTAAATGTCCCAGAATGCTTCAGAGGAGCATTATCAAACAAAAATTTGACATTGAGGAGATTTTGAGACGAATGACCAAAAAGATAGCTTGCTTGAAGTAATAGGTTTTAAGTAGCGTCTTAAAGGAGAAAAGAGAATTAGAGGGGTTCACGGAGGGATTTCGAGAGCTAAGGCTTAGAAAGCTGAAGGCATGGCTGCCAAAAGTGGAGGGGCACATTAGTGGGGTGGTGAAAAAGGCATATGGGATACTTGCCTTTATCAATCGAGGCATAGATTACAAAAGTAGGGAGGTAATGTTGGAGTTGTATAGAACCTCGGTGAGGCCACAGCTGGAGTACAGTGTGCAGTTCTGGCCGCCACATTATAGGAAGGATGTGATTGCACTGGAGGGAGCGCAGAGGAGGTTCACCAGGATGTTGCCTGGGGTGAAACATTTAAGTTATGAAGACAGGTTGGATAGACTTGGGTTGTTTTCATTGGAGCAGAGAAGACTGAGGGGCGACCTGATCGAGGTGTACAAGATTATGAGAGGCATGGACAGGGTGGATAGGGAGCAGCTGTTCCCCTTAGTTGAAGGATCAGTCACAAGGGGGCATAAGTTCAAGGTGAGGGGCAGGAGGTTTAGAGGGGTGTGAGGAAAAACTTTTTTACCCAGAGGGTGGAGAAGGTCCGGAATGCACTGCCTGGGAGGGTGGTGGAGGTGGGTTGCCTCACATCCTTTAAAAAGTACGTGGATGAGCACTTGGCACGTCATAACATTCAAGGCAATGGGCCAAGTGCTGGTAAATGGGATTAGGTAGGTAGGTCAGGTGTTGCTCACGTGTTGGTGCAGACTCGATAGGCGAAGGGCCTCTTCTGCACTGTGATTCTGTAAAATTTAGAAACATGTGTTTATTTTTCCCAAAGATTACTGGTAAAACTTAGTGCTATGAGAGGGTTTTATCATCAGGGAGATAAAGTCCAAAGACCTAGTGAAACAATGGGTCTTTGCATTCAAAGAGAAAGATATGTATAAAGAAGGAGCAAGGGCTGTGTGTAAGAGAAGGCATTGTTAAGATCTTACAAGTGTGTAAAAAAGCCTTCAGCATCTATACCTAATGCTGCTGCCTTCAAAGGGCTGAAGTTAAGAAAACTCACTTGGAAAGCCATTTGTTCAGGGTATCATGTTTCTTTGCCTGGGTCTTTTAAAATCTCTGTGTCTTACTGTTGCCTTAACGAAAGTGTAACTGGGAGTTAGATTGATTAGGGATTTAGAAGTTATCATAGTAATTTGTAGATCTATGTATGCATTTAAAATCATTTCTCTTATTAGTAAATGTTTAATCCAGTTTTATAAAAACCTATAAGACTTGGTGGTCTTGTTACTACCGAATTCAAGGCACATATCTCGAAATTTATACAAATTGAAAATGAATTGTGACAGTTGTTTCAAGTTTCCCTCTGGGATTTGAACAGCTCAGCATTTACCATCGGCTGTGTCATAACATAGTTGGGGCTCTTTGCGGGATATATTTGAAATTCCTTGATATTTTTGGAGTTGATGAATCTTAAGGTTACAAGTACGAGAAGCACTTTGCATTCAGAAGTTGGTGTGAGGTTACTTTTGAAGTGGTGAGAGTGCATATATGGCTTTTGCAGTTGCTGAGAGTGGTTTGGGAGTTGAAGTTATAACTTTGGATGGTTTACAAAGGGTAACTAAAATTAAGTTACTGGAATTGACGGCTAAATTACAATTGGGGTCACCTGCAGGGGCTAAGAAAGCAGATATGATTGAAGGTATAGCACAACATTTAAAGTTGGATATGATACCTGACGCTAGTGAGTCACAGCTGGAGGTTGTGAGACTTCAGTTAGAAATGAAGAAGCTTGAACTTGAACAAGCACAGGAAATGAAAGAAACTTGAGTTAGAGGCAGCAGAAAAGGAAAGGGCATTTCCAAGGGAGCAAGTGGAAAGGCAGGAGAATGAAATGAAGCTGAAACTGGACTTCCAGGCAAGAGAGAAGGATAAAGAAAAAGAGGCGCAGGAAAGGGAAAGGGCATTCCAGCTTAAAAGGCTAGAAGTTAAAAAGAGATCTGAGATTCTGAGGAAAGTTCTGATAATGAGAAAACTTTTAACTTAAAACCCAGTGGGGAGATGTTTAAATTTGTACAAGCTCTTCCCAAGTTTGAGGAAAGAAGTGTTGAAGCATTCTTTATTTCATTTGAGAAGATAGCTAAACAGATGTAATGGCCACAGGAAAACTAGATATTGTTGTTACAATCGAGGTTGGTGGGTAGACCACATGAAGTAGATGCTTCACTGTCAGAAGGAATGTCGGTGAATTATGATGTGGTAAAAAAGACAATTTTGAGTGCACATGAGTTGGTTCCTGAGGCATATAGGCAGAAATGTAAGCATATGGGAAAACCGCCTGGGCAAACTTATATTGAGTTTGAAAGAATAAAACAAAGTAATTTTGATCGGTGGATATGGGCATAAAAATAGAGACAACATATGCAGCTCTTGGAGAAGTAATTATTTTGGAAGAATTTATAAATTCAGTCCCTTCAGTAGTGAGAACTCCTGTGGAGGAACAGAGGGTTCAAACAGTAAGACAAGAAGCAGAGATAGCTGATGATTAAGAGTTAGTTCACAGAGCTAAATCATTTTTTGTCACCCTTTCAAATTGGAAAAGGATAGAAAGTGGGAAGGTGAAAGGAAGGTGGGTAGGCAGGAAGGTGCTGAGGGTAGAAGTGACATTCAAAAATTGAGGTGTTTTCATTGTAATAAAGTTGGACACATGAAGTCAGTGTGCTGGAAATTGCAGGGCAAATCTGTTGGCATTGTAGGGGTGCAGATAAGTTCTGGAAGTAAGAGTACTGTGGGTTCTGAGGATCGGGCGCAGGAAAGAACAGTGGTTTGTGTACAGATAAAACAGGGAGAATCAGTGATAGGTAAAGAATTGGGAATGTGTTCACAATTTCCCAAGGGAATTCGGAGGAGCAGGTTGCAGAAATGTTTAGAGATTTTGTATGTGAAGGGAAAGTGTTTCCATGTGTACAGCGTGGAGTAGGTAAAGATCTTAAAATTTTAAGAGATACAGATGCTAGTCAATCCTTAATGTTGTAGGATAGTGACATTTGTTCAGAGGGAGTATTACAGGAACATGTGATAATAAGTGGGGTTCATGGAGATGCTAAACCTATTCCATTGTGGAAGGTAAATTTAAAGAGCAAGTGGAAAACTGCTCCTTTGGAAATGCCCTTTCCTTTTCTGCTGCCTCTAACTCAAGTTTCTTTCATTTCCTGTGCTTGTTCAAGTTCAAGCTTCTTAATTTCTAACTGAAGTCTCACTACCTCCAGCTGTGAAGTGACTGTTGGGGTGGTGAAAAAATTGCCCAATGCAGGGGTTCAGTTTATTCTGGGTAATGATATAGCTGGATCACAAATGTGGGTGATGCTTATGGTAGTTGAGCAGCCTGTGGAGTTGCCTTCAACAGAAGTGTCGCAGAGATAGTATCCTGGATTATTTCCAGATTGTGTGATAACGAAATCACAGGCTCATAGGTTGAAACAAGAAAAACAGAAGGACAGGCAATTGAAAGACAGAAAGAAAGAAGGTGTTGAAATCCAATTAGCTGACACTGTGTTTGATAATATTGTTCAGGAAGAAAGACTACAGGACAATTCAGCTGAAGTGTTTAACTCAAGGAAGTTAGTGGAGTTACAGAAAAAAGATGTGCAAATACAACATTTATATCAGACAGCTTACTCAGAAACAGGCAAAATGTATTCCAGAATGTTATTACCTTAAGCGTAATATTTTAATGAGAAAATGGAGGCCGTATCATGTTTCAGCAAATGAAAGCTGAAGGGAGGTGCATCAGATTGTTACCCCATTAGGGTATAGAAATGAGATTCTGAGGATAACTCATGAAATTCCAATGGGGGGACATTTAGGAATTAGAAAGGCATAGGCGAAGGTACAGAAACTTTTTTATTGGCATGGATTGCATAGAGATGTAGTCAAATTCTGTAGAACATATCACGCATGTCAGGTGATAGGGAAACCACAAGCATTGATTAAGCCGGCACCTTTAATCCCAATTCCAGGATTTGAAGAACCTTTTACTAGGATCATGATTGATTGTGTAGGACCCCTCCCTAAGACTAAAAGTGGAAATCGTTATTTACTGACAATAATGGATGTATCTACCAGATTTCCTGAAGCCATATCTTTGAGAAACATTGTAGCAAGGAAAATTGCGGAAGAGTTAACTACATTTTTTACAAGATATGGTTTACCTAAGGAAATACAATCAGATCAGGGTTCAAATTTCATGTCACAGCTGTTTAAGGAAGTAATGAACAGTTTGGGGATTAAACAGTTTAAGTCAACAGTTTATCATCCTGAATCACAAGGGGCTTTGGAAAGATGGCATCCAACTCTAAAAACTATAATGAGACCGTGCAGTCAGGATTATCCACAGGACTGGGATAGAAGAATTCCATTCTTGTTATTTATTATTAGGAACGCTCCTAATGCATTGACTGGTTTTAGTCATTTCGAACTAGTCTGTGGTCATGAGGCAAGGGGACTACTGAAATTGATTTAAGAGAAATTGATGGGTCAAAATTCAGAAACTACTTTCCTGAATTACATATCAAACTTCAGAGAGAGGTTAGACAGAATATGTGAGTTGGATAGGGAACATTTAAAGATTTCACAGCAAGCGATTATAAGTAAAAGCGGACGGGAAAACTACAGCTTGGAATTTTGTCGCTGGAGAGAAGTACTAGTTCTGTAACTAGTACTGGGTGACTCATTAAAGGCAAGGTTTAGTGAGCCTTACAGGATTGAAAAGAAATTGAGAGAAGTAAATTATATAATAATTTAAATAAGAAAGAAGCAGAGGGTGTGTCATGTAAATATGCTTTGACAGGGAAGAGGACCTAAAGGAGGTGTTCGTGGTAGTAGATAAAGAAAAAGGAGAAATGTAGAATTCTGAAATTGATTATTCTCTAATCAAATTGCATAATGAGGGGGTACTCGCAAATTTAAATGTAATATTGAGTTACTTTCCAGACAAGTGTCAAAGTGATTTGGAAAAGCTATTGCAGTCACACAAAGCTATTTGTGGAAATAGGTTAGGGAGGACAGATTTAGGTATACATGACGAGTCTGTAGAAGTTGCATCTTCGGTAAGGCAACATCCTTATAGATTGAATCTGGCAAAGTTATCTCAAGTACAGAAAGAAATTGACTTTGTGCTTCAAAATGATATCATTGAGTCTAGTTGCAGTAACTGGAGTTCGTCTTTGTACTGGTACCGAAACCGTATGGAACACAAAGACTCTGTGTGGACTATCGAAAGGTGAATGTGGTGACAAAAGTGGATTCATATGCTATACCAAGGTTGGAAGATTGCATTGAGAAAGTGGGGCAAACAAAATTTATCACAAGGATTGACTTGCTAAAAGGACACTGGCAAGCACCGGAGAGAGCAAAGGAGATCTTGGCTTTTGTGATGCCGAATGGACTCTATCAGTTTAAAGTCATTCCATTTGGTATGAAGAATGCACCTGCGACATTTCAAAGACTGACGAACAAAGTAATTGCAGGTCTCAACAATTGTGCTGTTTATATTGATGACTTAATGGTTTTCAGTCAGACGTGGGATGAGCATTTACAGCATCTGAGAGAATTATTTATTCA
The DNA here is from genome assembly GCF_964194155.1 of Cetorhinus maximus. Taxonomy (NCBI): domain Eukaryota; kingdom Metazoa; phylum Chordata; class Chondrichthyes; order Lamniformes; family Cetorhinidae; genus Cetorhinus; species Cetorhinus maximus. Next base: position 125,877,509 of record NC_135888.1, read on the forward strand.
AGCTAATTTGATTAACTTGGCTAAAAGTGAATTTGCAAAAGCGCAAATTACATATCTAGACCATAGCATTGGACATGGTAAGGTGGCTCCGAGAGATGTGAAAGTCAGAGCTATCGGGGATTTCTCAGTGCCTACGACAAAACGAAAAGTTTTGAGATTTTTGGGCATGAGTGGGTTTTATCGGAAATTTGTACCAAATTTTAGCAGTGTGGTTGCTCCACTGACTGAACTATTACAAAAGAAGTTTCAACGGACGCAGGAGTGTCAGAAGGCATTTGACAGTTTGAAAGCTGTATTAACTACGAAACCAGTTTTGACAGTACCCAATTACACCAAGTAATTTAAGTTGGCCGTTGACACAAGTGATACAGGCATTGAGGCTGTACTGTTACAAGAAAATGACACTGAACTTGAAAAACTGATAGGGTATTTTTCACAGAAGCCGAATGCACAGCAGAGAAGATATTCAACAATCAAAAAGGAGATTTTGGGTTTGGTGTTAGCATTGCAACATTTTGAAATTTATGTGGCAAACAATTTGTCAGAAACATTTGTTTATACAGACCGCAATCCTTTAATGTTTCTGGACAAAGTTCGAGACAGAAATGCAAGGCTATTCAGATAGAGTTTATTACTGCAACCATTTAATCTTCAGATTATAGAGTCATAGAGTTTTACAGCACAGAAACAGGCCCTTCGGTGCCCCCCCTCCCCACCCCTGTGCTGGGCATCAAGCACCTATCTATTCTAATCCCATTTTCCAGCACTTGGCCTGTATACATGTCGCTGGACGAGAGAATCTGATTGCAGATGCTTTATCAAGAGTTTGAAGCTTAAAAGGAAAATTGGACATTTAACAACCTGGACTCTGAACTGGAATGATTTCCTTGATGTGAAGGATTTGTATATATATTGTTATGTTCATGCATGCATCTGGTAATGTAATAGTGTAAGTATATAGATAGTATAAGATGGGCTAATAAAAATGAAGCTGTCTTTTTAAATTATGGTTCATTTTTCAGTATGGAGGAGGATGTCAAGAAGACATAATAATTCTCATAATGTCATTGGAATTTATTGTAGAATAGAGTAATAGTGGGATGTGTGTGTCTGAGAGATTTAATTGAATTAGAGGCAGCTTGTCTGGGTTCTTTGATCTAAGAGAGGTCAGGTTTGAAATGTTAATTAGATAAACCTGGGGAAGTTTAGAAGCATGGGTGTCAAGGGAACATTTGCATTTTGAAATAAACCGGACTAGATTGTTTTCAAAGGAGAGGTGAAATGTGTCACCTAGCCAGGTGAAGTTTATTATAAATAAATGTGTTTATTTTTCCCAAAGATTATTGCTAAAACTTAGTGCTATGACAGGGTTTTATTATCAGGGAGATAAAGTCCAAAGATATAGTGAAACAGTGGGTATTTGCATTCAAAGAGAAAGATATGTATAAAGAAGGAGCAAGGGCTGTGTGTAAGAGAAGGCATTGTTAAGATCTTACAAGCGTGTGAAAAAGCCTTCAGCATCTATGCCTTCAGCATCAAGCTGCTGTCTTCAAAGGATTGAAGTTAAGAAAACTCACTTGGAAAGCCACTTGTTCAGGGTATCATGTTTCTTTGCCTGGGTCTTTTAAAATTTCCGTGTCTTACTGTTGCCTTAACGAGAGTGTAACTGGGAGTTAGATTGATTAGGGAATTTAGAAGTTATCATAGTAATTTGTAGATCGTGTGTATACATTTAAAATCATTTCTCTTATTAATAAATGTTTAATCTAGTTTTATAAAAACCTATAAGACTTGGTCTTATTACTACTGAATTCAAGGCACACATCTCGGAAATTTATATAAATTGAAAATGAGTTGTGACAGTTGTTTCAAGTTTCCCTCTGGGATTTGAACAGCTCAGCATTTACCATTGTCTGTCATAACAATGTCAAACATAATTGAGAAATGTTTTGGAAGTAAGATGATGAAACAGATATGAAGTACATGTTGGGGTCAAACAAGGTTGTGAACCTTGGACTGTTGTGAGGGATAGGGACGCAGTTGGCTAAGCAGCACCAAGGGACAGAAAACGTTGATGGGGGGGTTGTCTATAGGCCCCTAAATAGTAATGGAGACATAAGAGAAGGCATTAAGCAGAAAATTAGAGACGCATGCAGTAAGGGTACAACTGTAATCATGGGTGACTTTAACCTACATATGGATTGGACAGACCAAACTAGCAGCAATACTGTGGAGGAGGATTTCCTGGATTGTGTACGTGATGGTTTTTAAGACCAATACGTTGAGGAACCAACTAGAGAGCAGGCTATCCTAGAATGGGTATTGTGCAATGAGAAAGGATTAATTAACAGTCTTGTTGTGAGGAGCCTCTTGGGTAAAAGTGACCATAAAATGATAGAATTGTTCATTAGGATGGAGAGTGAAGAAGTTGAATCAGAAACTAGTGTCCTGAATCTAAATAAAGGGCACTACGAGGGTATGAGGCACGAGTTGACAATGATGGATTGGGGAACCTTACTAAAAGGGTTGACAGTGGATAGGCAATGGCTAATATTTAAGGAACGTATGTATGAATTACAACAATTATTCATTCCTGTCTGGTGCAAAAGCAAAACAGGAAAGGTGGCGCAACCATGGCTTACAAAGAAATTAGGGATAGTATTAGATCCAAAGAGGAGACATATAAAATTGCCAGAAAAAGCAGCAAGCCTGAGGATTGGGAGCAGTTTAGAATTCAGCAAAAGTGGGCAAAAAGATTGATCAAGAAGGGGAAAATGGAGTATGAGAGTAAACTTGCAAGGAACATAAAAACTGACTCTAAAAGCTATATATATATGTGAAGAGAAAAAGATTAGCGAAGACAAATGTAGGTCTGTTACAGTCAGAAATGGGGGAAATTATAATGGGGAACAAAGAAGTGGCAGAAGAATTGAACACACATTTTGGTCCCGTCTTCACAAAAGAGGAAACATAATTTCCCAGAAATGTTAGGGAACCAAGGGCCTAGTGAGAGGGAGGAATTGAAGAAAATCAGAATTATTATAAAAAAATGGTGTTAGAGAAATTCATCGGGTTAAAGGCTGAAAAACCTTGAAAGGCCTGATAATCTACATCCCAGACTAATAAAGGAAGTGGCCCTGGAAATATTGGATGCATTGCTGGTCATCTTCCAAAATTCTATAGCCTCTGGAGCAGTTCCTATAGATTGGAGGGTGGCAAATGTAACCCCACTATTTAAAAAAGGAGGGAGAGAAAAAACAGAGAATTACAGACCAGTTAGCTTAACATCAGTAGTGGGGAAAATGCTAGAGACAATTATAAAAGATGTGGTAACAGAACACTTGGAAAACATTAACAGGATTAGACAAAGTCAGCATGGGTTTATGAAAGGGTAATCGTGCTTAACTAATCGACTGGAGTTTTTTGAGGATGTAACTAGTAGTGTAGAACCAGTGGGTATGGTGTATTTGGATTTCAAGAAGGTTTTTGAAAAGATCTCACATAAGAGGCTAGTGGGCAAAATTAAAGCACATGGGATGGGGGGTATTATACTGGCATGGATTGAGAATTGGTTGACAGACTGGAAACAGAGCTGACAAGGGTGGTACTGTTGTTGTCTGGCGCATTGACCTCTACCTCGCGGAGGCTGAGCGTCAACTCGCAGACATTTCCTCCTACCTCTCCCTGGACCATGACCCCACCACAGAACATCAAGCCATTGTTTCCAGGACTGTCACTGACCTCATCTCCTCTGGAGATCTTCCTCCCACAGCTTCCAACTTGATAGTCGCCCAACCTCGGATGGCCCGCTTCTACCTCCTACCCAAAATCCACAAACAGAACTGTCCTGGCAGACCGATCATGTCAGCCTGTTCCTGCCCCACGGAACTCATTTCTCGTTATCTTGACTCCCTTCTCTCTCCCCTTGTCCAGTCCCTTCCCACCTACATCCGTGATTCCTCTGACACCTTAGTCACATCAACAATTTCCAGTTCCCTGGCCCCAACCGCTTCCTCTTCACCATGGATGTCCAATCCCTCTACACCTCCAACCCCCACCAGGATGGTCTGAGGGCCCTTAGCTTCTTCCTTGAACAGAGGCCCCAACAATCCCCATCCACCACTACTCTCCTCCGTCGGGCTGAACTTGTTCTCACACTGAACAATTTCTCCTTTAACTCCTCTCACTTCCTCCAAATAAAAGGTGTGGCTATGGGTACCCGCATGGGCCCCAGCTAAGCCTGTCTCTTTATGGGGTATGTGGAACATTCCTTGTTCCAGTCCTATTCCGGCCCCCTCCCACAACTCTTTCTCCGGTACATCGATGATTACTTCGGTGCTGCTTCATGCTCTCGTCAGGACCTGGAAAAATTTATTAATTTTGCTTCCAATCTCCACCCCTCCATCATCTTCACATGGTCCATCTCTGACACTTCTCTTCCCTTCCTTGACCTCTCTGTCTCAATTTCTGATGATAGACTGTCCACCAATATCCATTACAAGCCTACCGACTCCCACAGCTACCTCGACTACAGCTCCTCACACCCCGCTTCTTGTAAAGACTCCATCCCATTCTCTCAGTTCCTTCGGCTCCGTCGCATCTGTTCTGATGACGCTACCTTCAAAAACAGCTCCTCTGACATGTCCTCCTTCTTCCTTAACCGAGGTTTTCCATCCACGATCGTTGACAGGGCCCTCAACCGTGTCCAGCCCATATCCCGCGCATCCTCCCTCACGCCTTCTCCTCCTTCCCAGAAACATGATAGGGTCCCCCTTGTCCTCACTTATCACCCCACCAGCCTCCGCATTCAAAGGATCATCCTCCGCCATTTCCGCCAACTCCAACATGATGCCACCACCAAACACATCTTCCCTTCACCCCCCCCTGACGGCATTCCATAGGGATCGTTCCCTCCGGGACACCCTGGTCCACTCCTCCATCACCCCCCTACTCCTCAACCCCCACTTATGGCACCTCCCCATGCCCACGCAGAAGATGCAACACCTGCCCCTTCACTTCCTCTCTCCTCACCGTCCAAGGGCCCAAACACTCCTTTCAAGTGAAGCAGCATTTCACTTGCATTTCCCCTAACTTAGTCTACTGCATTCGTTGCTCCCAATGCGGTCTCCTCTACATTGGAGAGACCAAACGCAAACTGGGCGACCGTTTTGCGGAACACCTGCGGTCTGTCCGCAAGAAAGACCCAAACCTCCCTGTCGCTTGCCATTTTAACACTCCACCCTGTTCTCTTGCCCACATGTCTGACCTTGGCTTGCTGCATTGTTCCAGTGAAGCCCAACGCAAACTGGAGGAACAGCACCTCATCTTCCGACTAGGCACTTTACAGCCCTCTGGGCTGAATATTGAATTCAACAACTTCAGATCTTAAACTCCCCCTCCCCCCATCCCCACCCCGTTTCTCTCCCCCGCCCCCCCCCCCCCCTGCTTTTTTTTCAATAATTTATATAGATTCTTCTTTCCCCACCTATTTCCATTATTTTTAAATCTAAAACTAAAACCTTGTTAGTCTTTCCACCCCACCCCCACTAGAGCTGTACTTTGAATATCCTGTCTTCCATTCTTAATTAACACTTTTCTTAGACAAATATCACCACCTTCAACACCTCTTTGACCCTTTTGTCTGTGACATCTTTTGATTATCTGCTCATCTCCACAATCACCACACCCTCAATGTCTCTCTCTCTCTCTCTCTCTCGCTCCCTCTCTCTCTCTCTCCCCACCCCCCCAACCCACCTTAAACCAGTTTATATTTCTCCCTTCTTCTAACTATGCTTCAGTTCTGCCGAAGGGCCATGAAGGCTCGAAACGTTAACTGATTTCTTCTCCGCCGATGCTGCCAGACCTGCTGAGTTTTTCCAGGTAATTCTGTTTTTGTTTGGGAATAAATGGGTCTTTTTCCACGTGGCAGGCAGTGATTAGTGGTGTACCGCAGGGATCAGTGCTTGGGCCCCAGCTATTCATGATGTATGTAAATGACTTGGATGAGGGAACCAAATGCAATATTTCCAAGTTTGCTGAAGACAAAACTGGGCGGGGTTGTGAGGAGTATACAAGCAGGCTTCAGGGCGATTTAGACAAGTTGTGTGTGTGGGCAAACACGTGGCAGATGCTGTATAACGTGGATAAATGTGAAGTTATAAGCTTCGGTGTGAAAAATTGAAAGGCAGAGTAATATTTAAATGGTGATATTTTGAGAAATGTGGATGTACAAAGGGATCTGGGTGCCCTTGTACACCAGTCAATGAAAGTAAATAGGCAGGTGCAGCAAGTAATCAGGAAGGCAAATTGTATGTTGGCCTTCATTGCAAAAGGATTTGAGCTCCGAAGTAGGGATGTCTTACTGCAGTTATACAAGGCCTTGGTGTGACCACACCTGGAGTATTGCGTGCAATTTTTAGCCTCCCTACCTAAGAAAAGATATTCTTGCCATAGAGGGAGTGCAGTGAAGGTTCACTCAGCTGATACTGGGGATGGCAGGACTGTCGTATGAGGAGAGATTGGTTCGATTCGGCCTGTGTTCACTAGAGATAAGAAGAATGAGAGGGTATTTGTTTGAAACGTATAAAATTCTAACAGGGCTAGACAGACTGGATGCAGGGAGGATGTTTCTCCTGGTTGGGGAGTCTAGAACCAGGGGCTACAGTCTCAGGATATGGAGCAGGCCATTTAGACTGAGATGAGGAAAAATTTCTTAACTCAAAGGGTGGTTAACCTGTGCAATTCTCTCCCACAGAAGGCTGTGGAGGCCGGATCATTGAGTATATTCAAGAAAGAAATTGATAATTTTTTGGATATTAGGGGCATCAGGGGATATGAAGGGAAAGTGGGAATATGGCTTTGAGATAGAGGATCAGCCATGATCATATTGAATGGTGGAGCAGGCTCGAAGAGCAGAATGGCTTACTCCTGTTTCTGTGCTTCTATGAAACATAATTTATGGCAGGGACCAAAGACAATGACTTCCATCTTTCTTCCTGCAGTTCCATCTAAGGTGATAAGTAAAATACTGTAGGTGCTAGAAATCAGAAACAGAAATAGAAAAATCTAGGAGCACTGCTGATCGGGCAGTATTTATAGAGAGAAGAAACAAGTTCATGTTTTGGATATGGATTCTTCATTAGGTCTGGTATATTGCAGCTGAACAGTATTTAGAACACAATGGAACAAGAGTAAAGGACAAAAACAGGAAAAAAATGGAATGACCTGGAAAGTGCTTCAATGGGACAGGGTTGTACTTGCAGTCAAAACGGAGGTGTTCAGATTGGATGACAAGTCCGTTCTGCCTGCCAGTCCACCCCTGAACTTGTTATTTGCCACTTTATTTTCCTGTTCCATTGTTGCATCTATCTTTGCCCTTTTAGTTTCATTGAAGTGCAGCACAAGCTTAAGGACTCGCTCACCTTTCTACTAAGCATTTTGCAGCCTTCTGGCATATTGACCTTTAACATGTTTAGATTTTAACAGTAGGCTCACGAAATGCTGGTTGTGTGAGGTGGGTGTGCCAGTGTTTCTGGCAATGGGAAGAAGATGCGGATTGCTGCTCGGTGGGTGGAGCGTTATCGGGCTATAGAGGAAGGCAATCCAGCAACCTCTCCCCCTTTCTGAACATGAGGTCTGCACCAAGTGTTGACTTGGTCTTGTTTATTTGTAACACAAGTGGGTTGGACCAGATTTCTGATTGGTCCTCTTAGAGGATCACCACACCCTACAGCTTGTCTGGAATATGTGTAATTTGATCCTTTCTGCTGTAAAGTAATTCAATGTTCTCTGCATTTTGCAAGTTGATCTAGTCATTGTCAGGCAGGCTCCAAAGCGCTCAGTGCTAACACTGCTTTTAGAGAAAGGAACACTCACAGTGCTAACTCACACTCCTGAGTTGAATAGGAAGGGATGGAGGGATTTCAACATGTGGAGGGTAAGTTTAAAGTTATGCATTGCTAGACCATGGAGGGGAGGATTCAGTTGAAGGGAAGTTTAAAAAATCAAAAAGAAACGAGAGGGCAGAGGTGCAGGGGGTGAAGAGGTGAACCATAATCAAAGTGTGATATGAAGGGGCAGAAAATATAAGCAGAAGAGTGCAGCAGAAATCAGAACCAAAATGAGCAATAATGGTAAAAAGTCAAAGCTTAAGGCTCTTTATCTGAATGCACACAGCATTTCTAACAAGATAATTGAGTTGACAGCATAAATAGAAATAAATGAATAAGACTTGATAGCTATTACAGAGATGTGGTTGCAGGGTGACCAAGACTGGGAACTCAATATTCAAGGCTATTCAACATTCCAGAAAAATAGGCAAAAAGGAAAAGGAGGTGGGGTAGCTTAGTTAATAAAGGAAGTTATCAGTGCGGTGGTGAGTAGAGATAGAGGTACAATAGATCATGATGTGGAATCAGCTTGGGTGGAAGTAAGGAAAAGCAAGGGGAAGAAGTCATGGGTGGAAGTCGTCTATAGGCCCCCAAGGAGTTGCCTCACTGTAGGACAAAGTATAAATCGGGAAATAATGGAGACATGTTAGAAGGGTGCTATAGTTGTTGTGGGTAATTTTAATCTGCATATCGACTGAACAAATCAGATTGTCAGGGGTAACATGGAAGACTAATTTGTAGAGTGCATCAGGGATTGTTTCTGAGAGCAATAATGTTGCAGAACCTACATAGGAACAGGCTATTTTAGATCTAGTAATGTGTAATGAGGTGGGATTATTAAGCAATGTCGTAGTTCAGAGATCCTCTAGGGGGTAACGATCACAACGTGGTAGAATTTCAAATTCAGTTTGAGGGCGAGCAGCTTAGCTCTCAAACCAGTGTCCTCAACTTAAATAAGGGCAATTACGTGGCGATTACTGAGACATGGTTACAGGGAGAACAGGTTTGGGAGTTGAATATCCAAGGGTACTCAGTGTTTCGGAAGGATAGGCAGGAAGGAAAAGGAGGTGGTGTAGCTTTGTTAGTAAAGGAAGAGATCAGTGCTATAGTGAGGAATGATATAGGCACTGGAGAGCAAGACGTAGAGTCAGTCTGGGTAGAAATAAGAAATAGCAAGGGAAAGAAGTCCCTGGTGAGGGTAATCTATAGGCCCCAAAAAGTAGTTCAGCAGTAGGACACCGTATAATCCAGGAAACACAGAGCGTGTAAGAAAGGCACAGCAATAATCATGGGTGATTTTAATATGCATATAGACTGGACTAATCAAATTGGCAAGGGTAACCTCGAGGGAGAGTTCATAGAGTGTATTCAAGATTGATTCTTGGAGCAATATGTTGTGGAACCAACCAGGTAGCAGGCTATTCCAGATTTGGTTTTGTGTAATGAGATGGGATTAATTAATGATCTCATAGTAAAGGATCCTCTGGGGAAGAGTGATCATAACGTGCTAGAATTTCAAGTTCAGTTTGAGAGTGAGAAACTTGAGTCCCACACTAGTGTTCTGGAGTTAAACAAAGGTAACTACCTAGGCATGAGGCAGATTTGGCTCTAGTGGACTGGGCAGGAAGACAACAAAGTAGGACAGTTGATGAACAGTGGCAGATATTTAAGGAGATATTCAATTCCTCTCAAGTAAAATATATTCCAAAGAGGAAGAAAGATGGCAAGAGGGAGAAAAAGCATCCATGGCTAAGCAAGGAAGTTAAAGATAGCATAAAGGCAAAAACTAAGGCATACCAAATTGCAAAGGTCAGTGGCAGGCTGGAAGATTGGGAAACTTTTAAAGATCAGCAAAGGGTTCCTAAAAAAAAATTAATAAAAAGAACAACGGTAAATTATGAAAGAAAAGTAGCGCAAAATGTAAAAACTGATAGCAAAAGCTTCTACAAGTATATAAAAGGAAAGAGAATAGCTAAAGTGAATGTTGGTCCCTTGGAGGATGAGACTGGGGAGTTAATAGTGGGGAATGCAGAAATGGCAGGGACGCTTAATCAATATTTTGCCTCAGTTATCACGGTGGAGGACATTAGTACCACCCCAATAGTAACAGGTAGTGCAGAGGGTATAGAGAAGGAGGAACTTAGAACAATCACCATCACTAGAGAAAAAGTACTGAGCAAACTATTGGGATTAAAGGTTGACAAGTCTCCAGGACCTGATGGCCTGCATCCCAGGGTCTTCAAGGAAGTAGCAGCGGAGATAGTGGATGCATTGGCTATAATATCCCAAAATTCCCTGGATTCTGGAAAGGTTCCAGTGGATTGGAAAAATGCTCATATAAAGCCCTTATTCAAAAAGGTGGGGGGAGGCAGGAAGTAGGAAACTATAGACCAGTTAGTTTAATGTCTGTCGCTGTGAAATTGTTGGAATCCATTATTAAGGAAGTAGTAATGAGGCTTTTGGAAAATCAGAATGCAATCCATCAGAGTCAGCATGGTTTTATGCAGAGTAAATCATGTTTGACTAATTTGCTAGAGTTCTTTGAAGATGTGACTAGCAAAGTGGATAATGGGGATCCTGTAGATGTAGTATATCTGGACTGCCAGAAGGCCTTTGATAAGGTGCCGCACAAAAGATTAATACTCAAGATAAGATCACACAGAGTTAGGGGTAATATATTAGCTTGGATAGAGGATTGGCTAACCAACAAAGCAGAGAGTCTGGATAAATGGGTCTTTTTCTCGATGGCAATCTGTAATCAGTGGGGCCCCAACTATTTACAATCTATATTAATGACTTGGATTTAGGGATAGAAGGTACTATAGCTAAATTTGCAGATGACAGTAAAATAGGTGGGAAGGTAAGTTGCAATGAAGAAATAAGAAATTTACAAATGGATATGGACAGGTTAAGTGAATGGGCCAAAACTTGGCAGATAGAGTTTAACAGGGATAAGCGTGAGGTTATCCATTTTGGTCGGAAGAATAAAAAGGCGACTTATTATTTAAATGGGGAGAAACTTCAGAATGCTTCAGTGCAGAGGGATCTGGGTGTCCTCGTGCATGAGGAGGAGATAGACAGACAGATTTTTAATTAGTAATGGGTTGAAAGATTACGGGGAGAGGGTGGGAAATTGGAGTTGAGGCCAAAATTAGATCAGACATGTTCGTATTGAATGGCGGGGCAGGCTCGAGGGGCTGAATTGCCTACTCCTGCTCCTATTCTTACGTTCTTACATTCTTAATTACAGAGGTATGAAGAAAGAGTTGTCTAAAGCGGGCTGGGATAATAGACTAAGAGGAAGGCCAGTGGATGAGCAGTGGCAGACATTTGAGCAGATATTTCATAACGCTCAGCAAAAATTTATCCCAGTCAAAAATAACGTCTCGATGAGAAGGATGAGCCACCTGTGGTTAACAAAGGTGGTCAAGGAGAGTATCCAATCAAAAGCTAAGGCATAAAAGCGGTGAAAACTAGTGGTAGGCCAGAGGATTGGGAATTTTTTAGGAACCAGCAGCAGATGACTAAAAAGCTGATAAAGAGAGAGAAAATTGATTGTGAAAGTAAATTGGCAAGAAATATAAAAACAAACCCACGATATACCTTCTACAGGTATATAAAAAGGAAGAGAGTGGCTAAAGTGAGTGTGGGGCCCTTGGAGGATGCGACTGGAGAATTGATAATGGGGAACAGGGAAATGGCAGATAATTTAAACAAATATTTTGCATAGATCTTCACAGTGGAGGACACTATAAACATCCCAAAGATATCAGGTAAGCAAGGAGCTAATAGGAGGATAGATCTTGTGACAGCCTCTATCACGGGGGACAAAATATTTGACAAACTAATGGGACTAAAGGCAGACAAGTCGCCAGGACCTGATAGCTTGCATCCAAGGGTTTTAAAGGAAGTGGCTGCAGAGATAGTGGAGGCGTTGGTCGAAATATTTGTCTGGATTCCGAGAGGGTCCCAGCGGATTGGAAAACTGCTAATGTGACGCCCCTGTTCAAGAAAGGAGGGAAACAAAAAGCAGGAAATTATAGGCCAGTCAGCCTAACATCTGACGTTGGGAAAATGCTAGAGTCCATTATTAAAGAAAAAGCAGCAGGACAGTTAGAAAAGCTTAACGCATTCAAACCAAGTCAGCATAGTTTTGTGAAAGGGAAGCCACGCTAGAGCTCTTTGAGGATATAACAAGCAGAGTTGATAAAGGGGAAGATGTAGTGTATTTATTTCCAGAAGGCATTTGCTATCTATATTAATGACTTGGAGGAAGGGGCAGTGTGTAATGTATCCAAATTTGCTGATTTCAAAAATAAGTGGGAAGGCATGTGATGATGAGGCCATAGCAATCTGCAAGGGATTATAGATAGGTTGATTGAGTGGGCAAAAACTTGGTAGATGGAGTTTAATGTAGGAAAGTGCGAGGTCATGCACTTTTGTAGGAAGAATCAAAAGGCAGACTATTATTTGAACGGAGAGAGACTCCAAAAAAGTGCAGCACAGAAGGATCTGGGTGTTCTTGTGCATAGGCGGGGAGGCAGTGGCATAGTGGTATTGTCACTGGACTAGTATTCCAGAGACCCAGGCTCATGCTCTGGATTCAAATCCCACCACGGCAGATGGTGAAATTTGAATTCAATAAAAATCTGGAATTCAAGTCTAATGATGACCTTGAAACCATTGTTGATTGTCATAAAAACCCATCTGGTTCACTAACGTCCTTTAGAAAAGGAAATTTGCTGTCCTGGCCTGGCCTACATGTGACTCCATATCAATGTGATTGACTCTTAAAAATGCCCACTGAATGAGAGCAATTAGGGATGGGCAATAAATGCTGGCCTAGCCAACAATGGCCACATCCCATGAACAAATAATAAAAAAAGAAACACAAGAAGTTAGCATGTAGGTGGATGCAAGCAATTAAGAAGGCAAATGGAATTTTGGCCTGTATTGCTTGGGGGTTGGAGTTTAAAAATAGGGAAGTCTTGATGCAACTGTGTGTTGGGGCTGCAGCTAGAGTACTGCGTATAGTTTTGATGTCCGTATTTAAGAAAGGAATTGGAGGCAGTTCAAACGAGATTCACTGGGCTGATTCCTGGGATAAAGGAGTTGACTTATCAAGAGCGGCTAAACAGGTTTCATTTGTGTTTAGAAGAATGAGGAGTGATCTTATTGAAACGTACAAGATTCTGGGGGGGCTTGACAGGGTAGATGTTTCCACTAGTGGGGGACATAGTTACAGAATAAGGGGCATTCATTTAAAACTGAGATGTGAAGGAAATTCTTCTCAGAGGATAGTGAATGTCTGGAATTCTATGCCCTAGAGAGTTCTGGAGGCTCGATCACTGAAAGCATTTAAAGAGGAGGTAGATAGATTTTTGAAATATCGTGGAGTTGAGGGCTTTGAGGAGCTGGCACAAAAGAGGAGTTGAGGCCTGGGATAGGTCAGCCATGATCCTATTGAATGGCGGGGCAGGCTTGAGGGGCCGAATGGCCTACTCCTATTTCTTGTGTTTCTTATGTAGGGCAGTGAGCATGAGTGATGGGTGAATGGGACTTGTTGCAAGTTATGATACTGCAGAGGAGTTTTAGATGCATTCAAGTTGATTGCAGACAACAATTTTAAGTGAATGGCAAAAGGACCAAAGGCAACATGAGGAAAAACTTCTCTATCCAGTGAGCAGTTAAAATTTGGAATTCACTGCCTGAATGTGTGGTGGAGACAGATTCATTTGAGACTTTTGGAAGAGAATAGGATAATTATAGAGTCATAGCGTTTTACAACACTGAAAGAGGCCCTTCGGCCCATCGTGTCTGTGCCGGTCATCAAGCCCCTTTCTACTCTATTCCAATTTTCCAGCACTTGGCCCGTGGCCTTGTATGTTATGGCGTTTCAAGTGTTCTTATAAATACTACTTAAACGTTGTGAGAGTTCCCACCTCTACCGCCCTTTCAGGGAGTGAGTTCCAGATACCCCCAACCCTCTGGGTGAAAACATTTTTCCTCAAACCCCATCGAAACCTCCTATTCCTTACCTTAAATCTATGCCCCCTGGTTATTGACCCCTCCACTAAGGGTAAAAGATTCCTCCTATCTACCCTATCTATGCCCCTCATCACTTTGTACACCTCAATCAGGTCTCCCCTCAGCCTTCTCTGCTCTAAGGAAAACAACCCCAGCCTATCTAGTCTCTCTTCATAGCTGAAACGCTGCAGCCCTGGCAGCATCCTGGTGAACCTCCTCTGCACCCTCTCCAGTGCAATCTTTTCCTTCCTATAATGTGGCGACCAGAACTGCACAAAGTACTCCAGATGTGGCCTAACTAACGCTTTATACAGCTCCATCATAACCTCCCTGCTCTCGTATTCAGCGTCTTGACTAATGAAGGCAAGCATCCCATATGCCTTCTTAACTACCTTATCTAACTGTCCTAAGGAAAAATAAAAGAGGTGAAATATAAGCTGGTTTAAGAGGGGGTGGGACAGGTAGAGTTGGATAGAGGGCCAGTGATAGGTGGAGATTGCCAAAAGATGTCATAGACAAAAGGACAAAGAGGTGTTGACGGTGGTGATATTAGCTAAGAAATGTGCTAATTAGCACATTTACTTACTATTAGCTAATAGTACCATTAGCACATTTCTTAGCTAATATCACCACCGTCAACACCTCTTTGTCCTTTTGTCTATGACATATTTTGGCAATCTCCACCTATCACTGGCCCTCTATCCAGTTCTACTTGTCCCACCCCCTCTTAAACCAACTTATATTTCACCCCTCTTCTATTTTTCCTTAGTTCTGTTGAAGAGTCATACAGATTCGAAACGTTAACTGTATTCCTCTCCGCAGACGCTGTCAGACCTGCTGAGTTTTTCCAGGTATTTTTGTTTTTGTTTTGGATTTCCAGCATCCACAGTTTTTTGCTTTTATCTAACTGTTCTGCTGCCTTCAAAGATTAATGGAATGCACACCTCTGTACTTCCTAGGGCCCTACCATTCATCGTTAGGCCTTGTTAGGTCTCCCAAAATGCATCACCTCACACTTTTCAGGATTAAATTCCATTTGCAACTGTCCTGCCCATCTGACCAGCCCGTTGATATCGCCCTGTAGTCTAAGGCTTTCCTCCTCGCTATTTACACACCATCAATTTTCGTGTCATTTGCAAACTTACTGATCATACGTCCGACATTCATGTCTAGATCATTAATGTACACTACAAACAGCAAGGGACCCAGCACTGAACCCTGCAGTACGCCACAGGACACAGGCTTCCAGTCACAAAAAGAACCTTCAACCATCACCCTCTGCCTCCTGCCACTAAGCTAAATTTGGATCCAATTTGCCAAACTGCCCTGGATCCCATGGGCTCTTCTTGACCAGTGTCCCATGTGAGACCTTGTGTAAAGCCTTACTGAAGTCCATGCAGACTACATCAACTGCACTACCCTCATCTGCACAACTAAGCACCTCCTCGAAAAATTCTACACAACTAATCACCTCTTCGAAAAATTCAATCAAATTTATTAGACATGATCTCCCCCTGACAAAGCCATGCTGGCTATCCTTGATTAATCCCTGCCTCTTCAAGTGGAGATTAATTCTGTTCCTCAGAATTTTTTCCAAAAGTTTCCCTACCACTGATGTTAGACTCACTGGCCTGCAGTTCCCTGGTTTATCCCTACCGCCCTTCTTGAATAATGGTACCACATTAGCTGTCCTCCAGTCCTCTGTCACCTCTCCTGTGGCCAGAGAGGATTTGAAAATTAATGTCAGGAGCCCTGCAAGCTCCTCCCTTGCCTCACACAGCATCCATCTCATCTGGGCCTGGGTATTTATCCACTTTTAAGTCCACTAAAACCGCTAATACATCCTCCTTCTCAATGCTAATTTGTTCAAGTATATCACAGTCCCCCTCCCTGATTTCTATACCTACATCGTCCTTCTCTATAGTGAATACAGGTGCAAAGTACTCATTTAAAACCTCACCTGCAGCTTCCGGCTTCTCACACAGATTGCCACTTTGGTCCCTAATGGGCCCTACTCTTTCCCTGGTTATCCTCTTGCACCTAATATACCTACAAAATGCCTTTGGATTTTCCTTTATTTTACCTGTCAGTATTTTTTCATGCCCCCCCCTTCGATCTCCTAATTTCTTTAAGTAACCCCCTGCACTTTCTATGCTGCTCTAGGGCTTCTGCTGTTTTGAGCCCTCAGTATCTACCATAAGCTTCCCTTTTTTCCTTTATCCAATCCTGTACATTCCTCAACATCCAGGGTTCTCGACTTGTTGGTCCCACCCTTCACCTTTACGGGAACATGTTGGCCCTGCACACACTCTATTTCCTTTTTGAATGACTCCCGCTGCTCTGATGTAGATTTTCCTACAAGCAGCTGCCCCCAGTCCACTTTGGCCAGATCCTGTCTTATCATATTAAAATTGGCCTTCCCCCAATTCAGAACTTTTATTTCCGGTACATCTTTGTCCTTTTCCATAATTACCTTAAATCTTACTGAGTTATGGTCAATATCACCAAAATGCTTCCCCTTTGGCACTTCTATCACTCGCCCGGCTTCATTCCCTAAAACCAGCAAGTGTAGGACTCTTGAAGGACTTTCTACGTGCTGGCTTAAAAAGCTCTTCTGGAAACATTTTAAGAATTTGGCCCCCTCTAACCCTTTCACTCTTTGCCTACCCCAGTTAATGTTGGGGAAGTTGAAATCCCTCACTGTTGTTACCCTACTTTTTTTTACACTTCTGAGATTCTAAACTCCTGAATATTGAGCTGCCAGTGCTGCCCCTCCCTCAACCATGTCTCCATGATAGCAATGATGTCATATCTCCATATGTTAATCAACACCCTCAACTCACCTGCTTTACTCACAGGACTCCTTGCATTAAAATAAATGCCATCCAGCCTTGCCATACTGCCCTTGTGCCTTAACCTGATGTCATATCTCCATATGTTAATCAACACCCTCAACTCACCTGCTTTACTCACAGGACTCCTTGCATTAAAATAAATGCCATCCAGCCTTGCCATACTGCCCTTGTGCCTTAACCTGACGATAAATGCTCTACATTCCAGACTGACTTGGTTTTTCTTCAATACTTGTCTGTACATCACCCTCTACTATACCTCCACTCCATATCCCATCCCCCTGCCGAGTTAGTTTAAACCCCCACCAACAGCACTAGCAAACTCCACCCTGCAAGAATGTTCTGGTTCAGGTGCAACCTGTTGGACTTAACTGAAGAGAAAACATTTGTAGGGCTAAGGAGAAAAGGCAGGGGAATGGGGCTAGCAGGGTTGCTCTTGCCGAGATCCAGCACGGACACAACAGGCCGAACGGATTCCTTCTTTGCTGTAACTATTCTATAATTCTAACACAGAATACTGTCTCGATTTATATGGAGAACCAGCTTTGGTTCTCTCTTCTATCCATATAACTGAAGTCTTTCATCCTTTATACCATTCCAGTAAATTTTCTCTGTACCCTAAGGGAATACAATTTCAACTGGATTATATACACCCCTAGCCACTTCACGGTAGCATTATAAAACTGACACCATGCTACATAAGGAGATAATAGGTCAGATGACCAAAAGCTTGATCAAAGAGCTAGGACTTCAGGCTTGTAGCTTTGTCAGAACAAAGAAGAAAAGTGAGGTAGAGAGGTGTAGGGAGGGTATTCCAGAGATTGAGACCTTGCCAATTGAAAGTGCAGTCATCATTGGTAGAGCAATTAAAATCGGGATGCACAAGACATTAGAATTGGGGAAGCACAGATACCTCAGTAAGTTGTGGAACTGGAAGAGATCATAGCGCTAGGGAGGGTGAGGCCATGGAGGGATTTGAAAATAAGGATGAGAATTTAAAACCAAGGCATTTGAAACGGGAACTGAAAACAGTGGCTTCCATCTTCCTTATTTTTAATTGGAGATTTCTGCTTATCTAATACTGGAGATCGGATAAGCAGTCTGATTATTTAACAGCGGTGGTGGAGTTGAGGGAGGTGATGGTGAGGTAAAGCCGGCTGTTGTCAGCATACATGTGAAAACTACTGCAGTGTTTTCGGATGATGTTGATGAGGGGCAGCATGTTGATGAGACTTGGGAGGGGACCAGGGATAGACCCTTTGAGATCCTTGGCATCCTTCCTTGAGTGTGATGCCCAGAATGGGCCAACTGAAGCTTAGCCAGTGTTTATAAATGCTTAGCATAACTTCCTTGCTTTTGTACTCTATTCTTCTAATAGTGAAGCCATGGATTCTGTCAGCATTTGACCTGCCTTCTCTGCCACCTTGAGAAATTCGTTTACACCACAAATACCTCAGTTCCTTCACCCATTTTAATTTGCACCATTTAGTTTATATTACTACTACTCATTTTCCTGACTGCACCTCCCTCTCCATCCCCATTCCTGAACTCCTCCCTGCTGCAACCCCCTGCCCCCAACCCAAGTTCTTGACCTTCTCTCCTGCCCACTCCCACCCATCCAAAGTTTCAGACCTTCTTCCCTCCCCCCCACTCAGTTCCATGCATTCTTCAGCAAAAGACACCTGTGAGGAAATGTGGTTTGGGCTGTGCACACCATTGGTTAGATGTGATGCCCAGCTACATTTATGGTGCACCTACACTGCTCTAGTGGGGTGAGTGGAGGGACAGTCTTGGGCTCTGCCTCCATATGGTTACTCATATCCAAGGTGACATCTGAAGTTCCTTGCAAGTGATCACTCTGCACTTTTTCTTGCAGCCTGCTGCACATGCCAGTTGTTCATGATTCCCTTTCACCTACCTATCTCTTTAGCTATTCACACATTCTTTATGTATCTAGTCTATGTCTTTTCTTTCATTCTGTTAAATGTCTTTTATTGTCTCATGTTTATCTCACTTCTATCATTAAACAGTTCCTGCTTTCCAATAAGCATTTTAGAGTTCATTCTATTTATATTCCTGAGTTTGTGTTCATGTTTTTTTCCTTCTCTGTATCCTTTGTTCCATGGCTTTGTTTGCTGCCACCGCAACTGCAGGCATATCCACTGGACATGCAGTTGCAATGCCTGTGACCTCACTGCCAGTCACAGGTAGCTGCCTGCATCAAAGACTAGGACCATCCATAATATTGAGCAATGTAAAAATATTTCAACAAATGTGGCATCAATAAAATGTTTTTTCTCACCATGGTTAAGGATTGCAGTTTCCACAATACACCAGTTAAAAATTCTTGGATCATGATTTCAATTTGCTGGCTGCCCTGTTCACTGCCTGCCCTGCTCCTGACACCTAGCTACCTCCCTCTCATTTGCTGCCCTATACCCTCACTGTGTATAGGCAGCAAGCGGGGCGGCGAGTGAAGAGGCCAAGGGTTGGAAACTGGGCAACGAGCAAAGTGGCGAAATCGGTCAGTGAACAAGGTGAGCAAGTGGGTGGCAAACATTCACTCAGCCCAAGCGGTGACATCAGTGTCACCGCGCATGCGTCTAGGGCAGAGTGGGTGCCGACTTCCTGTTCCAGGCACGTAATGATGATGCCTGCCGTTCATCTGTAATATTGTATAGTCCTGACAAAACCGTAAGCCTGAAATACTACATTATTCTTTACACAGTTGCTGTCTGATTTGATGGGTGTTTCTACTATATTCTGATTTTGTACTCTCTGACTACACTTGGCTATTTCACCTTCAAAACAATTTATTTAATATTATGGATTGTCAACCACGCTGCACCTTGTGTAGTAAATGAAGACATAAATACAGCTTCTTAAGGAACATAGGAACTGGAGTAGGCCATTCAACTGCTCATGCCATTCAATCAGATCATGGCTGACCTTTATCTTAACTCCATTGACCCCCTTCCTTCGGTCGCCCTTAAAGCCTTGCTTAATGAAATTTGTAAAGCTCAGTTTTGACACTTTTAGTTTCAACAGCATTTTAGGCGAAAGATTTCCACTATCTGTTGCATGAAGAACTATTTCCTGACATCACTCTAAAATGGCCTAGCTCTAACTTTAATGTTGTTCTGGATTCTCCCAAAAGGAGATATAGTTTCTCTCTATCTGCCCTGTTAACTTCAATAATTTTAAAAACTTGAATTAGATTGTTTTTTGTTTATTCTTTCATGGGATGTGGGTGTTGTTGGCAAGGCCAGCATTCATTGCCCATCCCTAATTTGCCCTTGAACTGAATGGCTTGCTAGGCCATTTCGAAGGGCAGTTAAGAGTCAACCACGTTGTTATGGGTTTGGAGTTGCATGTAGGTAAGGACGGCAGATTTCCTTCCCTAAAGTGGAGCAGATGAATTTTTACGACAATTTCATGGTCACCATTACTAAGACTAGCTTTTCAATTCCAGATTTTTTTTTAATTAACTGAATTTAAATTCCACCAGCTGCCATGGTGGATGTGAACCCGTGTCCCAGAGCAGTTGCCTGGGCCTCTGGATTATTAGTCCAGTGGCGCAACCACTATGCCTCCACCTCTCTCGCAAGATCACCCCTTAATCTTTTACATTTAAGCCTAGGCTATTCCAATGCACTCCTGGCTGGCCTCCCACATTCTACCCTGCATAAACTTTGGGTCATTCAAAACTCTGCAGCCCACGTCTTAACTCGCAGCAGGTTCTGTTTCCCTATCACTCCATGCTCTGTGACCTACATTTGTCCCTGATCATGCATTGTCTTGCTTTTAAAATTTTCATCCTTGTTTTCAAAGCCCTCTATGGCCTTACCTCTTCATAACTCTGTAATCTCCCCAACCCACAACTCTCCAAGATTTCTGTGCTGCTCAGATTCTGGCCTCTTGTGCATTCTCAATCACATTTGTCCCACCATTGGTAGCCATGCCTTCAGTTGCCTAGTCCCCAAGCTCTGGAATACCCTCCCTGCACCTCTCTGTTTCGCTTTCCTCCTTTGAGGCACCTCTTAAACCTCACCTTTTTGACCAAGCTTTTGGTTATCTGATCTAATATCTCCTTATGTGGGCCGCTGTCATACTTTGTTTTATAATGCTCCTGTGAAATGTCTTGGAATGTTTCATTATGTTAAAGGTATATAAATCTAATTTGTTGTTGTAGCCTGTACAACTTGTTTGTATAAATTTAATGCTTTTAGTCCAGGTGTCAACCTGGTAACTCTCCCCTGCACCTCCTAAAAGCCAATGTATTCTTTTGAGGTGTGGCTCACAGAACTGAATGCAGTACTCTAAATGGGGTTTAATCAGAACTTCATATGGCTGTAATGTACTGCCACACTGTCGTATTTTACCCCTCCTGAGATAAAGGCCAACCTTCCTTTTAAACTAAATTTTAAGTCAAATTTCATCCCTGTTCATTAGCTTTTGTGCTTTTTGCTCTTGGACCCCTAAATCTCTGTGCCATTCCACAGTTCATAGCTTGTTGATAATTAAGTCAAGCAAAGATGTAAGGAGTGATTCAAAGTGACATATTAGTAAATATTTGTTTGAGATTATTCTGTTTGTGCACATGTACTGTTTCGTATTCAGCGCCAGTTAAAGTGCCTCTTTCAGTGTCACTGGTAAAGACGTTTTATACTGTGAGTTGTTTTTATTTTGTCATATTTTAGAATGACTTGGAAGAATCTGAGAGGTTGAAAAATTTGCTTCTAATGGATTTTTGCATATGTATACCCAACTGACTCTGCGGTTTTGTTTTCTAACTTTTGATTCATATTTCTAAATTGTGCACAGGCTGCCAATCAGGGCGCAAAGTTCAAAGGCCGAAATCTTCAGATCTCCTGGTACAAGCCAAAAGCACCTTCAGTATCAACAGAACCGGAAGAAGAGGATACAAAAGAAGAGGTACTGCACTGGCCATAGAATTTCCCACTGCTTGGAATAATTCAGTAGAATTAGTGCTCCTGAGGTTCTTGTCAGACAAATAATTCACACTGAGATCAGGACTCCTCCTGACTAAAGAGGAAGGTGTCAGAAATACATGTTTCCTAAGGTGGCATTACTAGTTATTGAAGTAGTATTATATAATTTATTTTATATATAATTTTATAACATTATTTGGTTTGGGGAAACAGAAAACTGTATATTGTGCATATTGGTTGTTAATGCAAATTTTCCATGTTGCTTGAATAAGAACTAGTGTGTACTGATTACCGACACAAGCTTTCAGACCGTGCTTGTTGCCGTTGCGTGTACACTACAGAAAACTGCTGCGTGCCCGAAAATCAGCATGATGGACAATCATCACTGTGGTGAACTGTAGGCAAGCACATAAATGATTTGAATGTGTTTCAACCCATCTGTCTTGAAGGAGCTAATTTGTGCTGGATCATTGTACTATAGGTATCAGGTCATTCCTTGTATCACCTAAGTGGTCATTCCTTGTGTGAGCATCAACAGGTCATCTGAACATGAGGGGCATTACAGCCTATCTCAGCCATGACCTAGCCCAACACTGTGCAACTTTCCAGTGGGAGTTTCTTAATAGTGTTTAGGAGCCTGAACTTGCCTTGATAGACTGCCCCCAACCATCACCTTCAGGCACTGCTGTTAATTGAAGCACCTCTGCTCTCCTTGCTGAGACTACACAGAGCAGCTAGCATTAAGGATTTTAATATGTGTGTCCATTCTTACTTGAAAGGTTTCAACTATGTTAGGGTGCAGAATCAATACTATTATTTCTAGCTTTAAAAAAGAAAGTCTATAAACATTGAATGATTAATGTTATAAAACAGTAAGGTGAATTCACATTGCCTTTGGAAACTTTTCGAGTCAAGTATTCTCTCTTGAAACAGTCAGGCTATGTTTCCACTGCAGTGTATTATAAGTTGCTTTTTTTCCTACATTAAATTAATTATTACAGGTTTACGAGCAATGTCATGTTTCCTCACTTCATACCTCAGCACATTTTGTAGGAGTGAACTGCTCAACAAGCAGTAGGACAAGTAAATTCATCTCCGACAATACTAAGGTATTTCAACAGTGTTGTTCACACTTTTAATCTGATTCCAAAGTGGTTGCAATCCACAACCAGAGAGAATTTGAAATTCAGTGGTACCAGAGAATGATAGGAATATCTTTGGTTCAGGAATGATAATGTAGTCGTTGGAGATCATTCTTTGTAAAATGGGCTAAAAATACAATCCTCTGCAGCTTAACTAATTCATAGCTTTCTAATAACTTGCTCACTGCTAATGGATTGTAGCAATCCATAAGTTATTAGTATTTATAGTACATTCAATAGCATTAAAGCTACTAAATTGGTACTGTCAAATTTCCAACACATTTGAATGGTATAACAATGCAGATGTAAAGGAAGACTGAACCTGCAATAACAACACAAAATTTAGAACACAGTGGCAACTGAAAATATAAGTGATAGGTCTCTGACCAAAATATTAACCTTTCACCTGAACAGGAGAAAAAAAACTCTACAATTTCACCAGTGTTTATGATATATCACAACATTTGTGTTTGACTCCTTCACTTTAGCATTTCTACCCCCACCCCCACAACCTTTTGTGTGCATGTGTCTCAAGTTCTAATGCCTCCTGAAAGATGAATATGTGCTATCCAATCGACATGGAGCTTTTCTTTCAGAAACTTCTACACCAAAAAACTTATAGATGTTACCCATTTTTATCATGTGATAAATTCTAGTCTATCAGCAGGTTTCAAATTTTCACAGGCAGCCTCAAGTTTTGTTTCCGCAGTGTTCATGTAGGTGCTGCCCATCTGCTGTTGGATATCAATTTTTACTATACCAAATGTTGAAATTCTATTGTAGTAAAGTATAGCCTTTAACCCCTAACTTAAACTATGAGCACAGTGCATGGTTACCAAGTAAGTAGCAGTTGGTGAGGTTTCAACTCCATTTCACTTCTAAACCGATCACAGCAAACGTTTCACCGAAGAACATAAATCTGAATCAGGCTATTTGTCATAGTGGTAACTTTTGGTCAAGTTTGGATCCACATTTTTCAGAGGTGTTTTGGGGATTCTGGTTTGGTGCAATTCAAAAATATGATTTTTTAAAATTCTTGTTGCAATCAAGAGAAAATTGAAACTAGAAGGACACTGAGGGATTGATTGGAGGCAGAGGAACAAGTTTAAAAGCAATTTGTTAATTGATAATTAGGTAGTACATTAGAGTTGATTCTCAACATTAATTTGGTACAGTCACTTGTCTGGCAATCATTTTGACTTTCAAGCTTAATTGAATTGGAGTATTGTGCTAGGGCTGTTTGTAAAATGAAAATGAATTCATCTTTTGTTTTAAATTCAAGTATTTTTTGAATTTCAAAAAAAGGAATTTGTCTATGTAGGATTGCCGTGGTTGACTTCACAAAACAGCATACAGCTGCACATGTTACTCATTTTCAGCTAAATTTCTGTTCCAATAAATTAGGATCAAAAATTGCCATTTTTTAATAAAAACAATTTAAGAAAAAAATTAAATGCTTGACTTAGGAAATTCTTTGAAGTGTATTGCTATCAGCTTTGAAGTTGCAAATACTATGACACTGAAATTGGGTGATGGAATCAGAACGTGTAAAGGCATAATATATTCATCTCAAATTTGTATCTCCATTACTTTAGTGAAATATTTATTTGAAGCAGGTTAGCTTTTGTGCTAGCTTAGTTCAGATAGATAAACAGATTAACCCAGTAGTTACTATTATACTTGAATCATATGACATAATGTTAAGGTCCAGGAATTTGGATGGAATACCCCATAGGAAACTTGCTGCACTTTTAAAAAATATAATAATATAAAAATCTTCCTTTTCCTGCTTTTGTTTGATTCATTTGAATAGTTTATTTTATGAAACTGGAGCTGGGCATTAAACAAGTACTTTAAAAAAAAACAGCTTAATTGCTAAACTTAGAACTTAGTTAAACTTAGAACCACATAGAAATAAATCCATATACGCTTATAGGATCAAGCTTCTCCTTAATTAGCTGGTAAATATATGAATATTTTAATTGGTTGATTAAGTAAAATGAAAATTGGAACTCAGTTGCTAGGGTATTTCAGAAACAAATAATAGAATCTCATATTCAGGTTAGGACTGTAGATATGGATTTTTCCAGTCCGATCTGCAGGGTTTTGTTTAAACAAATATTATGTGTAATTCCAGCTCCAGGGACACCAACAGGAAGGAGGTCAATGATGAGGAATCTATAGCTGTAATACATCAGGCATTTGATGAGCAAAGCAATTAATTGAAAGGCCCAGCACTTGTTGCACGACTGTGTTATGGCACGTACTCAAATGCATTATATAACATTACAGAAAGAAGTGAAGTAGGGAAAATGTGAAATGCAATAAATCCAAGCATTATATATTTCCTGCCCCTCCCCACTCAAAACACTTCCCTTCAGAAAGCAAGATAAAGATGATACTTTGATGCATGCATGTATGTATGTAGCAGATGAACTTATGTACCTACCAATCTTGAAATAAAGCATATTGTTGCCACTATTTTGGAAGTGTTAGTATGATGTCATGTGTGTTAAACCTAATGCCATCTAATAAAAAATTAAACAAAAAACTAGTTTCTGGTGGCACTGTTTTGCCAGAATTTAAGCTGAAACATTTGTAGTTACTTTGGTTTGATATGAGGTGTCTCATAGGTGCACAAGTGAGGAAAGTTCATTTTCAGGGTTAACACTTCAGTTTAAAGGTGGACAGTTAAATAAATAGAAGTGCCACCTTTACTCAAGTTTTAGTTGTATGGGCAGGTTATCAATAAGTAGTACCAAGTCACTGGTAACTTTTTCATCTCATCGTTAACTTTACCATTGAATACAGCAGTAAATACCCTAATCTGATTAGTTGGTGGAAGTGCTATGTGCCAAAACTTTGCTGTTCTTCAGTTCAACAATGGATGTACCTTATGTATTTTTAACTGCCCTCTCCTTCCAAAAACCCATGACAAAATTTGAATTTAAAAAAAAATTATTAGTTTTTAAAACACATGCAAAATAGAACTTATTTTCATTTAAAAGTCTGCATATTGGCTAGAGGGTCAGAAGATCTTCGATTAGCCTTTGATAGTCTGAATATGTGAATGTTTCATTGGCAAAACTCATCAATGGTGAATATATCAACAGAACAGTAATTAATTCAGTGAGACTGCTTTTGTCCTATCCAAAATGGGTCAGTTGAGTTGATGGTATCTTTAACCAGTTATCACTGAGACCTATGAATGAGTCCAAACAGACTGGCAATCGTCATCTTGGCTTTGTTTTTATAGATTGTATTGATTGTCATTGTCATTGTTTAAGTCAATTACCTCCAATTACCTCAGCATGACCGTCAAGCGCTTTAGAAGTACAGCATAAATTTCCTAAACAGTTTATGGCATTCAACATTTCCGCTTTAGTCTGGCTATGACAGTCCGGCCTGGAGTGCAGCTTTGTGGGTCTATGTAAATCCAGAATCTGTTATTTCTTCAAGAAAAACATTTGTTTTTATCCTTAGTTCTGTAAGGAACTTTTTGAAATGATCTTGCCTGATTTGCTCCTTCATGGACTGTCTCCAGACTGATGAATTAGAATGGATTCGATATCTTACTAGTTCCATGAAGAACTATAATAAATCTATTTGATGATTCAGTCTGTTGTAAAGAGGTGCTTGAAGTGGCCTGTATTCTGAAATTACCTACAGTAAATGGGTTAATTGTTTGCTAGGAGCTGCTACCCTGACTATTTCATGCAGAAGTTTGCATTTTGGGCTCTTGGAAAGCAAGGAGTTTCCTTAAGGAGGTCAACTTTTGACTTGGGCTTGAAATAAGATTCTCGGGTGAACCTACAACATAACAATTGATAGTAAAGGAAGTAGAAGTTGCATCACTTGCAGGCCAAAAAAACTGATTCTGCTTGCTTAATTTAATTTCAATCAAAAAGATGAAAAAACAAGTATCAGGACAATGACAGATGTAGATTATCAGCCTCAAATACCACATTTGTCTGTAAAGAAAAAGGACAAAGGATTTGTACTCAGGCTTGGTGTGGAGACTGCAAAGGCACAGCACAAGCCTGAAGTAGAAAAGGAAAGTCACACCCGAGGAGGAAAAAGAAAGCTACGTAAGTTTTCCATCTTCCCTTGCCTACATTATTCTAACGTGCCAGAGACTGTTAACCTTGTGGACCTTTCTGAGAATATGGTTATGGTCCGAGATCTGTGCAGTCCTCCATTTTGAGCCTCTTGCATATCCATGCTTTTCTTTGCTGTACTTGGTGGCCATGCCTTCTGATGCCACGATCTAAGTGCTAGAATTCCCTCCTTAAAACTTCACTCTCCTCCTCAAAGTAACATCTTTGACCAAGGTGTTGGTCACCTGCCATAATACCTCCTTCAATTGCTTGGTGTCAAATTTTGTTTGAGAATGCTTCAGTGACATTTTACAACGTACATGATCCTGTGTAAATGCAAGTTGTTGTTGTAAATGAGGGAGAAGCAGCAGAGTGCTAGCGCAGATTCCTCATGTGAAGAAAATTACTGTTGCGCCACAATATGGGAGACAATATAGAAGTATAAGATGGAATAAAAACAGCACCACCATACACTAGGACGTCTTGAGAAAATCTTGCTGTTAACTAGTCTGGTGGATGAGAGCTCATCACTCAGTAGAACCAGTTTACTGAAACATCTTGTGTCAAATTGTATAGAAGGACACAGCCTAGGTGAATTCTTGAGAGCTTTTGAATTGTTAACAAATCATCAAATGTGAGATGAAAAGTTTTGAGCAGAAGATTGGTATCGCCATTTAATGATAGAGCACTATGCATCGTCATATATGGATCCTGCTTATGACTTAACATCTGCAGCATTTGGACAGAAGTTTGGACATCTCTCATGAACATAAAGATTGGGCAGTAGAAACTGGACGTATGTTTGGAAATTATATTTGAGAATATAGCAGAGTACAGGGAGCTAAATTGTTGACCGATCATTTTCCAGGTGATTCATGACAGACCAAGAATGCATGACCCTGAATGAACGGAGCTGTCTTAGTAGTTATATGGGTAGATTCCTCCATTCTTTACTCCGGGATGCACTTTGAACCCTAGGAATTGGTGGCTGCTGCACAGGTTAACACTCTATAATGTATTCAATTTCCACTGTGAGAGTAATTTCTGATCCAGACGGGGAGCTAGGGCGCAGCGGTAAGACTGAATCCAGAGTAAAAGATGAAACTCCTGGGTGTGCAATAACCTTGAAAATCTGGCATCAAACTTACGCCTGATCACTGAGCAAATGGCCAGCAGAAATTTTGCAGTCTATAATAATGGTTGCCCATCAAAGTGGACTGTTTCTTAGGCATTGCAAAGAGTATTTTGAGTTTGAATCATAACATGCTAAAAGATTTGCATCTCAGCCACCAAGGCTAGAAAAGTGCAGAGACAAAGGCGGGACTGCAGATATCAGGATAGTTGCGCCCAGTGACTGGGAATTGGCACTTGAACTTCAGGTTGTAAGTTTACTTAATAGATCAATACTTATCAGTGTAATATACTCAGTTGCTGTCCTGTTATATTTTGTAACAATAATGAGAAACAATAATGAGAGCAGTAAAGCAGAAAGCTTGCAGTGTAAACACTTGTTGAGCAACTAGAAGAATATCATACTTGTATTAGCTTGCACTCAAATGTGGGGATTGGGGAAAAAAAAACTGTCAAAATTGTTACCTGAAAGTTTGAGCTTTGTTCACTTATAGATGAATCTGAGGAAATGGATGTGTGGTGTGAAACTGGCTACAGTGATGAGCAAATCATTTTGTTTAAATATCTGTATGGTAAAGATGCTCCCAAGATGTTTGATTTGACAGTTGTCCTTCTAGGGGTATTTGGCTTTAGCGTGGAAACTTGAATTCAACATAAGCTAATTATTTGAATAAATTTATGCTTTTCCACTTGAATATGTGCATACGGAACTGACAAAGCATGTGTAAGAGTTGTTCTAGTTGACAGATTACTTTCAAATTTTTTTTAAAAAGTGAATTTGCACGCTTAGGTATAGATAAAATTTTCATACTTCAGTTTCCCCCTTTTTTTAAGGCAAATTGCTCTACACAACCATTGTAGGTAATTCATTCACAACCACTGCAATATTTCTCTGGAGGCATTACTTGCCAATTTTTGTGTGGCTCCCATATATATTTCCAATAAGTAGTGTTCCAATATCCTCCTCCTCTTCTTCATTAGCATGCTACTTGTGTCACCTTGTAACTGGCATTCCATTCAACAGTCTGTTTGAGTTGAAGTGTATTGTCTGCAGTAGAATAATTTAAATTAACACATCTGGTTACATGGAGACTGACCCCCCTCAAAAAAAAAAGATGCTGCACCAATGCAGTTTGTTTAACCCTTGTTCAGAATGTGTGGCGGATTCTTTCAATATGGTGGTGGAAGTGTATGTTATGGTTGGGCTTAAAACAGCTCAGTGAGATTTATCTTATTGGGGGATATCTTTGCAAAATGGAAAGATGACAGCTCATTGTTTTCTGTGGCACATTTAGTGTGGCTAAATTGGTAGCACTGTTGCCTCTGAATCACAAGGTTCCGGGTTCAAGTTTCACTCTAGGATTTGAGCATAAAAATCAAAGCTAACACTGCAGTGAAGTACCAAGGGAGTGCTGCATTGTCAGAGGTGGCGTTTTTCAGATGAGAGGGTAAGCCGAGGCTCTATCTGCTCTCTTAGGTGAACGTAAAAGATCTCTTGGCACTATTTCAAAGAAGAATGGAGCAGTTATCCCTGATGACCTACCCAATATTTATCCCTCAAACAACAACAAATGAATTTTAAAAAAAAGTTTGTGGGGTCATTATCACTTGTAATTTATGGGCGGCTGCTGCGTGCAAATCGGCTGCCATATTCCATCATGACAACAGCAACTATGCTTCAAGTACTCTATTTCCTTGACTATAAAAAAGATTTGAGAAGCTTGGAGGTTGTGAAAAATGCTCTAATAATGCAAGTTATTCTTGTTGTTTTATATGCCAGCAACCTGCGATGACCTGTTTTTGATTGATTGCATAATCTAATAGCCTGTCACCGGACAAGAAAAATGGTTCATTTAGATGCTTTTGCCTCTAATCTTGAGATTTGGATTACCAATTATTAGATGTACTGCACAAAGAGGTGCATTGTCTTTATAGGGGACACATTTGCTTGTATTTATGAACAAAGTTATTAAAAATAGAATGTCTTGGTTTAATCAAGTTATGTGGAAAGGTAAACTTCTCTAGTTCAGAGATTTGGGAAGTTAGCAGCAGGCCAAATGAATAAAAGTGGTACTTGATATAGGGATATGTAAGGTAATTTTGTACTGCTTTTGAAGTATGCAGGTTAGGATATATTTAAGTGTGATAACATTGAAAGCATTGTTTTGTGTTGTATTGATGTACTTTTCAACTCCATATTCTCTGTGGGTGTGAATGTATTACACAACAAAGAGGTTTTTGTGTTGATGAAATTCTTAGAATATAAACTTTCCATATTGGAATTAGGAACCCAATGATGATTAGCCCAGAAATAAAGCCATTGTTGTCTCAATGGTTGCAACAATTGGAGCTTTGTCTTTGGCACACATGAGTTGATGCCATTTAAAGCAGCTTGGAAAATTAAGCTCAACCTTTTGCTCAGTGCCACCTCCTATGACACTGTTCAGTTCTTGCACATCCATTTCAAGAAAGAGTCTGGTGGACCCTACAGATTATATTCCATTTCTTGCATAAGGACTGTAGTATGAGAGTCTGGCATGTAAAGGGTTAAAGTGGGAATAAGTTCAGTACTGCCACATAGTGATGTAAGAGAACACATGATCCGCATCTAGGGGTTGGTGTAGTGTTGGACAGAGCAGTGTGTAGAAGTGAGCATGGAGACAGCTCCGAGCTTGGACCTTTCCTGTACCTATATATATTGTTTCTAGTAGTTAATAACTTAGTGTTGAACTACCTAAGACTGCAAATACCTTAATAAGATCTACTGAACTATACCCAACACCTTACAATGTGCTGGAAGTAAATAGAGCAACTCAAAACCTTGCAGAGACTGCAGAAGAAAGTTAAACTTTTTTTTTTACTCGTTCATGAGATGTGGGTGCTGGCCAGGACAGCATTTATTGCCTTTTAAGAGTCAACCACATTGCTGTGGGTCTGGAGTCACTTGTAGGTCAGACCAGGTATTGACAGCAGATTTCTTTCCCTAAAGGACATTAGTGAACAAGCAGTCAGCAATGGTTTCATGGTCATCATTAAATTTTTAATTTCAAATTCCACCATCTACTGTGGCAGGATCTGAACCCTGGTCCCCAGAGCATTACCCTGGGTGCCTGGATTACTAATCCAGTGACAATTCCACTACGCCATTGCCTCCCTTTGGATCCTGAAAAATCCTGGAAAACTGAAGAAAAAAATCAAAGTAGCATTCTGACCTGAAGAAAAGCTCCAGAAGCGAAGGCGCAGAGGGAAATTGCCAGAGAAAAGCTCCAAAGAAAGACTTGGGATCTGAATGCAGAAATTAAATTCCTCACAGCAGCAGACCCCACCTTCAATGCCCAGATTGTGCGGGATCAGCAGACCTAGCAGGGGTGAGCTAAAAGTTTAAAATTCCTGGACACACAAGTCCTGGAAAAAGTTAAATACTGCAGTGGTCTGAAATTGCTGTTTAAATCGCAGTCCGAGAAACCCGATTCCCGAGTCGACGCCTGAACACCTGGCGGCTGAGCTGGCTCCAAACAAGAGAAAAAATGAATTAAAAATTAATTGTGATTGAGTAGGCAGCTTTAAAAACCCAGCAAAAGCTGGGATTTGATGCTTCCAAGACCGGAGAATTATGCAATAAAGTGGGGAAGACTAACCATTTAAATGCTGAGATTGTGAACGCCATTACTACAGGAGCACACCAAAACAAGCAAGCATGGGAAAACCCTTTGTGCAGAAGCACACAGCGGCACCATCTTGAATTTTTGGAAACCTCTTAAAGCTGAACCTGTAATTTAAAAATTTTAACCATGAATCAGAAATCCACTCTTCCAGATCAGTTTGGACTTATCTAAGGCCCAGGTCAATTACAAAATTGGGGACTCTGGAGAAAGAGATTCCTTAGATACACGATTGCTTCAGGTCTGGATCAAAAGACAGAAACTGAACACTATTCAGTAGGCCTGATAGCCGATGATATAATAGCTAGACAAGGAATCAGCGAATCATCTGCAAAATTTGATGAAATTTGAAAATTATTCGATGCTTATTCTAACCCCAGAAGTAACAAAATCCTTTAAAAAGGTTAAATTTAATAACGGTGTCCAGCAGCCAGGAGAGCATCCTTCATTAATAAGCTGTACGGAATGGCTCAAGGCTGTGATTAGCTCAGATTTCAGGTCACCGTAGTCACAGCTAGAATAGGTGAGGAAGTGGCGGATGGCGCACTCTGACCTGAGAAGGAAGATCTAACCCTTGAGAAGGCCATTGAGATTGTCAGGCAGTCTGAAATCTGTTTGCAGCACAGATCCATATTAAGGGGAGAAAGCAAAACATGGTACAAAGTAAACTCCATTGTCCAGCTAGTGAAACAGCACAGAAACAGGGACAGTCCAAGCCAAGGGAAGCAATACCCTAACCAACCAGTAGTGTGACCATGCAACACTGTGGAGCAAAGCTCCCCCAAAGGTGTGATCAATGTCTGGCAATTTGAGCCCAATGCTTTCAATGTAACCGCATAGAACACTTTGGGAAGCTGCACAAAGCTAAAACAACACACAGAAGATTCCAAGAGGATTCATGAGGTCGAGACAGCACACCGAGAAGAGACACAACCATGCTTCTTTGGTGAGGTCAAAGAACAAGGGTTTTCGTTCTGGAATGCAGACATCTCTGTTAACAGCCAACTTACAAACTTTAACTTAGACACAGGAGCCAGTGTTATGGGCCTATTGTACAAAAAACTGGCTGAGTGACCTCTGGTTACGAACAACAGACACAGCACTTTATGGGCCTGGAGGAATCAGAGAATTCCAGTCTTAGGAATAATCCTGGAACCATTAAGGTATGGCGGCAAATAAATCTTTGAGCTGATGTACGTCATCCGTAACCAGTCTTTTTTTCTCTTGAGCAGAGATGCCTGTGTAGCCCTGAATCTCCTCAAAACGACAGAAGATGTCAAGACAACCACTACCATAAATTATATAGATCTGCAAGTTCCCGAGAGCTCCAACAAGAAAGATTCTCTTGACTGGGACTTCAGCTCTGAATTATCACCTCTCTTTGCAGAACAGGTTTGTCTACTTTCTTACAGGTGCCAGGAACCCCTCATTGGTTGGACCAGCCAACCACTCGGATGATTACCACGATGCCGCCAGTAGTTGACAATCAAGGGAGGAACCAGCAACGAGAACATACATACGAGTTAGGAGCAGGAGTAGACCACTTGGCCCCTCGAGCCTCAACATCCAGCTCCAACGCCAGTTGGAGAGAGAAACCCTCAGGCCACAGAGCAGACGCTGCAATCCCCAGCCGGCATGACAGTGCCACAAACTATGCTGGAACCAAGTAGCAGCCATCCATTGATGACAGCATGTCACAGCCAAACACAAAGGTGAGCTTACTACCAAGTCACACCCACACAACAGGAAGAGCCCGAGCCACATTAAGGAAGAAGAGAAAAAAACACTAGAGACGAGCCCAGAGTTTGTCCACCCTGTTGTTAGGAACTAGAGATAGTTTTAAGTATTTGTGTGTGTTAGGAATAAGCTCTAGCTTTAAATTTAAGTTTAATTTCTATTTTTGTATGTGTGTTAAGGGGAAACTTGGGTTTTGGTCACTTTAGAATGTTGCCTGCAAGTCTGTGGGTTTGTTTATATACCTGCATTTTAATGCAGTTTTATGACCCTTGTAGTGGAGACTTGTGTTTCAAGGAGGGGTTAGTGGTTTAGGGAAGCAAAGTATTAAAAAACTGTGCTGTTGCTAAGCAACAGGGTGCTCACAGAGACAGGGAGAAGCAGAAAAGCAGTTTGAATGCAGTTGGCAGGGGCGTTCCACAGAAACTGCCAGAGCAGTCAAGAAGGGAGCTGCAGGGAGCAGATTCCAAAGAAAAGAAGAATGTCCCAAAAATCAGGGAGTTGGGCAGAAGATGGTGCCAGAAAGCTGGTGAAGTCAAGGGGAAACAGCAGGATTCTGAACCAGTTCTATTCAGTGAAATTGAAAGTAAGGAGCAGAGGAAAAGGTTCCAAGTTAAAAGACAAAGCTGCAGGGAGCAGAATCAAGGCAAAGCGGGCGTGCGAGAAGCTAGGAGATCCGAGGAGACGGCCAAAGGTTGGTGACTGCTTACTACGGGCCTGTGAAGTAGTGGTGTTTTGTTGGCATGGCTGAGTATCTGAGAGAGAGTGGGTGGAAAGTGAAGCTTGAAGCACGTGGCGATCCAGGGGAGAGGAACATCAGAAGGAGAGGTTGAAACCCTGGAGGTGGATCCCTCTTGAAGATGTCCAAGTGAAAGCGTAGCTTGGGAGAAAATTCCAAGGCGAGTTCTTCGAGAGTTGGAAATTGGAAACCCTTGTGTGAAAGACGGAGATCGGTGAGACCTGTTGGCTCATGGCGTGACAAGCATCTGGGGGGAGTTGATGAGAAATCCATCACATTTACTTTGGGTGGCATCTGTTACTCGGTTTCAGAGTATGGTGTGTCTGGTTTATGTGGACTGTCTCCTTATTGTGAACATGAGAGTATAAGATAGATTTTGTAGCTTGTTATCCTTGCGAATCTGTGTATATCTGTAAAGATATTGTTGTGGGTGAAGGAATAGTATAATATAGTTCATTTTCTTCTTATTTAATAAATGTTCTATTCTTTTAAAAGTACACCAGCAGACTCCTGTGAATGTGTTCATTAAATGCTCTCCACGTTTCTAAACAAAACATAAAAGTTAGGATCTAGCACACCAGGTTCCGCCCTGGGACTTGACTTGTCCAATAGTAACATCAGCTGAGATCATAACACCGTAAAGAGTGGGATAAACCAGCTGCCATCTATCACTGCAATTGGGGAATTGACAAAGAGTGATTCAATATCAAAGAACAAAAAAAATGATGAAAAGGCACCCAGATGCCAGAACAACCTCCGATTCAACAAAGTTTATCTGCAGCGACAGAGCCTATCACTCCTCCAACAGTAGTTAGAACAAGATATGGAAGGGTTATAAAACCTCCAGACCGCCTGAAACTGTGAGCTCAAGACTTCAGGGAGTGGGGATGCGGGTAGTAGTAATGATATAATATGTGGGGTAAAGTGGGATAACTTGTAAATACATTGGATAAAGACTTGGGGGAGGTGTAATATAAGAGCCTGGCACGTAAAGGGTTAACATGAGACTGAGGACAGTACCACTCACAATGCTGTAAGAGGATACGTGACCTGCACCTAGGGGTCAGTGTTGTCTTGGACAGAGCCATGTGTAGAAGCAGGCATGGAGACGGCTCCTAGCTTGGACATTTACTGTACCTATGTATATAGTTTCTAGTAGTTAATAAATACTTACTTTTGGATTACCTAAGACTATGAATACCTTAAGGCCTACCGAACTATGCCCAACACCTTACAACGGGCAACAGTTTTAGAAGACTTCTCTGTCCTCCAAATAGAGGCATTTTTACTCCTACTTGGGCATAGTGAGCATTCTTCTGCATCTGCCCCTTTCTTTAAAGATGATGCTGGGCAAAAGTTTTTCCTTGACCTAGTGTCATAGAACAATGGTAAAAAAAAAATTAAAAATGTGAATTGCCAGTATAATGCCAGCAAAGAAGTGCTTTAGTTCCTTTTTCATTAATCAGTTCAGTTGGCTATGACTCCTTCACAAATTGCTTCAAGAATATAAATCAAGCTGAACTTTGAATGCTTCTGTTTTGCACGTGGTGAGAATTGCCAGCTTATAGACATGTGGGGAAAGAAAAGCATAGACCAACTAGGGCTTTTCCTAATCATAGAATCTTGAGAGTGGTTTAATTAAAGTCCAAAACCAGGGTCCTAAATCTGAACAAAATTAGCAGTGTAGGTATGAGGCACTATTTGGCTAATAAATTACACTCTGCCCCATGAGCCCTGACTTTGTTTAATAAGCTTTTGCGTTACACCTTAATGAATGCTTTTTGGAAATCTAAATACATTACATTCACTGCCTATGCTCCATGCGAGTTACAACCTCAAAAAAACATTATTTCCCTTTAAGTTGTTGTTGATTAGTTTCCTAAGGATGCTGTAATCACATTCCTAACAATAGATTCTGGCATATTTTGCTACTACCATATCAGTCTACCTGCCCTATAGTTCTCTTTTCTCTCTCCCTCCTTATTGAATAATGGGATTATGTTTGCTATTTTCAAAAAACTCATCAGTTCCAGGGAATTTATCAGCTTTTAGTCCCTTTAATTTCTTATTGGGAACGTAGATCAGCTATGGCAAACATTTTAAAGAAATAATTCATAAATTATAATAAATACGTTAAGGAATAAAAATCTCATGGAAAAAGTGGTTCAACTGTGACTAATGAGAAATTAGATTGTATTAGATTAGAGGAAGAGGCCAAAAAGAGTAGTAAACCTGAAGATTTGAAAGACTTCAGAATTCAGCAATAGATGACCCCAAAAATGATAAAGTGGGAGTAAATAGAATCTGAGAGTAAACTGGTAAGAGGCGTAAAACTGATTGTAAAAGCTTCTATGGTGGTGGTGGTGTGTTACAGTTCACTCAGATATGTAAAGAGGAAGAGATTAACAAAACTAAACGTGGGACCCTTGGAGGCAGAGCCAGGAGAAATTCTAATGGGGAATAAGAAAAAGCAGAGACATTAAATGAATACTTTGTATTTGTCTTCACGGTTGAAGACACAAACATTCTGAAAATAGTCAGAAACCAAGGGGCTAATGAGAATGAGGAACTTCTTTACCAGTAAATAAATAGTACTGGAGAAATTAAAAGGACTAAAAGCTGATAAATTCCCTGGACCTGATGGGATTTTGGAAAGGAGCACACAATCCCTTTATCCAATAAAGGAGGCGGAGAGAAAACAGAACTGCAGGGCAGTTATACTGACATTGGTAGTATCAAAAAATGATGGAATCTAGTGTTAGGAATATGGTAACAGGGCCCTTGGAAAAACAATCAGAGGGAAATAGTATTTTTTGAGTTTATAAATTCACATGAAACATAAGCAGTGGATATAATGTTTTAGATTTTCAAAAAGCATTAATTAAGAAGCAACACGATCTTGGGTGGGACTTTCTGGCCCTGCCCACTGCTGGGATTGCCCAGTACCGCTGAAAGCCAATGGACTTTTGGCTGGCCTGCCGCATCCCCCGCTGCAGGCCCCGCCATGGCAGGGCCGGAAAGTCCCGGCCCTTAGACTAAGTCAGGACTCATGGTATTGAGTGTCATTTATTAGCACGGATAGAAGGTTGGTTAACATACAGAAAATAGAGAGTAGGAATAAGTGGGTAATTTTTGATTTGGTAGGCTATAACTACTGGAGTACCACAAGGATCAGTGTTTGGGTCTTGGCTATTTACAATCAGTTATCAGATGAGGAGACCAAGTGTAATGTATCCATGTTTGCTGCTGATATGAAGTTAGGTGGGAAAGTAAGAAAGGATGCAAAGAGGCTGCAAAGGATATAGACTGATCAGGTGAGTGGGAAAGAGCATGGCAGATGGAATATAATGTGGGGTAGTAGTAGGAAAAATAGAAAAACAGAATATTTCTTCAATAGTGAGTGATTGAGAAATTTTCATATTCAGAGGGACTGGGTGTCCTTGCACATGAATCACAAAGTTAACATGAAGGTGCAACAGGTAATTAGGAAAGCAAATGGCAGTGTGGCTTTTATGGCAAAGAAATTGCAAAGTAAGAGTATGGAAGTCTTATAGCAATTATATACGGTCTTGGTGAGACCATACCTAGACTACCATGTACCGTTTTGGCTTCTTTACCCAAGGAAACATGCTAGCTTGGAGGGAGTGTGATGAAGCTTAACTAGATTGATTCCCGGGGTGAGATTGCTCTAAGAGCATGAGAAATAGGGGCAGGAGTAGGCCATTTGCTTCTTCAAACCTGCTTCACCGTGCAATGCCTTCATGGTCAGAAGACGAGCCTGTAATCCCTAGAGTTCAGAAGGATATGAGGTAATCTCATTGAAACATATAAAATTTTACGTGGTTTGATAGGGTAGATGTTGGGAGGATGTTTCCATTTGCTGGTGAGTCTAGAACTGGAGTCCAACAGAATAAGCGGTTGGCCCTTTAGGACTGAGATGAGAAGAAATTTCTTCACTCAGAAGCCGGTGAACCTGACATTCTCTACCTCAGAAGATATTGAGAATATTCAAGACAGAGATCAATAGATTTTCGGATACTAAATGAACCTAAGCATGTGGGGATAATGCGGGAAGGTGGAGTTGCAGTAGAAAATCAGCCATTATATTGAAGGGCAGAGCAGGTTCATAGGGCCAAATGGACTACTCTTTTTAAATGTTCTTGTGTAATTTTTCAGCATGCAAAGAGGCCATTCAGCCCATCATCCCAGTGCTGGATTTTTGAAATAGTTATCCAATTAGTTTCTTAATCTTTATACTCGGAGTATGATAATCAAGATTATTAATGGTGTGAATAATGCTGAATTTTGTGTGAAGCAAGAATGTTTTGTGGGGAGGGGTAAAATTCAGACAGACATTCAGTCTTGACAAATAAATGGCTGATATTTTCTAACACTAAGGTTGTGAGCTAGAAAGAGCAAATACAATTAAAGAACATTATTAAATCAGGTGGCAGATGTTAGCATTATTTCAATCGCACATTGAATACATTGATGCAATTGCCAAACTAAATAAAATATTAGAACTGTTTAAGTAGATCTAATAAATCTTAAGGGAAATAAAGCACCGCCGTGACTCTTTAATACACTGGTAAGACCTTGTGTTGTATCAAGTTTTGTCGTAGTGTTTACCAATGATGGAGAGCTAATGGAGAGAGTCCTGACATCACTAATATATAAAAGGTAGGTGAGAAAGCTCAATCTATTTGAAAATAAGATGAGAAAAAGAGCAAGGTGATACAATCTAACATGCTTAAATTAATGAAGAAAATTAGTAGTTATAGAAATATTTTCCATAGAATGAGGCACAATAAATTTGGGGAAAAGTCATTAGGCAGTCGTAGCTTGAGTAACTTCATGTTTGAATTTATGTTTGGAATAGACTGTAGTTACAGACAGTCAACACTGAACTCAGCTAAGCATGAAATAAATACCTGAACAAGGTGAAGGCCAGCATTTCCATTTCCACCTTGTTCCTAAATCATTAATGTGGCAAGCAAAATTATTTTATCCTTTTCATACTTACAATTCTGATGGAGCTAACATGTCAGAGAAGGCTAGGCTTATGCAGTGATAAATGCTTATTTCACTGATGTGCTGTAAGATCCAATCCCCACACAGTTGCTTCTGGTAGAAAGGGAAACCATCTTGACCCTAAGCTTGTGGAAGAACAGAAGGCAGTGCTCTTATTTTGGATTAGCCAATCCTTTGTCCCTCCTTCAACTACCAGAGACATTTCTAGGCTTTGAAGTTGCCCACTGATTCTATCTTTTTGTGGTTAAACATACAGCTAAAATTCTGTTTAAAGGTAGCAACTCAACTTCATGTTTGCTCTTATTTAAAGAATTGGTAAGTTGGAGCCCTTTGAATCACTGAATGCCTGACCATTGAACTTCCTGGGTCCTGTGTTAGCTGATATTGTTTATGGATTTCTCTCCTCAGGTACTGTCCCCTCTCCTTCAAATCTGCCATCATCTCTCCTCTGCTCAGTAAAATAGCTCTTGACCCTTCCTTCCTGATAAACCGCCTCTCCACCTCCAATCCCGATTGCTTCTCAAGTCTTTGAACGTGCTCTTGCCTCCAAAATCATGCCTATTTTTCCCAACACTCCATGTTTGAATCCTTCCAGTCAGGTTTCTGCTCAGGAGGTTAAAATTGTGTTTCAGTACTGAAACAGCTCTTATCAAAGTCACATTTTACATCCTATGTGACTGACAAATGTAAACTGTCACTCCTTGTTCTTCTTGACCTGTTAGCAATCTTCAGCATAGAAATCTCAAATTTCTTTCCGTCATCATCCAGCTGGGTGGTACTGCATTGCCTGGTTTCATTCTTGTCTATCTAATCATAGTCAGTGAATCACCTGCAATGCTTTCACTTCCTGCTCCTGCACTGTTACTTCTGGTCCCCTTCTATTTCTCAGCTATAAGCTTCCCCTCGATGACATTATCTGAAAGCATAGCTCTAACTCACCACCACCTTTCTTAACCCCTCCATTAAATTGTCAGACTGCTTGTCTAAATCCAGTACCAGATGAGCAGAAATTTCCTCCAGCTAAATATGAGACCAAAGTCATTGTCTTTGGCCCCCACCACAAACTCCATTCTCTAGCCACTGATTTCTTCCTCTCCCTGGCAACTGTTGGAGGCCAAGCCTTGTGTTATATTTGACCATAATGAGCTTCCTGCCACCTGTAAGACAGCCTGTTTCCATCTCTAACATGGGTGGACTCTGCCTCATGCCAAAGCTTATCTGCTGCTGAAATTCTCATCCAGGCCTTTGTTACTTCTAGACTTACTATGCCAACGCACTCTTGGCTGGCCTCCCACATTCTACCCTCCATAAACTTGAGGTCATCCAAACCTCCGCTACCCATGTCCTGACTTGCACCAAGCTTGTTCACCTATCCTGCTGTGCACACTCACCTACATAGGTTCCTAGTTAAGCAATGCCTTGGTTTTGAAGTTCTCATCCTTGTTTTTAGATCCCACCATGGCCTCACCCCACCCTATTTCTGTGATCTCCTCCAGCCCTTTAATGCTTCAGTATTTGCATACCTCCAATTCTAGTCTTTTGAGCATCGCCAATTGGTGGCATTGCTTTCAACTGCCAAGCCCCTTAGTTCTGGAATTCCCTCTCTAAACCTCTCCACCTCTTCCTCCTGTAAGATGTTCCTTAAAACCTTTGACCAGATTAAAAGCACTTTGACCAGGCTTTTGGTCAAATGTGGAATGCATGTCCTGTAATATGTGAGAAGTCATGGACGCTACTGGTGACCTAGGTGACCACGTGTACAGGAAATGCTGCCAGCTGAAGAAATTTGAACTCCAGGTTTCAAAGCTCGAGCAGCGGCTGGAGTCACTGTGGCACATCCATGAGGCTGAGCGCTAAGCGCTATGTGGATAGACTCCTCAGAGAGGTGGTCACACTGCAGGTTAGAAGCATGGAGGCAGAAGGGGAATGGGTGACCGCCAGGCAATCCAAGAAAATCAGGCAGATAGTGCCTGGTTCCCACTCGCTAATCGGTTTTCTGTTTTGGAAACTGGTGAGGGCGTTAGTTCCTCAGAGGAGTGCACTCAGAGCCAAGTTTGTGGCACCATGAATGGCTCAGCTGTACAGTAGGGAAGGAAGAAGAAAGGAAGAGCAATAGTGATAGGGGATTCGTTAGGGAAACAGACAGGTGTTTCTGCAGCCGTAAACGTGACTCCAGGATGGTATGTTGCCTTCCTGCTGCCAGGGTCAAGGCCATCAGAGCGACTGCAGGACATTCTTCTGGGGGAGGGTGAACAGCCAGAGGTGGTTGTCCACATTGGTACCAATGACTTGGGTAGGAAGGGGGATGTGGTCCTGCAATCAGAAGTTAGGGAGCCTAGGCAGAAAATTAGCAAGCAGGACCTCAAATGTAGTAATCCCTGGATTACTCCCAGTGCCACGTGCAAGTGAGTACAGAAATAGAATAAGGCAGATGAATGTGTGGCTGGAAAGATAGTGTAGGAGGGAGGGTTTTAGATTCCTGGGACACTGGAACTGACTCTTGGGGAGATGGCATCTGTACAAACTGGACGGGTTGCACCTGAACAGAGCTGGGACTGAGTTCCTTGCGGGCACATTTTTGCTAGTTCTGTTGGGGGGTGCTTTAAACTAACTCTCAACAGGGGTGTGGGAACCAGGAGATAGAGTCTCATGCCAAGGTGCACAAAATACTGGGAGAGACAGATAGCACTAGAATAGAGAATAGTAAATTAATAGGCGGAGTCTGAGTAAGGGAGTAAGTAATGAAGCCTAAATCAGGATTACTGTGCATGTATGTGAATGCGTGAAGTATAGTAAATAAGATTGGTGAGTTACAGGTGCAGATTGCCATGTGGAATTATGATGTGGCAATAACAGGCCCAGCTCAAGGAAGGGCAGGACTGGATGTTAAATATTCCTGTGTACAAGATGTTCAGGAAAGATAGGGCAGGAAGAAAAGGAGGAGGTGTGGTTTTATTGGTTGAGGAGAGCTTGAGAAAGAGGATGTCCCAGAGGCTTCAAGGACAGAAACAATTTGGCTAGAGCTAAGGAACAAAAAGGGTGCAATTACATTGCTCGGTGTAGTCTATAAGCCACCAACTCATGGGAAGGATGTAGAGGAACAAATCTGCAGGGAAATTATAGAGTAGTTATAATGGGGACTTTAATTACTGGAATATAGACTGGGATAGTGGTAGTGTAAAGGGCAAAGAGGGGCAAGAGTTCCTAGAGTGTGTTCAGGAGAATTTTCTACAGCAGTATATGTCCAGTCCAACAAGAAAGGATGTGCTGTTGGACCAGGTTCTTGGAAATGAGGTGGGCCAGGTAGATCAAGTGTCAGTGGAGGAACATTGAGGAGATAGCGATCATTGTATCATAAGGTTTAGGATGACGATAGAAAAGGACAATGGGCAACCCAGTGTTAACTGGGGGAGAGCTGACTTCGATGGGGCAATAACGGAGCTAGGCCGGATAGACTGGAGCAAAGGTTGGCGGGAAAATCTGTAGCTCAACAATGAGCTACCTTCAAAGAAGAAATGGTTCGGGCACAGTCAAGGTATATTCCCTCAACAGGAAATGGTAGGGCAAACTTCCAGAGCTCCATGGATGGAAAAGGAGATAGAAATTAAGTTGAAGAAGAAAAAGTGTGCTTATGACAGGTGTTAGGTAGAAAATACAATTGAGCCAAGCTAAATACAGAAGGTTCAGGGGAGAGGTGAAGGAGCAAATAAGAGAAGTGAAGAGGGATTATGAAAAAAGACTGACAGCCAACCTAAAGGGGAATCCCAACCTTCTATAGGCACATAAATAGTAAAAGGGTAGTAAGAGGAGGAATAGGACAGATTAGGGACCAAAAAGGGGATGTATGGCTGGAGTGTTGAATGAATACTTTGCATCTGTGTTTACCGAGGAAGCAGATACCACCCAGGTCATTGTGACAGAGGAGGAAACTCTGTCACTAGAAGGGTTCAAAATTGATAAGGAGGAGGTGGTATTGGATAAACTGTTCGTACTTAAAGTTCACAAGGCACCAGGACCAGATGAGATGCATCCAAGGATATTGAAGGATGTGAGAGTGGAAATTGCAGGGGCACTGACCATAATCTTTTAGTCTTCCCTAGACTCAGGGGATGTGCCAGAGGACTAGAGAATTGAAAACATTACACATTTGTTCAACAAGGTTGTAAGGATAAGCCCAGCAATTACAGACCAGTCAGTTTAACTTCGGTGATGGGAAAGCTTCTAGAAACAATTATTGGGGATATAGTTAATCGACTTATGGAAAAATGTGGGTTGATTAGGAAGAGCCAGCATGGATTTCTTAAGGGAAAGTAGTGTTTAACTTGCTGGAGTTCTTTGAAGAGGTAACAGAGAGGGTTGATGTGATTAATGCTGTTGATGTGTTGTATTTGGACTCCAAAGGGCATTTGATACAGTGCCATGCAATAAACTTGTGAGAAAAGTTATAGCTCATGGAATAAAAGGGACAGTAGCAACATGGATACAAAATTGGCAGAGTATTAGGAAACAGCAAGTAATGGTTAATGGATATTTTTCGGGCTGGAGGAAGATTTGTAGTGGAGTTCCCCAGGGGCCAATACTGGGGCCCTTGCTTTTCCTGATACATATTAATGATCTAGATCGTCGTGTGTAGACAGCAATTTCAAAGTTTGCAGATGATACAAAATTTGGAAGCATTGTAAACTGTGAGGACAGGTGTAGAACTTCAAAAGAACATAGACAAGCTGATGGAGTGGGTAGATAGGTGGCAGATGAAGTTCAATGCAGGGAAGTGTGAAGCGATGCACTTTGGTAGGAAGAACATGGAGAGACAATATAAAATAAGGGATACAACTCTAACGGGTGTGCAGGAGGAGAGGGACCTGGGTGTATATGTGCATAAGTCATTAAAGGTGGCAGGACAGGTGGCAGTTAATAAAGCATACAATATCCTGAGATTTATTAATAGGGGCATAGAGAACAAAAGCAAGGAGGCTATGCT
The DNA here is from genome assembly GCF_964194155.1 of Cetorhinus maximus. Classification (NCBI taxonomy): domain Eukaryota; kingdom Metazoa; phylum Chordata; class Chondrichthyes; order Lamniformes; family Cetorhinidae; genus Cetorhinus; species Cetorhinus maximus. Next base: position 125,921,746 of record NC_135888.1, read on the forward strand.
GAAGTATAGGACACTAGTTAGATCTCAGCTGGAGTATTGTGTACAGTTCTGAGTGCTATGAAAATGGATTTTTTAAAAAATATTTTTGTGAATATTGGTATTCTGTAAAGAAGACAGTGGGTGTGGGTATGCAGTTAAACTGGGGAAATGTTAGTAAAGACAGCTTGTCTGTGGTAGCAGAGAGATGAAAAGTAAAGGAGCTCGATGTATGCATTTGTAATGAGAGGCTATGGTGAAGTTGAATGTACGAGTAAATAGGTTGGGCTTGAAATTTACATTATAAGATAAATAGGGGCTTGATTTTTCAGCTGTTAAGTTTGAAAGGGAGTTTAGAAGTGGCAAGAGACTTTTACAATTTACAAAGATTCAATAGGTAAACAAGGGAAGGTTATTGAATTTTAATTTACCCAGCAGTGGAGGCAAGAGGAAGACATGAAAGATTTTTATATTTTGGAAAAATTGAGTTCAAAGAGGTGCTTGAAACAATGGAGTCTAAGGTCAAAGGGGAAAAAGATATTTAAGGAAAGATGTTTAGTTTAATTGTGTTGGCTGTGTGGAAGATGCCCTGAGACCAGTTCTGTGCTGAGAAAAGTTGTGAATTCAAAGCAGCCATCCAGTTTCAAGCCAGAAAAGTATTTATTTCCAGAAAGCAGCCTGGTTCCAAATCCTTCAGTTCCACAGCAGGTTGGAAGAGAGTGAGAAGTTGTGTGATACTTTAATAAAGTAGCAACAGTTTTTGCCTTGGGTAATATAACTGGATTTTTATGGTTAGAAATCTGTAAGGGAGCTGTTGCCAAGTAGTTTACTTGTGTGTTTTGACCAAGTGGGTATTTCTGGGGAAATGTTTTGTTAGACTGTTTAACTGTAATTTTAATCTTGTGTGCTTAAGTTTTTTTTTCTTATTAATAAATCTTCCAATTTTAAAACCCCAAAAGTGTTACTGGGATTCTATGCTTCTGGGATTAGTAGTTTTCCCCCCATTTTCAAATACAAAAAAAAAAATTATGATCAGTAAGGCAGCTTTCCCTCTGGAATTTGCCTTGCTCAGTGAATAACACTGGCTGAGACTGTGACAAATTTGGGGACTCTTTGCTTGATTGGTTTGGAGTTTGTGAACCCAAAGGATATGAGTACGAGGAGAATACTGAACTCAGGAGTTTTGTGTTGAGGATTTTTAAAATGGTTGGACTGCAAAATGGCTTTGGCAATTGCTCAGACTTTTCTGAGAGTGCAAGATGTAACAATGGAGTATTTGAAATCTCTGCCTAAAACACGGTTGAGAATGTTAACAGGTAAAGTGCAGGTGTAAATAAAAGCAGAATTCCATAAAGCTGCTATGGTTAAAGTACTTGCTCAGCATTTAAAGCTGGAAGAGACACGTGAAACAAGTGTGTCACAGCTGAAGGAAGTATGTTTTCTGTTGCAAATGAAGCAGCTTGATATAGAAAGAGCTAGGCAAAAACTTGAACTGGAGGAAAGAGAAAGAAGGAAGGATGAAAAGAATTGAATTAGAAGAAAACGTAAAAGATAGAGAAATAAAAAACTTGAGTTAGAAAGGAGAAAGAAAAAGAAAGGGATAGATTGAAAGAAATAGAAATGAAAAAGCTTCAATGGGAAAAAGAGGAACAAGATAAAGCAAAACAATGAGTGCAAGAAATGGAAATGCGAAAGCTTGAGCTTTAGTATCAGAGAGAGGAGGAGCTGGGTCAGTATACCCTGGCTAGGGAAAGACTTCGAATAAAGGAAGAAAGGAGAGATAGTCATTCAGGTGACTTTTATTCCTTTGAGGAATTTGATTTAACTAAGAATCTACAGTTAGTACTTAAATTTATGGAGAATGGATTTGAAAGGTATTTCACTTAATTTGAGAAGATAGCTATAAAATTGAATTAGCCAAGAGATGTTTGGACTATTTTTCCCACTTATTTCTATTATTATTTTAAAAATTTATTTCCAATCATTGTTTTATTTCTACCTTTTAGCCTATTTTGATCTTTTCTCCCACACCATCCCCTCCCCCCACCCCACCCCCACTAGGGCCATCTGTCACTTGCTCATCCTGCTTTCTACTCTTAATGTCACCATTCACACCTCCTTTAGCCAGTACCACCACCATCAACACCCCTTTGACCTTTTGTTTATGACATCTTTCGCAATCTGTCCTTTGCCTCCACCTATCGCTGGCCTTCTATCCAGCTTCACCTGTCCCACCCCCCCCCTTAAACAGTATATATTTCACCACATTTTTACTTCCCTCTAGTTCTGAAGAAGAGTCATACATACTCAAAACGTTAACTCTGTCTTTCTCTCCATAGATGCTGTCAGACCTGCTGAGCTTTTCCAGCAATTTTTGTTTTTGTTTCAGATTTCCAGCATCTGCAGTATTTTGCTTTTATCCAGACTTAAATCAGTTATACCAGACAGCTTATTCTGAAACAGAAGCAGAATACGTTCTGGATTGTTATTACCTTAAAAACAATGTATTAATGAGAAGTGGAGACCACCTCACGTCCCGGCAGATGAAAAGTGGACGATGTTGTACAAAGTATTGATACCATCTGGGTACCGGAATGAAATTTTGAGAAAGGCTTACGAAATTCCAATGGCTGGACATTTGGGAATTAGGAAAACTCAAGCTAAGATACAAAAACATTTCTATTGGCCCGGACTATATAATGATGTAGTTAAATTCTGTCAAACATGCCATACGTGTCAAGTGATAGGAAAACCTCAAACAGTCATTAAACCTGCACCTTTAATTCCAGTTCCAGCATTTGAGGGACCTTTTTAACAGGGCCCTGATTGATTGTGTAGGACCCCTCCCTACAACTAAAAATGGGAATCAGTATTTACTGACAATCTTGGATGTGTCCTCAAGATTTCCAGAAGCAATACCTTTAAGGAAAATCTCAACAAGGGTGATCGTAGAAGAGTCGGCCAAATTCTTTGCAAGATCTGAATTACCAAAAGAAATACAGTCAGATCAGGGTTCAAATTTCATGTCACAGCTGTTTATAGGAATAAAGCAATTTAGGTCGTCAGCCTATCACCCTGAATCACAAGGTGCCCTAGAAAGGTGGCATCAAACTTTAAAGACTATGATTGGAGCGTATAGTCAAGACTACCCACATGATTAGGATCGAGGGTCCCATTCTTGTTGTTTGCTATTAGGGACACCTCTAATGAGTCACATTCAGTCCTTTTGAGTTAATTTATGGTCATGAAGTAAGGAGACCACTCAAACTGATTCAGAAGAAATTAGTAAATCAGAGTTCTAAAACTACTCTCCTGGATTATGTGACAAAATTCAGGGAAAGGTTGAGTAGGGCATGTTTGCTAGCTAGGGAACATTTAAAAATATCACAGCAAGTGATGAAGACAAATGCGGATAAAAGGGCAAAAGCTCGTATTTTTGTAACTGGGGAAAACATGTTACTGTAGTCACTGTCAGGCGAACTCTTAAAAGGCAAGGTTTGGTGGACCTTACCAGAACAAAAAGAGACTGAATGAACTAAACTATGTGGTGAATACCCCAGTTAGAAGAAAGAGTCAGTGAGTGTGCCATGTAACCGTGCTAAAAAGGTACTTTGACAGAGAGGATAAACAGAAGGAGATATTGGTAATGGTAGGTAAGGAAGAGGAAACAGAAATTAAAGATGACATTCGTCTGATTAAACTGAACAATGAGGAAGCACTTAAGAATCTAAATGTCATATTAAGTTACCTTCCAGAAAACTGTTGAAGTGATTTACAAAAGCTGTTGCAGTCACACAAAACAATTTGTGAAAATAGACCAAACTTAGCTTTGCATGATGTTGAAGTGGGGATTTCAGTTTCAAGAAGGCAACATGCATATAGATTAAATCCAGTAAAATTGGCTCAAGTGTGGATAGAAACTGAATTTATGCTTCAAAATGACATCCTAGTGCCCAGTCACAGTGATTGGAGTTCACCCATTATAATGGTGCCAAAACTGGATGGATCACAAAGACTATGGGCAGAATTTCCCGTTTGTCGGGCGGGCGGGCCTGAACCAATCATGGACAGGCACGGAGCCGATCGACGCCAATTAAGGCCCGCCCAGCGTGACTTCCGCAGGGAAGTGCTATGCACTCCCTGTGCGGGCGGGGGGGGAATCCCGGAAATAGAGAGTGCGCTCTTTCGCGCATGCACATGAAAGAGCGCACTCATCTCCCTGAGGCTAAGTGCAGCCTCAGGGAGATCGCCGGAACTTGTAAAAATATTAAAAATAGAAAGAAAAGCATTCACTTACATGTCCCCTCATGTGACAATGTCACATGAGTTGGGACATGTTCATAATTTACAGAACAACTTTATTACAATTTTTAAAACCCTACATGAAACCTCATCCTGCCACTGGATGGGGTTTCATGTTTTTTCCAGCTGCCACCGGGGCTCCTGGCCGACCCGCCAACCTTAAGGTTGGATGGGCAGGTCCTTTAATTGCTTAATTGATCCTGTCAATGGCCTCAAGTGGCCATTGACTGGTCGGTGGGCCCGCAGCTGATTTTGCTGCGCCCCCACCTTCCTGAAAATTTAAATGGGGATGGATGACGTCGGGGGTTCCGCCCAACATCATCCCGTGTCTTTTACGCGTCGGCGAGCGGGCCCTGCCCCTTGCTCACAGACGGTAAAATCCTGCCCTATGGATTGATTGCCGCAAAGTAAATGCATAACAAAGGAGGATTCATATCCTATTCCATGATTGGAGGATTGTATAGAGTGTGGGACAGCCGGTGGTTATCATAAAAGTTGACTTGCTGTGAGAATAGTGGCAAGTGCCCTTATCGGAAAGGGCAAAAGAGATATCAGCTTTTGTGATGCCGGGTGCTTTATATCGATGCAAAGTAATGCAGTTTGGTATGAAAACTGCACTAGCAATATTTCACAGACTAGCAAAATGATTAAAGACTGAACAATTGTGCTGTTTATATTGATGACTTAGTGGTATTCAGTCAAACCTCGGAAAAGCATCTCCGACATTTAAAGGAACTGTTTGATTGACTACAGAAAGGTAATTTGGTGATGAATTTGGCTAAAAGTGAATTTGCAGAAGTGAAAGTTACATATTTGCCACACTGTTGGACATGGTCAAATGGCCCCATGAGATGTGAAAGTAAAAGCTATTGTAGAGCTCCCAGTGTCTACAATGAAATGGGAAGTTTTGAGATTTCTGGGCATGAGTGGATTTTATTGGAAACTCCTGCCAAATTTCAGCACTCTAGTTGCTCCACTGACTGGATTATTGACGAAGAACAAGAGATTCCAATGGACCCAGGAGTGTCAGACTGCATTTGACAGCTTGATAGCTAAACTAACCACTATACCTGTCCTAGCAACACCTGACTATTCAAAGCAGTTTAAAATGGCTGTTGACGCCAGTGATGTGGGTGTTGATGTTGTGTTGCTGCAGGAAGATGAACTGGGACTTGAGAAACCTGTGGGGTATTTCTCACGGAACTTGGATGTGCATCAGAAGAAATAATCAACTATAGAAGAAGAGACTTTAGGTTTGGTTTTAGCGTTGCAGCACTTTGAAATATATATTGCAAAGAATTCTTCACAGGCTGTGGTTGTAACAGCGCCACACTTTAGAAACGATATGCAGGGTTACGAGGAAAAGGCAGGAGAATGGCACTGCGTCATAATGCTCATTTGGAGAGCTGGTGCAGACACGATGGGCCAAATGGCCTCCTTTTACACTGTAACGATTCTGTGATTCTGAGGTCACCGGCCACAATACCTACTCACGGACTCATCTAGATTATTACATAACTGAAATCATGACAATCACAAAATTGTTGAGGGTTGTTAATTAGGATTTTGTTAGAGAGTTGCCTTTTGGGCAGCTCTGCTGGGTACAGAGAGACATTGTGCATTGTTTCAACAATAAAGCGTCTTATACTTACAAATTGTATCTCTTTGGCAGTGGGGAAACAATACATGCCAGTTTTCGACTAATAACCCAGTGGTTAAATAAATGAGATGACTTGCAAATGGCCTTTGCCATAATGAATAACTAATGAAACAAGTTATAACTTTCATCTTTCCTTTTTGTATCCTGGTTTCTTGGAAGTCAACTGCAGGAAACTTAACATCTGCCTCTCAATATAAATAATTTAGCTCACCACCTTGTTTAATTCAGTATTTCTAAGCATTGTTGCCTTGAGGTTTGTTGGGCAAAACCTTTGATGACCCATGTGTTGGGAAAAGACTGAATTTTATTTTGTGCAATGTCCCTTTAAGAACAAAGTAGGCTAGTAAGCATATTGTAAGCAGATTAATTAGATTCCTGATTATGACATCATTAGGTTCCAAAAAATGCCCATGTGACCTGGGGTTGCCATGGCGATGAACAACTAAGAAGCAAAGGGGAAATAGAAAGTTAATTGCAGTGGGATGGGGTCAACCTATTTTTTTCTGTTTGGCAGTTCAGAACACTGGGAGTTTGTGCAAAGAGAAAGCAAGCTAGGTTCTCTCTGAATGGGATAGCTTACTGTTTGACAGCCTTCGAACAGACCCTGATGTTGACACAGGTCTCATAGAATAGAGCATATACTGTTATTGTTTAGGTTATACTTTTGGAAAGGATGGAACACTGAAGACAGGAAGAGCGAGGGATTGTGGATTGAGCGTTATCCATTGCTACTGTTGAAGTGGTGCCAGAGCCAACCAGACCATTTAAAGGTGTCAGAGAAGGGTGACTCTGGGGTTTCTGAGCCATCAGGCCTGTTGTGACCCAAGTGAGAGAGGGTTCATAGATGTGCACCTTGTCAGTGATAACAGTGTCCAGGGACATAGGATGGAATAGAGTTGCTGGTGAATGTGACTGAGGACCACAACGTTTGGATGGGAAGTGAAATATGCCACAAAACGAAGGCTGAGTTGAAAAGACTTGAAACTGCCTGTGGACCTCCATTCATTCGTGAATATTTCCATTGTATTCTTTGCATACTGTTAAAGTATCTGAAAGATTAGAGATTGCATAGAATGTACAAAATCTAAGAAAACATTTTGAGAAATAAAGCAGCTAATGGAAACAAAGCAGGAGTTGCGAAAATAGTTGCTGGGAGGAGTTAAGTTGACTGAAGAAAATACCTTATAATAAACAAAGCTCTATCTTGTATGATGTTATTTAAATCGGCAGCCAATATTTGCATAGTGAATCTAAAATGCTAATTTCAAACTTTTAAGTGCAATGATTGGGGAGAAATAGGTAATGTACAATTGTTTAGTTAAAGTAGAATTCCATTTTCTTTCTTTAATAATGCACACAAAGCTTTAAAGGTTGCAAATAAAATTGGTTGGCTCTTTATCAAAATTTATTGTCCAAGCCCTAACTTTGCACCATAAGCTATGTTGCCCAAATTGTAATTCTCTACTTTTTTTTTGTTTGCACCCTGGCACTGATAATGCCTGAACTGATATGAGGCCATAGTTATATTTATGCCATGTGCATACAATGTGACCTTTACTCTTCTGACGATATATGAACCATGCCTCTCCACTATCCAAGTGTCTCCTTCCACCATTTTCCTGTCAATCACAAGACAATGATTCCCTGGTGAGCCTTTTGTTTTTGTCAATTCTCTCCCATCTTCTGCTGAAGGCACTGTTCTTTGTTGAGTGTGTCCCATGAGTAGCAGCAGCAGCCCTTCTTTGCTATCACAAATGTCTGTTGTTAAAATATGGACCTGAACAATGAATGTCGGCAGTAAAAACAGAAAATGCTGAAAATAGTCAGCAGGTCAGCCAGCATCTGTGGAGAGAAAAAGAGTTAACGTTTTAGGTTTGTGACCTTTCACCAGAATTCTGCAGATTGTCGGCGGGTTGTTCTTATTGTAGAAAGTGTAACAGCCAATCCTCATTCCGTCCTTGGCTGATGGCTCTAGTATAAGCCATACAATTACCATCAGGAACTCTGGCTGATTCCACCACCACCCTGATTTAACCACACTGTACTGATAGAATTGTAATGCCCCAGTTGCTGCCCTGACCGAGATGGGCTGTCTCAAGAGCAAGACTCTGGGCATTTTGACCTGTAAAGATTAGTAGTATCTCAGGCAATGCCTTTATCAATTGGGTGTCGGGCTATACGATCTCCAAGCTGTGTCATTTCAGCTGTCGAACCCCCGGCGACTCTGACCTCTTTTATGTTTATATTTTCTATTTGTTAATTTCTCCAGTTGACAGCTTGTGGAACTTGAGGTTAGAAAGGACTCATAGAAAATAAACCTTAAACCAGAATAACCTAGATCTAGTAGCATCAGCAACTTGAGATATATGTGAATTAATGGAAGCAGAGAGTTAAACTTTACGACTGGCCTCCAAGGCTCCATGATATATTTGAAACCCAAATAGACAAATGTTTGGACGCTCCTGCAGTTGGCCTTTGGGGTAAGACACCAGATAAAAATTTTGCTACCTAAATTTTCCAAATCAAAGTTAGGGATTTGTAAGCCAATTCAACTTTTTACTTATATTGGATCACAGGACATTTTAATGCTCCAATAAAAACAGAAACTGCTGGAAAAATTCAGCGGACCTGGCAGCATCTGTGGAGAGAGAAACAGAGTTAAAGTTTTGAGTCCAATTTGACTCTTAGTTTAATCTCCGTTTCGTTTTCTTTTGGTTGCCACTACATTAGATAGTTTACTTCCTACATCAGTTTTTGACTTGCTTTCAAAATACTGGCTGGTTGCACTTATAGTTGATAAGTCACCAGGACCTGATAACATACTTTACAGGATAATGAGGGGCATAAGGGAGGAAATTGTGGATGCACTGGCCATAATCTTCCAATCCTCCTTGGATACAAGGGATTAATCAGAGGACTAAAAGATTTGCAAATGTTGCACTCTTGTTCAAAAAAATGGTGCAAGGACAAGCTCTGTAACTACAGGCCATTCAGTTTAACTTCAGTGGTGGGAAAGCTATTTAAAAATGATAATTTGGGACAAAATTAATGGTCGCGTAGACAAATGTGGATTAATTGAGGAAAGCCAGCACGGATTTGTTAAGGGAAAATTGTGATTGACCAATTTGATTGAGTTTTTTGATGAGGTAACAGGGAGGGTTGATGAGGGTAATGCATTTTATGTAGTATTCATGAACTTCCAAAAGGCATTTGATAAAGTGCCACATATCAGGCTTGTCAGCAAAGTGGAAACCCATGGAATAGAAGGGCAGCATGAATACAAAGTTGATTAAGTGACAGGGAACAGAAAAGAGTGGTGAACACCTGTTTTCCAGACAGGAAGGTGTATAGCAGGGTTCCCCCAGGGGTTGGTGTTGGGACCACTACTTTTCTTGATATATATTAATGTATATATATTAATATATATTAATGACCTGGACTTGAGTACATAGGGCATAATTTCAAAATCTGCAGATGACATCAATCTTAGACATATTGTGAACTGTGAAGATGGTAATGATAAACTTCAAGCTAAGCCTGTGTGGGCAAGTGGCAGATAAAGTTTACTGCAGAGAAATGTGAAGTGATTTATTTTGGTAGCAAGAATGAGGTAGCAAGATAAGATAAAGGATACAATTCCAATGGAAAATTTCTACATGGTACTACATTTCTGCAGGAGCAGAAGGACCTGGGGATATATGTGCACAAATCATTGGGGGTGGCAGGGCAGAGGAAGAGAGCGGTTAATAAAGTATATGGCATCCTGGACTTTATAAATAGGGGCATAGAGTACAAAAACAAGGAAGTTATGAAGAATCTGTATAAAACACAAATGGAGCAATGTGTCCAATTTTATGGACCTGAGGAAGATTGGGAAGGCATTGGAGGGGGTGCAGAAAAAATCACAAGAATGGTTCCAGGGATGAGGAACATTGGTTACTTAGATTGGAGAAGCTGGGGCTGTTCTCCTTAGAGAAAAGAAAAGTTCAATTTGTGGAAGGATCGAGAACCAGAGGACATCAATTTAAGGTGTTTGGAAAAGAAGCAACGCAACATGAGAAAAAGGTTTTTTTCTGCAGCAGGTGGTTAGGATCTGGAATGTCCTGTCTGGGAGTGTAGTTGAGGCAGATATGCCTTCAAAAAAAGAATTGGATAATTATTTGAGGAAAAAATATTTGCAAGGCTGTGGTGAAAAGGACGAGAGAGAGTGGGACTAGATGAGTTGCCCTTACAGAGAGCCAGAACAAACATGATGGACCTAATGGCTTCCTCCTGTGCTGTAGCGATTCTGAGAGTACTAAGTAATATTTCCAATTAGATTTCTGTTACTATGCAATCAATAACTTTAAAGTTCTTTATTGACTTTCCAACAGATTTGATTGGTTTATAATCTTCAGACTTGGTTGTCTAATATGTAGAATTACATAGAAATTAAAAAAAACAAAAGCAGCCATTCCGCCCAACCTAGCTCTGGTGACATTTGACCTCCAGACTGTTGGTAGTCCTGATCCCATCTTTCTGCCATGTTCTCAATATCTCTTTACTGACCTATCTAAATTAATCCTAACAGTTTCATCTGGTCTCTGTTCTAAATCTCACATTTAATCTTGAATCTATGCTCCTCACCCCACCCCCTCCCCCGTTCCAGGCACCTCAACCAGCAACGATTTGTTCTATTCCATTCCTTTATAATGCTAAGCATCTAGTATTTGAAAAATACTCGAACATGTTTTTACCAACTGTGCATACATTGATTTTGTTTGTTTAGTTTGTATCTGGAAAAGGTGGTAGATTATGGATTATGTATATGTAGTTTATAACTTTTGTTAAAGTATTTGTTATCCCACCAGACACTTTATGTCAGATCTGGGTTGCTTGTTGGGTATGTATAATGTATGTTAAGGTTTAGCTGTCCAGAAACCTTGTTGCCATTAAGTATTTTTTTTCTTCCCCTCCCCAAGGCTTCAGAACCTGTGGATCCTTTCTTTCGTGAAGATGATGATGATGAAGAAGATGATGATGAATCTCGCTCCTGGAGACGATGATGGGATTTAGAACTTTCACTCTATCGTCATGAACTTTTGTGCATTTTTTTGTGTTTAAATATATTTACTAATTTTACAGAAACATTTTTATTGTATTTAAAGAAAAAAATGGGTTTGCAACATTTTTGTGAAAATTACAAAAAGCTTAGTATTTTGCTTTCAATGCTTTTAGGATACATGCCCCAAAGGAGGAAAATCACAGAATGTTTCAGGAAAAAAATAGGGGAGATAGGGAATAACCAGATGTACATTCTGCTTGTAGCAGAGGTTCTTGTATGAATGTATATTAAAATCGTGTATATACTTTGCCTTTTTTTTGATGAAAGAAAGAACATTTAAGCCTGTAAGTAAATTTTTGATAGAGATCTTTTTTTCTCCTTTTAAAAAAAATTAAAACACCAGAATACATCTTGCAAGGAGAGTGAATTTATAGAAAGTATCGAGTTCTATATATATATAAAAAATTCTGGTTTGAAGGGCAATAGAATGGTTACTATATTAATGGGGGGATTCAATGTAATATAAACCTAAAGAGTTTTAACTTTTTCCTCAGTAGTTTTGGTGAGCCAGATAGTGATCTTCTGGTAAGCAAAAAAGATACTGTAGAACCAAGATGACCGGTGTTAACCAGTACTGAATTTATTTGGATAGAATATAGTAATCGTTGAAAATGAGGTATATGAATGGTAAATGTTTACAAAAGCTAAATGCATTTAAAGCTGCAATGCCCATCTAATCAAAATTTCAATACTAAACTAAATATTTTTTATTGATTTTCTATTTATTGAAACCATTTTTTTAAAAATGGAGATTTCTACACACCCTTATTGTTTGAGTTTCCTGTAGTTTCTGTTGGCCATATGTTATTGATCTATTTTTATTTGGTCTGGTTCACCCTGCTATCTATCACCTTAGCACAGTTAAAGTGTTACATTTGGTAATGAACGCATCACATTTGATAGCTCACTGATGATATGCTGAATAGGGGAGTGATGTTGTACCTCAATGGATTCATACATTCAACCTCAGCTCTTCTTTACTTAATTCAAGATGCTAGTTCTAGTAAAAGAGCAAGATTGCTTTTTATATTTCAATCAGCTTTTTAACAGTTTAAAAATATAAGCATTGCTTATTACTGCCAATATAGATGCTATATAGACAATACTTTTGGTCATTGATGGAAAAGATTGCTCCTTTAAATGTTTCATATACAGAAGAGATTTTTATTATCAAGGAGTCTCTTCAGCCGCCAATCCTATTTGCTATCCTGTAACTCATACTGGGAATGGTAGGTGTTTGGACATCAGCCAAGGGCAGGTTGAACAGACTTTTACATATCAAGATCTATGGAGGGAAAGAAAATAGCTATTTCCTTCTTGCTTAACATATCTGGGTAAGCAATTGAAATTTGATTTCTGTGAACAACTTTACAAGTAAAATGGCTTTGTATATCCTGTTACGAGTCATTTTCTATCATGTGGAATGCTTCATTTACAATGGCAGTCCTAATAATTGTAATCCTCGTGCAGATGCATCAAGTAGCATTCAGTCAACATATACTGTAATGCATTCCTTTGTTTCCTTGCCTAAATAACATGTTTGCCTCAGAGGGAGTCCAGAGTAAAATATTAAATTCTATTGCATAATTTCTTGTATATTTTTACTTCCAGTAGAGTAATTTGTAAAATGTTGGCTGTTCTAATTTTGTTACTGTTTGCTAGACTGTAGAAATAATAGTAGTCACAAAGTTTATACAGAACGTCTCCAGACCTAATAATATGTCGAGCGAAGGCAAAAAGCTGCGTACTACAAGAATATTCGCTAAACAGAAATACTACAGTGCCAATGCCAAACACTTCAGGATTTTAATTTTCTTAAATAAATATACACTTAATAGGTACACATTTAACTGCATACTAATCTTCATTTTCAATTTATGTGGAAATGCAGCTTTAAATGAAACATCAAAAGAGCTTACTGCATATGCAAAAAGAAAAAACCTCTAGTGAAACACAGATGTGAAAAAAATTTGTTTGTATAAAGGGTGACCATTTGCAGTTGCCTTTTTTTGAGGTTTAATTTTTTTTTAAAAACTTAATTATACCATTTGTACCTTGACCGTGCTGAAAGTCATAAGTCTAGATTGTGGGAGATTCCAGTTCTGTACTATAAGGGTTAATATCTTTTGGCATCTTTAAAATTCTGAATTTTTAACATCTGTGTTCTACAGTTCTTTTTTTATAAAAGGAAAAAGTGACTGTTGCCTGGAATATTTGAGCATTAGTTTTGATTACTATTTCAGAAGATAAAATTGTTAGATGTGAAGAACTGGAAACAGTGCCATCTTGTGATAAATATGTAACACACTTACCATCACACTTGTTCTACCACAATCCACACCTGATATATACTAACTAAGTGACTTCCTAGATCACTGCAAAACGCAACCATTTTATCCTAATATTAGCTAATTGCAGTTATGGTCTGTTAGTGGAATCCTTAATAACATCCATTCATGAATGTTGTGGCATCTTGCACAACTGTCCTTAAGGCATTCATGATTGCTTCTCTATATTTGAAAATGTAATTGGTATAAATTATATGGCATGGCTGATATTATAAGTAACCAGAAATGGGTTTAGCCTCCTTTCCCTCCTTTTCATCAGAATGAAAGATACCAGAGAGTATTTTCAAGATTGGAATTTATTTATGGTATCAGAAAATTGTTTATTTAAAATAAGAGATGGGAGGGAATGCTTGCTTGTAAGTTTCATGGTTTGCAGTGTCATCTGAGCCCCTCTAGCCAATGCTTTATAATTACTGCCAGGTATCTACCTTGCCGCATGTCACTTCACCTGCACTATTATTTTGTACAATTCAAGCAAACAGCACGTCATTTCCATATAACTTTTATAAAAAGCTTAGCTAGAAACCAGGAGCCAAAGCTTAGTCTTCTAACCTAGCTGGAATCAAGCTTGGTTTTAGCCCTTTGATACATTAATCTGTGAATAGCCTTGTTGGTTGAGTTTGTCATTTTTTTTTGTCAGCTATGCTGAAGGATCCCTGCAACCTTTGTTCATGCTATTTTTGCTTTATCTCCTTGCAGCCTCTCTGTTCCCTTCGATCTTATTCCTGTTGTTTTTTTTGGCTTCATTCCGTTTAAAGCCCTGCACCAGTCAATTAGAAAGCGATTGGAAAATTGTGATAAAGGGAAGGCTACACTTTACTTGTGTCTCTTTAATTAGTATATACAGCACTTACCATCATGAAGAGGGATCTTCAAGGGAAACATCTAGGTGGATTCAACAAAAATAAAAGCATTGTGTGAAAGGAAACTCTTTGAAGCTGTTTAAAAATTGCTATTGTAGATTTTTTTTTGTGGGGAAGAACAGTCTGATATCCTATGATCTTTTTCTTTTGTAAGTAAATACTTGTATAATAGAGTTTATTCAGAATTGTGGACATGTAGAACATCAATGTATTTTTAGGTTGTTTATGCTAAAATGTGAATTTGGTGCAAGTTTCTTGCACTTTTCAGTAAAATGTTACTTCATTGGGTGATATTGTTGCTGAATTTGTAACAGTTTATATGTTTGAATTTATGTCTTCATTTCTGTTTTACTGATTGTATCTGAATTTCTAATAGAGGCATGTTCACATTTGAAATAAAGTCTTGTAATGGAATGGTTTGCAATATGACATAAAAAAAATAAAAATTATACTTACGTGGATATAGAGGGAAAAAAGATGGAAAACTTTCAAAAGAATGATTAAAATGGAAGAAATTTAAAAGAATGAATTAAAATGGAAAAACTTTAAAAAAAAAGAATGATTTAAAAAAAAAAATTAGTAATCTTAAAAAAAAAGAACCATTCCAAAAAAAGTAACAAAGTTCACAAAGGAGCTATAACCAACTGTACTGATGTGTTGATGTGTTAACTATTGTTTGTTTCAGCTGGGCAGTAGTTTAGTTTTTGTCACGGTAAGTATAAAATTCACCAATTGAAATGCGTACAATGAGATCCAGTTTAATTCTTAAATGGTGGTAGGACATGATGAGGCACTGAATCTTAAGTTCAAGAATGCTATCACATTTATGCACACTGATCTAATGTGAAGAAATTCCAGTTAAAGTCCTTGGTTATGAGTTTGTAACTTACTCCAAGGAGAATTTTTTTTTTTTAAATCTGCAGAAGCTAAAAACCTGCAACTTCAAAAAAAAATCAAAATGCTGAAAATATACAGTAAATCTTTCAGCTTCTGTGCAGGAAAAAAGATAGAATAACTGTTTCAATATTGACCCTTCATCGGAATGGTCTGACAATGAGTCTGCTGCAGATCAACTGGTTACTCATCTTTTCTCTCTAAAAATGCAGATGCACCTACTGTGCATTTTCAGCACTGTGTGCTCTTATCCAAGTTTACTTTGGCTTAGTTTTATACTCTTTTAGCCATCCCTCTGGTTGGCAGACTTGCTTATCATCATCTTTCTGGCCCGTCGTTATCTTTGTACTTATTAACTATGGAACTGCTGTGCAGGTGTTTTAAGATTTCTGCTGTTTTCTGCAAGTGCCCAAGGATTGTTAGTCATTCTTTGTTTTGCTCAGTGGGAGTCATATAGACAACTTTTCTTGTAAGTGTTTTGAGCACACTATAAAGATATTCGCTAACCAGAATTCTCATTAAGATTTTGAAAATGCATGGGATCACTTCTTATTTTCTGAGGACAAGTATAAGGTTTTAAAACTCGTTGTGCATGTTTCTTAAAATATTACCAGTGAAGCTATACCTACATTCCAATGATCTCACTGGGTCTTGATGTTATTTTGTGATGCTAGACTCCTTTTGTAGAGCCTGGGGGCATAATTCAAGCTGACCAGTTAGTGGAGCATTAATCCTTAGTTGGTATGTTTAGTGTTCTAGTTTGGTAAGAGGAAAGGACATTGTCCATGTGCAGTTTTGTTTTATTGTTAAGTAATGATTATTCTGTTTACTGATTTTGCAGATTTAAACGTAATGACACAGATACCTGAGCTCTGATCATTGATTGCTCAGTTATACTGAGTCGAAAATCCAGGCAGCTGACGTTAGGCTTCTGACAAAAGATCATTGACCTGAAGCATTAAATTGGTTTCTCTCGCTCCACAGGTGCCGCCAGATCTGTTGAGCATTTCCCAGCATTTTCTTTTTCTGTCACTAATGTTAGGCTTTCTTTCTTAATTATCCATTGGAATTTGCTGAGTCACCATGAGATGTAACAGGTACTGAGTCATTGAAGAATACATAAGCACTGAATCATCTTTACCGTAGCAGTTGAGTCTGCTATAATCATAGAATTTGCAGGGAGGAGAAAGGCCATTGTAGCCCATCGTGCCAATGTTAGCTTTTAACTGGACCTGTGTTTTTAAATTTTTTTTCAAATGTGTCTTCATTTCCTTCCTTTCAAATCCAATTTCATTTCAAATTATGTCATAGACTTGGCCTCAATAGACATGAAAGCACGTTCCATGTTCTAAATATATTTAGTGAAAATATAAAACTCCCAATTTCCTCATACATTTTTCATACTCTTTTGATACTCTCCCTTTTACTGCTTATTTTTGAAGACCACCTTAACCTGGGGGAAAAGCCCCAATTATTTGAGCCTTCATAGAATCTTACATTCATGGTATCTTGAAATGTGTGTCTTTTTAAAAATTTATTCTTTCAGGCGATGTGGGAGCCATTGGCAAGGCCAGCATTTGTTGCCCTTGAAGTGAGTGACTTGCAAGGCCATTTCAGAGAGCATTTAAGAGTCAACTACATTGCTGTGGGTCTGGAGTCACATGTAGGACCGACCAGGTAAGGACAGCAGATTTCCTTCCCTAAAGGACATTAGCGAACCACATGGGTTTTTATGACAAACGGTGATAGTTTCATGATTAGGGTTAGTTACTGAGACTAGCTTTCAATTCCAGAGGGTTTAATTAATTGGATTTAAGTTTCACCAGCTCCTGTGGTGGGATTTAAACCTTGGCCTCCAGAGGATTTGCCTGAACATCTGGTTTACTCGTCCAGTGACATTACCACCACACCACCACCTCTCCCCACAAACAGGGCCCAGAACCCTGAAAGGGCTGCAACCCTGTTGGAAGTGTGATGGGGTGTGATTTCCACCTAGCATGAAGTTGTGGTGCTTACTCCTGCCTTAAATTGCAGGGCCAGCTAATTTGAATATACCAACCTGCAATGACTGAGATATGATGGGAATGGACTGGAAACTGGGGTGATGACAGGGGTTTTGCCCCAGATGGCATGAATGTTAGCCAGATGGGTGGGGATAGTGGGTATTGTGGAATGGTGGTGAAAAATAGAGGAGAAGCAAAGATCTGATGGAGCAGCAGAATATAAAACCTTTTTCTGCTTAAAATACTATGTGATGGGATCCGTAGTTTCAAAGCTCTATTTTTTAAGACTAACCCTAATTGAAAATGGAAACTGAGAAAGGAAACTGACTTCCAGATTCTAAGGAAACTTAAGACTGAAACTGAGGTTGGAAACCAGTTCTGCTGGGGAGACTGAAACTGACTGAAATCATATGAAAGGGGCACAAAGCCATCAGAGCTCAGATAATGATTCCAGTGATGCAGTGCAGGCTGGCTGAAGAACATGGAGTCTGGATCCAGAAACTGAGACAAGCCAAAATATACAGCTGCTGCACCTGTTTCTGTTACTTGAAAAATACATTGGTGATCTTTGCCATTCAGACCATCGTAAGCAGAGTTGAGGAGGTTCTGCGTGCCAATTTTTGATGAAGACTGTGTCCATGGAACTCTGGTTGGTTGTGCAATGCTGTCAGCTAGGGATCAGGATAACTGAATGGGCTGCCGAGCCAATTCATTAGACCTGTCTTGGTTGTATCTGCTATTTAACATGTAATCTATAGTTTGTAATCAACTGCAATTTTCCTGTCAATTCATGTTTAACTTATGTTGTTCTGGATTTTAGAATATAGGTGGTTACCAAAGATAGTATTTAGTGTTTGCTTGTATAGTTAAAAAAAAAATCTGTTTTAAGCCGTGGAATCTTGTAGCTTCATTCTTTCAGTAAATAACTGCGAGGTAGGCTTTCTTTTCTTAAAAAAAAAAGTTACTGATCTCGATGGAGATCATAACAGCTATTTGAGCACTGGTGGTAGCAGGCAGCCTGTGCAATGAGGGTGGCAGTAAGGGGAAAACATAAGAGTAGCCAACAGCAATTTGGCCTTCATTTCATTACGGAGATATGGTGATGGGGTGTTTGGATTGGGGGCTGGAGACCTGCAAAGCATAAAGTACTCAATGAAGGGATGTGGTTGTGGCAGTGAGTGCGACTCAATGAACCCCTAGGTCTCCTTTGCAGTGTGGAAAGAAGTTGAAAAACCTCACCATAATGTCAAGGCTAGCTATTTGTTTCTCCCTTACCTTTCCTTCCTGTTCTTTTATATGTGTGGCACTCTCATTGTCTTCATTGTGCCAGAAGAGTCAAGAGGCCAATGTGGAATCTGACAGTGGAGAATGGACATTCCATAGAATTCGGCCCTGAGTCAGCCTGCATGCTCACATCTCTGAGTTTTCCACTGTTAAAAAAAAGGCAGTAGACGAGCTTCACACTGCAACTGATGGTTCAAGTCACAAACTGTGCTATCCTTGCAAAAATCCAAGAGTGATTTGGGGGAAGTACTACGAGCCTCCATGCCGGTCTTGTTCCCCACCCATCCCCACCCCCAACATTGGCGACTTTCCGTACCAGCTAGTGCATTCAAAATGGATGCTTTGACAATTGAGCTGTAGGGGACTGTATGAAGGGAACAATTTAAACCAACTTACAAGAGCATTGGGCAGAGGCCTCTGCACTTCCACTGATCAGTGGGTGCTTAGACACGGCACAAGTGGAATGACTATAAAGTAGGAGTTGGCAACCTATGGCACATGTGCCAAAGGTGGCATGCAAGATGATTTTGAGTGGCATTCACACTGCTAGTCCAATTAATGGCTACAAATTCAAATAGTAAATGCTTGTGTTTTTTTCATTACTGGGAGATTTTTAAGTCCCGGTTTGCTGCTTACATCAGTATCACGTAATGCGGAACAGCGCACTGCGTTTGACTTTGTGATTTCTTTCACTGTAGATTGAGGGGTACATTCAACAAAATGTCAGCTCCTAAGGAAGGAAGGGCAAGGATCATACTAAACTGGTGAGATCTGCATTTTAATTTAATCTTAAATGAAGCTTCTTAAGCATTTTAAAAACCTTGTTTATTTTACATACAGTAATTGTTTAATTATATATAGAGACCTTATAAATGTTAAATGTATTACTGGCATGCAAAACCTTAAAATAGAGTGAATAAACGAAGACTTGGCACGGCACTTCTGAAAGGCTGCCGACCCCTGCTATAATGTGTTATCATGATACAGTCCTCTTGATGACAACTCTTGTAACTTTGTCAGCTCCCTTAGACACCTGTTTATTTTGGTGCCAGTTTGCCAAAGCACCTACATTGGTCATCCAGCCTGCAGTCACCTTGGGACCTCAGTTGAGATCCACCTCAGGACCAAGGTGTAGTTCTTTTTCTTGTAACGTATAAGAACAAAATCTACTACTTTCAATCCATGTTGTATATGGGACGTTGACACAAAATGGCAGTTGGGTTTGATGGGATGATAGTCACTGCATTCATCATGAAGACCTTTGAGACTTTTTGATGTGATATAAATGTAACTATTCTTTCATGTACTGTAAACATATTATCAAAATTACTCAGGATGCTGGTACACTCAGCAGCTGGGTTTCATACCATCCTGGGCATTGGACCAGGCTTATCAAAATTAGTGGACAAAGTTACAGGGTACCTGAAACTTTATTGAAATGTATCTATGCTGGAACTGAATGGGCAGCTATAGGAATTCACGGGTCTCAAACCTATAGCTGGAGTGTTATTGATGGTAAGTGTATCCTTGCTGATGGGTTCCAGGATCTTGATTTTTGAGTCAATTCAATTTTTATGATACCAACATGAAGCTGCAGTGCAGTAATTGAAATAAAATAAATTGCTAACTGCTGAGGTAACAGCAGTTAAGCTTTCAAATGTAGTAGCCTGGCTGAAAGTTGAGACTGACATTTACGATGAGAATTAAAATGCCCCCAACTCTCAGTATTTGCAATTTGAATGACAAAATCTAATGTTGGAATTCAGGGAGCAGCCGCCACTCGCTGATTGAGCTTCACTCTGTGGCTGTTTATGATGCCATCAGAGAAAATTTGCATTCACTCAATATTGTTGGGCTGTCTAGTTATAATATGACTTTTGAGCATTGTAAGCAGAAGCAACGAAGAGATGTTCTGAGTGCGTGTCTTGCGAGGGGTGAGCCAGTGCAGACTGCCAACAGGGCAAACAGAGCAGGCTGTACAGCAGATGAAAGTGGACGATGAGCACCTCTTGCATTGTCTACCTGAGTTGACCACAGTTGAGCCTTAATGCAACAGCTAGTAACATTGCAGCACTTGAATTTTGGGTGTAAGCTAAAATTGATGCATCAATAAGCTGGATCCATCTTGGACAGTCTTACATAAAATTTGACATCTGCCCCCTCAGGTGAATGTAAATAATTCCATGGCACTCTTTTGAACAAGAGCAGGGGAACTATTCCCAGTGTCCTGACCAATTTGCTGTTTGTGGGAGTTTGCTGTGTGCAAATTCGTTGCCACGTTTTCTACACTTATAATAGTGACTACATTTCAAAAGTGTCTGATTGTCTGTAAAACGCTTTGGAACACCCTGAGGTTGTGAAAAGCTGCAAGTTCTTCCTCCTTCGGCTGCTTGACAGGAATCATATGTATACTAATCCAGGTATTCAATCTATTTGCAACAGATCCGAAACTGATGTTTATTCAAAGGAAGGCTCACCTTCTGCAGGCAACTGGATCTAGAGTTTGTCATCGCAAAATCTGAAGAACATTGATTCAACAGAGATTAGAATGTGTTTCAGACAGTCAACTGAGACTGGGCCAAAAAAAATCCCAGTGTAACCTCAGGTCAGAGGAGTCTGACCTGTGCATTGTCTAAACTAATTACCCAAGAGAGGGTGATAAAATTGTGCTGTCACAGCTGGGATGGCAGCAATGTTTTTCATTAAAAATGCAATGTGGGAGCATACCCAAAATTAATTTGATAACAGGTAGCATGCGAGTGAGCCACATGACCGGAAGTCCTCGGTTTGACCTTAAATTAACTGCAGATCTAGCTGATCTTGGTTGACCGTAGATGACTGTAGGGCTCGTGAAGTAGACAATAAAACAGCCGGGGGTTCGCAGTCTGATATTTGTCAGTAGCCCCAGCTGGATAGTGCACATATTTAGACATTGTTAATTTACTTCGTTATGCCACTTTATTTTCAGATTCCTGTACTCTGAAGCCTCTAACAATATTGTATTTCTTGCAGTACAGTGGTCTACCAATTGATTCCGATAAGACAGCTATTGGTCTGAGTAGCTGCATGTATAATAGTGAATTTGCATTTCAAAATTCATGTAAAAGTTAATCCAAAAACAAGTCAGTACCAGGCAGCCTCCATATGCATATCAATGATTACATTTTTTTTTACATATCGTCATATTTGCAGCTTTAAAGAGTCACAGTCACATTGGTGTTCCACAAGTGGCCACTAGAGTGTACCATAGTTCCATTCAGTTGAGCATAAATTGGATGAAGTTTCTTCAGTTGACAATTTTGGTGAAAAAATATTTTCATGAGCATAAAGTGGGATTTTTTGCTTTGTTCTCATGACTTTTTGGTACAATTATCGACATCTCAATTTCCGCCCCAAAGTATACTTATATAGCACTAAAAAAACATTAATGGTAAAGGAGGTAACGGTTGCTCGCAAATAAATTCTGGAAGTTGAAGGAAAACATTAAATTTGAAAACTTTAAGCAAACTAGGTAGAAATTCAATTTTCATTTCAAATGATTTAAAGGGCTGCTGTGACTCATTAAGCATACAATGGAATGCTTTGGGCTGATTGGTATTGACAAGAGACACCTTTTCAAGCCAATATAATGGTATATGCTTCAGACAAATGTCATTGTTACCTTAAAAAAAAAAGCCATTCTGCCACTTTTATATGTGGTACAAATGATGCACAACTTTCCTGGAGCTAATTTAAGTCAATTACACTGTAAGTTGGTGTTTCATGTCTTTGCTGAAGAATATTTATACCCTAAAAACCATAACCAATTGTTTTTATCAGTATGATAAAAATCCACGTACTCTCTGTTGCAGAATTTTCTGAATTAAATAGAAGTTGCAAATATTAAATGCATGGATTGTTTTTGATTCTACTTCCTCCCTTCCTTTTCGGAAGGCATTAACTTGTGGACCCAGAGGTATGACAAACTTCCTGCTATTGATGCTTTGTGAGCTTAGACACCTGCAGCTGTCAAAAAAAAATTCTAGTTGAATTAGTGTTAGTAGTTTGCGGCATTCCATGTATATCTCGTGTGTATAAAGGGAATTTGCCTTTTATACTCCTTTTGGCCTGAATTTTTAAGGCCAGCGGGCGGGCCCAGGAGCAGCCGGGAAGCGGACCGCCGACCACGATTGGCCCCCCCGACCTCAATTTCACGCTGGTTGACCAATTAACGGCCAGCCAGCATGAAACATGCGCTGAGGAGCTCAGCGCTGCCGGGGTGGGGGCGGGAAGAGGGCGGGCACTGACGTCAGAGTGGGCGCGGGTGGGCACTGCGAGCTCCCTGAAGGCAGACGGCTGCCTCACGCAGCTGAAGACCTGAAAAGCATGAAGAAATAAAGAGTTTTTAAAATCAGGGAAAAGTTGTGCAAGCATCACAATCAGTCACCTAAACATATGCATTATAAAATTGCTGTGCACAGAAATTTAGTTATATTTTATTTCATTGCAGAAACCTCATCCCGCTCGTGGATGAGGTTTGGAGAAAAATGCATAGGCCGCCTGTAAGGTTGGACGGGCAACATCAAATTAAAGACAATTGTAGCTTTAATTACTTTAATTGGACCCTTAATTGTTGGCGGGCCGCTTCCGACTTTTCCACGCACCCGCCGACTGAAATATCGCGCGAGCACAGGATGGTGTCAGGACACTCGCCCGACGTCATCTCACGCAATTTCGCGTCAGATCGTGTCGGGCACATGCGTACCTGCTGACCTAAAAATTCTGCCCTTTGAGTATCTTCCTTTGCAAATGAGCTTGCTCGCCCTTGTGCAGTGTTCCGGAATCACACCGTCAGAGTTTGAGGCAGCCGCAGCTCAAGCCTGTTTTCATCGTTTTTTTGGAAGAGGGAAGAGGAGGGATGCAGGAAGTTTATTATCAAGGAAAAAAGTGAATCATTGCAGTTTTTATATGGTCAGATTGAAAAGTGTTTTACAGTCAATGAAGTACTTTTGAAATGTCATAATGTAGGGTTTGTGGCAGTCAATTTGTAAACAGCAAGATCCCATTAACAACAATGTGAAAGTGACCAGATAATGTTTCTTTTGCAGGTCAAGACACTAGGGAGAACCCCCCCTCTTCAAAATAGTACAATGGGATCTTTTATTCCCAGCCGAGAGGGAAGATGGGACCTGGTTTAACCTCTCATCTGAAAGACAGCACGTCTCAATGCTGCACTAGATTGTTAGCATAAATCTTGTGCTCAAGCCTCTGGAATTGGACTTGAAGTCGCAATCTTCTGACTTGGAAGTGCTACTACTGCACCGCGTCACAGCATTAAACAGTAAGTTGCTAGTGGGATATAATTAGAATATTACTTGTGTTTAAACTCTCGTAGTTGATATTGCTAACTTGCTATATTCAGTGTGTGAACACTGTTATAAGTTGTAATTCTGATCTTAGAAACATAGAACATAGAAACTAGGAGCAGGAGTAGGCCATTCGGCCCTTCGAGCCTGCTCTGCCATTCAGTATGATCATGGCTGATCCTCTATTTCAATGCCATATTCCCACTTTCCACATGCTGATCTTTCAAAGAGATTATGCTTATAGGGGGAAGACCTTTTTTCTTCCATTAGGTTGCTACCACTGTTACTTTGAGTTGTTTCCTCCCTTCATCATCCCTGCCTTATACCTCTTGCTATGTACCCATCACTGAAGAAGAAGAGAATAGGGGGTTCCCAGGTCATTGAAAGTGGTGCTCTGTAACTGATAAGGGTATGAGAATAGGTGATGGTAGATAGATGCCAGTCTGGTGAAACATGTGGGAAGATGCACTACAGCAACTCACCAATGTCTCATTCGTCAGCAGCTTCCAAACCTGCAATCTCTGCCACCTAGAAGGACAAGGACAGCAGATGCATAGGAACACCACCACATGCAAGTTCCCCTCCAAGCCCCACACCATTCTGACTTGGAACCATATCACTGTTGCTGGGTCAAAATCCTGGAACTCCCTTCCTAACAGCACTGTGGGTGTACCTACAACACATGGACTGCAGCGGTTCAAGAGGGCAGCTCACCACCACCTTCTCAAGGGCAATTAGGGATGGACAATAAAAATGCTGGCCTGGCTAGTGACACCCACATCCCATGAAAGAATAATTTTAAAAAAAGATGATTTCCACAATTTGTTGCCCAGGACAGACTTTACAAATGTGTTTACAATTTACCAAAGGATGAACAGAAAAATCTTTATCTTGCGTACATTTTCCGGCTCTCTTAGTACCCAACAAATATTGGAACCTTGCCGTGTGTATGCGACATCCTGCACTACTGAGCCAGCTAGTTTCTAATGAAAGGCGATTGACCTGCAACGTTGGCCAGGATTTTCCAGCCCCACTGAAAGTCAATGGACTTTTGGCTGGCCTGCTGTAATCCCTGCGGCGGGTCCCGTCACAGCGGGGCACAGAAATCCCAGCCGTTAACTGTTCCTCCCTCCACAGAAGCTGCCAGACCTGCTGGGTATTTCCCACATTTTCTATTTATTTCAGCTTAGCGAAGTTGTTTAGTGTAAGGCACATAAGAAAGCATGGGGCAAGAGTAGACACATTGTCTATCAAGCACATAATTGCACAAACTGAGTACAGTCTACTCTTATCATGGATGCTGCTGAATTTATGCGCTGAGGGAGGGTGAGCTCTGGAACGTATCTCCAACCCCTTAAATCAAGTAAAGCCTCAGAGTGCCTCTCACATCATGCGTCTTGGACTAGTTTTCTACCTTTGTCACAGGGTCTCTATGGTCCTGGCAGCTCAAAAGCTATCATGTTCTCCAAATACAGTTTTCCATGTACTGCAATTTCTCGCAGATAAAACTAAGAGGGATAATATATCTAATGACGTTTAAGGCTGATGTAAAAAAATTTAAATGGCCATTTAGCGCATTTGTTTGTTTCAAGTTTTGTTTGTTTTACTTTTAATTATTGTTTCTTATATGCTTTCAGCTTATGATCCAGATGTGAGATAATATCAATTTAAAAATAAAATTAAAGAACTTATGTTCACGTTTCAGCATGTTGTGGACCTGAAAGACACTTAAAGTAAGGTAACAATGAATATATATTTCATATTCTGAAGAGAGAAAAATATTCACGAAGCAGTTGATTCCTGGTAATGTGTTTTCACTGTTCCTTGTATTTTAATCTATATTATCAACTCATTGATGTTAATTGTGTTTCTTCTAGATGTTTTTGGCAGAGCATGGGGACGTTTTCTCGCTGTGGACATTTTCCCATTGGGAATAGCATCAAGCTGTCAGCAGCTCATTTTATTTATGTCCTTCAGAAATCATTAGTAATGCATCCACTTCACTCCTTATCTGTGGGCTGCCTTCGAACCTGCTTCCCTAAGGACTAAAACCAATATCTCTTTTAAACCTGCATATTACCATTGGCACCGAGCAGCTCTTTCTTTATGTTAATCGACAGATTACATGTTACGAAACAATATCCTCTTGAACCACTATGAAAAAATTGTAATATACATTTTGACAGAGTTGATGCATTTTAAATCACAATGGAAGCATGAGGACTGATGTTTGATTTATTTTTAATCTGTGTTCTCATGATCTGAGCTGTTCTCCATATATTTAAACAACATTTCAATAAATTTTGATATGCTTTCCCAGCGTCAATATATCTCATTTGTTACACAATATATGTATTTAATTTAAATGCCCCCGATTCGCTTTTCAATTCACAATTTTAAATCAAGCGCTGGTATTTAATATGGAATTAATTTCATAGAATCATAAAATTCTAGAGAAATTGATTCTAATATATACTTTCAATGTATACTTCTGAATCGGGTTTGTTGCTCCCGCTGTTGTTTTCAGAGGGGTTGCCTCTCTTACTTTAAAACCATATAAACATGTACAGAAAGAATACTTGCTCCAAAGGTGTAGAGAAGTTGGCATACATTCAAAAGCATAAACCTAAAACAAAAGCTGGAAGCACTCGATATCTGCTGAGAGAGCAGTTTGGTTTGTATTCTTTCATTCAGAAATGAAAAAAAAAAGTACAACATTTAAATCAGAACAGAACAAAAGAGAAACGGGATATACCAGTACATGAGATGAGAAGTGTCAGTACAATGACCTGTGCTTAAAAGGAAATCAAATGGTTAAGTGCTTGAATGTGATGTTAACTTGAGACAATTAAGAGCATAGATTGAAAAACATGTGGTAGCTGAGCCGGAGGTGCAAAGCGGTGATGAATTAAGGGGTAAACCAGATTAGAGATTGAAACAGAAGAAGATGAAACAGGATCCAGGGACCTTAGAAGGAAAGTAACAGGCCGACAGGCAGAGTGCAGACTCCCCCGCCAAAATATGGTCGTAACTTTGACTTTAATAACATAAGTTCTTAGCCTGCTTTCTTACAGCGGGGGATGCTGGTGATGTGGGATGGAAAGTGTGTCGGCACTTTACGGGAGGGGAAGTAGGCCCGCCTGCGTGGAGATTCTCTGCTGCTTTTGCGTTGGGTAACCCATGTATTCTCCAGGAAGTGAGGTACAACAATTTGTAGTTAATTGTTAACCCTGGCATATGCTGTCCCATTAGTAACAGTGAATAAATGAAGATTTTGAATCAAGGGAGTTTAACCAACTATGGAACTTGTCACCTAACCGTGAACATGAGGGCAAGTGTGGAGAAAAAGTCTTAAATGTGACTAGGTCTTCAAGACTAAGAATAATTATTGTTAAGTATATAAATGCAATATTAAGAGCACTTCTTTAAGTGAAACCGAAAGCTGTTATACTTGGGAAGGAGGGATCCTAATTCAAAGACACTTCAAAAATACAGTGCACAATATAACTATATTGGCTGTTTGTTCTGAATGTATGGAATCTCTAACCCATGCTTTTTTTTCTTAAAGACCTTTTTAGCATCCCCAAGTTGATGATCATTCGAAAATACAAAACTGAAGGACACGAAAACACCAGCAGGTTCATTGAACCTGTCCCATGCTATTATATTATAACTTACACACACCAAGATCTCCACTCCCCCTCTTCTCCAGCCATCACTAGCCACAAAATCTCCTGGGGTGGGGGGAGCAGGCCAATTAGGAACAACATTAGGCCATTTACCTTTGGTAAATTCCTCTTGGGCAACCAACTGCGATTAAACAACTTCCAGAGATTACAATGACTGGTATGACACATCCCCTTATGTACTTTTATACATGATTATGTTGGACACACTTAGAAAGTCATCCAATCTCCCTTTTGTTTGCAGTGAATTTGCACTCATTTCAAAGACCAGCAACTTGTCCCATACTTTGCCTGCTCAGAAAAGGAAGACTGTCTGATATGTAACTTGATTCTGTGCTTACATTGTCAAATTTTAATCGCAAGCCACCCTAAATCTATCTCAAAAAGTCTATTCACATGGACCAAATGTAGTCCTTTCATACGAACATGCAAACATTCAAATTAGGAGCAGGTGTAGGCCACTCAGCCCCTCGAGCCTGCTTCTCCATTCAATAAGATCATGGCCGACCTAATTGTGGCCTCAACTCCACGTTCTGCCTACCCCCAAAATCCTTTGACTATCTTGTTAGTCAAGAATCTATCTACCTCTGACTTAAAAATATTCATTGACCCTGCCTCCACCGCTTTCCAGGGAACAGAGTTCTAAAGACTCACTTGGCGCTTGGAGAAAAAAATTCTCCTCATCTCCGCCTTAAATGGGGGACCCCCTCATTTTTAAACTGTGTCCCCTAGCTCTAGTCTCTCCCATAAGAGGAAGCAATCTTTCAGCATCCACCTTGTTAAGTCCCCTCAGGATCTTATGTTGCAATAAGATCACATCTCTCTCACCTAAACTCCAGGTTCATTTTTTCAAGGTTTATCATGATGACATGTAAATGATATTTTCATCTTGAATATGGCAGGATTTACCATAGCTGTACTTTTTTGACAGTTAATGGTTTGTTTCTGTGTGTGCACTGACAGTCCAGATTAGAGAGAATTTTTCTGTACTGGACTAGCTTTTATGCAAATAGCCAGGGCAGAATTCTAAAGCACTTGACAATGCTCATTTGTACTGGAAACATTTTAAGCTAACATGTAGCATGCCAGTGACCTTTAAGATTATAATTGTGGGATTTTACGCCTTAAATGCAACATATTTCAGTTAATTGTGCAATGTGTCTCCAGTTTATTAGGGCAATGTTGTACAGGAGGTGCCCGTAGAGACTGAGGATGAGTTGATGGCCCTGAGTTACACTGCAGGGTCCTGTGTTGTTCCCTAGCCAGGGAAGGTAGGCTTCCATGTACGCGGCTCTGCTCACCAGCGTTCCAATTGTAATATTAAGCATAGGACCAACAGATCATTATGCCCTCCAGCAACACTAAAAAAGAAAGAATTGAAGTTAGGAGGGAGCTCCCGATGCACGTTCCTAGGCCTTCACTATATTGGATTTGAAGGAATGCAGATCAGAGTTGCACTACAAAATTTCCATTTGGTATTAAGCTTAAACCACTTTGTAATGACGCAAGTTGTGTAGTATAGCTGACCAATTAGTGTTTCATGTCATTGCTCTCCTTTCCTTAACACTGAGCATTCCAATTCCTGGAATGAGAGTCTAACGTAGGAGATTGGTGTGTTCTTTCTAACGGTAACACAATCATGAGTCATCTGGTGTTATAGCAACTCTGACTTTACAGAGTGGGGCCTTCATGAATTTACAAACACTAAGAACAATTTAATCACCAAATGAAATCACTTCAGAGGCAATGAAACATAGCATCAAAATTGTGGAATACCTCTTCCAAATATATTTATGTGATGCTGCTACATTAAAGCCCATTATTTAATATTCAAAATGTCACTGTCTTATGTTCATTACCCATTATTTTATTCTTTGGATAAATTTGCGCACTCAAGGTAAAGGGCATTATTTTATCGAGAAATAGATGTGCAAACAACACTTTCCCACTTTAGCTACTCAGGTCTACAAATCTAGACCCCCTGTTCTGCCACAGGAATGGTGGGATCCCGGGCCACCAATTGCACTCAGCCCAGACTCCATCCCAAATTGTGGGGATGGAGTAATTTCCATAGTTAGGATGGACAGCCCACAACACTAGGGGTGCATCAGAGGCACCTGCTCCACTGAACCAGGGTTGGTGACCCAGCTACCCTGATAAGAGACATCAAGGCCTGGGAAGGATAGAAAAAAATCTATTGTTCTAAAGGGAGTAAAATGTTATTCTTTCAGAAGTAATCAATCCCTTCTGGCAATTTTTAGGACCTTTATCAGGCCCAATGTAAGACTTGCATCGATTTTCAAATGGCATAGCTTCTGTCAGGCCTTTAGGATGGCAAACCCAGCATCATTTATTGTTTGATAATTTTAGCTTTAATTGACAGTTGTACAGAAGAAAGGATCCCTTTTCAACTGTGACATCCAGTGATAGTATCAAGCTCTCTTGTAATGGATACAGGAATCCTCTTTGGCCTCATCAATGTAATAACCCCAGGCATCAGAAGAGCACCTCCATAAGTCTTTCTGAATTCATGTTTCATACGCCAACCACCTTTGTGCCCCTTTGAATGAGATATTGCTCATTAGCTCTGATTTGTTAAACATTTTGATGCAACTTTTATTGGCTTGCTGGTCCATTTCAGAGGGCAATTTCAGAGTCAACCGCATTGCTGTAGGTCTGGAATCAAGTATAGGCCAGACCAGGTAAGGTCGGCAAGTCTTGTTCCCTAAAGGACACTAGTGAACTAGGTGGTTTTAACAACAACCCTGTAGTTTCATGGACACCATTACTGATACTCTATTCCAGATCTAGTTAAACTAAATTGAAAATCCCCAATTGCCCTGGTGTGTCTTGAACTCATATCTCTGAATCATTAGTCCAGGCCCCTGAATTACCAGTGGCAAACCTTTCCCAAATGCACTGCAGCAA
This sequence comes from Cetorhinus maximus, assembly GCF_964194155.1. Lineage (NCBI taxonomy): Eukaryota > Metazoa > Chordata > Chondrichthyes > Lamniformes > Cetorhinidae > Cetorhinus > Cetorhinus maximus. The sequence continues at coordinate 125,952,139 of NC_135888.1, forward strand.
CCCACCTCGGCTTTTTCACCACTTCCCATGCACCTGCACCTCTACTGATCGGAAGAACAAAGGCAGCAGGTGCATGGGATCACCACAAGTTTCCCTCCAACAAAAATAAAAATAGCTGGAAAAACTCAGCAGGTCTGACAGCATCTGCGGAGAGGAATACAGTTAAAGTTTCGAGTCCGTATGACTCTTCATCAGAACTGAGGAACTAAGCTGGTTGAGGGGGGTGGGACAGGTAAAGCTGAGTGGAGGACCAGTGATAGGTGGAGGCAAAGAACAGATTGCCAAAGATGTCATAGACAAAAGGACAAAGGGGTGTTAACGGTGGTGATATTAGCTAAGGAATGTGCTAATGGTGACATTAAGGGTAGAAAGCAGGACGAGCAAGTAACAGAAATCCCTAGTGGGGGTGGGGTGGGGGGAAGGGATCGAAATAGGCTAAAAGGTGGAGATGAAACAATGGATGGAAATACATTTAAAAATAAGGGAAATAGGTGGGAAAATAAAAATATATTTAAAAAATATACATTATTGGAAAAAGAGGCATCGGAAAGGGGGTGGGGATGGAGGGGAGAGTTCATGATCTGAAGTTGTTGAACTCAATGTTAAGTCCGGCAGGCTGTAAAGTGCCTAGTCGGAAGATGAGGTGCTGTTCCTGCAGTTTGCGTTGAGCATCACTGGAACGTTGCAGCAGACCAAGGATTGACATGTGGGCATGAGAGCAGGGTGGTGTGTTGAAATGGCAAGTGACAGGGAGGTCTGGGTCATGCTTGTGGACAGACCGAAGGTGTTCTGCAAAGTGGCCACCCAGTCTGCGTTTGGTCTCTCCAATGTAGAGGAGACTGCATTAGGAGCAACAAATGCAGTGGACTAAATTGAGGGAAGTGCAAGTGAAGTGCTGCTTTACTTGAAAGGAGTGTTTGGGTCCTTGGACGGTGAGGAGGGGAAGTAAAGGGGCAGGTGTTGCACCTTCTGCGGTTGCATGGGAAGGTGCAGTGGAAGGGGGTTGAGGTGTAGGGGGTGATGGAGGAGTGGACCAGGGTGTCCCAGAGGGAATGATCCCTGCGGAATGCAGTCAGAGGGGGTGAAGGGAAGATGTATTTGGTGGTGGCATCATGCTGGAGTTGGCGGAGGATGATCCTTTGAATGCGGAGGCTGGTGGAGTGATAAGTGAGGACAAGGGGGACTCTATCATGGTTCTGGGAGGGAGAGGAAGGTGTGAGGGCGGATGCGCAGGAGATGGGCCAGACACGGTTGAGGGCCCTGTCAACCACCATGGGTGGAAGACCTCGGTTAAGGAAGAAGGAAGACATGTCAGAGGAACTGTTTTGGAAAGTGGCATCATCAGAACAGATGTGACGGAGGCGAAGGAACTGAGAGAATGGGATGGAGTCCTTACAGGAAGCGGGGTGTAAGGAGTTGTAGTCGAGGTAGCTGTGGGAGTCAGTGGGCTTGTAATGAATATTAGTGGACAGTCATTCACCAGAAATTGAGACAGAGAGGTCAAGGAAGGGAAGGGAAGTGTCAGTGATGGACCATGTGAAAATGATGGAGGGGTGGAAATTGGAAGCAAAATTAATACATTTTTCAAGCTTCCCTCCAAGTCCATCCTTGGACTTGGGAAATATGACACCCTTCCTTCATCGCCCGGTCAAAAGCCTGGAAATCTCTACCTAACACCTCAGTGGGTATACCTACATCACATGGACTGCAGTGATTCAAGAAGGTGGCTCACCTTCACCTTCTCAAGGGTAATAAATGCTGGCCTGGCAAGTGACAATGAACAAATTGTTAAACAATGGTTAGTTTTAAACTTGAACTCGTGATCTTATAAAGTGAATTGAGAGTACCATACATGATTTCTTTTAGTTACCACACAGCAGCTTGTGTCCCTCAGCCTGGGTTGTATTTGAATATTGTTCAGAGCAGTGAAAAGAGAATGGGTATCCAAAACCTTGCCAATTAGGCTTCATGTGGCCTCCAAGCTCCACCAATTCACTCCGCAAAGCTCCGTAAACTCAATCTGTTATGGTGAATAAATTATGAATCAGAACACTTAATTTAATGACAGCAACGTATCTTAAGATATAGGCATAACATTGGAAATGCAGAATTTAAACTTGTGTCCCAAATGTCCTGAGTATGCACTGACTGCAGGGACAATCATTCGCCATCAGAATTATCAGAATTATTCCTGCATGGAGAATTCAAGGTCAAACATTTGTGATTCTCTGATAACATGCTTGCAGTAGCTGTGTCCACCAGCACATACTCAAAATTGCCCTTGCCCATTGCTCTTGAGGCTCCATTGTATGAGCCAAATGAGATCCATGGATACCAAATTCTTGCATATCCTTGTGCTCTCACTTTGCCCAATGTTAACTCTGCAAGTGGATGGATTTTGAATGGGTTCAAATTGGACCCATTGAGTCAACCAATTCACAGATACTATCTATTCAAGTGTAGTTTTCATTTGTGAAAAAAATGAGCATTTGCTAATCTTCAGATGTGGGCATTAATTTACCACCTCCCCCCAATCCACTCAATACACCTGAAGGTGCTCAGTTGCAGAATATGTAGCAGGGAGGATAGGGTCTTATCTCCATCCTCGATCAGCTTTACATTTCTAGTATGTGACACATTCTCCATTGCAAGAGGGCTTGGGAGTGGTCAAATGTCCATCCTCTTGGATGAGGCATATTGCAAGCAATGGAGGGGGAACTATAAAAGGAGGGAAGGTCGGAAGATTTTGTTTTAAATAAGTAAGCTGATTTTGCATTGCCCAGTGACAAGTGCAACACTTAACAATTTATTTGAGCAGTAAAGTAACTACATCTCTCCTATGAATCACCCATAGCTTGGTTTAATTTCCTTAACGAAGAAGATCTGTCTTGGTAACTGTAGCTTTACTCAGTTTCTTATCAATTATTCAGTGTCTAAGTAAAGCTAGATTTTTCCAGATCACATTGTGTAATGGAACAAGGTTTTTTTTTTTGGCCTGAATTTTTGAAGTAATTTTCTCTCTCTCTCTCCCTCTTTCAGCATTGTACAAAAACAGCCAAATAATGTGTAATCATCAAATGGGTAACTTAGCCTAAAGTTTACCGTTGGCAATATTAACAGACAAACTGTTTTGGTATAACATTCCTCTATGTTGACACTGTAAAGCACAGAAGCAGGCCATTTGGCCCATCATGCCTTTGCTGGCTCTCTGAAAGAACAATCAATTTTAATTCCAAACCCCTGTTCTTTCCCATACCTTGTCAAATGTTGCTTTTCAAATTATTTTTCCACTTTCCTTTCGAAAGAGATTATAGATTGTGCATCCGTCACTGCTTCCGCCCGGCGTTCTAGGCCATAGTAAGCTTCTGTGTAAAAATAAGTCTCCTATGGTATTTCTTCTTTTCCTTAAGGTGCAGCCTCCTTGCTGGAATATGATTCTGCGAATGCTCAGCAGCCTTCTGGCTATTCTTCATGTCTGATCACAGGGTGCCAGCCAGATATTCAATTATCGGTGAACATCATAGCCAAGCCCAGTCCTCACCTGACATACACACTCATGGGGCAGAGTTTTATGTTGCGCTGGGGTCCCTGCCCCCCACCCAATCCCCCCCCGGGCATAAATTTTTTGGGGGAGCCTGCCCCCACTCCGGCGGGTTTCCATGCAGTCATCTAACATTCAGCATGGCTCAGACCGGACTTCCACCCCCATCTGGGGATGAAGTCCCACCACCAAGAGCTGCCGACCAATCAAATGGCCGGGAGCTCTCTGATCCCAGTAGCACCACCTGGAGCATATGAACAAACAAAATAGGAGCAGAAGTAGACCATTCGGCCCATCGAGCCCGTTCTGCCATTCAATAAGATCATGGCTGATCTGTTTGTATTACTAATTCTACATTCTCATCTACCCACGATAACCTTTGATTCCCTTGTCTAACAGGAATCTATCTATCTCTGTCTTAAAAGTATTCAATGACCCTGCCTCCACCCCATTCCGAGGCAGAGAGTTCCAAAGTCACACAACCCTCTGAGTGAAAAAAATTTCTCCTCATCTCTGTCCTAAAAGGGCGTCCCCTAGTCCTGGGCTCACCCACAAGAGAAAACATCATTTCTGCATCCGCTTTGTCAGGGCCGTTCAGGATCTTGTATATTTCAATCAGGTGTCCCCTCACTCTTCTAAACTCCAATGGAAACAAACCCAGTCTGTCTAACATTTCCTCATAAGACAACCCACTCATTCCAGGTACCAATCTAGTAAACCTCCTCTGAACTGCCTCTAGTATATTAAAACCCTTTGTTAAATAAGCACACAGTATTCGAAATGTGGCCTCACCTTTTCACAAAATGCTTTCCTACCTATCTTTGTGTCATCTGTATATTTAGCTACCATGCCTTTGCTGCCCTTATGTAAGGCATTGATATAAATTGTAAGAAGTTGAGGCTCCAGCACAGCCCCTGCGGTGTTCTGGTGAAGAGTCATACGGACTCAAAACATTAACTGTATCCCCCTCCGCAGTTGCTGTCAGAATGCTGAGTTTTTCCAGGTATCTTTGTTTTTGTCCCTGTGGGACTCCGCTCGTTTCATCCTGCCAATCAGAGAATGACCCATTAATGCGCAGTCTCTGTTTTCTCCCAGCCAGCCAATTTTCTATCCATCCTAATATGTTACCCCCGAACCATGAGCTTTTATTTTCCACAATAACCATTGATGTGGCACCTTATGGAATGCCTTCTGGAAATCCACGTACAGTATGGCTACAGGCACATGTTACTCCCTCAAAAAACTCCAGTAAATTGGTTAAACATGGGCCAGAATATTGCTGTCGGCATGAAGGGGCGGTCCTGACACACCAACACGCAAAATGACATGCGATGATGTCCGGCGTGTGTCCCGACATCATCACGTGTCATTTAGATATTTAGTTCAGCGGGCATGCACTGGAGGCGACTGCGTGCCCACCAAACTATCAAAGTCCTATTAAGGCCATTAGGAAAGTAATTTAGCTAATTAACAGCGCTGTCCGTCCAACCTTAAGGTTGGCGGGCAGGCAGTGAGCCCGTGGCCTTCATATTTTTCAAGAAACCTCACCCACAGGAGGGATGAGGTTTCCTGAAGGTTTAATAAAATCAATAAATAAATTTTGCTAAATTGACAAACATGTCTCAGCTCATGTGACACTGTCACATGCGGGGTCATGTCTAAATAACTTTTCTCTTTATTAAAAAGTTTCATTATGTACTTAACCCTCCACTTGAACTGCTTCCTGTACCATGGTGCCATGGCCAGCCTGCTCATCCACCTTGCGGACCTCGCTTTCGGTTACACAAGTTTTAAGCATCTCAAACCTGTTTGATAGTTGCAAAGTCTGAGACATCTTCACTCCTGTCTGCTCGGTCATTTTACCTGCCTCAGTCATGGTCACATCCTCCTCTCCCTTACTGCTGATTAACACTATTCTAAGAGGTGTGATGTCTTCTGGAGCAAAGTGTCCAGGTATTTTTCCCCCTCCCTTATGTTGCGCAGTGCCTGCAGTTCTGCTTCCAGATCAATAATCCTGATCCAGAATTCCTCCAGCTGCTTACACTTTCCAGAGATGTGTTTGCCCTGGATCGTCTTGGTGTCCAAGAGCACCCACATTCCACAGCTGCAACATAACACCTGCCCTGCCATTATTACACACGTTATTTAGTTACTTTCTGAATTAATTTAGAATAATCCCTATGTTTACTGCAATTTACTGTGCTTGCTAATTGCTAGCACGACCCACAAATAAAACTGAAGGTTATATGATTCCATTATTTTATTTAACAGCTAAATTAACTATTTTGTTTTGTATTTAATTTTAATTTAGCTTTAGTTCTTTTTATTTATAGGTCTACCTTAACTCTTGTGTCCTAAACTGGCAATTAACACACTATGGCCACTGCTGGGACTGCATCCAGTCCCCAACAGAGATTGTCTCTGGAGCCAGATGGGGAGGTAAGTGGGAGGTTTCGGCAGACCAGGTTAGCAGGTACTGATGAGGGGTGTTGGCTGCCAGGGTGAACAGCCAGGAGGGGGGAGGGGTGGGGGGGGGGGAAACCCAGGAGGCCCCTTCCCCCTGGAAGACAATGGGGGAAAGGGCCTCCGATGGGCCAAGGGGGTCTGTAAAGGCAGTATGCTCCCTTACTCCCCAACAGCCCAAGAGTGAGAGCTGCCAGGCATCCCATTTGGCATGGCCTCCGCCCGATACGGGAAAAATTGCGGTGAGGTGGGAAGAGGCCCCTAAGTGGCCAATTGCCCCTTCTTTAAATATACAACGTAATAAAGTTTAATCATTGTAGCTGGTATGTAAAAAAAAATGTTTTGCATCTTCGAATTTTTCTAATTGCACCACAGTCACTGTTGATGAATGACAATTTTTCTATAAATCGCAGCAGTTTCATAAACAGCTGAGTATATATGGCAGGTTTGTGACTAAACTTCCCTCTCGTGCTGCTGTTGTCCTATACTTTTTGTATTGATGCAAAGTGGTTTTGGTTTATCTTTGGCATGCACATAGCAATATAATTCAGGCTTCAGATCCTAATCTGACTCCTAGCTACACTAAAGCACAAGGATTGTGTGATCCTTTCTTTGTAGACTGTCTTGTACTTTCTTGGCTTCACACCAGATCTTGTGTAAAGGTATTCTTTTAATGTTCAGACATTTAATTGGATTGATCGGAGATTGTATAAATGTAATAATGAGTCTATTCAATGGAGCCGATCTCTTCTATCTTAAAAAGAACTTACACTTGGAAGCAGAGCTCTGCGAATGCATTGCTTTCTTGTGGCAGTGTGTGATCTGCAGCCTGTGGGTATAAATGCAGTCCTCCCAGGTGTGCTTCCTTCTGTACAGTCAATAGTCTCAGACTGTTCATGCACTTTAACAAAGATCCTATGGGAGGGAGATATATGCTAATTAAAATGAACCTTAATTGCATGTACATTTCGTGCCTTAAAATGAACATAAAATTGTTAATTATATCCACTTTGTCCCTTAATTACTTTAATTGATGTTTTTTATTTGCAACATCTTACTTCATCAATTATCATTGAAAACTTTAGATTGATGTGACAACCTCCAGCGTTAGAAATGCAAAACTCCAAGAATGTCAGTATCATCAACATATTGCACATTACCCACAATAAACTATATTTTCCTTTACTAAACCGAATATCAAACTTCAACACAGTAACCCACAAAAATTGAATACTTATTAGGTTTGTTTGTTCCATTACTAATAATAGTAAAACTACAGGTCATTAGTTTAATCTCAGTGGTGGGAAAGCTTTTAAGAATGATAATCTGAGATAAAGTTAACAGTCACTTCTACGGGTGTGGATTAATTAAGGAAAGCCAGCATAGATTTGTTAAGGACAGATCATGTTTAACTAACTTACATTTTTTGATGTGGCAACAGAGAGGCAGCATTTGATGTGTACATGGACTTCCAAAAGGTGTTTGGTAAAGTGCCACATAACAGGCTTCTCAGCAAAGTGGAAATATGTGGAATAAAAGAGACAGTGACAGCATGGATATGAAGTTGTCTGAGTGCCAGGAAACAAAGAGTAGTGATAAATGGTTGTTTTTCAGACTGGGGGAAGGTATATAGTGTTTTTCAGGAGCCAGCATTAGCACAATGGCTTTTATGATATATATTAATGGCCTAGACTCGGATGTACAGGGCACAATTTCAAAATTTGTGGATGACACAAAACTTAGAAGTATTGTGAACTGTGAGGAGGATGATGATAGACTTCAAGAGGACATAGTCAGGCTGGTGGAATTGGCAGACAAGTGGCAGATGAAATTTAATGTAGAGAGTGTGAAGTCATACATTTTGGAAGGAAGAATGAGGAGAGGCATTATAAAATAAAGAGTAAAATTCTAAAAGAGGAGAAAGAGAAGTGGGACATAGGGCTATATGTGAATAAATCATTGAAGGTAGCAGGACAGGTTGAGAAAGCAATTACTATTGCTTATGGAACCCTCAGCTTTACAAATAGAGATTTGTGTACAAAAGCAAGAAATTATGGGAAGCCTATATAAAACACCGGTTCGACCTCAACTGGAGTGTTGTGATCAATTTTGGGCACCACACTTTAGGAAGGATGTGAATGCATTAGAGAGGGTGCAGAAAGGATTTCTGAGAATGGTTCCAGGATAGATTGGAGAAATCCTGATGAAAGATCATCCCAACCTGAAACTTTAACTGTGTTTCTCTCCGCAGATGCTGCCTGACCTGTTGCATTTTCCAGCATTTTCTGTTTTTATTTGATTTCCCGCATCTGCAGTATTTTGTTTTCGGAGAAATTGGGGCTGTTCTCCTTAGAGGGGAGAGATTGAGAGGAGATTTGTGTTCAAAATCATGAGTGGTCTGGACAGAGTAGATTGGGAGAAACTGTTCCCATACCTGGAAGAGTCAAGAACTACAGACACCGATTTAAGGGGAATGAGTAAAGAACCAAAGACTATATGAAGGAAAAATAGATACGCAGCAAGTGGCTAGGATCTGAAATACACTGCCTGAGAGTATAGTGGAAGCAGATTCAATCAATCTTTTCAAGAGGGGATAATATCATTATCTGAAGAGAAAATAAAAATCTGGGCTCAGGGGAAAGTCTGGTGGGAAGTAGGGCTAGCTGGAGAGCTGGCATTGGATATGAAGGGCCAAATGACCTCCTTCTGTGCTGTAACTGTACTATGATCCTATGGAAAACATATGTTTGCTTATTTTAGGGTGTATAGTGAGAGGGATAACAATTTTATCCATACAGATCATTTTAAAACTGGTGAGACCACATCTTGTGGAGTTTTGGTCTGACTTTCAAAAAGAATATTCAGTTATTGAGGTGTGCTCCTGTGCAGCTTGGGATGCTTTACTATGTTAAAGGCACTATATAAACACAATGCTTTACTATGTTAAAGGCGCTATATAAACACAACTGTTCATTGTACATTTGAGGAAACTTTTCCGCTGGAGGTTAGATTGTATATACTGGGGGGTGAGCAAGGACTGAACTCCAGCCATCTGACCTGGCTGCATATTGGCTCAAAAGGTTTTAAGCTGTTTTCTTGATCAGGGTGCCCCTCACCACCACCCCTACCCCTGTGCCCCCCTAACACCTCCCCACATCCCACCAAAGAGCAGCGATGAATAAGCCTGGAGGGCGATGTGCTTTCAAAGTCTTTGAAAACACATGCACAGCTGACTCAATACCTTGCGGACACTATTTCTGTTGTGTGATGGTTTATTCTGGTCTTTTGTCTGTTTCTCAGAAGCCCCAAGGCAAAAACTACTGACTTTAGCCTCATCTTCACCAGCATCACGGTGCCTTTTCTAAGGTCGGCGTAACAAAGAAGAAAGGCTGCAAGCTGCCTGTTCCTTCAGTAAGCATTTCACCTGTGTTTTAAAGTTGTTGCAATGCAGTAGCTACACAGTAACCCAAGTCAAGCGGGGGAATAGTGACCAGAATTGAATGTGCTCATACTTAATGCAGGATTTATATTTTTCCATTTGCCTGATGTTCTGCAGCAGATACAATTGAACTTGTTGGAGCATTGAATTTTACTCCAGACCTCAGCTATATTTGCACCTGTTTGTGGCATGTGGAAATTGTTTTTTTTTTGTCTCCTTTCAAGAGGCTTAGTGGTAGGTTCTTTCTAATTGTAATTGGTCAGATCACAGGATTGTTACAGCCATTTGGCCCATCTTGTCTGCACAGGCCCTCCAAATGAGCATCATGGCTTAGTGACATTCTCTCGCCTTTTCCCCTTGCACATTGTTTCTATTCAAATAATCACCCATTGCCCTCTTGAATGCCTCAATTGAACCTGCCTCTACCACACTTCCAGGCAGCGCATTCCAGACCCCAATCAGTCGCTGTGTGAAAAAGTTTTATCTCTCATCACATTTGCTTCTTTTGCAAATCACTTTAAATCTGTGCCCTCTCATTCTCAATCCCTTGATGAATGAGAACAGTTTCTCCCTATCTACTCTGTCCAGCCCCCTCATGATTTTGAACACATCTATTAAATCTCCTCTTAGCTTTCCCATCTCCAAGGAGAACAGCCCCAACCTCTCCAATCTACCTTCATAAGCTTCCCATCCCTGGAACCATTCTTGTAAACCTCTTCTGCTCTCTCTGCAATGTGATCACATCCTTCCTCTAGTGTGGCACCCAGAACTGTACGCAATACTCCAGGTGAGGTCTAGCTAGTGTCTTATATAACCTCAGAATAACTTCCCTGCTCTTGTACTCAATGCCCCTATTAATAAAGCCCAGGATACTATATGCTTTATTAATTGCTCACTCCACCTGTCCTGCCACCTTCAATGATCTATGCACATATATACCCAGGCCTCTCTGCTCCTGCACATCCTTAAGAGTTGTACCCTTATTTTATATTGTCTCTCCATGTTCTTCCTACCAAAATACATCACCTCACGCTTCTCCACATTGAACTTCATCTGCCATCCAACTGCCCACTCCACCAGCTTGTGGATGTCCTTTTGAAGCTCTATACTGACCGCCTCACAGTTACAATGCTTCCAAATTTTCTATCATCTGCAAACTTAGAAATTGTCCCTTATCTACCAACGTCTAGATCATTAATATATATATAAGGAAAAGCAAGGATCCCAATCCTGACCACTGGGGAACTCCACTACAAACCTTCCTCCAACCAGAAAAATATCCATTGACCATTACCTGCTGTTTCCTATCCCTCAGCCAATGCCCCGATTTTAAATAAAAACAGAAAGTTTTGGAATAACTCAGCAGCTCTGGCAGCGTCTGTGGAGAGAGAAACAGAGTTAACGCTTCGAGTCCAGTATGACTTCTTCGGAGCCCGATTGTAATCCTGTGCAAATAGATGGGTTCTGAGGTGGGGTTTAAAATCTCGCCCAGCCAGGAACCCACATAAAAATGCTTGGTTGGGTACTGAAAGAACATGCCCCGCCCTTGTTCTGCCGTGTGTGAATTTCATCTCCGAGCAGAGATGCAATCAATTATGCATCTGAATGCGAATGAGCGTGCAAGGCCAGTGACGTGACACCCCTTGTTCTGATCCAGTTAGACCGAGAAGCAGATTGTCTTCTTTCCCTGTTATTGTTGTCCCCGAGCCTCCCAATTCTTCTCTCAAGGTGCAACGTCAATACCAGGAGCCAGCTTCATTAATGTTTCAAAGACTTAATTAAACCGAAACACAGTTGGTTAAGAGCAAGTAGTGTGTGTTCATCAGAACTGTCGCCCCAGACTTTCTACCGGCTTCAGTTTGCTTGGTATTTTCACCGTGCTTTGGGTGCAAGTTTCTTCAAAACTCTACCCTCCCGCTCTAAAAACCCTACCCTCCCCATTCTAAAACCTCTAACAACCTGTCTAAAAACTCTATCCACCCCCACCCCCCGCTAAAAACTACCCTCCCTTCCAAAACAAAAAAAAATAAACAGAAGTTGAGTTGCCTGTGGCCATTCAGCAACTCAAAACGCATGTAACTTTGCCACAAACACACACCCACACACACACCCACACATCTAACACGATGTATGGTACAGGTAAGTATACACATCTGAAAATATGTTTGCATTCTGTTTCTTAAGTTAAAGTCGTTCAAGTTGGATAAAAATGATATTAAAGGCCCTGTAAGTTTCTCTGGCGAGCTAATGTATTACAGTGATAAATATTTCTGTGGATATTCAAACGGTTTGCGTATTCGTGTCAAGATTTTCCCATCAATACTTGTACCTGGACCCCCGTTAGTGTTCTGTGTCCGTAAACACGGCCTGATTTTCCTTTCGAATCTTTTCCTGAAGAGAAGTAACATTTTCTGGGCCAAATGTTTGCCACCCAGTGCTTATCATTTTATTTCCCATTTCATTGGCGCCATGAGTGATGAGGTCTTTCATGCAAATTCTCCTAATTTTGTCCAATCTGCACAGTGGATTCGCTCCGCTTTCTCCCTTTATTAACGTTTACTTACAGGAGGGCCATCTGAAAACGTTGAATAATGAAAAAGCAGGCAATGCGATTTATACAACTATTAATTACCTTCCGTCAGACAAGGCCTTGCTATAAATACTGCGTCACTTTAGATAAAAGTTTCATGCAGCTATTTAGGGGCCCTGAAATATAAATGATTTCGTTAAATTTTTTATAATAAATCAGTACATGTATATATGCGACAAGACGCTGATTTGCCCCCTCCCCTCAATAGGAAGGAACCGCTTTTCCCACAGCCTCGCTAATGCTCATATTCCATTTGTGCAATTTGTTGGGGGTTGATGGAGACTGATGGCATGCTGCAGATTTTTTTTTCCCCTACCGCCGGCACTTTGCTTCCCTGTCCTGTCGTCGCTTGGGGATGTGAGAAAACGTCTCTTAAAGCCTCCAGACGCCAAAGAGGATGACAGAAACAATTACTGGAAGAAGGGATGACTTGTCCATGGTGCTGAAGTGAGTTTTAAGTGCAGTTCTCCCCGTGCTGTTGAACTCCTTCCCTCTCAGAGAGCAATCTGGCCCTGCACACGCGAACCGAGCGAGCGGAGAGCAAGTGACTCCCGTGGATGGGAACTTTCAAATTGCGATTCTAGGTTTAATTTGAGACCCGGGGTTTCCATTTTGCGATTGCAAAGTGTTTTTTTTTCGCCGGTTTCGAGAAGTCGGAGTTGACTGATGAATGACCTTTTAGCAGGCGTACCAATTAACCTGGGACCACAAGTTTGTTAAGGTTGGGGGGGTGGAGGGTCGTTACTTTAACTCATCGAACTGATCTCATCGAAAATTCAAGGCACTATTGAGCCACTTTGCAGACCGCAGAATAAACGGATCCAACTGTAATCGGAACTCACTGGCTTTCCAAGCAATCTGTAAATTCAAATATTTCGTGTTATCTACTTCCTATATCTGAGATTAAATGCAAATAATGCTCTCTAACTTGATGCTATCTGTAGCCCTGTTAGCGCCGAATTGCTTTCCAGTTTATACTTTATTCTACAGGTAATTTTTGGAGTTTATAAATCCCTCCCTTAACCCGTTAGTCGACCTAATTCGCCGTTTTATTTGTATAACGTCTTCATTAAACACTATTACTAATTTCTGCCTCCCAAGACAGTACATTCCCAGCAGTCACCACAGGAAAAGGAAGTCATTGACCTCCACGCCAGGGTCAAGTTATTACTTACTAATAATTTATCCATCTGGCGTGACTAGTAACTAGGGAGCCTAGAATTGGAAGAAACAGGAAGGGAGAAAAAGTAGAAGAAGCTTCCACTGACTGTCCTGCCATCAACCGCCTGGAGCCTAGGCTCTGGAATTTTAAATATATGTTCGTTCATGGAATTAGGCATCACTGAAAAGGCCAACATTTATAACCTGTTCCTCTTGCAGTGGAGAAGATGCTGCTGAGAAGGTGTATTCTTGAATACACCCGACTGGCTTGCTAGGCCATTTCAGAGGGGAGTTAAGAGTTAACCACATTGCTGTGGGTCTGGAGCCACACCAGACCAGGTAAGGACGGCAGATTTCCTTCCTTAAAAGGTGGGTTTTTTTTTTAACCACAACCAGGTAGTTTTATAATCACCATTACTGATACTATCTCTCCCTAAGCTCTATCTCATTATCTCTCTTTCCTTAAAGACACTTATTAAAAGCTATCCGGCTGGACTTTTCATCACTTGTCCTAAAGTCTCCTTCTTTGGTTCATTGTCAATTTTTATCTGATATATTCTGTGAAACACACTGGGAAAGGTTTACTAAGGGAAAGATGCTTTATGAATGCAAATTGTTTATCACTTAATAATTAGTGGGATATGGTTTTCATCACAGCAACCTAATGAAGTGGACATAAGAACATAAGAACTAGGAACAGGAGTAGACCATTCGGCCCCTCGAACCTGCTCAACAGTTCAATAAGACCATGACTGATCTTCTTGTGTTTCAATTTCCACATCCCCATCTACCTCCGATAAGCTTTAATTCCGTTGCCTAACAAGAATCTATCTACCTCCGCCTTAAAAAATATTCAATGACCCCGCCTCCACCACCTTCTGAGGCAGAGAATCCCAAAGTCACACAACCCTCTGTGAGAAAAAAAAATCTCCTAATCTCTGTCCTAAAAGGGTGACCACTACTTTTAAAACAGTGCCCCCTAGTTCTGGGCTCACCCACAAGAGGAAACATCCTTTCGACGTCCACCTTGTCAAGGCCGTTTGAAGATCTTGTATACTTCAATCAAATCACCCCTCACTCTCCTAAACTCCAGTGGAAACATCCCAGCCTGTCCAACCTTTGAGTGAGTAGCTTCACCTCCTGTTGGTACAAAATGAAACACATTTGAACATTCACTTGCAGAATTGTTGTTACTAGCCGTAATGTTTATAGTAATTCACGAAAGAGTACGAAAAAAGCGGTAGGATTGTTGATGCTGGACAGAAATTGGACGATAATATTAAACGAAATGTGCTCATCCAGCCCATTTTAAAATCTGTGGTTTAGATTAATGGAGACGTACCGTACTCCACAATTCGACTCAGAAGTTGATTTAGGGCTGATTATTGGATTAAGGTGGACAAATGAACGATGACAAAACCCCAGTCAACCACTTTCCCTAAAGAATGTGAGAGTTTTGTTAACATTTGTTGCGAGAAGGATGTTTGCTACAATATATTGCAAAACGCGTATTTAATCTGGCAGCGAATGAAACAAAGGCTTACTCCTTCTGGATTGAGATCTACCCTGCAGGCGAAAATAACTTTCTTTAAACCGTGAAATTTTAACACACGTTAGGATGAATCTTTTAACGAAGAAAATTATATTCTGGAAATAATGCTTCCAGTTTTCCTTACAATCCATACCCAGTTCATCTTTCGTAATAGCGTGTTGTGAAAGTGCAGACATATCATTAGTAATATACACTAGAATCTATTATGAAATAATTCTGTTTCACCGTGCATGTGTTGCTATTAAATAATATTTCAACGCCTAAATAATTTATTTATAGATAAATTTTGCATTCATAATTCAAACCCTAATTAAATTATGGGTTGAGGCACGGATCGTGTATGTAACTGTGGGAGACTCTCTATGCTAACAGCTGCGGTCAATGAGGAGGATTTGTTTTGAATCCCCCAGAAAAATTCTAGACTCTGTCGGACGTGGATTTTGTACAGATCTGTTGGGCTTGCTTCGAGTTGAATCAGAAGTCGCTGGAATTAAAATGAAACCATTGCACTTTTGAAAGCTTTTGGTAAATAAATTCCAGGTGCCATTAACATTGGATGAATTGGATTAATAATCTTTATCCTCTTTCTCTCTCTCTCTCTCTCTCTCTCTCTATATATATATATATATATATATATACATATACATATAGTATTTATTTAGACATAGAGGATTCACTAGAATACTAACACGGCTTACAAGTATATTTCCCTTGAACTGGTAATTACATTGATCTTTCCTGAAACATGGAAATAGCAAAGTCTCCCAATTAGGCAATTTTTAGAAGTCAACCCTCATATTTTCGCTTGATGGTTTATTCTCTACTCAGCCGTGTTAAATATTCTAACATTGCCACCAAACTGTTAAAACCGGAGCAATAATTCTTGTTGTAAAAACTTGCCTTGTGCCTTAAAACTGCGTGGAGCAAGGAACCCGACAAAGAAGCAGTATTCAACTTCTAATGAAATTTCCAGTGCTCCAACAGATGATTACCTACTCCAACTATGTTGAAGCTATCAGAACTGGTTTAACAACAAGACATCTTGTTGTACAAGAGGGGGATTCATCCAGTTGCCTCTTGCCGTTTGCTATTTAAATTGACTTTGGTGAGTTTCTTCTCCTTATGGATGATAGGGAAAATTAAATCAATACTTAATGTACTGGTCAAAGTTAAAGGAAACTCCTTACAAGCATGATCCTTATTTAAAACATTGCTTTATACACAATATTGCGCAAGAGAATTATTTCATTTAGAAAGCCTTCCTTAAGTAAATTATTACTTTCCGGTTTATTTGTTCCACTTTTTTGAGTCTTCTCAAAGTCTTTCTGGTTGTCCATCCGTCCGTCCACCAGCCAACAAATCTGTTATGTTTTACATTAATTCTGATTTTTTTTAACCTTTAAGTTAGTGAAAATGAATCAATTGCCTCTACCTTGGCCAGTTTGTGGTAAGTCCAAATATAAGTGGGATGGAATTAACACTAAGTGCATTCAGTGCTGAGGTAAGACTGTCCCTTTTATATGATCATTGACACCAATTCCCAATCTGTCCGTCAGTAGCTACAGCCAGACTTGTTACTTGCAAGTGCGGTTATAAGAAACTTTTGGTCTATTCCACTGCAAATGACGTATATTTGCATATATAGATAAGTAATAAATATTCGAATATTATTAAGATCATAAATTGTGTTCAGTAGTCAACAGGATCAATTTTTCACGAGAGACCTGTACTTCCAAGAACTTTGCTTTGTCACACTTATGGAGTGTCCAATTCATGTTTCACTTATTTGATACACTACAACTAAAATGGCTTCAATAAGGAGATTTTTTTTTAAAATCCTACTTTGTTTTTAAGGTTGTGCCCTCAATTCGCAGAATTTTGTTCCGATGGTCACCGGTGTGGAGTTATTTAAAAATAATTTTGTTGCGTGGGTTAATAAGAGAAATAATCAGGGGGATATGCAGGTCATTGTTGAGTTTTGTGAAGAAAGGCTAGATGAAGCTCCTTTTTGTAGGTGAATGCGAAAAGGCTTGACTCCTCGGGCTAATTTCCTGCTTTTGTATGGATGCAACACGCCTGCGCGCTGCTGGCAGTTGTTGCTGGTAAGATGAGTAAGAAGCAGGTGGGGAAAAGAGGCTGTGCTATTGAAATAGCTGACGGGAGCAGGCACCAAGGCAGCAACGTCTATGTCAGGACTGTCTACCTGCAAGGTGTGCAATCATGATGGCCATGAACGGCAAACAGCACTTGAGCATGCATCCAATTCTCCAGGAACCCAAGTACCCGAACCTGCACTCCAGCTCCGAGGCCGTGAGGAGAGTTTGCCTCGCAACCCCACCGGTATGTCTATACATAATTACTGCTTTAAGGCACAGTTTTGACAGGCGCTGCTTAATGTTTTTTTCATGTCACCAGAACAATCGCGTAGCTTTTGTGCCTCTTCACATGTCTGTTCATCCAACTCTCTTGACTTCATATTAATTTTTATGACCTGGGCTTTGAGGAAAGATTTTTTTTTGTGTGTGTGTAAATGTTTTTTAATACTGAGTTGACAGAATTCCCCACTGACTGCAATGTGTGTGCATTCTTGCTTGCAGCTGCAGGGCAATATATTCGGCGGCTTTGATGAGTCTCTCTTAGCCCGCGCTGACGCTCTGGCGCCTGTGGATGTGGTAGCCCATAGCAAGAATCATCACCACTTCAAACCGGACATCACCTATCATACCATGAGCAGCGTCCCCTGCAGCTCGACTACTTCGACGCTGCCCATCTCTCCTCCTTCGACCATCTCCTCCCATCATGTCCACCCGGGTCACCAGATTTTGGACGCCGACCTCCTGGACATCTCCCCGAGCCTGGCAGCCCTGGGGGGGCCAGACCCCTCGTCCATGCTCTCCACGCAAGCCCACTCCCACCACCTCAACAGCATGGGGCACCTGCACCAAGCCATGTCAATGGGTCACCCTCACTCCTTCGCCACCCACAACGGCATGCCGTGCATCAACGAGGTGGAGGCAGATCCCAGGGAGCTGGAAGCTTTCGCCGAGAGGTTCAAACAGAGGAGGATCAAGTTGGGGGTGACACAGGCTGATGTCGGGGCTGCCCTGGCCAACCTGAAGATCCCCGGGGTGGGCTCCCTCAGCCAGAGTACCATCTGCAGGTTCGAATCGTTGACTCTCTCGCACAATAACATGATAGCACTGAAACCAGTGCTGCAGACCTGGCTGGAAGAGGCGGAGAACGCCTACAGGGAGAAGGCGAACAAGCCGGAGATGTTCAGCTCCAACGAGAGGAAGCGCAAACGGACCTCGATCGCAGCTCCGGAGAAACGCTCTCTGGAAGCTTACTTCGCCATCCAGCCCCGGCCCTCGTCGGAAAAAATCGCAGCGATCGCAGAGAAACTCGACCTGAAGAAAAACGTCGTGAGGGTCTGGTTTTGCAATCAGAGACAGAAACAAAAGAGAATGAAATATTCAGCAAATCACTGACGAGGAACTGAGTGGTGATGTTGGGTACAGCAAAACTTAAACAGGGATTTTCAGTGTCTTTGCTAAGGACTTAAGCCATGGACTTTAGATCAAACTAACCTTCTCCACTCTTGTCACAACAAAACTCCGAGAAAGGTCCGGTGCTTGGCATCTAATGAACGAAGGATGGTTCTTGTGTGTAACCCGGCATAGCTCTTCAATATGAAGATTTGCTATTAGCACGTTAGGACAGGCACATCTCTTGACTGGTCTCTCTCTGTCTTCCCCACCCCTTTCAATGTAAATCAAATGTATTCTTCAGTCCTTCCAACCCTAAGTAAGATCTCATTTCTCTTTCATGTTTCTGAAAACATAAATTCATGGACCATTCCCGAGTTGCAACGGCATCTTTTTTTATTAACGGGATTCACGGTGGGTCAGTGTACTGGAGAAAGACAGAGTTTCCAGCCTTCCGTTTTATTAGTATCCTTTAGCTGTTTCGTGCTGAGTTAATTACACAGCTAAATTAATATTTAATGTTATTTGTTTCATGTATTAATAATTACAAACATAACCAGGATATGCTGGGCTAACACTGTGTATCCATCACTCTCTTTATTCAGAGACAGTTCCTACAGATGTCCTCAAAGTGATTTTTTTTAACATTATTTTCTTCCTCTGTTCCATCACTAATTTAACAGCCTCGTTGTATTGTTTAATGAGCTCATAGCCCGTGTGCAGAAATATTAGATAGACAAACGCCCATCTCTCTCTGAGCCTGCCTCTCTCCAATGGGTTTCATTTCATTCCATGTAACGCGATGTGTGCAAGCAAGCATTGGGTAGGATCTGTACCGAGGATGCTGCACTCCTCTTGTAACTCGGGTTTTCACTGCCTCTGCACATAGTTTCGCGCTGATCCGGCAGATTTCCAGCCCGGAGCCCGTCTTCCACTCTACCCTGTCTCGTTAGGACTAGTACAGTACCTGGGCCGGGAATTCGGGCAGGGGGAGACTCACAGAATGGATTGGGAGGACCTAGTTGAAGAGTATGCGGGTAATATTTTGAATCACTGACGAATGAAATGCAACTGGGAAAAGTTCAAGAGGCCAGAAATAATATAAAGAGGCAGCTTGGATATTATGCTGATAATATCGGAGCCGACTCCTCACCCCCATTTTCGTAACGGTCTCTTCAAATGTATTGTGTATGTAAATAGATCTGTTTAAATGATTCGAATTTGTTGTATCCTCTACTGAGCAACACGTCTCCCCTTGCAGGCAGAATATTCACGAGTCATAATAACTCCTTCAACAATACCACCAATCAGGGAACTCTAGATCTTTGCACAATAAAGTTGAAGAGACTAGCGAAACGCGAGGCAGGAGGCTTCGAAATAATCTGTATAAATTCCCAAGTGCCTCTTCCTTTCAATACCTCCGGACTCGCCTTCATCGTCATATTTGTTGAGACCCTGTTCCGAAAACGATCTGTTTTATTTTGTGGGAGAGGGTGAAAGGAACGTTTGGTGACTGGTATTTCACTCATTGATAATTCCAATGATTCTGGGTGAATACAACTCTAGTCTTCAGGGTGTGATAGATAAAGGTTCCTTTTGAAACGTTAATAGTAACTATTTCTGTATTTGTTTTCTTTCTGTTAAGGACCGTCGCTGGATGTTGAGTTGTCTCATCATTTTCTTTCATAACTCCCCTCCTACAAGCCCATCTCTTCCTGTTTCCACTGGGTCTGTGTTTGCCAAGAGCTCATGTATTGCATTTTGAGGACAATGTTGTAACATTCAACGCTTTTAGACTGCAAATTGTTGGTCTTGCAGAACATGACCTTTTACAATAAAGCCCGAGGCTTGTATGTTATTCAAATTGTCTGTATATTGCACATAAATAATGTATTGCAAATGATAATGATGTTAGCAATAATACCCTCAACTTCGAACACCTTATCCTTATCTTTTTCCCCCCTGTTTGAGCGTGTGCAGTCTTTGTTCTGAAGTTTATTTCTTAAAATAAAGTCTTTATTATTGCAATTATCAAAGAGATTTCCTTTGCAATGCGTTTTGGTTTCTTTGTGGATTTCAATATCTTGTTTAACATGAATTATCTAGAAGTTCGTGAAGCACTTGCGGAGTTTTCTTTTGGTTTTTAAAAAAAAATTCATTCATGGAATGTGGGCATCGCTGGCTGGGCCAGCATTTATTTCCCATCCCTAATTGCCCTTGTTCAGAGGGCATTTAAGAGCCAGCCACGTTGCATGTAGGCCAGACCAGGTAAGAACGGCAGATTTCCCTTCCCTAAAGGATATTAGTGAACCAGATGGGTTTTTACAACAATTGACAATATTTTCGTGGTCACCATTAAACTTTTAAATCCGGTTTTTCTTTTCAATGAATTCAAATTCCACCATCTGCAGTGGCGAGATTCGAACCCGCGTCCCCAGAGCATTACCCTGCGGGTCTCTGGATTTCTAGTCAAATTTCTAGTCTCCCTTTGGTAGATGATTGAAAACGAATGTTGCATATGAACGAACTAAACAAGAGTTTCCTCTTTGGGCGTCCTCGGGAAATTGAGCGCAACTTGAAGTTGAAAATTGCGTTGTTTTCCGATGTGAGGCTGTGGTTCAAGAAACCGCCCGAATCATTCACACTTCGCCCCACCTCAGAGTTCCCGTGAATGATTTTAACAAAAGGTATGTAGGGAGTATCAGCTGATGGCTGCCCGGGACTATCCTGTGGATTTAAAGGCCGAGATAAAAGATTGCACGGTCTATTCTCTGGCATACAGATTAAGTTCATAGACTCCAACAACTCACTCAAAGCGGTTCTGATGCTTCTGTACCCACCGCACCCTCTGAGGAGGCAGTGTCCTAGCTGCTGCCTGACTCAATGAAGATAGAGGCAACAAAAACCAGAGAACATGCTATAAATTGTCACCACTCATCCCGAAAGAAATGGCAAGTTTGGATCGAGCCAGTATATTCCTCAAAAAGTTAGGAATGCTGTAACTGCATTCGGCCCAAAATATTCGATTTTGCCCCGAACTCAGTGACATGCTCTCTGATGGGCAAATTGAGATTTCCCTTGAGTACCGAACACATTGCGTTAGTCAGTATTTATTCAACTTACACCAAGTGATGTTTATTACTCTATTGTTTTCCAGGGTACTTCACCCCATTAACAAAACGAAACAGATTTATCTTTTGTAGGCAGGCATTAGAGAAAGATACAGCCTTACAAGTAACTCTTAAAAGCTTTGGGATGATGCTTCGACTGGACGGGGGTACCAGCCGCCACTAAAACCGCCACAAAGGCGGTTATGATTTCAGGAAACTGTGGGTCGCGGGTCGGGCAGCTTTGTCGGAATATTCAGCATCCCCGAACAAGACTGTGTTAATCTGTTTTCCTCCTTTATTTGAAATGAATCTATGTTCGAAAACACGATCATCGCCCGGGCGAGAGGGAAAGCGGGGCAGTTGTGCTGACAGAGAGGTGGAGTTCACTCGAAGTGGAAAGGACTCAAGCCTTGCTACCCGTCACCGATGAGAGTTTACCCCCTCAGATGCCTTGCAGACAAAAAAGGAACTGTCTTACCGATCACACACTTAACAAATTGCATTCCCCACCATTGCATTATCTCAAACATGTTGCAGGTATAACCCAGTTTACATAAGTTTGCCAGTGGAGTGCTGTGTCGCTCTAGTTTCTGTATTAACTAAAAATGTGGCAGCACCAACAGTTCTTAGCATTTTGAGATCGCTTGTGCCCCCCACCTCGCCTAGCATTCATGGGTAATTATTTTGGGACGTGGGTTTGCCCGAGCTTCTCATTCAGAAACATGCCATTCTATTCTTTTAAATAAAATGCCCTATTATAAGTAAATGCCTTATTTCCCGAAGCCAGCATTTTCTTTGCTCACTGTTTCCGAAGCCCATTTTTACTCAGGAGAATAGTTAATGGGTTAGTTATGGACCACACAGCCCGCGGTAAATTCAAAACCGGCCCATCGTTCATCTTGGCAGTCATGAGCTCTTCGAATAGTTCAGAGCTGTTCATGTAAATATGAATCAGCTTATTTTAAAAAAACCTTTTGAATCTCATGCGGGCTTTCTATTCCATGCCCCTTTTTGGTGAGAGCCGGGGCACACTGTGGGCACTCGCTGTGGGCGACGATTGAACCTTATACTCGGCCGGAGGAAGCTGTATTCCATGTGGATTCCTGATTCTATTTACCTTATGCCTTTTCAATGAAAGTTTATACATTGGCTAACGTCATATTATTTCGCTCGATGAAACACAGTATTAAGAATGGAAGTATTCGTATGATCAACAAAAACATGGATAGACAAATTGGGCGAGATAAAATAAGGCGGGGGGCACGCTAGTGTGGCGGTGGCGTAGTGGTGCTGTTGCTTAAGTAGTAGCGTAGAAGCTCTAGGCTAATACTCTGGGGACCCGGGTTTGAAACCCAGCCACGACAGGTAAAGCTATTGATCGCTGCTATCCTTACCTGTGGTTGATTCTGAAACGGCCTACTCAGCGGTGTCAATAGGAGGTGTTTTCAAGGGCAGTTAGGGATGGTTAATGAATGTTGGCCTAGCCAGCGACGCCCACATCTTATGAATGAACTCAGTTGGGCTGAGTGGCCCACTCCAGAGGAAGCAATCCATGAATAGTCCTAGGAGGCTCTTTCGGGTGAGTTTTTGCCATTATCCCAGCCATGCAGCTGAGAAAATGTGGCCTCTGGAAAGGACCTCGGCAGAACTGTTGGGCCGCGAATTCCCTCTGTGTCCAATTGTCTATATCGAGTAAAGTCCCGAGTTGCCTGGTGAAGCCCAGATAAACAGCAGTGTAAGGCAGAGACCGAGACAGTCACCTGGGCCGGTGTCTGAATATGGTCAGTGTGCTGCCTGTTTCAACCCTGCATCCTCACACAGCTGGAGTGCAGGGTTTGGTCGGGCGTATAGCTAATTCTTTGATAAGATTATAAAATATTAATATGATAAAACTATAATAAGATTTCAATAACATTATCTTTTGTTTTTTTAAAAGGAACTTTAAGTTTGCCTTTTTATTTAGCTTGGGGCCTGACACGTATTTTACAGTTGATTCATTTCACTGTTATTTGTCCTTACAATTTGGATCGTGGAAATAATGTAAGAATGAAAAAAAAATGTTTTAGTGAACTATTGCCTTCTAATATTGAGAGAGATGTGTTTTAAAAGCACCTAAAACGGTTTTATTCCTCCATCCCTAAAGGATTGTGATGATAAAAAATTAATGTAACAGCCCAAGTATCTAGTGAATATTTTACTGGAGAATTTCAATGAGTCAGACATCAAAGCCGAAGGTAGGATAAAAATGATCTGGAGCTCAATCTAGACGAGTTGTTTCCTACTGCTCTTCTCTCTTTAAGTCCCCTGCTCGCCTGTGAATCCGTCCGCTTTCCTCTCTCGCCCTAAAACAGAAATCCTGCCACCGATATTTGTTCCTAATCAAATTGCTGTTAATAATAAATGCCCTGATGCCCGCACATTATATTGCTCGTTTTGAAAATGTTCAAGACGGTTAATGCAATATTAATCGCCCAGGTTGATATAAAACAGGCAGAAAGCGAGTTGGAGATCCGAGCCGCAGTCCAGGAACAGGATTTCAGCACAGGCTCACCGAGGGTGTCCTACTCTGGCGGTAAGACTATTTCATGATTACTGTACTTATACTTAATGGGCCGTTGTCGCAGGAGCCTGTGAATATTCTGTCTGCGACTGAGGATAAAGATGGAATAGCAGATGACAATACTACTTCAATCATCTGCGATTTTACATATTAGTTGAATTAATGTATAGCCAGTTTCCAAGTGCTGTTCTGATTTGACGGTAGCGGTTTAACAGACAGCTCCGCTGAGAAATGCTCATTCTTCTATCTGCGTCTCTTCTTTTGGTGTGGAAGTGACAAGGTAAAAGGATCAACAGGTTTGAAAGTATAGTAAAACAGCATTTCAGATTTAAACGAAATCCTTAACAATTCGATTTAATTAAGGCGTTTCTCCTCGATAAAATGTGTAAAGTAAATCGGATTTAAGCGTTATTCCAAGCACAACAGAATCGAGAACTTTACCGAAATTCCGAAATGCAGAGTAAGGAAGCGAGAGGACAACCCAGTCTAATGGAAAATACAAACTCCCAGTTGTACGTTTAATTTTTTTTCATTCAAATTCACCTGCACGATTATAGAAAGGCTTCAGATAAAAATCATTGCACAGAAGAGTTTTGGAAGTATTTCCAAATCCCTGCCAAACACACATTTCTGGCAAAGCACTGCTGATCCCGCACTCTATTTTAAAAGAAAACTTTGGATGAGTGTTGTTTGTAGAGCTTGCTGGCTGAAGTTTTCACTCAGAGTGAATACTAAAAAGCTCTTCTTGTCTGATAAAGAGTAGACCAGGACTTGCAACGCATCAGTGTCACTTAACTCACCCCCAACCTTCCACAACCTAAATTTACTCTTCATATTGACATTTCCCTTGGCCTTAAATCAACAATTCTTAGGTGAGAATTGGTATGGTAGGAAGGAATAGGAAACAAAATCCTCAGTGCAAAATAATGTCCGGCATTTAACTAACAGATGAGCATTCACAAGCACATTTGACAGATGAGTCCATTAGCCTCGGCTTAGTATTGTGCTGAAATATTTTTTAATAAATATGGTTGAGTGAGGAAAGATGGATAATTTCTTAGACTGCCTATCAAGGGCAATATTCTCTCTGCAAAACATTCACTGTGCATTCTCTGAGACATTGAATATATTCCTTTCTTAAACATGTAATATTCCCTCTAAATATCCCCATTAAATATTCTCTTTGCAATAGGACATGCAATATTTTTATTCCATAAGGCATTCAATATTCACTGCCTTTGTAAAATATTTAACACTTTCCATAAAACATTCAGTATTCTCTCTCTATAAAACATTCAATACCCCTTTATTTTATAAAACATTTAGCATTCACTCTCCTTTCTCCAATGCATTCATCATTCTCTCTTTGTCTCTTCCCTACCTCCATAGCATTCTGGTTCCTGTCTGCTATCTTGAGTCCATCACAATCTATCCCATGCATTTAATGTCTGTGGATCATAAATCAACACTAGAAGTAGCTCTCCTTTATTCACAATCCATTTATACAAAAGGCAACTAATTGCACAGAGTCCTCCAGGCAGATATCTACCAGAGTCCCTGCTGGAATCAAATTGAAATTTGTCATTATATGGTCCATTAGAAAGATTTTTAGTGAGTAATAAAAGTATGATGTATCTGTGTTTAAGTGACATGAGGAACTAATTAGGCACTTATTAGCAGGCAGCCTGAACATCTTTCTGGATCTCATTTATTTCCCAAATACAATTCCACATCTATATTTTTATGGAAATTGTTAAAGTGAAGGGATGTAGCAACTTTCTGAGGAGGTTGTATCAAAATCCCTTTGAATTTTGGTGTCTCTGATCGGAATTTTCTGAGTTTTGTGGCATGTCAGCTGTTCAGCTGAGATCTGACCAAATGTTATAATGAACATAGGGGAAAAAGTGATCACTGAAAACAAAAACACCTGACTCCACTGGAAGAGAGAGGGACAGGCTCCTTACACCTTACCATTAACTTGCAATAATAAAATATTACCAAAGGCAACTGAATTGTGGACATCCTGTGGCTTGTGTGTGAAACTAAAGTGCATCAGCCCATCTCCCAAATGTGCTTTTGTAAGTTTCCTGATTTGAATGTAGGGGACTTTGCACCAATTAGGCTTCCCACAGTTTATGTCAATGTGAAACTAAAAAAATGTTGAGACTAAAGCAGTGTTATTACAGGAGTAATGTTGGAACTGAGGATATTGACAGTCCATTTATAAGATCAATGCAGAATAGTTTCTAATCTGTGGTGGGAAAAAATGTTTGGGGAGAACCCGTAAAAAAAATTCTCAAAAATGTTTGGCTTAAGATTTTGCTGCCTTATGGGAACTAGCCATTTTTGGTCGTCTTCTATCTGGCATCAGTTACTGAGGGGAAATGCATATCTCTGGAAGCGTTGGTGGAAATGGTCCATTCTTCCAAATAAATGAAACATAATTGATATTAAAATGCTCTTTTACTGCAATGAATTTAGATAAATTAATACTTTTACATTTAAATTTCTGCTGAGAAAAATTTTTGGTGGTCCCTCAGGATCGAAGATGACTTGCTACCATTCCAGTTTGATAGGTACAGAAATGGCTAATAAGTCCAAAGAACATCCTACACACTCTGCCACTTGCAGGGCAGGTAGTGCTCCAAGGGTTGGGTAGATGGAGTGTTGGAGGTTTGTGTGCCCCCTCCGACACCTTGACTTCACCGCTGCATGTCCCTGATGAAATCCCTCAATGTGTTTGGCACCTTCCTTTCCATTTTGGTTGCTCACAAGCCAGGGCCTCCCCAGAGTCACCGGGTATGTTTGACCTCTTCAGGAGTCTTTTAATGACACCCCTAAAGCATTTCTGCTGTGCTCCTGGAGTCTCCTGCCTTGGCCGTGTTTCGAGTAGAACAGTTGCTTTGGGAGTCTGGTGTCAGACATAAGAACGGCGTGTCCTGTCCAGTGGAGCTGGTTTGGAGTGATTAGCACTTTGAGCAAGCTGGCTTGTGGGTGGATGGTCCTGTTGCATCACGATTTTTGCCAACAATATTGGGGGATCTTGTGAAGGTACCACTGATATAGTACTTCTCCAATGTTTTGAGGTGTCTGCTGTAGGTCGTTCAAGTCTCTGAAGCATATAGGAATGTGGGGATCACTGCTGCTGGTAAACCATTCCTTTGTCTCAGGTTGGAGATCCTGGTCCTCAAAAACCCTTTTTCTCAGTCAACCAAAGGCTAAGCTGGCACATTGGAGGCGATGATGAATTTTGTCGGCTGTATCTGCTTTTGTTGAAAGGAGGCTCCCAAGCTACAGAAAATGGTCTACATTTTCCAAGATCTGGCCATTGACCGTAATTGATGGTGGGAGATGTTGAAATAAAAATGGAAAATGATGGAAAAACTCAGCATGTCTGACAGTATCTGTGGAGAGAGAAACAGGGTTAACGTTTCGAGTCCGTATGACTCTTCTTCAGAGCTGTTGTGCTGTAGGAGCTGGTTGGAAGAGTTTTCCAGGTGTTTAATGAAAGGCTCATTTTCTCATATGCTTTGGAGAAGGAGTTGACAATAACCTGGAGCTCAGTTTCTGAGTGAGCACACACATAAGTGTCATTTGTATACTGGAGCTCAATGACTGAGGTTGGAGGGATTTTAATTTGGGCTTGAAGGTGGCCTAGGTTGACCAGTTTCCCATTTGACCTGTAGATTATCTCCATGCCTATGGGTAATTTGCTGGAGGTGAGATGTTGTATTGCAGTGAGGAAAATGGGGAAGAGAGTTAGTGCAATGACAAAGCCTTGTTTGGCCCCAGTCTTCACTGAAATAGGGCTTGTGGTGGGTCTGTTGGTGAGGATCATGGCTTGCAAATCATTGTGAAGTAGGATGGTGACAAATTTCTGAGGGCAGCCAGATTTGAGGAGGATACTTCATGAGCCTTTGCAGTTGATAGACTCAAAGGCTTTGAGAGGTCAAAATACCCATCTTCTGATATACAAGAGTTGCCAGCAGTGTCAGGAGAATGATATTACACTTGCCTTAGGGATATCTTTTTTCTGTTACAAAATCTGCTGAATGAAATATTTCAATTTTGTGTGTCAATTTGCTCAATTTTTGTGGGGAACCACTTAACCCAGAAACTGGGCACTTAAGAGTTAAGCAGTAACACATAATGCAGCTGTAAGATATCTCCTGATGTGATACATTAATCTCTCTCAATTAGAACAGACATTGCTGGAGTGGTTGCGGTGTGAAAGCTGAAGGTTTCATGAAAGTGCTAATGCAAGTAGATTTTAACAATAAAAAAGCCATTAGGAGCATGACTCAATATCAAAGGGTAACTCCATACAGGACAATAGGCCACAGTTAGAGTACCATGTGAAGATTTTGGGTACCCCATTGTAGTGAGTACAGTAAAGCTGTAAAAAGCGTACGGCATAGATTCACCAAGAAAATACCAGGGGTTAATAACAGTAGTTAATGAGAAAAAGACAGGAAACTGAGATTATTTATTTCAGAATGGGGAAAGCTAAGACGATCTATGATAGGGGCTTTTAAAATTATGAAGGGTTTTAATAGGCTGAATAAGAAAACACTTCCTCTGGTTGGTGTCAACGGGTCATTAATTGAACATTATCATTAAGAGAATGAGGAGAGAGGTTAGAATAAATAAATAATTGAAGAATGGGATGCTTTGCCAGAGGGAGTAGTTCTCGTAAGGACATTTACGTCCTTTGTGGGAAAAGTGCATAAATATTTGAAGTAGAGGAAGATATAGGTTTATGTGGAGAAAGCAGGGCAGTTGGATTGGTTTTGAACTGCTATATAAAAAAGGGCCATCACAGATATGATAGGCCAAGTGGTCTCTCCTTCAGTGCTGTAAAGCCCTATGGTTCTTTCCATTTTCTAGGTTTTTGTACAATTCAGCCATTTTACTCAATGATCTGCCCTGGACTTAGCAGGGGAACATCCAGAGCAGGGAAGGCTGCTCTTGGTGTTAAGTGTTACACAAGTTTTGTCATCAAGTCTGCCACCTCACCACATAAGGGGTATTCCATGCCAGGCACAACTACCTGATCATGTCAGTCAAGATGAGGCTAAGGTTTAGGAAAGAGGCATTGACAGAACTGTGTTATCAGCTTCAAGGAAGATCTCTGCATGATAGTTATCATTTCATTGGTACTTCCAGTGACACAAACTCTGTGTGGCCCTCAATTTCGATGGCTCCAATAAACACTCGACATATTTCTAGTGTTAGTTTGTTGCCCACAAATGTATCAAGGAGGTCACAAATACGTTGTCAAATCAGGTCAATTTCTTCCTTTTATTAACAAACCAACAAGTGCATCATGAGGGGACAGCTCAATCCAACAGAATTATTGCCTTTCCCAGAGCCCAGAAAGTCATTAACTGTACTTAGATTGCCATTTAGGCATAAACTGGTGTCCTTTTTGAACTGAAAGGAACTTTTAAAATCTCAGTGTGCTAATGATATACAACCACCATTACAGAGTCATGCAGGTTAATCCCTGCTACTGCAGAGTTTGTCATGATACTTTCAAGGCATTATTTCCTCTATGCTATAATGTGCGAACATTGGCAGTTTTTGTTGACATGCTGGTTACCTGGCAAGCAGGTAAGCTGAACTAAGCACCCTGGGAAGAAGAATAGGTGACAGTTAGCAGGCTCAGCCTGAAACCCGTTAATAATTGACTGGTGCATTCTCCATGGCAATGCCTCTACCAATCAGAGTCCACTTGTCAACCAATCAGCACTCTCTTCTCATGCAGTATAAATTGTTGTTCCTTTTACAATTTGGCATCCTTACGAATTGTCCTGGTGAATGCAAGACAAAAAGCTTCAACAACATATTCCAGAATTGTTACAATCTAATACTTACATATTTCAAGAGTAATCAGTGATAACTGCTAACTTCATAAAAGCCAACGGTTGTTTTTTAAAAAATATTTTAACTAAAAATGGGTGACCTTTGCCACGTTGTCATTAAGTTTGCACTCTCTTTGCATCATAATTTTTCATGTCTCTATTTTTCATCAGTGTCATTGTCAGTGCTTCTCCAAACTCTCTTCTTTTGTTCTACATACATTCCTCCAGTTTATTTTAATGGGTGGAAAAACAGAGATTGATGAAAGCTGAGCAGGAAATTAGTAGTCTCCATGTGCTTTTACTTCCCCATGCATTTGCAGTGGTAAAATCAAATCTCATCATTCTACCTTCATCTCTACCTCATTCTTCCTGAGTTATTCAAAAGCATGGAATTGCAGGCAAATAGTCCAGATGGACATCAACATATTAACATGATCCATCAATTCTGCAACAAGAGGATATAACTTAGAACAATATGTTGTGGAACCATCCAGGGCCAAAGCTATTTTAGATCCAGCATTGTGTAATACAAACATGCAAATTAGGAGCAGGAGAAGGCCACACCCACCCTGTCAAGACCCCTCAGAATCTTACATGTTTCAATCAAGTTGCCTTTTACTCTTCTGAACTCCAGTGGATACAAGCCTTGCCTATCCAACATTACCTCATAAGACAACCCTTCCATTCCAGGTATTAGTCTAGTAAACCTTCTCTGAACTGCTCCCAACTCATTTATATCCTTCCTTAAATGAGGAGACCAATATTGTACACAGTACTCCAGATGTGGTCTCACCAATGCCATGTACAACTGAAGCGTAACCTCTCTACTTTTGTATTCACCCCTCGCAATAAACAATAACATTCCTCTATGTTTCTTAATTACTTGCTCTACGTGCATACCAGGCTTTTGTGATTCATGCACTAGGATACCCATGTCCTGCATTTCAGAGCTCTGCAATCTCTCACCATTTAGATAATATGCTTCTTTTTTATTCTTCCTGTCAAAATGGACAATTTCATGTTCCATTTGCCAGATCTTTGCCCAATCACTTCGCCTATCTATATCGCTTTGTAGCCTCCTTATGTCTCCATCACAACTTGCTGTTCTATCTATCTTTGTGTAATCATTAAATTTAGCAACCATACCATCGGTCCCTTCATCTAAGCCATTTAGATAAATTGTAAAATGTTGAGGCCCCACCACTGATCCCTGTGGCACACCACTTATTACATCTTGCCAACCAGAAAATGAGCCATTTATGCCTACTCTCTGTTTGCTGGTAGCTAGCTAATCTTCTATCCATGCCAATATGTTACCCCCTACATCATGGGCTTTTATTATCTTCAGTAAACCTTTGATGTGGCACCTTATCAAATGCCTTCTGGAAATCTAAGTTCAGTACACCCACCATTTCCCCTTTACCCATGGCACAAGTTACTTCTTTAAAGAACTCCAATAAATTGGTTAAACACGATTTCCCTCTCACATAACAATTTGGACTCTGCCTGATTACCTTGATTTTTTCTAAATGCCCTGCATTTATATCTTTAATAACAGCTTCAACATTTTCCCTATGACAGAAGTTAAGCTAACTGGCTTATAGTTCCCTGCTTTCTCTTTCCCTCCCTTTTTGAATAAAAGAGTTACATTTGCTATTTTCGAATCTAATAGAACCTTCCCCGAATCTAGGAAATTTTGGAAAATGAAAACCAACATATCAACTCCCTCACTAGCCACTTCTTTTAAGACCCTAAGATAAAGTTGTCAGGACCTGGGGACTTGTTAGCCCACAGCCCCAACAATTTGCTCAGTACCACTTCCCTGGTGATTGTAATTTTCTTGAGTTCCTCTCTCCCTTCCATTTCCTGATTTACACTATTTCTGGGATGTTACTTGTGTCCTCTATAGTGAAGACCGATGCAAAATACCTGTTCAATTCATCTGCCATCTCTTTATTTTCCATTATTAATTCCCCAGCCTCACTTTCTATAGCACTAACGCTCACTTTGTTAACTCGTTTCTTTTTAAAATATGTATAGAAACTCTTAGTATCTGTTTTCATATTTCTAGTTAGCTTCCTCTTCTACCCTAATTTTTCCCTCCTTATTAATTTTTTAGTCAGTCTTTGCTGTTTTTTATATTCTGTCCAATCTTCTGACCTGCCACCCATCCTTGTACAATGAAAGGCTTCTTCTTTAAGTTTGATACTACCTTTAACTTTTTTAGTTAACCATGGATGGTGGGTCCTCCCCTTAGAATTTCTCTTTCTGATTAGAATGCATCTACTCTGTGTATTCTGAAATATCCCTTTAAATGTCTGCCACTGCATCTCTATTGACCTTTCCCTTAGCCTAATTTGCCAGTTCACGGCTGCTCGCTCTGCTTTCATGCCCTCACAATTGCCCTTATTTAAGTTTAAAATACTAGTCTTGGAACCACTCTTCTCTCCCTCAAATTGAATGTCAAATTCAATCATATTATAATTGCTGCTATCTAGGGGTGTCTTCACTATGAGGTCATTAATCAATCCTATCTCATTGTGCAATACCAGATCTAATATAGCCTGCTCTCTGGTTGGCTGTAGAAAGTGCTCTTCCAGGAAACTATCCTGAAAATATTCTATGAACTCCTGACCTAGGCTATCTTTGCCCATCTGATTTTTCCAGTCTGTATGTAGATTAAAATCTCCCATGATTATTGTCATACCCTTCTGACAAGCTACCATAAATTCTTCCTTTATACTTCATCCTACCATGTAGTTACCATCAGGGGGTTTGTACACCACTCCCAGAAGTGATTTCTTGCCTTTATCATATCTCATCTCTACCCAAACCACTTCTACATCCTGGTTTCCTGAACAAAGGTCATCCCTCTCTAATGTGCTAATGCCATCATTAATTAACCTTTTCCTAGCTTCCTGTTCTCCCTAAATGTCATGTACCCTTCAATATTCAGGACCCAATCTATGTCATCCTGCAGCCAAGACTGTAAGTAGCCACTCTGTAATGGCTATCAGATCGTGCTTATCTATTTCTATTTGCGCTATTAAGTCACCTGTTTTTTCTGATCCGACATGCATTCAGATACAGAGCCTTTAGTTTTGTCTTTTTATTATTTTTGTATTTTCTAGCCTTATCTGACGATTTACGCTTAGATTTGTACTCTCCATCCCTTCCTGTCATGATCTGTTTATCGTTGCCCATTTTGGTACCTTTCTCTCTTGCCTCATCTTTATGCTTTGATTTGCCACATCTTCCAAAATTTGATCTCTTGCCCCTACTATTTAGTTTAAAGTCCTCTCTACTTCCTGAGTTATGTGGCTCACTAGAACACTGGTCGCAGCACGGTTCGGGTGTAGACCATCCCAACGGCACAACCCCGGCTTTCCCTGGCCAGTGCCCTGAACAGGAACCCACTTCTACCTCAACAGTCTTTGAGCCATGCATTCATTTCTCTAATCTTATTTGTCAGTGCCAACTTGCACATGGCTCAGATAATCCATAGATCATTACCTTTGAAATTCTGCTTCTTAATTTGTTGCCTACCTCTTCATACTGACTATGCAGAACCCTTTTCCTTGTCCTGCCTATGTTGTTGGTACTTACATGGAGCACGGTGATTGGATCCTCCCCTTCCCACTCCAAATTCCTCTCCAGCCTTGAGCAGATGTCCTGAACCCTGGAACCGGGCAGGCAACACAGCCTTCTGCACTCATGCTCTTTGCTGCAGAGAACAGTGCCAATCCCCCTCACTATACTATCCCCGACTACCACTACATTCATTTTTGCTCCCCCAACTTGAGTGGCTTCCTGTACCATGGTGCCATGGTCAGTTTGCTCATCTAGCCTGCAGCCCTCACTCTCATCCAAACAAGCTGAAAGTACCTCAAACCTGTTGGACGATTGCAATTGGCTCCTGCACTCCTGCCCTCTGGGTCCCCATACCTGCCTCGCTTGCAGTCACACCCTCCTGTCCATGACCACTGACCAAATCAGAAGACCCTATCCTATGGGGTGTGTGTGGTACAAATTGTTCAGGTAACTTTCCCCCTCCCTGATGTGTCACAGCATCCGCAGCTCAACTTCCAGTTCAACGGCTCTGAGCCGAAGCTCCCCAAGCTGCAAACACTTACCGCAGACATGTTTGCCCTGGGTCATACTGACATTCAGGAGCTCCCACATGCTGCAGCCATGACACATTGCCTGTCCTTCCATCCTTAATACGTTTTAATTAATTACCTAAATATTTTATTCAATTATTTATTTTCCTTTTTTTATATACTTTATTAACCTTACCACCAGTTCCTGTACTATTTTAAACTTTAGGAATAGAATAGACCTTAACCACTTACCAGATACTCACCAAACGGCTAGCTATTCCCCTGTAGTAGAGTTGGAACCAATTCCTACGGAGTGAAAAAGTTAGAAAAAGCAAAGGAGCACCTCCTTCACCTCTTCACCTAACTCCCTCACCCACTTGCCCAACTACCAGCTTTCAGCTGCTCTTCAAGGCAGTAGTGGTTACAGCCTCTAGTTCCTCTTTTCACCCGCAATTCTGGGTGGTGGTTACTGCCTCCAGGTCCACTTTTTAAGTGCTCCCCACAATGAGGCAGGGCTAATTAGTAATCTCATAGTAAAAAGTCCTCTGGAAAAAAGTGATCATAATACAACTGAATCCCATATTAAGTTTAGGAATGACATATTCCAGTCTCAAACAAGAACCTTAAACTTAAACAAAGCCAATTACATACATATGAGGGGAGAGCTTGCTAAGGTTGATTGGGTAAATAGACTGAAAGATATGGGTGGTAAATAATCAGTGGGAAATATTTAAAGAAATGATTCAAATTTTCAACAAAAATGTGTTCTAAAAATTAAAAAATCAGCAATAAAGATCCATCCATGGATTACTAGAGAACTATTGGATTAAAAGAGTAAATTATGAGGTTGTAAAAAATAGTATTAAACCTGAGGGTTGGGAAAGTTTTAGAAACCAGCAAAAAGTGACCAAAAATTTGATTAAAAAGGGAAAAAAAACTGAATATATGATAGTAAACTGACCAGGAATATAAAAATGGACTGTAAAAGCTTTTACAAGTATACAAAAAGAAGGAGGGTAGCTCAAGTAAATGTCGATCCCTTATAGGCAGAGACAGGATAAATCATAATGGGGAATGAGGAAATGGCAGAGATGTTGGACAAATAGCTTAGTCTAGATTTTCCTGAGTAGATCACAATCCGGATATTGGTCTCAATTATGGGTCAGGAACCTGAAAGAGGTCGTGGCGGAATGTTGGGCATGATCTTCCCAGTGGTTGCTAATTAAGAAGGAACTTAGGAAACCCCATCCAACTGAGGACAATGAAAAGACCGGGATAGTGGGAGGCTCAATCAGAAAGCCCGCAGCGATGATGTCAGGCCAGCCGGCAGCTTCGTGTTCTCTCCACCTGGAGGCACCCTCAGTTGCCTGGAGAGAAGTCAGCAAATCAAGATGCCCGAAGCTAATTGGGCCCTTCCACAGTGGTAATGACAGACAGCCGTTGTAGCCATTGATCCCTCGGCCCTATCATTGGAGCTTTCGGACCCGATGGCTACCAGTCCTGCCAATCGGAGGCTCCCTCAAATGAGCTTCTGGGCTATGCATTCTGTCACTTTGTTCCCCCCTATTCATT
The DNA here is from genome assembly GCF_964194155.1 of Cetorhinus maximus. NCBI lineage: Eukaryota > Metazoa > Chordata > Chondrichthyes > Lamniformes > Cetorhinidae > Cetorhinus > Cetorhinus maximus. Next base: position 125,987,576 of record NC_135888.1, read on the forward strand.
CATGGGATGGCATTACTGGCTAACATTCCTAATTGCCCTTGTTCAGAGGGCATTTAAGAGTCAACAACAAGCCACACATAGGCCAGATGGCAGATTTCCTTCCTTCCCTAAAGGACATTAGTGAACCAGAGGGTTTTTTACAACAATCTGGCAATGGTTTCATGGTTGTCATCATCATCAGAATTTTAATTCCAGATTTTTAATTATTCAAATTTCACCATCTGCCATGGTGGGATTTGAACCCTGGTCCCCAGAGCATTGCCCTGGGTCTCTGGATTATTAGTCCAGTGACAACACCACTATGCCTCCCCCCACTTCAATGGTAGGAAACTATTGGCATCATTCCAAAATGGCCTGTAAATGGGGCTTTAATTAGCCTAATAGGTTGCCGCCTACATGCAGATGGCAGATGACACTAATCCCAGCCTGTCCCTAAGAAAGTCCTTGGTTTGTGTTGAATGCATTGCAGAACCATTCAGACATGGCTCCCTCCTATTTTTCAGTACCGCCCCACCCTACCCCCAACCCATTTCCATGGGGCTGGGAAAATTCAGCCCTTTGTGTTTATCTTCACTGTAGAAGAGACAAATTACATATCAGAATTAGATGGAAACCAAGGGTCTATTAAGATTTAAGAACTTAAAATAATTAATATCAGCAGAGAAAGGTATTTGGGATACTTAAGGGACTCCTCGTCCAGGTATCATGCCGTTAAGAAAGCATTGGCAACCATGGACATCGTTTGGATCAGTCCATGATGCTTGTGTCACGACTCACTGGGGACATTGTGCTGCAATGTCAAGCCCCCCTGCTCCCCGAGCCGGGACAAATATGAAAAAGTTTGATCAAACCACCTAATTTTTTAGTTTAGGTTAACAGAATACAAGCACCAGGTTTGTAAACTTAATAAGTAAATAACTGTTTATTGAACAAATTGTCTTTAACCAGTGGCAAAAGAAAGAATAATGAACTGCTAATTTCTAACTCTATAACCTAAACTCTATAACCCTTCCTAAACCCCTATACACACACATACCAAACACATAAGATGCACAAAAACATGGATTTTAAGGGTGGGATAGAACAGTTCAATAGCACCAATTCCGGAGTACAGGATTCGATGGGTTGATTTTGATCGATGATTTCCAAATTCCTTTCAGTTCTTTGTTGATGACACAAGGTGCTCTTCTAGCATTTTCAGCCTTTAGTTGAGCCTTTCAATGTCTCTAATGGTGCTTTTCCCCTTTTACTCTTGACAGGGGTTTTCAGAGAGAGAGCAGGTTATAGAGATATGAGGAGAAAAAGCCAGCTAGCTATTATTGTAGAATTCCTGGAATGTTACACACACAGGAGAGGTTTTAGGTCTTTTCTCCTTTCAGGCTAGGAGCTATTCTGCTGCACTGGTCCCATACAAACCCTGGTCACTTGGTCAGGAGCCAATTAAAATGTTGTTGCCAGGCAGTTCCCCATTAGACCAGACTCCTTCTCGTCACCATCCTGTCCTTCATGGCACACTCTGTTCCAGGACAGCAACATTGTATATATCCCTCACACTGTCCCAATAGATATGTCCTTCAAACTGCAGCCATTGTCATTTTAATCCACAGTCCAACAGAAATAAAAAGATATGTGCTTTACACTTGGCAAAGTACTGCCGAGTGGTTTACCATTGCCTTCAGCAGTATGGCTGACCAGGAAACTTTCCCACTCTTACCATCTGCCATCATATGTTTTGGAAAGATTTACAGGCTGATAATCAACCTGTTTGGCCACATTATGAAGGCACCTTCCATGTCCATCAAGTCCTGAAATGGGACTTAAACCCAGAGCTTCTGGGCCTGAGGTAGGAACACTATCACTGTGTCACACTTAAAGGACCAAAAGTCAATAAATTCATAGGACAAGACAGCCTACATCCTAGGGTTCTAAAAGAGGTAGCTGCAGAAATAATGGATGCACTGGTCCTGATTTTCAAATTTTTCTCAACTCTACACTAATTCCAGAGGATTGGAAGTTAGCAAATGTAACACTGCTATTCAAGAAAAGTGGTGGAGAGAAAACAGGCAACTGCAGGCCAATTAGCCTGACATCAGTCATTGGGAAAATGTTGCAATCTATTATTAAGGAAGACTTATCAATGCACTTAAAAAAATCATAGTTTGATCCAACAGAGTCAACATGATTCTATGGAAGGGAAATTGTGTTTGGCAAATTGATTAGAAATTTTTGAGGGTGTAACTAGTAGTGTAGATGAAGGGGAACCAATAGTTGTGGTATACTTGGATTTCCAAAAGTCATTCAATAAGGTGCCAAACAAAATGTTAATCTGCAAGGTAAGAGTGCAAGGATTTTGGGGTAATATATTAGCATGGGTGGAGGATTGGTTAACAGACAGGATATAGAGAGTAGGGATAAGTGGGACATTTTCAAGTTGGCAGACTGTAACTAGTGGAGTGCCACAAGAATTATTGCGGGGGCTTCAGCTGTATACAGTCCATATTCATGACTTAGACGGAGAGACCAAGAATGATGTATCTATGTTCATTGACAATACAAAGCTAAGTGGGAATGTGAGCTGTGAGGTGGACTCAGGAGTATGTGAAGAGATATAGACAGGTTAAGCGAGTGGGGAAGAAGGTGATAGATGGAATATCCATGCCTGGAGTATTGTGCTTTATCCTTATCATCATATTTAAAAAACTACCATCATGAATAATTAATTGTTTCATTATGTTGAAATTACTTCAAGAATATTTTGAAAAAACATTAAGGTTATGTAAGACACTAACATAATATTTTCTTAAGAAATTCAACAAGCAAGTGAGGTTAACTGCAAGTCTTTGGCCTTCAATGCTTCATGCATTGGTACAGAATTTCTTTGTCTGCTACTTCAATGAAGAAACCTGCAGAGAAAAGGAAGTACTTGAGGGGGAGATTGAGTGCCTAGCTGCAGAGTGTAGTGAGAGATTAGAGATGGAGAAAGTGAGATAGTGAGTCACACATACAGACACACTCAGTGAGACAAGAGACAATCAGCCTTAACAGTCCTCCAGCCCACGAACACTACTGAAGTAACTGGCAGGATGCTTGTACCTTAGAGGAGGGTTCTGACAAACAGAAGACAATACCCTTAGATCGGGGAGCAAGAGAGGCTGAGAAGCATTCAACCTGTTAAATGCTGAGGACCACTGAATCAAATTGTTTTGTTCATATTTATGGTCACAAAGAACAATTGACTTTTGGGTGAACTTTGAGCAAGGGCATGTGTGTAAAAGTAATAACAACTTGTATTTATATAGCATTGTATTTAACATAGTAAAAAATCCCAAGGTGCTTCATAGGAGTGTTATCAAACACAATATAACACCGAGACACATAAGGAGATATTTGGATAAATGACTAAAAGCTTGAACAAAGAGGTAGGATATTAGGGATGTTTTAAAGGAGGAAAGAGATGTGGAGATGCAGAGAGATTTAGGGAGGAAATTGCAGAGCTTATGGCCCAGGAAGCTGAAAACATGGCCATCAATGGTGGAGTGATTAAAATCAGGGATGCATTATCACAGAATCACAGTGCAGAAGAGACCCTTCGGCCCATCGAGTCTGCACCAACACGTGAGAAACACCTGACCTACCTACCTAATCCCATTTACCAGCACTTGGCCCATAGCCTTGAATGTTATGATGTGCCAAGTGCTTATCCAGGTACTTTTTAAAGGATGTGAGGCAACCCGCCTCCACCACCCTCCCAGGCAGTGCATTCCAGACCGTCACCACCCTCTGGGTAAAAAAATTGTTCCTCACATCCCCCCTAAACCTCCTGCCCCTCACCTTGAACTTATGCCCCCTTGTGACTGACCCTTCAACTAAGGGGAACAGCTGCTCCCTATCCACCCTGTCCATGCCCCTCATAATCTTGTACACCTCGATCAGGTCGCCCCTCAGTCCTCTCTGCTCCAACGAAAACAACCCAAGTCTATCCAACCTCCCTTCTTAACTTAAATGTTTCATCCCAGGCAACATCCTGGTGAATCTCCTCTGCACCCCCTCCAGTGCAATCACATCCTTCCTACAATGTGGCGACCAGAACTGCACACAGTACTCCAGCTGTGGCCTCACCAAGGTTCTATACAACTCTAACATGACTTCCCTACTTTTGTAATCTATGCCTCGATTGATAAAGGCAAGTGTCCCATATGCCTTTTTTACCACCCCACTAACATGCCCCTCCACCTTCAGAGATCTATGGACACACACGCCAAGGTCCCTTTGTTCCTCAGAACTTCCTAGTGTCATGCCGTTCATTGAATACTTCCTTGTCAAATTACTCCTTCCAAAGTGTATTACCTCACACTTTTCAAGGTTAAATCCCATCTGCCACTTATCTGCCCATTTGACCATCCCGTCTATATCTTCCTGTAGCCCAAGTCACTCAACCTCATTGTTAACCACCCGGCCAATCTTTGTGTCATCTGCAAACTTACTAATCCTATCCCACACATAGTCATCTATGTCGTTTATATAAATGACAAATAAGAGACCAGAACTGGAGGAATGCCTTAATAGTTTAACTGGGGGAATTCCTTAATCTCAAAAGTTTGAAGGCTGAAGGATTCTACAGAGATGGGGGGTGGTGGGTGGGGTGAACCCATGGAGGGATTTGAAACCAATTATGAGAATTTTAAAATTGAGACATTCCTGGACAAGGAGCTAATGCAGGTCAGCAAGCGTAGGGGTAATGGGTGAGTAGAACTTTGTGCAAGTTAGGATGTAGGCAGCAGAATTTATTGAGGTGGGAGGCAGGACAGGGGAGCATTGGAATAGTCATATCTAGAAGTATCAGAAGCATGGTTGAAGGCTACATTAGGAGATGAACTTAGGCAGGGGTAGAGTTGGAGGATGTTACAGTGGTGGGATTAGGCAGTTTTAGTGATGGAGCAGATATATGGTCAGAGCTCATCTCAGAGTTAAATACAACATCAAGCTTATGAATTGTCTGGATTACCCTCCATTAGTTCCAAGGGAGAGGAATGGAATCAGTGGCTAGGCAATGGAGGTTTTGGTGAGTATTGTGATATCGTTTTAAGAGAATATGCAATAATGTACATGTGTAATCACTAAACCAGAATGTAAAACAACATGTGACCAGCAGGTAGTGTGTATGTTGAATCTCTAGGTTAGACATGTTTGCTGAGCTCTCCTGTAACTTGTATGAATTAATACTAGTCTTCAAACAAAAGAACCTACTTATAATTTACCAATCCTGCCTGTGTAATGTGAAGAAAGCAAATAATGCAACAGGAAGAATCATGCAAGTGCGCTCAGGGATGCATAACTCGGGCACTGATGTTAAACTATTAAAGCATTTTAACACTATTACAGGGAAATCATTATAAATAACAGACATGTTACATGTTGTACTAGAAAGTGACATTTCCTCTCTTGGCTGACCTGGCAACATCATTAAGCTTCTTTGGTGTTATGGCACAGCTGATGGTAAATGCTGAGTTGTTCAAATCCCAAAGGGAAACTTGAAACAGTTGCTACAACTTGTTTTGCAGTTTGTATAAATTTTAGATGCGTGCCTTGAATTCAATAGTAATAAGACCACCAGTCTTACAAGTTCTACAAAATTAGATTAAATAATTATTAATAAGAGAAATGACTTTTAAATACTTACATAGATCTACAAATTACTACTATAACTTCTAAATCTGCTAATCAATCTAACTCCCAGTAACACTTTCATCAAGGCAATAGTAAAGCACGTAGATTTTAAAAGACCCAGGCAAAGAAACATGATACCCTGAAAAAGTTGAATTCAAAGCGGGTTTTCTTAAGTGCTTTGAAAACAGCAGTTTGAGGCATAGATGCTGAAGGCTTCTCACACTTGTAAGATCTTAAAATGCCTTCCCTTACACACAGCCTACACTCCTTAGTACATATTTTCCCCTTTGAATGTAAATTCCCATTGTTTCACTGTGTATTTGGACTTTATCTTCCTGATAATAGAAACCTCTCATAGCACTAAGTTTTACCAGTAATCTTTGGGGAAAATACACACTGTTTATAAACTTCACCTGGCTAGGTGACACATTTTGCTCCTCACTTGAAAAGAGTCTAGTCTGGTGGCATAGTGGTATTGTCACTGACTAGTATTCTAGAGACTCAGGATAATGCTGGTTCATAATCCCACCCTAGCAGGTGATGAAATCTGATGGTTAAAAACCCATCTAGTTCACCAGTGTGGAAGGACATATGACTCCAGGCCCACAAAAATGTGGTTGACTCTTAAATGCCCTCTGAACAAAGGCAATAAATGCCGACCTAGCCACTGACACCCACATCCAATGAATAAAACAAAATGGTGCTCTTAGAATCATGGAATTTTACAGCACAGGTGAGGTTATTTCCTGTGTTGATGGCTCTGAAGCACATAATCCCATGCCTCTGTCTTTTTCCATATATTCTTTTGAAGTTTCACTTTACTATTTCACTATTTTACTATTTCAAGTTCACTATTTCACAGCCAGGTGAGGCTCCCTGCCTGCTACACCACCTATGCGATTGCCTCTATGGTGTCCAGTTTACATTTTACAAATTTACAGACAACCTACTCACTCAAAAACTGAACTCTTCATTTCCAACTGTATCAGGTGGCAAATCTGAGGAGTCAAAAGCAGAATGGATAAAGGAAACAGGGACAATGACACTGCAGGAAAAGCTGTATTTGCTTTTGTTGAATTTGCACCTTTAAATATTAGCGTGAATATTCTAAAATGAAGATGTGGAATATTTCAGCCCATGGCTGAGTGAGGATGAGCAGGAACATGACAATGCATCTTTAAGCTTGAAAAAGTTGGACTTGTACCAAAGTTACGTGTGAAACCTTGTTAAAAAATAAAACTGTTCTCTGAATTCACGTCTCAGGAGCTGCTTCTGTCTGACAGGCCCCCGATGCCATTCTATGTTTTATGAAATGTTAAAGCAATCGATGATATGTTTTTCTCTTTTCCTTCCTTAATATCTCCTCTCGGTCCCCAGAGTTGTTTAACGTGGAGATGAAAGCGGCAAAACAAAACAAAACGACCTGTGGCATTTGTTCAATTGATTATTTTTCGCACAAAATTTCCCTTCACAGATGATGATGATGGAAAAATGATCCCATCAATTATTCAGAATGAAAACAAAAGCAGCGAGAAAATCGATAGGGGTTTTCTCGGTCGCAGAAGTGAATTAAAAAGGGCAACACTACAGAATGGCTGCACAACAGCTATGTGATACCGGGATCATGCTTTCAACATCTGAAAGGCCTCAGCCTTATGTCGCACTTGTTAGTTGATTGCCACTGTGGTTTGAACACAATTGTCCTCCAGAGTCCTAATATCAAATACTATGTTTAAGGCATGCCTGCTAATTTGACTGCATTTATCTTATGTTGCCTACACAAGGGAGAGTAGAGGCACAATACATAAAACATTCACATTGCCATACAAATGTTCCCTTAACTTTGTTGATGAATAATAACGTAGACAAATATTTACCATATAAAAATGTATTTCCAAGTCTCAGAAATGGCCCCAGTGCTGCCATTTAATTTGGTGGTGTTGTGGCAACAGCATTAATCATGAGATTGCTAAACTTTCTTGTCTAATGTGTTACAACTGTCTTGGTGATGAAGCTGTCTCTGCCCCTTATGTTTTGCATTTCAACATCTGATTATCGGAGTGATTTAGTGAATTAGGCAGGAAAGCTTCACCCTTGCTCTCCAATGATAAACATCAACGCTGTAATGTTATTAAATGGAATGAAGGCATCTGAGACCTGCTCCTGTCATTAAAAAGTAATTCTTTAAGGTGAATATCTATAATTGTTTTTTATTAAAGGCACCAAAGTTAAAGACAGACATTTAATGATAGAAGGGTGCGTAACTTCGCTGTTACCAGTTAATGTAAAGAAATTTTGAGCAGCTGTGTCATGTAAAATGTCACTGTCGCAACATTTTTGCTTAGTTTAATTTTTCTTAATCTGCAATTAAAAATAAATGCACAGTATTCTTCTGTGTAGTGTAGACTTTTCTAATTCTGCATCACTGTAACCTGAATTATAAATTTACAAGTTCATCTTAGGAAGTATATGTTGGCCTTGGAGGGACTGCAGTGTAGGTTTACCAGAATTACACCTGGACTGTGAGGGTTAAATTAGGAGGAGCAGTTACACAAATGAGAATTCCCTGAAATGTAGAAGGCTAAGGTGTGATTTGATCAAAGTTTTCATGATACTAAGGGGAACTGATAGATTAGATAGAGAGAAACTATTTCCACTTGGTTGGGGAGTTTGGGACTAAGGGACTAAAGATTAGAGCCAGATATTTCAGGAGTGAAGTAAAAACTTCTATACACAAAGCAGAAGTTTGCAGCTCTCTTCTGCAAACAGCAACTGATGCTAGGTTAATTGTAAATTTAAATCTGAGATTGATAGATTTTTGTGAACTAAAGGTATTAAGAGACATGGGGCTGAATTCTGCCCCCCTGTTGCGGGGGAAGTTGATGGGTGGGCACGTACGGGCGTGCTTCAAATCGGCGTCCCTGATCGGAATCCCAAAATTGAGAGTGCACTCTTTCGCATATGCGCATGAAAGAGCGCACTCATCTCCCTGAGGCCAAGTGCTGCCTCAGGGAGATCGGTTGTACATGTGAAAATGACAAAAATAGAGACATAAAATTTCCCTTACATGTCCCCTCATGTGACAATGTCACATGAGTTGGGACATGTCCATAATTTTTACAAAATCTGTATTAAAATTTTTTAAACCCTACATGAAACCTCATCCCGCCTGTGGATGAGGTTTCATGTTTTTTCTAGTTCCCGCCGGGGCTCCTGGCTGACCCGCCAACCTTAAGGTTGGACGAGCAGGTCCTTTAATTAGTTAATTGACCCTGTCAATGGCCTCAATTGGCCATTGACAGCTCGGCGAGCGCGCAGCTGATTTGGCTGCACTCCCACCTTCCTGAAAATTTAAATCGGGCGCGGTGACGTCAGGAGTTCCCCCCCCGACATCACCGCGTGTCATTTTATGTGTCGGCGAGCAGGCCCCGCCCCCGCTCGCTGACTCGTAAAATTCTGCCCGTGGAGTTAGGGGAGGTATATGGAGTTAGGTTGCAGGCCAACCATTATCTGAATGAACAGTGAAAAAGGTTCAAAGTGGAAAGGCCCGTTCTATTCCTATGTTGCTAAAAGGCTTGCATTTATATTGTGCTTTTCATATCCTCAGAATATCATAAAATGCTTCACTGATTGTACTCATGGATGTTTTGAAGGTGAGTGTGATAACACATTACTCACAGAAGACCCCACAAACACAGATGAGGTGAATAACTAGCTGATCTGTTTTGATGGTGTTGGTTGAGGGATGAATGTTGGTCAGGATACCAGGAGAATGGCTTAACCTTCTTTCAAGAAAAGTCATAGGGTGTTTCACAGAATCACAGAATAATTACAGCACAGCAGAAGACCATTCAGGCAGTTGTGTCTATGCTGGCTCTCTGAAGGAGCAATTTACCCTGTGACATTTCCCCACCTTCTCCTCATAGCCCAGCACATTTTTCCTTTTAAGGTAATAATAAAATTCCCTCTTGAATGCCTTGATTGAACCTATCTCCATCACACTCTCAGGCAGCACATTCCAGATCCTAATCACTCGCTGGGTGAAAAAAAGTTTTTCCTCATGTCGCCATTGCTTCTTAAATCTGTGCTGTCAGGTTCTCGATCCTTCCACCAATGGGAACATGTTCCCCCTATCTACTCTATTCAGACCCCTCACGATTTTGAATACTACTATCAAATCTCCTCTCAACCTTCTCTTCTCCAAGGAAAATGGTCACAACTCCTCCAATCTAACTATATAACTGAAGTTCCTCGTGCCTGGAATCATTCTCATGAATCATTTCTGCACTGTCTCTAATGCCATCATATCCTTCCTAAATTGCGATGTCCAGAACTGGGCACAATACTCCAGTTGAAGCTGAACCAGTGTTTTATACAAGTTTAACATAACTTCCTTGCTTTTGAACTATATGGCCCTATTGTGAGAAACGGATGTTAATTTTTAAAATATCTTTGGGGAATATTGCGTTTTTCTGTAAAGAGGTGTGTGTGTGTGTGTGTGTATGTGTGTGTGTGTGTGTGTGTGTTTACTAGAGACAGATTGTCTGGGGGGGGTTTAAAACATGAAAAGGATAGAGGCGTTAGGTTTGAGGTGCAAGTGAATAGGATAGATCTAACATTGCATTTTTAGATAAGTTGAGAGTTTGTTTCAATATCAAAGGGAATGTTTGTAACTTGCAGGATTTCCATAGGTAAACAGGAGAGGAGATATTATATTTTATTGACCCGAAAGCAAAGACAAAATAAAGACATGAAAGATTTTATATTTGGAAGGATTTGAGTTTCGATAAGGTGTGAGAACAATGGAACCTGAGATGAAAGGGGAAAATAGGTATTTTAGAGTTACCATGGAGAGCTTAGGGTAGCTGTTGAGCTGTGAGATGTAGCTGTTAGCTGGAGCTAGGCTGGGAGCTGTTAGCTGTTGGCTGTGTGAGAAAGATCTAACTCTGAGCTGGGAGAAGATGCAGTTTGTATCAACCATCTAGTCAAGCTCAAAAAGCCTTGGGCGGCAAAAAGCAGTTTTGTTCTGAAGTTTTGGATTTCCACAGCTGACTGGAAGAGAGTTTAAGAGGTCATATGGTATGCCTTTATTGAAGCTACAGCAGTTTGCCTTGGGTAATATTACGTGATTCTTATAGTTAAACATCTATAAGGGAGTGTTACCTGGAAGGTGTTTACTTGTGGGTCTGACCAAGTAGAGAGTCTTTTTGGGGGAACATTTTGTAAGGCTAATTTTTAACTGTGCAACTGTAATCTTGTGTATTTAAGTTGTTTTTATTCTTGTTAATAAAACTTTTAATTTTAATTTTTTTTAAAAGCCCAAAAGTGTTACTGGATTTCTTGCCGCTGAGATCAGTTTATCTTCTTCTCGTTTTCAGAATACAAATAAAGGGTATGGTCCATAAGCCATGTTTCCCTCTGGGATTTGGTTTGCACAGCAATTAGCACCGGCTGTGGTCATTAAACTATTAATAAACCCTAAGATCCTATATGCTTTATTAACCACTCTCTCAATGTTTCCTGCCACCATCAATTATTTATGCACAGGTGCTCTGCTCCTGCAACCTCTTTTGAATTGTACACTTTATTTTGTACTGTCTCTTTGTGTTCTTTCTACAAAAATAAATCACTTCACTCCTGTCTGCATTAAATTTCACCTGCCATTTGCCTGCCCATTCCATCAACCTGCCTCTGTTTCTTTGCACTTCTGCACTATGCTCCTCACAGTTCACAATACTTCCAAGGTTTGTATCATAGACAAGTTTTAAAATTAAGCCTTGTACACCAAGGTCTAGGTCATGTATACATATTATTAAGAGCTGGGGTCCTAACACCAACCCCTGGGGAACTCCACTATAAAACTTCCTCCAGTCTGAAAAACATCATTGACCACTACCCTTCATTTCCTGTCACTTAGTTAATTTCATATCCATATTGCTACTGTACCTATTATTCCATGAGTTCTAAGTTTGCTCACAAATCTGATGTGTGGCATTTTATTAAATGCCTTTGGAAGTCCATGTACACCACATCAGCAGCATTACCCTCATCAACCCTCTCTGTTATCTCATAAGAAAACTCAAGCAAGTTAGTCAAACATGATTTTCCCTTAGCAAGTCTGTGCTGGCTTCCTTTAATTAACTTGCATTTGTCCAGGTGACTATTAATTTGTCCTGAATTATCATTTCTGGAAGATATCCACCAACAAGATTGAACTGACTGGCCTGCGTTTGCTGAGCTTATCTTTACCCTTTTTCAAACAAAATTGTAACATTTGCAATTCTTTAGTGCTCTGGCACCATCCCTGAATCAAAGGAAGATTGCAAAATTATGACCAGTGCCTTCACCATTTCCACTTTAATTTCCTTCAGTATCCTGGGACGCATCTCATCTGGTCCCGGTGCCTTGTCCACTTTAAGGACAGACAGCCTATCCAATACCTCCTCCTTATCAATTTTAAATCCTTCTAGTGTCTGAATTACCTTCTCTTTCACCATGGCCTGGGCAGCATCTTCTTCCTTGGTAAAGGCAGATGCAATTTATTCATTTAATATCTCAGCTGTGTCCCCTGCCTCCAACCGTAAATCTCCTTTTTGGTTCTTAATTGGCCCCACTCCTCCTTCTACCACCCATTTGTTTATAGAGGAATTTGGATTCCCTTTTATTTTAGCTGCCAGTCTCTTATCATACTCTCTTGTTTGCTTTTTCAGTTCTTCTCTGAACCATGTATATTGAGCCTGGTTCTTGGTTGCATTACCTACCTGACATCTGTCATAAGCACACTTTTTCTTCTTCATATTAATGTCTATCTCTTTTGCCATCAATGGAACTCTAAACTTGTTTCCCCTATTTTTCCCAATCATGGGAACATACCTTCACAGTGCCCAAACTATCTCTTCATTAAAGGAAGCCCATTGGTCAATTACAGATTTTGCCTGCCAATCTTTGATTCAAAACATCTGGATCAGATTAATTCCTATGCCATTGAAGTTGGCTTTCCCCAGTGAACTATTCTTACTCTGAGTTGTTCCTTTTCCTTTTCCATAGCCAACTAAATCTTATGATATAATGATCACTGTTCCCCAAATGTTCCCCTATTTGCACTTGATCCACTTGACCCACCTCATTCCCAAAAACCAGGTCCAGAGTGCTTCCTTTCTTGTCGGACTGGGAACAAACTGCTGTAGAAAATTCTCCTGAATACACTTTAGGAATTCCTGCCCCTCTCTGCCCTTTACACTACAATTATCATAGTCTATATTAGATGATTAAAATCCTCCATTATAACCACTCTTTGATTCTTGTCCTTTCTGCAATTTCCTTGCAAATTTTTTCCTCTACATCTTTCCCACTAGTTCGTGGTCTATAGAATACACTGAGCAATGTAATTGCACCTTTTTGTTGCTCAGCTCTAGCCAAACAGGTTCTTTCCATGATCCCTCTTGAATATCCTCTCTCTCCAACACTGAAATGTTTTCCTTAATCAACACTGCCACCACTCCTCCTTTTCTTCCTTTCCTATCTTTCCTGAACACCCTGTATCCAGGAAGATTTAATACCCAGTCCTGCCCTTCTTTGAGCCATATCTCTGTTATAGCCACAATATCATATTTTCATGTGGCTATCTGCACCTCCAACTCATCAGTCTTATTTGCCACACTCCACGCATTCACATACATGCACAGTAACCCTAATTTAGACTTTATTACTTTCCCCTTTACTCTTAACCCACCTAATAACTTACTATTTCCTATTGTAGTGCTGTATGTCTCTCTCAGTATTCTGTGCACCTTGTTATTCCTCTATAATATTACTTCTTGGTTCCCACACCCCTGCCAAGTTAGTTTAAAGCCTCCCCAATAGCACTAGCATATCTCCCTGCAAGAAAATTGGTCCTGGCTCTGTTTAGGTGCGACCTATCTGGCCGGTACAGGCCCCATCTTCCCCAGAGCTGGTCCCAAAGTGCCAGGAATCTAAAGCCCTTCCTCCTGCACCATATCTCCAGCCACACATTTATCTGCTTTATTCTCCTATTCCTATACTCGGTTGTGCGTGGTAGCAGGGGCAATCCAGAGATTACTACTTTTGAGCTCCTGCTTCCCTAGTTCCCTATATTCTGACTGCAGGACCACCTCCCCCTTTCTATCTGTTATTGGTACTGATGTTGACCACAACTGCTGGCTGTTCGCACTCCCCCCTCTCAGGGTGCTCTGCAGCCATTCAATGAGATCCTTGACTCTGGCACCACTGAAGCAACATACTATCCTGGATTCATGACACCATGCCTAGAAACACTTGTCTGTTCCCTTAAATATTGAATCTCCTGTCACTATTGCTCTTCCAGTCTTCTTCATGCCCACCATTTTCAGCTGAGCCAGCCGTGGTGCCATGGACTTGACTCTGGCTGCACTCCCCAGACGAACCATCACTCTCATCAATATTCAGAACTGAACACTGGTTGGAGAGTGAGCTGCACTCAGGGGACTCCTGCACTACCTGCTTGTTTCTTCTTGACTGGCTGGTGGTCACCCATTCCCTCTCTCCATACCCTTAAGCTGTGGGGTGACCACATCTATAAACCTGCTATCCAAGAAGCTCTCAACCTCATGGATGCATTGCAGTGACACCAGCTGCTACTCAAAATCTGAAAGAGAAAAACTCACCAGCTACTTACTCCCCTTCTATTGACATCACATAAATTTAAGAAAACTGAATGCTTTATTTAACCCTTATTATTTTTTCACAATTTCCCAGCTGCTTACACTAACTCCTTAACTTTGGAGAAAGGGGTACACAGCAGCAATACTCACCAGCCAATCAACTCACAGCCTCCCTGTGCAAGCCACAGTTTGATTTTTTATTTTACATTTTGGAACTCCAGCATGCCCCTGGTCCACTCTAGCTCCCAATTCTCTCCTCAGGTAAATTTTAGGCCACAAGTCCGGACCTCGCTTTATTGTCTCCCGATGTTCCTGATTTCTTCCAGGTCCACTTTCATGTCAACCTGAACAAACAGAACAAACTTCAGTTTAATATTTGATCTGATAGATAGCAGGGTAGATTTTTTTTACAGATTTTCAATGAAAATCTTGTGGGTTCTATAAAGGGCAGGTGGTTCATTTTGTTGCACTACCGCCAAACAGAAAACCAACCCTAGCAATGTAGCATTCTCTCAGTACTGCCCTGATGTATCTGCCTATGCACTGAAGGTGTATGTGACTTGAATCCACAGCTTTATTGTTCAGAGGTATCATTAGGCTAAGCTGACACTATAATAGGAAATTTATACTTTAAGGTCTATAACAGAAGAGGCTTTACAATATTTCAGTTAATTAGGCACTGAGTAAATCAGTCATTTAGACAGGTTTGGTTCTCAGTCTGTGTTCAGTTATCTGGTGTAAGCTGAGTTGATGCTCGGGGAACTACAATTGGCCAGGGTCCTTGCTCCTGATTGCTGGTTAACAATCACTATGAACATCAATATAAAGATAATGATTGACTTGGATCTGGTTCTTCCTCCTGTCAACGAGCCTGATGAAAACCAATGTCTAAACTTCCCACCACTCATCCCTTGCACACCTCATGGCCTCTTGAATGAGGTACCAGAGAGTAACTGGCATCATGAAACTGTACTGCAGCAAGGGGTCAATCATTTCAGGAGCAGGAGTGGACTGACTACACTGAAAGGGTGCAGAATTCTGACAGGAAAAAGGGGCCACTATTAGATAATTCTTAGGGGCATTTTCCCATATATGTCACACTTTCCCAGATGTGAAGTCTGCCCTTTACAGGAGGAAAAATTAACAAATTGGTGAGGGAAAAAAACAAAGCCTGCCTTAAGCAGCTCCCACAAATAGCAATGAGATAATTATTGGATAATCTGTTGTATCGATATGGGTTGAAGTATAAACATTGATTACCATACCTTGAAAAACTCCCCCACCCTTCTTTGAAATAGCATCATTTACATGTACCTGAGAGGTACAAACAGGTTCATGGTTTAACGTTCCCTCAGAAAGTGGCACCTCTGACAGTGCAGCACTCCCTCAGTATTGGACTAGAAGTGTCACCCTGGATTCTTGTGCTCAAATGTCTGGAATAGGGCTTGAATCAATAACCTTCTGATTTAGAAACGAGTGTGGCAATAGGTTGATAACTGCTTTTATGTCCTTTAATAATCTGTTTTTGGTTTAGCAAGCAGTGCCCAGAACTCAAGAAATAAAACTATAAAAAAGCAGGGAAGGTATGATGGAATATGCATTAAGTAAATCAAGCTGGAGGCTGCATAATCTCTGTTAAAGGATTGTGGTATATGGAGCCTTTTCCAATGATTGGCCTCAACCTGAGTTTTGATTGTCATCAACACTTGTTAGTTTTGTATTGAAGAATCCTTGTAACCAAGGAGTCCAACTGATCTCTCAAAGCCTACACATCTCTCTCCCACATCTGGATTGTAGTTCTTTAATTGTTTTGATTAGTGCTGGGTCACCTATTCTATCCCAGTATGAGAGAGGCAGAGTGATCAGCCACCATTAAACATGCAATCCTCCTTATTTCCATTCTGACCCTAATGCAACAGATTTTGAATTGCAATAAAAGCAAGTTGATTTTAGTTAGAATGTGTCACCCACCTTCTCTGTTCAGACAAGGTTTTGTTAACTGTGTCAGGCAGGGAATGAGGAAAAAACACATTTGGTGACTTTCCCAGACACGCACAATCACCTGAAACTTGCCATACTCATTATTTCAATCTGGGGGTGTGGCCAGTTTTGTGTGTGGGGGCCGACTTTCAGTGCAATGATTTTTAACCAATGTTAAAGATCGTGGAACTTCGAGTATAAGTCAGTTTGAGCGTAACTCATTTACACTTGAGTTTCCATGATCATTTGCATTGTTTTGCTGATGGTGCTAATATAATTAGCTGAAACAAATGGAAACTCAAGGCCGTAGAGAGGGAACCGAGGATTCGGGAGGATGGGGGTGGGGAAGGAAATGGGTGAAGAGGGGGAAGGGGAGGAAATGGGGGAGTGTGGAGGGAAAGGGAACCGGGGAGAGAAAGGGGATGACAGAGAAGAGGAAATGAGAGAGAGAGAGAGAGAGATGGAGTTTGAGCAGAAGAGGCAGAGTGAATGAGAGAGGTTCTGAGATAACAAGGGATCGGAGAAAGCGAAATGCAACAAGGAGAAAGGAGGCATGGGAGAGAAGCATGATTTTCAATTAATTTTAAGTAAATAGTTGGAAAGAGGGTGTAATAAAATTCATGTTGGTAGACTAGCTTTAAAAACATCTTGCATTGTAGAATTCTATTAACTGTAAGTGCTGTCCAATCGCGGAATCACATCTAACATTAGATATTATGTTCGGAGTTTTGAAAGGTTGGCTGAGTATGGTCAGTACTTTCTCCCTGTTGTAAGCAGTTGAAGGGATGTGCTGTTTGATATGACCTGCCAGTTGTTGGGACGTAGGGGCTATATATCTGGCATCACACAGGCACTGAATTTCAGATACCACATTACTTATTTGTATGGACCAGGTGACGATCAGATGACCATTTTCACTACATGATACAAAATATATGCAGTATTAATAAAACAAATGTACAAACTTTTGAAAATAGGTTTGAGGTTTTAAACAGCTAACAATCAAGACCAATGTGCTCATTGACTGATCAGGAGAACAGCTTCAGAAGGGTTTTGAAATCCAACTGCTCTGCAAAGCAAGTATATACTCTCAAAGGGTAGTGACAACCTGTTAACTGAAGTGCTCTGTTTCTGATAGTGTGCTTCAGTTTATTTCAAAAAAATAATTTTCTTCAAGAGTATATTAAATCAATTTTACCTGAATTGATATATTAGGAGACTCAGGGCGAGAAATGTATTGGCTTCTGAGCTCTGACTCTTGCCTTGCTTAGGCTGTGTCGCCTGCCATTTCCGAATGTGGTGTCCGCTCATTTAATAGACTTTTGGCTCACGGTCACCTCCTGTAATCCCTCCCTTTATGCCAATAGTGCCTTATTCCTTCCATCACTCGTTTCAGCAGATCTATTAAGATGAAGGCTGAACACAGTTGGATGATGTTGCACCTCCCCAAGTTGCACATTTCAACCCTCATTGGCAGCCGTACAGTGCTGTTGTCACTCACACACCTCAACTGTTTTGAGAAAGCCACCAACTACCAGCTAAACAAAAAAAAACCAAGGTCTTCAGTTAGCATCCCCTGTGTCACTAGATTCCCTAAGGGAATTTCAAGAGCTATTAGACTGCTATTTTGAAGGGTGGCCCTGCTTTCACAGTGCTTCACAGAGTGGTCCAGCAGATCTAAATGTAACGTCATTTGGACACACCCAGAGAGAACAGGAACAGAGAAGGTAACAAAGGGTGGAGTGCTTTTCTTGTTCATTGAGCAAGTGGCCCTTCAGCTTCCAAGTCACTAGAAACCAGGCAAAGAAACTATATTCTGATAGACGTAATTGCTGTCTGACCGATATGTGACTCCTGTCTAAAAGCAACGTGATTGATTCTTCACAAAAACAGAATTACCTGGAAAAACTCAGCAGGTCTGGCAGCATCAGTGGAGAAGAAAAGAGTTGACGTTTCGAGTTCACATGACCCTTCAACAGAACTGAGTATAGTTAGGAGAGGGGTGAAATATAAGCTGGTATAAATATAACAAGCTTATATTTCACCCCTCTCCTAACTATACTCAGTTCTGTTGAAGGGTCATGTGGACTCAAAAGGTCAACTCTTTTCTTCTCCACCGATGCTGCCAGACCTGCTGAGTTTTTCCAGGTAATTCTGTTTTTGTTTTGGATTTCCAGCATCCGCAGTAGTTTTTTGTTTTTATCTATGTGATTGATTCTTCGTTGCTCAATTGAGGATGGATGAAAAATAGCAGTCATACCCACCACTGCAACTTTAACATAACTCAGTATTGTGTGGCTCTAAAAGTGAATACCATCAATTTGCCACATATTTGTGGCCATTCACCACAAATGGCATGTGGCGAGTGTATTGGACAATACTGTTATTAAGAATGTTTATGGATTTTTGCTAATACTGCATGCCAGTGTTTAGACTGACTCTACTAGTACAAGTCATTGCTAAGACAAGAGGGACACCATAAAAAATGCGATTTATCATATAATCCTAATTAACATTTCCATTACTGATATTTTTGTCAAAGCATGATCAAAATGTCATGACAATTATCAACACTCATTGCACATGGTCTGCAGTTTTACTGAGCTTGCTAATCTAAATGGTATTTTTTAATTCCATGCTTTCTAATGCTTGTCTTTTTCTCCCAGTTTTCTCCACTTCAGGGAGAGGCTGGTGGAGTGTGTGGGGGTAGACAGGGGGGGTGCGGGGCAGTCCAGCAGCCACCGGACCTTAAGGTGGGGGTAGGGGGGTGGCGGTGCCTGAAGCCAGAAGGGGGCTTCTGATGAAGGTGTCCGCCACCCACCCCAATCCCCACCCAAGATCTAAGTCCTTTCATTTTCTGGCTTTCCCCCATGCAAGGTAAATCTTCCCACCAGCCTAAAAACTGAGGCTGGGTGGGAAACAGCCCTTAAGTGGCCATTAATTAGCCACTTAAGGGCCCCAACTAGGGCTAGGTCTTTCCCGCCCCAGTGTAAAATTGCTGCAAGGTCAGGGTGGGCAGATGGGAACCCAGAGGGAACCCTATTCCTTCAATTTCACACTCCCACCCGCTCTGCCTAAAAGCCCACCGATAGGGGAGGGTGAAATTCAGGCCCCAGCACTTTTCAGTCAATGAAGTCGTTCTGAAATGTAGTCACTATTGTAATGTAGGAAATACAGCAACCAATTTGCACACAAGTTGCTCCCACAAACAGCAATGTGATAATGATCAAACAATCTGTTTTAGTGATGTTAATTGAGGATAAATATTGGCCACTGGGGATAACTCTCCTGCTCTTTTTCGAAATAGTGCCATGGGATCTTTTGCATCCACCTGAGATGGCAGGGATCTTATTAACATCTTATTCTAAAGCTGCACCTCCAATGACGTAGTACCCTCTCATTACTACACTGGAGCATCAACCTTGATTTTTTTGCTCAGGTCCTTGATCCCAAGTCATTTTGACTCCAAGGCAAGAGTTCTACCAACTGAACCACAGCTTAATTGCTGTTAGCACAGCTCTATGTGGGCCTCAGCACTTTGCCCATGTGGAAATCTTTATAAGTCTGCCCAATGCTATTAAGTGAGTGTCATTAAGCTATTTAATACATGGAGACATTCCAGACAAGACCAACTTTCTCCCAACCCAGCACCCACACACGGAGTTCCATCACAAGTCATTAAATACCAATCAGAAGCAACGAATTTGCTCTTCCCCTGCACAGAGAATTGAAGCCAATTGTTAAACCTGGACCACATCCCAGCCAAAATCAGGCAACACAGCAGAGACTTGGGATTGAACTGGGGACTTCCAGTATAGCTCAATTTATCCAGGTATTAAACAGCTGAATTCTAAGGTCAGCAAATTTCTTGTGCCCTTAAAGAGACTTTGCAAAGTATGACCAAGCCCAAGACATCAATGTCTGATGGCCTCATATGGATCTCTTTAATGAGGGCAATTTTATGGCTTATGGATTTTGATTCCATTTGTGGCACAGCCTGAGAAAAATTGAAAATTCTATTTGATTATTCATGAACTTGGAACAGAAACATTCCTACGGTTCTCTTGGGATAAAGGGCAATAATCCTCATGAGAACAGCTGGATGTGAGCCTGAGCTAAATGTTGATCCTGTGTCTTTTTACCCAGTTTGCATTGTGCACAAATAAAAATGGAATGCAACAACGCAGGCTAGAAAGTCATTTCAAGCTGTTAGGAACAGTTACAAACTTGGTCAATCAGTAAGCTGGAAAGTCAAAGGCCACTTATTTAACTTAACCAGAGAATAGCAACATGAGGCAGAATTTTTTGCTGAGCATGGGGGCACACGCCCGACCCACTCGAGTGTAAAATAGCGCGCGATGACATCGGGTGAGCATCCTGATGTCATCGTGCACTCGCGCGATATTTTGGTCGGCGGGCACGAGCGGGAGTCAGAGCCGCGCCCGCCATCATGAGGCCAGTTAAGGCCATTAAAAAGGCAATTAAGCTGTGTTTTACATTGCCCATGCGATTTCGTGCTCGTCGCATGGGCAAAATGGGCAGGTGGGCAGCCAGCAATTTGCTAAACCTCATCCAAGGCAGGATAAAAATGGTCAGCAGCATTTCCAGTGTGAATAGTGAGGAGGTTTGGAGATAGTTGCTGCTGGCTGCTAATTGGTACTCAGCTTCATCTCTGTTCGGGGCTTCATTGTTAGCATTTCAGGACTCATTGCTGTCTTCCAGGCTCCCGGATGACTCAGACCATGTGGACCCTTCCAGGTATCAGACAGCCTTCTGTTACCCTGGTAATGGGGATTGTGGTCTCCACTGGTGGCACCTCCTCTGAGGAGGAAGAGAGGGGCAGAAGGGAGAGGAGGTCAGGTGTCCCAATGCAGCTTCCAAGGGAGGGGCCTGTGGGAGGAGAGGCGCAGGCAAAAGGAGCACAGGGCCAGCAGGAAGTCCAAGGCAGAAGGGACTGATGATTATGCCACTATCCTGCTGCCCGGGTTTACAGGCGGCGATGTAGCTACCTCAATATGTCCGAGGTACAATGCTGGAGGAGGCTCTGCCTCTCAAGGGAGACAGTGACCTCCATTTGCCAGATGATCAGGCCTGAGATCAACTCTGACTGTGTGGGTGGACACTGCATGCCAGTGGCTCTGAAGGTCACATTGGCCCTCAACTTCTATGCCTCCGGCTCTTTCCAGGGCTCAGTGGAGGATCTGTGTGGAGTCTCTCAATCAGCTGTCCATAGCTGTGTCAAGCTGTTGACAGAAGCTCTGTTCAGGCAGTTACTGACCATTATTATTATGGTATGGACGAGGCCAGCCAGGCTGAGTGAGCCAGAGGCTTTGCAACAATTGGTGGGTTCCCCTGCGTCCAGGATGCCATCGACTGCACACATATGGCCATCAAGGTGCCAGCAGATCAGCCGGCTGCCTTCGTCAACGGGAAGGGATTCCACTTGATGACGTGCAGATAGTGTGTGATCACAGGATGCAGATTCTGCAGGACTGTGCAAGGTACCCTGGCAGGTCCCATGACACTTACATCCTGAGAAACTCCCAGGTGCTGAGGCTCTTCAGTGCTGCAGCCCGAATGGATAGATAGCTGCTGGGTGACAAGGGCTATCCATTGAAAAGGTGGCTCATGATGCCTCTCCACCACCTAAGAACAGAGGCAGAGCAGTGGTACAATACAAGTCATGCCTCCACAAGGATGGTGGTAAAGAGGACCATAGGTCTTCACCACTCTCTCAGTGGAGGAGGCAGTGTGCTTGGCTGTGAGGGCCTATGCAGTGCTCATTCTCCACATGGACCCCTCCACAACAGAGACCGTGGCACGCAGACTCTCATGGGTCACCGCCAGATCCTCCCGCACATCTCGCTGGACATCCAGCATCTGCCACCTAACAGACAACTCCAGAGGCTCATCATCTGCCTTTGATTGAGCATCATTCTGGCCCCCAGCAGTCCTCTGACTGCCGGCACCCTGGGCACTCTCTGCCTCTGCCTGCACCTCAAGCGAGTGTGAAGTGCCCTTACCAATGTGCACCGAGATACTAGCTGCCAAACTAATGCCCACTGAGGTGCTGGTACCTGCGCTGATGCCTGGTTCAGAGAGCGGGTGTGACACAGGTGCAAATGAAGCCCGGTGGTCCTCTGGCATCAAGGGTGGCCATTCGGGGTCCAGAGAGCGAGTGCCTGCTTGCGAATCTAAAAGGGAAACAAGGACATGTAATTAGTTAAAATCATCACACTGTCACTGTGAATGCCAGGTTCCTGGTGAGACAATGGAGATCTGCATCATGGTGCCATCGTCTTTCAATGATCAATGGGGACTCCAGGTTTGAGGCTCCCATCAATGAAGAGACTGCACTAATATATTTGCACAATCCGACACTCTCACCTCTGTGCACTGCACTCTTACTTTCATCCACTCCGCGCCCCATTGCACATGGAGCGTGCTGGCTCTCCAGCTCAAGGGTGTCCTGCTCAAAACTGGTGAGCAAAAGCAGGTTGTGCAGGCCTCATACTGTAAGTGCCCTCTCTGCTCGGTTTTGGCTTGTCTTCTCCTGAAAGGACAGAGGAGCATTGATTAGTCCACTCTCTACCTGCAGCCCCATTGCAACCTGGCCAACCCCACCTGAGGAACACCTCGCAGAGCACATCCGAGTCATGACACTTGAGCTGCAAGGCACTCAGTCCAAACAGCCAGGGCTCACCCCTTTGTCCAGCTCTGGTGTCATTGACAGTTGGCACTCGGATTCTAGCACCCCTGAGGTCCACGGTGGGGAACGGCCACAGCTTAACACTTCTGCACACTGACCCATGCCAACACGGTACTCACCCTTCCTGAGCACAGCAGGTCATTGAAGTGCTTCCAGCACTGCACCCAGGTGCGCCGCACCACGTCATGGCTGCCAACCAGTGCTGCCACCTCCTCCCATGCCCTCATTGTGAGGTGCGGTGGCCTCCTACTCACAACTCTAGGGACATGGGTGTCCCTCCTGACAGCTACCTCCTCCATGAGGACCGCGAGGCACTCATTCAAAAATTGGGGGGCCGAGTACCCACCCGACCTGCCCTCCCACCTGGCATCTCCAGCCGCACTCGACTCCATCACTCTGCTAACGCAGAGCAGACGTACTTCCGTGGCAGCCTTCCGGGGGCTGCCTGGGCCGTTTTTAAACTGGCCGCAGGGTCACCATTGGACCCGGTGACCGTCAGGACCCTGCACCCACTCGGCCCTTGCTGACCAGTGAGGAGCCGCGTTTCACGCTGGGCGGGCCTTAATTTGCCCGCCAGTGTGAACTCTCGGTCGGGGCCAATTGCGGGCGGTGGTCCATTTCCCAGCTGCTCCTGAGCCCGCTGACCACGCCTGTCTGCAGAACTCAAAATTCTGCCCATGATATCTGAATATTTGATTATCTGAATACTGATAGCTCAAAGAGTCATGTTTCTAAACTGCTTTTATTTCCTCTAGGATGACAGTGCAAAATCTTCACAAGCCAAATCAATTCTTTGACCCTAAAGTTAGAACTGGAATGTTGCCCTGCAGTTAGGATAAGCTATGAGTTGATTTAAATGAGATGATTCGGATATATTTATTGATGTGCAATGAGATACAAACATACAAGCTAGGAGGAGTAGGCCACTTGGTCCTTCAAGCCTGCTCAGCCATTCAATAAGACCATGGCTGACCTGACTGTAACCTCCCGCCTACCCCCAATAACTTTCCACCCACTTGTTAATCAAGAATCTAACTCTGCCTTAAAAATATTCAAAAAACCTGCTTCTACTGCCTTTTGAGGAAAAGAGTTTCAAAAACTCACTACTCTCTGAGAGAAAAAAATTCCCCTAATCTCTGTCTTAAATGAGCAGCCCCTTATTTTTAAACTGTGACCCCTAGTTCTAGATTTTCCCACAAGAGGAAACATCCCCTCCACATCCACCCTGTCAAGAACCCTCAGGATCCTAAAGGTTTCGATCAAGTCGCCTCTGACTCTTCTAAACTCCAGTGGATACAAGCCTAACCTGTCTAACCTTTCCTCATAAGACAACTTATCCATTCCTGGTATTAGACCAGTAAACCTTCCCTGAACTGTTTCTAATGCATTTAAATCTTTCCTTAAATAAAGAGACCAATACTGTACACAATACTCCAGATTAGGTCTCACCAGTGCCCTGTACAACTGAAGCATAACCTCCCCACTTTTGTATTCAATTCCCCTCACAATAAATGATAATATTCTATTAGTTTTCCTAATTATTGCTGTTTCTGAATACTAGCCTTTTGTGATTCATTTACTAGGACACCCAGATCCCTCTGAATCTCAGAGCTCTGAAATCTCTCACCATTTAGATAATAAGCTTCTTTTTTCTTCTTCCTGCCAAAATGGGCGATTTCACATTTGCCCACATTATACTCCATTTGCCAGGTCTTTGCCCATTCACTTAAACTATCCATGTCACTTTGTAGCCTCCTTACATCCTCCTCACAATTTGCCTATCTTTGTGTTGTATAGCTTACCAATGTTCAATCTATGCATCTCAGCAACGCAGTTTTGTTGCTAACATTTTTAAACCCCCTACCCAAATATGTTATGGGAATGCCATCACTGCAAGGGCTGCAGCGGTTCAAGTAGAAGGCCCAACACCACCAAATTCTTAAGGCAGCTAGAGGTAGGCAACAAATGCAACCAGGCCAGCATTGCATATGATCTAAGGGATAGGAGCAAGTATAGGCCATTTGGCCCCTCAAACCTGTTCTGTTATTCAATAAGATCATGGCTTATCTTTGACCTTGACCCCACTTTCCATCCGATCCCCTTATCCCTTGATTCCGTCAGAGCCCAGAAATCTCAGCCTTGAATATAGTCAGCAGCTGAGGATCCACAGCCCTTGAGGGTAGAAAATTCCAAATTTTCTCACATTGTTTGAAGGAATTTAAAAACCTGTTGCATCCCTCTGTATTTCATGGACTCAAATTAATGCTACGTGAATGCGAATGTCACACAGAAATTTTCCTTTAAATAATGATTCGCCATACATTTTCATTTTGTGTTTTCACCTGCCTTGCTATCCATCTACATGAGTTACTTGGTGGCCTTGGTTAATGGTTAGTAATTTCCCTGGAGGTCTATTGGCTACATATTCATGGTGTCCCAACCTGGCTGGTGGTCTATGAAGATATGTGCTTGAGTTCCTTAAATCCTCCATTTAAGATTTATCCATTGGCAAGGCAATGGTGATAATAAATAACCCTTTCCAATCCTCCAAGGAATTACCAGTGAGGAAAAAGTATAAGGTAGATACAACTTGTTTGCCTGAGCTTTGTGAGACAAATTTGTGGAGGCCCATTGGCCAGATAAAGCGTATGGGGATTCTACGGTAGGGAAAGCTCTTTTGAGGTTGGGGGCCGAGGCAGGGTGGGGCATTGTACCACATCTAATCATGCCACACCAGAACTGGGACTGCTTCACCAGGAGTCCTAAAATGGGAATGGTGTTTCATTTCCCAGTTTTAGCATCCCTCACATTAATGAGCACAAACATCAAATGAAAAACATTCAAAAGAATATCTTAACATTTTAATTTTAGGAATTATCAGACTTAAAAATAAACCAGTTAAATACCAGACAGTTTAGATCCTATGGTGTTCTTGAGTGTTCAGCATGTAAAGTCCCATAGAGTCCCTCACTGAGATTTTGTAGTATTCTGTGTAAAGTTTACCCTTTACTAATGGATCCTGTGTGGGAAAGGAAGTCTTCAAATCCCAAGAATTAATATGTGACTGCGTCCAAATGAGAGACAAGACTTGGAAAGTCTTCTGAAAGAAAGAAAGGCTGTTTTGAAAGACTTGTGCTAAATTTTGGTACATGCGTTAGAGAATCATAAGATAGTACAGCACAGAAGGATGCCATTCAGACCACCAAGTCTGCGTTGGTTCTTTTGAAGAGCAACCCTATTAGTCTCACCACCCACCTTTTCTTCATATCTTCGCAATTTTTTCTCCTTCAAGTACTCAACCAATTCCCGCTGGAAAGCTACTGTTAAATTTGTTCCCACCATCCAATCAGGCAGTGCATTCCAAGTCCTAAACACTTGTTGCATTCTCATGTTAGAGAATCAGATAAGAAAGTCAGTCCGTTTATTCCATCTACATCTTGATTTTGCAAAATTTGTTCATTGGCTTTACCCATAATGGTCTATAAATGTAACCAGGCAGTGTCTGTTTCTTGGGCGCTAACCAACCCACTAAGTCCCCAACATGGTGGACAGGGTGCATGGGCGCACTTCCATCTGGAAGTACGCTGCCTGCCATTCTGGGGAAAGTGTACATATAAGCATTGTTGAATGTGAAGAATACTTTTGTAAGTTAGAGTCTTGTGCTTTTTGCAGAACTTGCTGTAGATGCTTGATCACCCTAGAATTTCACTCACCATGTGCAGACCACGCATAGCACAATGTGGCGACACCAGCTGGAAGGTCCCCATACCTACTGAATATGGCACAGTCCTGCTTCTTCCAATCTCACATTAAAAGGAGACAGGCCTCCTTCCCCCAACGCTGCTACCAGTCACCCACCCCATTGTTACTGATTTCATGCCTTGTAGGCTAACGGCTCTACCCAGCACAACACTCACCCAATCACTCACCCGCACCCCATACCCGGCCTGAGGTGTGATTGCTTTCCCTTGATTACCACTGCCTCTCCTCCTGGACAAAGCTCTCCCACCCATTGGCTCAATTACCCACCTGCCAACATGATACTGAATTGCTCTCCCAAGGCCAAAGCTTGCCCACACTCCACCCAAGGCCCAATCACACTTCCCCAGCCACCATTACCCCTCATCCTGGCCAAAGCTCACCCACCCCTCAGCTCAAACACCTACCCACCCAGGCCAATCATCCATCCGCCAGATCAATGCTCAATTCCCTCCACCCCATTCACCAATTTCCATCCCGCCCTCTCCAGTGTGAGACTTGATTGCCCACTCTTCCTCGCTTACCTGAGGGCCGCTGCGATGCTAGGAGGGGCCTCATCTTCTTGAGATTTTCCAGCAGCTCACCAGCTTCCCTGAGATGAGGCCCAAGACTCAATAGACCGGTGCCTTGGACTTCACAATTCAGGCACGGAAATCACACCCTCTGGCCCCCCATATGCCCAAAAATGAGTGCACTTGGATTTCTATCCCCAAAGATTTTTTTAAAAAATTTTTTGGAACCTAAAGGGTTAAAGTTTTTTTTCCCCTTTCTTCTTCATTTAACCATCACTCCAGACTTTCAGGTGCTTTTGAACTTGGATTAAATTGGCTCCATTATTGATGAGGAATATTCAGTCAGCTATTGAATGTCATAACAAAACAGCTAGAAGGTAAAGGGAGAGCATCTGCTGTAAGGCTGGAGCATTTGGACAGTGGAAGGTAATGAAATATTAATCATCTATTATTGTTGTTACATTTAAATGTCAAAGAGGGCCTCACTGGATTTTGAACTAATGTAAAATAGTTTCATGGGCTGAATTGTTAGTTTTTTTTCAAGAAAAGATTTACATATGGAGTGCAACTTTAAAAAGAATAATATTGGAAGTGTTGATAATTGAAACACTCAGCACCCAGAATGCTACTTATAAGTGGGTGAACAAAAAGGACCAGACACATTACCTTTTGTTTACGATCCATTATCTGTTTAGTTTCTTTATTAAGACGGAGGAGGCAGAGTAAATGAGAGAGGTTGTGAATTGGAGAAGGGGAAATGCATTAAGAAGGAAGGAGGCATAGGAGAGAAGCATGGTTTTCAATTATTTTTGAAGTAAATAAGTGGAAAGGGAATCTGTTAAAATTTATATTGATAGGCGAGTTTTAAAACGTCCTGCATTGTATACTTGTATTAATTGTAGTTACAGTTAAATATTAATAAACATCAAAATGGAGCCTTGCAAAAAGGACTTGAGTTACTGAAGCAAACTAACATGGCAAAGGATCTCCAGTAAGGGTACATTATAAGATTTACTAG
This sequence comes from Cetorhinus maximus, assembly GCF_964194155.1. NCBI lineage: Eukaryota > Metazoa > Chordata > Chondrichthyes > Lamniformes > Cetorhinidae > Cetorhinus > Cetorhinus maximus. The sequence goes on from NC_135888.1 coordinate 126,015,881, forward strand.
TCTCAGTTTTGCATTAAGGAACAAAGATCTAAAGTGATACGAGTGCTTTAACTTCTCCTGTGCTGAGTGGAAGAAAATTGTAGGGAATTTCCGAGAGTCACCTTAGCCATCCTATTTAAACATATGTTCCAAAGCTGCTCTCTCCAATGGGGCATGTCAAATGAATCATCTTGTCATATTATCTCACAAAAAAATTCCTTTGTGCCCTTTCTAATCTGAGTCAGGAGAGTGGGCAGGCCTTCTGCCAATGCTACTGTTGGGGCACGGAGAACAATGAAAGCAGCCTTGCTGTGACTCACACACACAATTTCCTCTTGGGGAGTTCGCTGATGGCATGGTCAAGGTGAGGAATCTCCTTCGTGATCATGCAAGCATGGGCACATTCCAGCCTTACATTCCAGACACATGCGATCCATCACCATCTATCAAGCTGAAAATGAGAGTTTTCTGCATTTCTTTGAAAAGTTTTTCATTCAGCCAACTCAGCAATTTGCCCAATTGGAAAATAAGACAAGGGGAAGCTGCGATCACTGCATCAAAGTAAAAGTGATGGGGAAACATCAACAAGAGCGGGAAAACGGAGAATTCTAAACAGCAAGCGAGCTCTAAGCTGTTTATAGCTATGTGATGTATTTTGCCATAACATGCAAACTTTTAGGCTTGGAGCTAGTGGGGCACAATACTCCATTATAAGTCCAGTGGATTTCTGCCATTAATACACATAGTACATCTTGTTACCCAATTAGTGCAATGTAGATGTGCCAGAGCCAGTGAAAATGGAAATTTTTGAGCAGAGCTGAGCAATAATATTGAGAAATCAGTTTCTACATTGAGGGTGAAGTTTTAACCTTATGTTACTCTAGATGTCACAATAGGGAAACATCCTTGTGAGAAGCAATAGTTCTATGTAGTCAATTATGCCTAATTTTAAAGAAATCACTATTGGGCTGCAGCAGCAAATTGCATTTAAATAGTGCCTTTAACATAATAAAATGCCCCTAGGTGCTTCACAGGAGTGATCGTCAAACAGAATTTGAACCAAGCCACATGAGGAGATAATCAAAGAGATAACTAAATCTCGGTCATCGGGAGAGATTTTAAAGAGCATCGTAGAGGAGAGGCACATAGGTTTAGAGAGTGAATTGCACAGCTTAGGACTTGGTGGCTGAAGACACGCCTGCCTTTGGTAGAGTGATGAAAATTGGGGATGCACAGGAGGCCAGAATAGGAGGAGCACAGAGATTTCAAAGGTTGTAGAAGGTTACAGAGATAGGGAGGGGCAAGAGCAGGGAGGGATTTGAGAATTTTAAAGTCAAGGCAATGTAGGTCAGCAAGCATAGGTGAGAGAGTTTGGATGCAGGCACAGCAATATAATCAATGAACACAACTAATCTGAAAAAGTAGGTTTGCCATAGATAGTAGGTATATCACTTGACTATTAAGATTCACAGTCTAGAATGTGGCAGAAGCACCAGAATATTCTCAAATAATAGGCCAGATTTTGTGTTGCTTGGGCAACACAAGATGCACTGGGGGACCCCCAGAAATCCCCAGGCAAGCATTGCACAGGAATTGCCGAGGAAGTTTCAACTACCGAAGGGCCACCTGGAACTAACAATACTCTGACTTAAACCAGAGAATTCAGATGGAAAAGTTAGAAGAATTAAAACCACTTCTAACTCCTAGGTAACTATAGTACTGACCCCACTCCAATCCCTTACTGGACCATCTTACTACTCTCCTCACCACCCATTACCACCTCTCCAGCCCCCATGACTACCCTCCTGACACCGTGACTATCCCCCCCCCACTCCCTGACTACCCTTCCCACCACCCACAACTAACCCCTCACTCCTCCCGACTACTACCTGAACCCTTAAACCCCCTAAACCCCTTGACCACCTGAACACTCCCCCATCCCCTGAATATCCCCAAGCCCCCACCACCAACTATGTCCCAGCCCCTGGCTACACCCCCACCTCCTGACTAACCCCCAACACCCACCCCCCAACAAACCCTCCTGACCACCCTAATACCCCACCAGCTTATCTTCCTTCCTGTCAAAGTGACTGGGACCTTTAATCTTACCTGGTTGACAGCAGCTAGTGCTGTAAAAAGGGGGCACGGCTTCAATTCCCCTGATGATCCTGCCCTGCACTGGAAGGACTCCAGGAGCTGCTGCACTGCCTATTTCTCACCAGGCCCGGTTCGGGGTGTCCGGGCAAGAAATGAGCCGCTCCTGACCTTGGTAAGTAAAAAGGAGCGGAGTGCCATTCCGGCAGTGATTGCCACTCTACTGAAGTTGCCGGCCTATGATCATCAATAAAATGCCCACATGAGCTGATTAAAAACAAGCCATGAAACACTTTTGATTTTTTTAAAAATGAGATTTTCTACTTTTGCATTCCACCCTTATTCTCCACTTTACATTGAATTACATACAATATGTAGTACAGCAACAGGCTATTCACCCAACCAGTCTATGCTGGCGTTTATGTCCCATTCGAGCTTCCTCCAATCTTTCCACATCTAACTCTATCAGGTTAATCCTTCATTCCCTTTTGCCTTACCAAGTTTCCCCTTAAATGCATTATAATATTCTTCTCAACTACTGCTTAGGTAGCAAGTTCCACATCCTAAGTGAAGATATTTCCTCTGTATTCCCTATTAGGTTTCTTGGTAACAATCTTGTGTTGATAGCCTCTAGTTTTGACTTTCCCCACAAATTCTCTCTCTCTCTCTCTGTCTATGCTATCAAAGCATTTCATAATTTTAAAGAGCTGAATCAGGTCACCCCTCAGCTATCTCTGTTCAAGAGAAAAGATATCCATCTTCTTCATCTTTTCCTGATAGGTGTAACTTTGCAGTTCTGATATCATCCTTGTAAATCATTTTGCACCCTGTCCAATACCTCCATATTCTTTATATAATATGGTGACCACACACAATACTCCAAGGGCAGAATTTTGCCGTTGGCGAGCAGGGGGGCGGGGCTCGCTCACCAACGCGTAAAATGATGAGGGATGACGTTGGGTGGAACTCCCGATGTCAACCCGCCCATTTAAATCTTCAGGAAAGCGGGGACACAGCAAAATCAGCTGCGGGCCCGCCGACCTGTCAATGGCCAATTGAGGCCACTGACAGGATCAATTAAGCAATTAAAGGACCTGTCCATCCAACATTAAGGTTGGCGGGCAGGCCAGGAGCCCCGGCGGCAACTGGAAAAAACATGAAACCTCATCCAGTGGTGGGATGAGATATGATGTAGGGTTTTAAAAATTGTAATAAAGTTGTTCTGTAAATTATGAACATGTCCCAACTCATGTGACATTGTCACATGAGGGGACATGTAAGGGATTTTTCTTTTCTCTATTTTTAATAGTTTTAAAAGTTGAAGCAATCTCCCTGAGGCTGCACTTAGCCTCAGGGAGATGTGCGCTCTTTCGTGCGCATGTGCGAAAGAGCACACTCTCGCTTTTAGGGATTCCCCCCCCCCCCCCTGCCCGCACAGGGAGCGCATAGTGCTTCCCACTGGACATCACGTTGGGCGGGTCTTAACTGGCCCACCCACGTAAATTGGCTGTGCGGCCCACTTCGCTGGTGGCAATTGGCTCTGCGCCCGCCAGCGATTGGGTCAGGCCCGCCCACCCACCCGACAGGCAGAAAATTCTGCCCCAAGTGTTATTTAATTGGAGAAAATTTGCAGGCAGGTGATCTCAGGCCTTTATGCTTAATGAAAATGGGTGTGCAGTACACCAGCCAACAGGAATTTTAGCACTAAGGCTCAGGTTCAAGCAGTCTAGAATGTTGGGATAAAAATATTTTCTCTTTAATAGCTGGCCAGTCACCTGATACCTTGGGTCCACAGCATTAAACTATTGACCATTTAATACAAATTGGCATTAAATTAGAAAATCACTCAGAGAAGCTATGAGGATGCCTGGCACGGGGCATGAAAACATTCATACTGATAGAGTGTGCGGCGTTTGAAGTTAAGGCATGTGGCTAATGTGTAGCAGAGGGAACCGTAGCTGTTTGAATTCTTTCACAGGATGTGGGCGTCACTGGCTGGGCCAGCATTTTTATTTATTGCCCATCCCTAATTGCCCTTCAGAAGGTGGTGGTGAGCCACCTTCTTAAACTGCTGCAGTCGTTGTTGTGTAGGTACGCCCACAGTGCTGTTAGGAAGGGAGTTCCAGGATTTTGACCTAGTGACAGTGAATGAACAGCGATATAATTCCAACCAGGGTGGTGTGTGACTTGCAGGGGAACTTGCAGGTGGCGATGTTCCAATGCATCTGCAGCTCTTGTCCTTCTAGTTGGCAGAAGTCATGGGTTTGGAAGATGCTGTTGAAGGAGCCTTGGTGAATTGCTTAAATGCACCTTGTAGTTGGTACACACTGTTGCCTCTTTGCGTTGGTGTGGGAGGGAGTGGATGTTGAAGGTGGTGGACGGGGTGCCAATCAAGCTGGCTGCTTTGTCCTGGATGGTGCTGAGCCTCTTGAGTGTTGTTGGAGCTGCACTCATTCAGGCAAGTGGGGAGTATTCCATCACACTCCAGACTTGTGCCTTGTAGATGGTGGACAGGCTTTGGGGAGTCAGTGGTGAATTACTCTTTGCAGAGCGGTGGTCTTCATCTGCCTTTTGCAATGCTGATTAAGGCTATCTTTTCCTGAGTAAGAAAGACGAAAAGGTAGAAATTGAACCTATTAAACTGCACTATGGGCACACAATGGGCACAGCAAAGCTGATTTCAGAAACCAAAGGTGATGCCCTTTGTACGATCAACCAAAAAACCTGACCAGGAGTCACGGCAGTAGGTAGGAAGGTTTAGTGATGTGAATTACTTGCATAATTTAAGATTTATAATCTTACGTTACTCAGTGTCCCATAATATTACAGACGCTGGGAGGAGTAATTTTGAATATGCCTTATTGGTGTAAAGTAGGCGATAGCAAATCAGCCGCAGAAATCAGGGGAAATAAAAGCCACAAAAGATTTGCGCTGCTACACAAGTTCAAAATTACTCCCCAGGACTGAAAACCCTGTGTAATCTTCAGGTGAATTGAAGTTAGAGGGAAGGGTTTAATGTGATCAGGGTGTTTAGTCAGCGTTTTGCAGACATGCATTCCATTCTTATTCTTATATTTCCACTGACAGGAAGGTGTAATTACAGTAAGGCAGATTTACATAGGCTGTTTCCATAATAAGTATGTACACAGGAATTTATAATGGAAAAAGCTGACATAAGAATTTTGATATACTATAAGTTTAATGATTGACATGCTATGTATGTCTCACACAGCCTGCAGCACCCCATGGAATGAAACAGTAACATGTACATATTGTATACATGATGTACCGATAAACCTCACACATAATACATATATTATACATCACCACCTGGAACTTCCCCTCCAAGTCACTCACCATCCTGGCTTGGAAATATATCACCGTTCCTTCACTGTCGCTGGGTCAAATCCCTGGAAATCCCTCCCTAACAGCATCATGGATGTACCGACACCACATGGACTGCAGCGGTTCAAGAAGGCAACTCACCACCACCTTCTTGAGGGCAGTTAGGCATGGGAAATGAATGCTGGCCCAGCCAGCGACGCCCACATCCCGTGAATGAATTTTTAAAAAATTACAGGCCTGAGGTGTGTTCCTCTCTGTTTCACACATCAGGGGCTGTATTTTACAGGGCGTCATGGCCTCCACACCAACCCTCAACTAAAAAGTCTTGGGAGGAGCCCTTCCACAATCCATACGGCTGCCCACAACAATTTAACACTGGGAACAGAGCTAATTGCTTCAAGGTGAGACTTCTGCCCTATCTCAGGAGGAAGTCACAGCTTAGTGGTCCCTGCAGCTCCAAATGGGAGTGGTGGCCATTGCTAGGGGAGTCCAGGTAAGTTTGGTGTTGGGGTCACGATGAGGAGAATGGTGGTTCAGGTTCAAGAGCCTGGGGAGGATTGAAGTGGGGAAATGACTGGGTTGGGGGTGGGGGGGTTGCTTCCAATGGCCCCGGGGGACCCGCAAACGAGCTCCCACACCCCCTACTACTTGCCTGACACTAAGATGCACAGCTAAAGCTGCTGGGCTTCCTGCATGGCATGGACCTTCCCCAACTGTGGGTAAAATTCCAGCGACGGTGGAATGAGGCCCTTTAGTGATCATTAACTGGCCACATAACGGCCTGAATAGGCCCAAGGGAAGGCAGGCTGCCTGACACCTCCCCTTCCTGCTGTAAAATATCAGACAGGTCAGGGGCAAGCAGGAAGGCAGTGGGAAGGTCAGCCCCTGGATTTCATGCATCCCCCCACCATCAAACCGAACCCAGGTTTCACCCATCTCATAACTAAGCACACATGGGGCTGCATATTACAGGGGGGGGGGGGCGTTGCAGACGGCCTCCCTCCCCTCCCAGAAGCAGCGGGTGGGACTCCTGACCCTCACTGGGGAGACAGTCCAGCCCCCTGGAGCTGCCAGTCAATTGGGTTGGGTGGCAGCTCCAGCAGTCCTGGCTTGCAACGTGTCCCAAGAAGAAGGCCCAATGGATCCTGGAATAAGGTAAGTCTGGGGTATTGGATGGGGAGAGCTCGGCCAGCTTAGGAAGGGGGCAAGGGTTGGAGGTGGTGGGTTTTGGAGTGTAGGCTGCCCCCACCCCCCAATACACAAAAGGCACCCCCCCAGAGATAGTACCGCTCCCTTCCTCCCCGCCCTTTTAAAAGCTTTTAGAAACACAGCCAGCCCACTCCCACCTGACTGCCCACGCTATTACAGCATGGGCAGCGTATTATCGGGGTCAATCGGCTTGCTAACAAGCTCAACTGACCTTCGATTATTTTGGTGCTCGCTCACCTACCATGTTATGGTGGTGAGCTCAGGGTGGTGGTGGTGGGGCGGGGGAACCTACCCTATTTTATGTGACCCCCCCACCCCCCATGGCTGGGGTATGGTGAGGGGGGTGGGCACGTAAAATCCAGCTCATGGGGCTGAGTTTTACGTTGATCGAGCAGGCGACTGACCGACCCTGACTGTCTGGCTGTGAAATGGTGCAAGATGACATCGGGCGAGCGTCCCGACCTGATCGCGCACTTGGGGTATTTTGTTCAGCGCGCATGCGCAGAAGTCGGAAGCGCACCGGCCGACAATTAAGAGGGCAATTAAACCCGTTAACAGCGCAATTGTCTGCTCTTTTTCGTTGCCCGTCCAACCATAAGGTTGGTGGATGGGCGAATCAGCCAGGCGGCCTTTACATTTCTCATGGAACCTCACCCAAGGGTGGGATGAAATTTCTGTTATGAAATTAAATAAAAAGAAAGATCTGTGGGCAGCATTTTTATCACCTATATTTTCAGGTGCCTGCATGTGACGCTCAGACAATTTTTTTTCTGCTTTTTAATACTTTATCGGAACATTTTCGGGTCTGCAGCTCCCTGCCCTCAGGGGAGCTTTCTCTCAGCGCTCGCCCGCGCCAGTGTTGATGTCATCGCCCACCCTCCTCCCGCCCCCACCCTGGCAGCGCTGAGCTTTTCAGCGCGCGCTTCATGCTGGCAGGCCATTAGTTGGCCAGCCAGCGTGAAATCACGGTCGGGAGGCCAATCGTGGTCGGCGGTCCGTTTCCCGGCCAATCCCAGGCCCACCGATCGCGTCCGCCTGCCGAGGTAAAAATTCAGGCCATGGTGTTCAGGAGAACGGTGGTTATCATAAGGACAGCCTTTTTTTGTGACGCACTCAAAACTAAGGTGCGACAAAGTGAGGAGAAACTTGCTGGACAGAAGTGTTGAATAGAGAATAGCACCAATTTTTTGATTATTGAAAATAAATCACCTGTTTAACAAAATTGATAGGTTTATATTGCCTCGACTGCAATTGAAACCCAGAATTTTTAGGGTAGTATATCAATATTTTACCCAGTAGCTCATTGGGCAACTGTTCATTAGTCTGAAAATAATGCTCCTTTTTTTATCCTTTCATGGGGTGTAAGCAAGGCCTGCATTTGTTTCCCATCCCTAGTTGCCACCTTTCTTTAATCACTGCAGTCCAGTAGGTACACCCAAAGTGCTGTTAGGAAGGGAGTTCCTGGATTTTGACCCAGCAACTGCGAAGGAACGAGGATTTAGTTCCAAGTCAGGATGGTGTATGACTTGGAGGGAAATTTGCAGGCAGGGTGTTCCCACGGGTCTGCTGTCCTTGTCCTTCTAGGTGGCTGAGCGCTCAGGTTTGGGATGTGCTATTGAAGGAGTGGTAATTAATTATCCCATGTTTCTAGTTCTTTATAATAGAAATCATAGCCAAAGACTAAATACCAATTAGTTCCACTTAACCCCAACTCAAAATTTGGGTTTTAAACATATAAAAGGCATGGTTTTAACATAATTGACAAAAAAGCCAGGAGGAAGATGAGGAGATTTTTTTTTAAATATGACCTGGAATGCCTGAAAGGCTGGTGGAAGCAGATTGCATTGTAATGTTTAAGGGGGAATCAGATATATCCTAAGAAGGAGACATTTTCAGGTCCCCAGGGCCATGAGATTAATTGGATAGATCTTCCAAAATGTTGGCTCAGGTACGATAGACCAGATGGCTTCCTTCTGTGTTGTATAATCCTATGATTATATAAAAGGGGAAGCTTATATGAACAAATTGGTTATTGTAACCCATGTGTCTCATTATGAAATAAAAATCCTCAAATATTGGGGGTAATTTTAACTTTATCATCAGGTGTAAATGGGTTATAGTGAACCAATTGCCTGTTCTGTGGAATTTTTCTCCATTTGGCAAAAGAAATGCTGGGCCATGAACCACCTGGTGGTCAAAGCCTGCGACTGGGACAATAGATGTTGCAAAATTGAATGGGAAATGTTGGATATAGCAAGTTACAAGTGGTGAAATTGGCCAAAAATAATTGCAAGAATAAATAAGGTTTGTAGGCAGAAAGTGAGTAAGATATGTAAGATTTTTATTAGATTGTGTCTTTGAATGCAAATTCAATGAACCTGGCATTCAGATTGCTGGTAGTGAGCAATCTACTACCACATTAGAAAGTAAGTCTTAGCTATTTCAAGACATGACCTATTTACTTAATCGTGTAGATTCACTGCCAATGGGAATATATTAATTTACAATGAGATTATAGCTCCTGCTAGTGGTGAATGTGAATAAGCAAATTCATCCTGGTTGGAACAGGAAAAAAAAAACATCCTGCCTTGCAGAAAAAATGAATAATTGGAGTGTGTTGGCAATTGAAAGTGACATTTGATGGCCACTGAGACTGTCAAGGCAGCAACTCTAGTCAGCATTATCTTTTACGCAGCTCTTAACAGACCTATGTGTTTGACAGAGCTGAACCTGACACTCTCCTCCAACTCTATCTTCATTCAAAATAAGAGGGCTGTCTGCCTTCTTACTTTGTGCCAGAGTTTTTATTTTAACTCATTCATGGATTGTGGGCATTGCTGGCAAAGTCAGCATTTATTGTTCATGCCTAACTGCTCAGAAGGTGGTGATGAGCCACCTTCTTGAATTGCTGAGGTCCATGTGGTGTAGCTACACCCCACAATGCTATTAGGGAGGGAGTTTCAAGATTTTGACCGAATGTCATTGAAGAAACGGCAGTATAGCTCCAAGTCAGGAGGGGAACTTGCAGGTGGTGGTGTTCCCAAGATCCTATTGCTCTTGTTCTTTTTGGTCAGGGGTCAGCAACTGCAGCAGGTGGCTCTTTAACATCACATTTGCTGCTCCCAACTTGTTCCAGTTAGATCGCATTAACATGAAAAAAAAGTCTTTAAAAAACTAAGTCAAGAAAAGTAATAGCCATATTTTTATTTTGGGGATAAAACGTGAGTCATTATGCAGCACTTTACAGTCTCAAATGATTATTTTAACGAAAAACATCACCGTTCTCTAAATAAACATGTTGGAGTGAATAGCTACACCAGGGATATAGATAATCCCTTTAGTTTGAGGAAAAGTTTTTATGTTTGCGAACGTTATTTTTTCAGATATAGGTGAGACACTAAATTATTCTGTGCTTTCTGAAGCCTTATTTAATCAGGAGAATCAATAGCTGAAAAGATTGTCTTAATTCTATGCATCTTAAAATAATGTTTGTCCTAAAGATAACTTTACTGAAAAATTAGAATTGAAGTCAAAAAACACAATAATTCAGAGTTAGGTCTATTTTAATTTTGATTTGTTTTCTATTGATACACAAATTTAATACATGCATTTTATTTAAGATATTTACAAATTATGCATTCTACCATTCCCCCAGAGAAACTTGGTAGTATGCTAGGTATTTCGTTTGGAAATGCAAAATTTTCGTCTTGCAGCTCCCAATAGATTTTATTTTAGGCAACATTTTTTTAAAAAGTCCCTTCAGCTGAAAAAGGTTGCTGACTCCAGTTCAAGGTGGTAAAAGTCACGGGGTTGGAAGGCACTGTCGAAGGAGCCTTGGCGAGTTGCTGCAGTACACCTTGTATGTAGTAGACATTGCTGCCACTGTGCAAAGGTGGTAGAGGGAGGGATTGTTTAAGATGGTGGATGGGGTGCCAATCAAACAGGCTGATTTGTCCTGTGAATGAGCAAGAGCAGTGCTGTGAAGTCTTACTGGTTTCATCTTGTGCTTAACATCTGTGACCCTGTTGTTAACCACCTACTCCCAGTCTGCTCCCCATGTCCATTAGGAATGAACAGGGAGGTTAATTTTTTTGCAGCAAACTACTCAGCCAATTCTTGCTAGCTTCAAACTATGCACCCATTTTGATTGTGCATTCTGACGATGTAGCGAGACCTTCGCACCAGGCAGGCAAAAGCTTTGTCAGAATTCAAAAGTCATAATCTGGTAATGTCACTGCCAAATAATTGCTTTTTAAATGCAGTCACTATAGCCAAAAATAGGGCAACCAGGTTATGCATAGCAAGTCCTACACACAGCAAACTAATGACTGGTTGATACATTTTTGGTAGTTTAGGTTGAGGGAGAAATGTTGGACAGGACATTAGGAGATTGCCTGGGTGTTCTTTGAATTGCGTCATGCCAACCATTATATCTACTTGAAGTAGGGTTGCCAATTCTGATTGGACATATTCCTGGAGGTGTTATCACTTGACCTCCTGCGCACTGATCTCACACTCCTGCCATTGATCACTCAACATTGTTATGACAAGGTGAGGCCGGATGCCAGGATTTTCTCTTTTTTTCCCACTCCTTGATTGATCATAACAGGGTTTTTTGAAATTTATAAGGATGAGTGCACCAATTCAGTGCATGTAGTTAACCATTTACTTTGCTGATTGCAAAGAACTCAGTATGACAGGCTTTCTTAAATTTAAATACAAAAGAGGTTAGTTCTTATTGTGCTAAAAACTCACCCAGGTAAAGATATAAAACATATTTTAAAAGGTAAACACATGTCTCGATCATCACAACACACACACACACACACAAAGATGCAAAATTATAAGTTTTACAGAAGAGGAGGTTAACTTTTGGCCAAATTAAGATATAATGATAAAAGGCAAAAAAAAAAATTAAAGTTCACTGATTATGATCCTTAACTGTTGTTTGTGATTGAGCTGGTTCTTTAAATGGTGGACTTGTTTTTCTCCCTGGAGATGCTGCTTTGGAATTTTGAAGTCTCCTTTAGAAGTTCTCTGTCTGTTGTCCCCAGTTTGATATAAGCAAGCAGAGTTCCTTTCGATTTAAATTCTCTATCTCTGTGATGTATTCCAAAGCATAACAGAGATTGAGCTCCGAACATGAGACTGCAGGGAGAGAGATGGCTTCTGGTCCATTCTGAAGACTTCTTCTTCTGTTACAGTAACTATCAGAGAAGATTATAATCCCAGTTTTTCACAAGGGGGGTTTTGGTCATGTGACAGCTGTGATTGACACACAATGCAGGGTGATCCATGTTAACAAAAGAGCTTTGATCTGCCATTGTCAAAGTCATGAGGATACCATTGAAAAGATCGGGGTCCTTAGCACCCTCCTTGCACAACGAGATTCGTTAATCCTGCATTGTTCCTGGTAGTTTCTATAGTCTGAAAGTCTAGTGGCCTATTGTTCTTATGTTTTGTAGGGAGTTTAGGCAATGACAGGTGGGAAGACCATCAGGGGAAATGCCTATAGCTATGTCTCCTTGAAAATCGACGTACAGAAGTTTCCATACTTGGCCAATTTGTAGGTCAGGTGACCTCGGCAGCCATTTTAAAGTCAGAGCCTTTCCTTGGCAAAGGTCCTTTTAAAGAAGCTCAATATATATCTGACTAGCCGATGAAATTAAAGATTAATATTGCACACGCACAAGTCACATCATCAAGACAAGATGTTCATACTCACTGACTATTGCCTTGCCACACTAATTGGAAAACAAATGAACTCTGCATGTACAAAACTAATTTACAGAAGGAATAGCATTGCATTTAGATTGCAATAGTTTTCATTTTTAAGAGCAATGTGGAAGGATTTCTGCTATAAAGATATTTTTGTATTTTACTATCATCATTTATACCCACCTATGTGAATGATAGAAAATATTGAAAAATAAGACCATAAGACATAGGAGCAGAAATTAGGCCATTCAGCCCATCAAGTCTGCTCTGCCATTCAATCATGGCTGATAAGTTTCTCAACCCCATTCTCCCGCCTTCTCCCCATAACCTTTGACCCCCTTACCAATCAAGAACCTATCTATCTTGGTCTTAAATACACTCAATGACCTGGCCTCCACAGCCTTCTGTGGCAATGAATTCCATAGATTCACCACTCTCCGGCTAAAGGAGTTTCTCCTCATCTCTGTTCTAAAAGGTCTTCCCTTTACTCTGAGGCTGTGCCCTAGTCTCTCCTACTAATGGAAACATCTTCCCTACATCCACTCTATCCAGGCCTCTCAGTATTCTGTAAGTTTCAATCAGATCCCCCCTCATCCTTCTAAACTCCATCGAGTATAGACCCAGAGTCCTCAAACGTTCCTCATATGTTAAGCCTTTCATCCCTGGGATCATTCTCGTGAACCTCCTCTGGACCCTCTCCAGGGCCAGCACATCCTTCCTGAGATACGGGGCCCAAAATTGCTCACAATATTCTAAATGCCTATAGCTATGTAAAAGACTTAAGAGTTTACTTTGCATCCCTTCAAATCATGAAAGATGGATTTCCAACACCTCACTTTCCATGGATGCCATTAATGACTTGTTAATGTATCATCCGAATAATCCATGCTTCCTCAAAAATAAATAATTTTAATCTAAAATGTTGAGACCCAATTCCGCTCTGTCCTCAGCAGCATTAATGCTAACAACATTATACAATAGCAACTATAGCAGAATCAAAAGCTTCAGGTTGTACCCCTACTCAGTGAGGGAGCCTTTCATATCCAGGATAAATTGAAGGATTACATTGCCAAATGGCCAAGTGTACTTATTGCGCACCTCAAATTACGCTGACTCTTGCACGGTCACCCCAATCCTTGGGAGATTTGTGTAGTATAAGGGTGTTTGGCATATCAAGGGTTAATGTGGGACTGGAGAACAGTATCGGTAATAGTATAAAGTAGAGAGACTGATGACAGTAGACAGGAGACAGAATAGTGTGGAGAGACTTGAGTAGAAGTCAACATGAAGAGTGCAGGAGGGCATACCAGGAGCAGCACCAGGCATACCTAAAACTGAGCTGTCAACCTGGTGAAGCTATAACCTAGGACTACTTGCGTACCAAAGCATAAGCAGCAAGTGATAGATAGAGCTAAGCGATTCCACAACCAGCGGATCAGATCTAAGCTCTGCAGTCCATCCAGTCGTGAATGGTGGTGGACAATTAAACAACTCACTGGAGGAGGGGGCTCCACAAATATCCCCGTCCTCAATGATGGGGGTGCCCAGAACATCAGTGCAAAAGATAAGGCTGAAGCATTTGCAACAATCTTCAAGATGACTCATTCTGCTTTCTACTCTTAATGTCACCATTAGCACCTCCTTTAGCCAGTATCACCACCATCAACCCTTTGACCTTTTGTTTATGACATCTTTTGCAATCTCCCCTTTGCCTCCACCTATCACTGGCCTTCTATCCAGCTTCATCTGTCCCACCCCCTTTAAACAGTATATATTGCACCATATTTTTACTCTCTTTAGTTCTGAAGAAGAGTCATACCAACTTGAAACGTTTACTCTGTCTTTCTCTCCACAGATGCTGTCAGGCCTGCTGAGTTTTTCCAGCACTTTTTGTTTTTGTTTCAGATTACCAGCATCTGCAGTATTTTGCCTTTATCATAGATACAAGTCTTCAGCCAATTCAATTCACTCCACGTGATATCAAGAAATGGCTGAAGGCACTGGATACCGCAAAGGCTATGGGCCCTGACAATATTCCGGCAATTGTACTGAAGACTTGTGCACCAGAATTTGCTGCTCCCCTAGCCAAGCTGTTCCAGTCTAGCTACAACACTGGCATCTACCCAGCTATGTGGAAAATTGCCCAGATATGACCTGTACACAAAAATCAGAATAAATCCAACTCGACCACTTACTGCCCCATCAGTCTACTCTGCATCATCAGTAAAGTAATGGAAGGGGTCATCAACAGTGCTATCAAGCGGCACTTGCTTAGCAATAACCTGCTCACTGACGCCCAATTTGGGTTCTACCAAGGCCACTCAGCTCCTGACCTCATTACAGCCTTGGTTCAAACATGGACAAAAGAACTGAACTCCAGAGATGAGGTGAGAGTGACTGCCCTTGACATCACGGCCGCATTTGACTGAGTATGGCATCAAGGAGCCCTAGCAAAATTGGAGTCAATGAGAATCAGGGGGAAAACTCTTTGCTGGTTGGAAGATTACCTAGCACAAAGGAGGATGGTTGTGGTTGTTGGAGGTCAGTCATCTCAGCTCCAGGACATCATTGCAGAAGTTCCTCAGGGTAGTGTCCTCAGCCCAGCCATTTTCTGCTGAAGAAGCCATCAAGGAGCCCTAGCCATATAAATACTGTGGCTACAAGAGCAGGTCAGAGGCTAGGAATCCTGTGAAGTGTAACTCACCTCCTGACTCCCCAAAGCTGTCCACCATCTACAAGGCACAAGTCAGGACTGTGATGGAATACTCCCCACTTGCCTGGATGAGTGCAGTTCCCATAACATTCAAAAAGCTTGACACCGTCCAGGACAAAGCAGCCTGCTTGATTGGCACCTCATCCACAAACATTCACTCCCTCCACCACCGACACACAGTAGCTGCAGTGTGTACCATCTACAAGATGCACTGCAGGATTTCACCAAGACTCCTTAGGCAGCACCTTCCAAACCCATGACCACCACCATCGGGAAGGACAAGGGCTGCAGTTGGATGGGAACACCACCACCTGGAAGTTCCCTTCCAAGTCTCTCACTATCCTGACTTGAAAATATATCGCTGTTCCTTCACTGTCACTCGGTCAAAATCCTGGAACTTCCTCCCTAACAACACTGTGGGTGTATCTACACCACATGGACTGCAGCGGTTCAAAAAGGCAGCTCACCATCACCTTCAATTAGGGATGATCAACAAATGCTGGCCCATCCAGCGAAGCCCACATCCCATGAATGAATAAAAAAAGAAGTTAGCTCCTAGCTTGGGCTATACTTTGTATACATGTATATAGTTATGTGTTACAATAAACACTACTATTCAAACTTACAAGCCTCTGAACCTCTTTGTGAGACCTACTGAAGAAACCCTTACAACAATTTGCAGGTCTCAATGAAAACTGGCATTGTCCATTTTGTTGGCTTGAAATATGTCCCCATGGCCATTTCAGCAGAATGCTCTGATGGACCACAGAAAACCCATTTATTAAGTTTTTGTCAATGAACTGATGGTTAACATATAAACCCCTCTCATCCTCAAAGGAATTTCACTTTTTTTTCTGGAAAAATTCAGAGGTTTTTGAGTACAGGATGGAAGATTTAACATTACAAAGATATTCAGGAGATGGGAGACTTCTTATCCCAAGACAGATTAAAACATTTTCGTAGCTCCGAGCAGAACATCAGTTTGGGAATAATAATTTATTCAAACTGTTCCAAGTTTGTCACTTTTGAAATTTAAAGGACAATTTTACTAGGCTAACTCATAAACTAACCCTTTTTTAAAACGTACTACACAACCTCAAGAGCATTCATGAAGACATCTCTATATTTTGTTGACATATTTAAAGAAAACAGATCAAATTAACCTGGCACATGAACCTAAACTCCTTCATTTGATTGAGGATGATAAATGGATGGGGATAAACGAAAGGTGTAATGCATGCTGCAGAATGAAGGCAGTTAACTAAAATGACTCCTTCAGATTTGTTTCTTTTCTGGTCTGATATATTTTTCTTACCACATCAGTGCCTTATAGCTGTTGGTGGCAGGGTGGCAGTGGGGTTGGGGGTGTGGTGAGGGAGAGGGCATTGAATCTGTTACACATTTAGCCACCGATCTATAGCAGTACCAGGCCATTTCTGTACAACAAACTACTAGGCTATGTAGTACCTTTGACAGGAATCTTGTCCAGTCAATCAGCTAATCCAACAAGAAACTCTTACTGTATGCTAATTGCTGATTTTTGTATGATACATATCCTATTATTGATGACATATCAGCAGGAAATAGGACAAAAACTATTTTGAAAACTAATGTTGCAGTGTATTTAGCCTGCATTCTTGAGAATTATGGAGAAAAAGTCAAAAGAACTGATACTGTGGAATTGGGTACCTAGTGATACATTAAAGCACAATTGCTAAGTACAGTTGGCAAAAGGGCAATTGAATTGATTGTGATTTTCTTTCACCTGAAAGCTTGTGTGGCATTATGGTATTAAAAATTTTAATTGGGGCAGAGGCAATATTGTGGAAGGAGTAGATTTTCATTAATAATATATTCATTATGTAAAAGAAAAGACATCAGTATCGTTGAAATACAGTCAAAATATTCTTGTATCATTGAACCATTTATGTTATGCTACAATGATAAAGGGAGAGATTTTCATTTTGACACCTGCCTTGTGTTCTGAACTTGAACAGCTCAATTTTGTACGTTAATAAACTGATGAACCAGTCAACAGTTGCTAATTTTCTATTATGATAGTGGGCTGGCAAAGTGTGGTGGATGAGTCAGAACCTTGGGGCTGCAGTGACAATGGTTTTGCTTGCTTAGATTGGAATACATTCCCAGCCTGTTACTTATGGAGTGGAATTACAATAATACCAGTCAATCTTCTATGGTATTATACATGGCAGTGAAGACCAAGTGCTGGATTGAGGCCAAGAAAGGGTGAAATTAGTTGAATTGTTCCCAGAAGGCAGATGAAAAGGTGGAGAAAGGGGAGAAAGAGGGGTGAAAAAAGGAAAGGGGGAGGAGGGAGTGAGAGGAGACAGGAAGAAGAGAAAAGAGAGGGAGAGGAAGGATACAGGGTGCGAGAAGAAAGGAGGAAGAGCAAGGAAGGAAAGGAAGGAGATGTAGAGCGGGGAAAAATAGAAATTGGAGGGGACGTCAGAGAAGAGAGGGAGCGGAGTGGATGGAGGAGAGATTGGAGGAATGGAAATAAGGGAGAGGGAGGGAAGGAAAGGAGAAGAAAGAAAGGAGAGAAGCAGAGAAATGGAGAGGAGGGTAGGGGTAAAGGGAGAAAAGGAACAGAAAGAAGGAGGTGGGACAAAGTGAATGGAGGTGGAATTAGGGAGAGAGGGACTAGAGAGGATGAAGGCGAGGGAAAAATGATACAGTAGAGAAGAAGAATGGAGGGAAAGTTTAGGAGGAAGATGTGGAAAGGAGAGTTAGAAATTGGCTCCTGACAGCACAGCAAGTGATATTCAGCAGGGAGAGGGATCCTTGTAAGTGAAGACCTCTGGTTGTGGTCAAGAAAATGATGACCAGTGGTCTGGGGGTGTTAGGCTGAGAGGGATATATGGACCCCGGTCACCTGAGCAATGCTTGGTGTGAGTGGTTGATTTGATGTTTAAGTGAGGTATACAGGTACTGATCAACAAAATCAGTCAGTGTGTGAAGAGATTCATTGTTTGACTTGGCGGGATGGATTCCAACCAGATTGATATTGCATGAAATGGGGTGGGGTTGGCATCAAATAGTTAGCACACGTATTTCAGTAATTCTGCAGATGTCAACTGTGTTGGCTAGACTGTCATTTATTGTCCATCCCAGTTACCAAACAACCAATCGTTACATAAAAGCAAAATATTACAGATGCTGGAAATCTGAAACAAAAACAGAAAATGCTGGAAAAACTCAGCAGGTCTAGCAGCATCTGTGGAGAGAGAAACAGAGTTAATGTTTAGAGTCCGTATGACCCTTCTTCAGAGCTGAAGAGCAGTGGAAATGTGATGAAATTTATACTGTTTAAGGAGGGTGGATCAGGTGGGGCTGGATAGAAGGCCAGCAATAGGTGGGGACAAAGGAGAGATTGACAAAGGGAGTGTTGATGGTAACAGTAAGGGCTAAAAAGGTGCTGGTGTAAAGGTAGGAAGGCAGAATGTGATAATAGCAGAACAAGGGTAACATTGTGTGAAAGAACAACGTGGAACATGTAACAGATGGCCCCTTTGGGGATGGGGTGGGGGGGAGGGGTGGTGGTGGGGAAAGAAGGATAGAAAATGGGATTGAAGGGGGGTAAAAGGGGATAAAACCATGGATAAATGAGTCAAAATAAAAATAAGTGAATAAAAAATAAAAATGGATATGGAGAAAAGGGGATTAAAAAAGGGGTGTGGATAGAGGAGAGAGTTTATGGTCCAAAGTTGTTGAACTCAATGGGCAGAATCTTCTGTTTGGCATGTGGGGGCGGACCCCGTATACCGACGCATAAAATGACGCGTGGTGACGTCGGGCGTGCATCCCGATGTCACCGCAGGTCATTCTGACCTTCCGTTCGGCGGGCACGCATCAGAGTTGGCTGCGAGCCTGCCGAATTGTTAAAGGCCTGTTAAGGCCATTAATCAAACAATTAAAACAATTGAGAAATCTGCCTGTCTAATCTTAAGGTTGGCGGGCAGGCCTTAATTGGCCCGCTCACACAAAATGGCGGCGCACAGCCAATCGCGGGCAGTGATTGGCTCTGCACTTGCCCACGCCCACTCTCAACCAGCCTGCCCAACAGGGAGAAAATTCTCCCCAATGTTAAGTCCGGGAGGCTGTAAAGTGCCTAATTGGAATTGTGCTGTCTATATTGACAGCTTAATAGCCTTCGGTCAAACTTGGGAAGAAGTTCTACGACATTTAAAGGAACTGTTTGACTGACTACAGGAGGCCAATTTGATTGTAAATTTGGTTAAAAGTGAGTTTACAAAAGCATACGTTACATATTTAGGCTCACAAGATGCGAAAGTAAAAGCTATTGTGGAATTCCCAGTGCCTACAGCAAAACGGGAAGTTTTGAGATTTCTGGGCATGAGTGGATTTTATCGGAAATTCGTGCCAAATTTCAGCAGTGTAGCTGCTCCTCCGACTGGATTATTGACAAAGAACAGGAGATTCCAATGGACACAGAAATGTCTGACTACATTGGACAGCTCAAAAGCTGTACTAACCATTACACCTGATCTAGCAGCAGTTTAAAAAGGCTGTTGGCGCCAGTGATGTGGTGTTGGTGCTGTGTTGCTACAGCAAGATGAGCTGGCACTTGAGAAACCAATGGGATATTTCTCACAGAAGTTGAATGTGCATCAGAATAAATATTTAACTATAGAAAAAGTGACTTCAAGTTTGGTTTTATCTTTGCAGCATTTTGAAATGTATATTGCAAACAACTCTTCGGAGACAGCTGTATATATGGACCACTATCCTTTGAAGCTTCTGGAAAAGTTTCGAGATAAAAACGGCAGACTGTTCCGGTGGAGTTTGTTATTGCAACCGTTCAGTTTAAAGATTATACATGTGGCTGGGCAAGAGAATTTAATTGCAGATGTGTTGTGAAATGTTTAAACCCAAAAGGACTTGGACTATAATGACTTTTATTCTTACAAAGTAAGTGTATATATTTTCATGGTGGATGCATGTTCACCATAGTATAATAATTTTTTTGATAAGTATAAGTAATATGAAGTGGGTTGAGAAAAGAAAGATGTCATTTTGAAATATGATGTTTTTTTCCATTAAGAGAGGAGTGAAGATGGATTTCATCTTTTTAATATTTTTGGGAATATGGTGGTATCCTGTGAAGAAGCGTGTGTGTGTGTGTGTGTGTGTCCGTGTCCATAGGTAATTAAACTTGGTGAAAGTTAGTAAAGACAGCTTGTCTGTGGGAACTCAGAGATGAAAGGTAAAGAAGCTAGATGCATGCATTTGTAATGAGAGGCCATGGTGAAGTTGAATGTACAACTAAATAGGTTGGATTTTAAAATTCACATTAGGTGAGAGGTGAGGACTTGACTCCCCAGCTATTAAATTTCAAAGCGATTTTAAGGGACTTTTGCAACTTACAAATGTTTCATAGGAAAATGAGGAAAGGTTATTATTAAATTTTATTTGACCCGAACATGGAGACAATAGGAAGACATGAAAGATTTTTATATTTTGGAGAAGTTGAGTTCAAAGAGGTGCTTAGGACAATGGAGCCTAGGATGAAAGGGAAAAAAAGATATTTAATGAAGGATGTTTAGTTGAGTTGAGGTTGCTATGTGGGGGAAATGTCCTGAGACCAGCTCTGTGCTGAAAAAAGTTGTGAATTTTAAGCAGCCATCCAGTTTCAAGCCAGAGAAATCTTTGTTTTCAGAAAGCAGTCTGTTTCTGAACTTCCTTTGGATTTCCACAGCGGAGTGGAAGAGAGTGGGAAGTCGTGTGCTATACTTTATTCAAGTAGCAGCAGTTTTTGCCTTGGGTAACATTACTGGATTTTTATAGCTAAAAAACTACAAGGGAGTTGTTGCCAAGTAGTTTACTTGTGTGTTCTGACCAAGTGTTTTTTTTTCTGGGGAATGTTTTGTAAGATTGTTTCAACTGTATAATTTTAATCTTGTGTGTTTAAGTATTGATTTTTTTTGCTAATAAATCTTTTAATTTTAAAATCCTAAAATTGTTACTGGGATTCTATGCTTCTGGGATCAGTAGTTTTCCCCTCGTTTCAAGATACAAACCAAAAAAAGTTATGACCAGTAAGACAAGTTTCTCTCTGGGATTTGGCTTGTTCAGCGAATAACATCAGCTACAGCTGTAACACTTCTGTGAGTTGGTGATGGGGTGGAGTCCCGTCCATACTTCTATTCTCACTGGGGTGGTGGAGGGGAAGCCAATGAGAGGGATCCATAATAGTGGAGGGTGGAATCTAAGATGGGATTTGGCTATGTTCATTAAGAGCTCCTGGAGACTGGCATCCAAATCTAAGTTTAACAGTTTTTTAAGTGAACCTCACTTTGGAGAAGCAGGAGTTTTCTTATCGGTTCCATATTAAAATTGCGGTCCTCTGCTGACCACAGCTTGCCCAACCCCACTCCACAGTTCTCTCCCCAACCACCCACCCCCCAAGACTGCCTCCCCTCCTCTCCGACTGCTTCTCCTTCCCCTCTGACTGCCTCTCCCTCCTGTTGATTGCCTTCCCCATCCTCCTGATTGACTCCTACCTCCCTTGCCCGCCCATACCTTCCAACTCCAAATTTCTAATCTCTCTCCAAGGAGCCTGCTGTACACTGTATGTATCTGGGCATGAGATGAAGACTGGAATAACCCAACCTGTGATAGAAACAAAGAGTAGAATTTTCAGGCAGGACCGTAAAATGTGGCGAGTTATTCAAAAGTCCATTGACTTCGGCGCAACTGCAAAACCCCACTGGTGTAAAATTCCGCCCAAAGGAGAAGGAGTGTTAACTTAAAAACAAAACTATTGGATTTGTTGAGCATCAAACACATTTACGTCAGTGTGATCATTCCATTAAACCACATAATCGTTCCTCTACCAGTTTTTAGTTACAGAAATGTTTTAAAAATTAAAGACTTTAACGACATCTGTTACACCTTGCAGTCATTCCTATACCATGCATTGGCTTGAGAAATTGAAGTTCTATTTATCTCCCATGTGGTCAGTGATGAAATCGTGTCCCAGGATGCGAATGGCAAGCCACATGGGGACTCTGCATAATTTAGATGATTAAGGAGGCAATTGAATCTGATTTTATGGGGAGAGGATCCTGAATGGGGTGTGAGTTCGGTAACACTTCAGCACCCAGTGGAAGGTTGCCCCAGTTGTGGAAGCAGTGCCCAGGTGTCATGGGCATTGTGCATTCCGGAGGAAATTCCTCCAGCGAGGAGGAGGATCTGAGAGGGAGGGAGGACTGGGCAAATGGATCTGAGCAGCAGCTACCTCTTAGTCACCTGCAGGGGCAGCCTCGTGACAGGAAAATGGCAGGAGGCCGGAGATTGGACTGGGCACAGATACCAGCGTGGGGACGAGCGTACCCAGTGGCCAGGGTCTACAGACGAAGAATGTGTTACTTACAGATATAGGATCGGCAGTGTCGCTGAAGGCTGCATTTGTGTCGAGAAGCTGTGGGCGATCCGTGCACCACGATGGTGGAGGAGGTGATCTCCGATTGTAATTGTATTGATGGGCATCTGATGCCAGTAGCTCTCAATTTCACTGTGGCCGTGAATTTCTATAGCTCAGGCTCATTCCAGTAGCAAGGTATAGATTGCACGCATGTGGCCATCAAGGCTCCCACACACCAACCAGCAGCCTTCATTAACCAGAAGGGATTTCACTCCCTCAACATCCAACTCTTCTGTGATCACCACCAGTGGATCCTGCAGGTGTATGCTCATTATCCTGGCAGCAGTCACGATGCCTACATTCTCCTGCACTCCCAGCTGTCCCAGATTTCCAACCCTCTGCCTGCCATGCATGCCCACTGAAGAGATGGCTGATGAGATCAGTGAGGAATCCAAGGACTAAGGCAGAAGAACGCTACAACACAAACGACACTGCAACCCAGCATCAAGCAGGCAGTTGGTCTGCTCTATATGAGACTCAGGTACCTGGACCAATCGAGTGGTGTTTTCAAAATGCCCAGTAAGAGTCTCCTGGATAGGTGGTTTCTCTGCTCTAGGTAACCTAGTGTTGCAGAGGGGAGAGGCCCTGGCAGCTGAAGACAAAATGGAGTGCGAGATATCTTCAGAAGAGGAAGAAGATGCAGAAGTTGATATAGCATGCTGGTAGATATGAGGGGCTACTTGGAGGGCACCAAGATGTAAAGGGAGGCTCGGGAGGCACTTATACTCACATGTTTCGCCTGACCCTCCCCACTTCAACCATCAAACCAAATAAAGACCCATGCTCCAAGCAGGACCCCCTCATCCACTAGCACCTGTTACTTCTGCAATGTGCAAATGATGAACACACTCTCTCTCGCACACACACACACACACACACACACACTCCCCCGCTCCCCCACCTGCCACTCTTGCACTGCTGGATGGCCACCAGCACTTCATGGAGACACTAATAAGCCAAATTAAACATTTATTACATTAATCCTAGCATACAAAAGAAAATTCATCACTGCTATGAGCACCCTTCAGGCCCAAATGAAACTCCTGTGTTTTCTTAAATCTCTCACACGTGCTCCTACGTGGTGCTCCCTTTGCACTGCCAGGTGCAGTGGAGGCAGGTTTCTGACCATACTGCCCTGTGACTTAGGATGACCTTTGTGGCTGTCCTCTGACTGGAGATTTGTATAAGGGTTGAGAATCCTTTGGCTTTCTGTTTACTTCTCACAAGGCTTTCCCTTCTAATCTCCTCCAACTGTCCTATGTTGCAAAATCCCCATTCACACCGGCATCACTGGCATCTTAAGCATGGCCACCTCAGGTCAGAACTCTCCTGATTTTAATATTCTTTAACTCTTGAGTTTTGCATCTAAAGCTCTCTCTCTCTCTCTCTCTCTCTCTGTCTCTCTGTCTTGGCTTGGCTATACCAGAAGTCCAACTCACTGTTAGGAGTCCTTCAGTTAACAAGACACTTAAACTCTTTGAGCCAACACACAAAATTTCAACTGAACTCTGTTTGAGAGAGATGTTTTCTCTTCTGTAGCCAACTTATTTTCAAATATTAAACTGCTTGAACATGGAATCACAATCATATAATCTTTTTTCCCCTCTATTGTTTATCTCCCAGGCAACCAGGTCACATGATCATTAACGGGAATCCAGGTGCTTTACCAGGAATCATATCCTAGAGAAACCTAGTTCTTAAAGGGACCATCACCCCAACACAAATTATTTGCTTGCCCCCCCAAAAGCACATGGGCCATCACAAGAGGGAAATCCAGGATATTGGCTTAATGACTTTGAAAGGGAATATGTCTAAGTCAAAATGGTACATGACTTGGAGAGAAAATTGGAAGTGATGTATTCCTATAACTTTTCTGCTCATGTTCTTCTTGGTAGTAGTCGCAATGGGGCTGTGAAGTTTTGTTTAAGTAAGCTTGGTGAGTTGCTAGAATGCATCCTACAGCTATAGTACGCTAATGTTGGAGGGTGTGGATAATTCAGCTAGTGATAGAACTGCTGACTACAGAGTACAGCACAGTAGGATAGAGGTTATGTTGTAGAAGCCTGGATTAATGGTTTGGAGACATGTGTTCAAATGTCACCATGACAGTTGGGAATTTGAATTCAGTTAGTCAAAAATAAATCTGGACTTAAAAATAAAAGTTGGTACGGTGACCATGAAACTGTTGGATTGTCGTAAAAAAAAACTACCTTGTTCACTAATGTCCTTTAGGGAAGGCAATCTGTCACTGTTACCCAGTCTATTCTATTTGTGACACAAGACACACAGCGACTTGGTTCACTCTTAACTGCCCCCTGAAATAGCCTAGCAAGGCACTTAGCTGTACTCAAGAAGAAAGCTAGCACTGCCTCCTCAAAGACAATTAAGGATGGGAAATAAATGCTGGCCTTGCCAGGAACACCCACATCCTGGAAACAAATAAAAAAGTGTACTTCTCTGTACTGAATGGCATTTAGCTTTTTGAATGATTTTGCAGAATCTATTTGGATGAGTGGTGAATGGTGAAAATTCCATCACACTCCTAACAAGCATTGTAGAAGGTGAAAAAGCTTTGTGGGATCAGGAGGTGAGCTACTTATTGCAAAGTACCCAGTCACTGCCCTGCTCTTGTGGCCGTGTTGTAGATATTGCTGGTCTGGTCAGGCTTTTGGTGACCTCATGGATGTTTTTGTTTGATGTTGGTCGTTCCATTGACGGTTAGGGGTGAGGGTTATCTGACTTTTCCTAGTTGGAGATGGTCATTGTCTGGCACTTATGTAGTGTGAATGTTACCTGCCACTTGTTGACACAAGCCTGGAGGTCCTGCAGTAGGATTTGCAAATTGAGTTAAACACTGTAAAAATGTCAGCAAATGGCCCCAATCCAACTCTTATGACTGAGGGTAGATTATTGATGAAGCAACTGAAGATAATTGGATCAAGGACACTTTTCTGAGAAAGAATACTGTCCTGGGGCTGGAATGATTGGTCAACAAAAACCATGACTATCACCCATTGTGTCAGATATGATTCCAGATACATAGCGAACTTATAAATTTACAGTATACCAGTACAGTACAGCTTACCAGATATAATGCCACCTGTAATATATTAAATGAAATGTGTAGGACAAAATGTCATTGACCCATCAGCTGGCAACTCAGATTTATTTAATTTTTATAGTGGTCACAGCCGCTTCAGTCAACAGCTAGTGCATCAATTCTACCCAGATAGTTCTGTGGATTTTTTCAGTTCTGCATTCTAGGTCTTTCTGATATTTCATTTTTTAGCCTCAAGTATCTGAATAAATAGGTGTCAAAAATATTTACATCTTCACTTCCTTCTCAGTTCAAACTGATGCTCTTTGGAGATTATTTATATACGTGACAGCATCCCAGTGAAGCAAAAGGGAAAAAGAGAGAAATTTGGGATATAAGTTTAATATCCTGCCTTTTAGTTTATAAACAATGTTAATTTTACAAATTTGAATTAATTATTTTTGTCATTAATATTTTATTGTATTTGTTAACTCCTTAATAAAACATTAAATGGGCAAAAACAACATGTCTTACTGGCTCTTGTTGAAGGAATTTTCAGATTCCAGCTTTAAACCTTCATACAATGTTCATGAACTTTTTTTTTCAAATATATCAGAATGAAACCCACCTAATAGTCAGCCCATCTTTAACATATTCTGTTTGTTATCATGCAATTGATTTTTTAGAATAAATTTCTAAAACTTAATAATGCTGTCATTTTGATAGATTCACAAGATTAAACTAATTATTTGTTAATTTATTTGTCTCTGTGCATTAAAGAAATATGTGCACACCAGGTATGAAGGCGTCGACCACTTCAGTCTGAAATTATTCTAGTATATTCAGAACACAAATTGACACTACAGTATATGCAATACAGATTTACACTAATCAGAGCACATCTGTACACAATACAATATTTCTCTACTGCCCAAATCCAATAACATGTGACCTCCATTAAACAAGTCAGAGGATTACAGTGACGCTTACTATGTAAAGCACAGAATTTTTCATGCCTCCAGATGGATGCTTTAGTGACTGGAAGCCAGTGTCCAGTGGCGTACCACAGGGATCTGTGCTGGGTCCCCTATTATTCGTCATTTATATAAATGACATAGATGACTATGTGGGGTTAGGATTAGTAAATTTGTGGATGACACAAAGATTGGCCGGGTGGTTAACAGTGGGGCTGAGTGTCTTGGGCTCCAGGAAGATATAGATGGGATGGTCAAATGGGCAGATAAGTGGCAGATGGAATTTAATCCTGAAAAGTGTGAGGTGATGCACTTTGGAAGGAGTAATTTGACAAGAAAGTATTCAATAAACGGCATGACATTAGGAAGTTCTGAGGAACAAAGGGACCTTGGCGTGTGTGTCCATAGATCTCTGAAGGCGGAGGGGCATGTTATTGGGATGGTGAAAAAGGCAGATGGGACACTTGCCTTTATCAAACGAGGCATAGATTACAAAAGTAGGGAGATCATGTTGGAGTTGTATAGAACCTTAATGAGGTCACAGCTGGGGTACTGTGTGCAGTTCTGGTCGCCACATTATAGGAAGGATGTGATTGCACTGGAGGGGGTGCAGAGGAGATTCACCAGGATGTTGCCTGGGATGAAACATTTAGGTTATGAAGAGAGGTTGGATAGACTTGGGTTGTTTTCGTTGGAGCAGAGAAGACTGAGGGGTGACCTGATCGAGGTGTACAAGATTATGAGGGGCATGGACAGGGTGGATAGGGAGCAGTTGTTCCCCTTAGTTGAAGGGTCAGTCATGAGGGGACACATGTTCAAGGTGAGGGGCAGGAGGTTTAGGGGGGATGTGAGGAAAAACTTTTTTACCCAGAGGGTGGTGAGGGTCTGGAATGCACTGCCTGGGAGGGTGGTGGAGGTGGGTTGCCTCACATCCTTTAAAAAGTACCTGGATGAGCACTTGGCACGTCATAACATTCAAGGCTATGGGCCAAATGCTGGTAAATGGGATTAGATAGGAAGGTCAGGTGTTTCTCATGTGTCGGTGCAGACTTGATGGGCCGAAGGGCCTCTTCTGCACTCTGTGATTCTGTGATTCTGTGAATGCTTATTTTAAAGTAGTGAATAACTTACCTGGTGCTTTAAATATCCCCAGGATGAAACATTAATTTCAACTATATAAAAATAAGTGGGCTGTGGTGCAAACTGCTTGGATGTGCAGTTAGTTTGTTAGTTAATGAGAGTAGGGGCGGAATCGTCCCAGAATTGCACTAAGTGCAGTAGTGGTGTGCAAAACAACGCTTTACTTGTTGGCCGCAATGGCAGGCTTTCCCGCCTCAATACTTATGCAGCCACAGGAAACACGTTGTTTTGCTGGCGGGTGGCCTCTAAATCACCCATCGTGCCGTTACCTCACTGTTTCCTCACTCTGGGGGACATATCTAAACTGCAGCCGCGCACACAGTTCTCTATACTTGCAGCCTAGGACTGCTCCAGTGAAGATATGGCCCTGAAAGCCAAGCAGAGTTCAGCGACCCATCACGGGAATGCCTTTTGGAGTTTGGTGTGATGTCCTTCACCCTCACTCTGGCTGCAGGAGGTCCAGCAGCCTCACCACTCCGGCTTGGGAGGCAATAGCAGTGATGATTGGTGCCAATGCTGCATAGGAGGGGGTCGTCCATGCAGTGCAGAAAGCAGATGAGTGACCTCACCTGTGCCACCTGGGTAAGGCAGCCCTCATCACTCTAAACTCACACACTCACAAGGCCATCTCACTCACATTCGTTCGCATCTCACTCACTGAGTCAGAAATAGGGAAATGTTGCTTCTCCAACATCCCTCACATGTAAATTCACCTCAAGGGACATCACCAGTCACTCGCTCACACATACCCTCACATGTCCACCTGGCCTCATCTCCACTGGAGACTGCCCCCTCAGCCCTCACTATCTTGGGTCCAGTTGCACAGATCAACATATACCCTCATACACATTCTGGGATTTTCCCCCTTCCCCAGTACAGCCCTTGCCCTGCAGCCTCCTTGCTTACCTAAGACCACTTCTCCCTCTTCCCCAAGCAAGCCCTAGCCCTGCAGCCGTTGAAAAGCCACCTCTGCCTTAGGGCTGGTCTGGTAGGTAGAGACCTGCCCGTGAGTCCCTCTAAAAGTGATGTGGTGCTGCCTGCGTAGCCTGGCGTTGATGACCGCCAGTGCTGCCCAGAGCAAAGTAGGCAAACAAACCTCGAAGTCCCGAGCAAAGTGCAGCTCGCAAGCTGCACGTCGCTTATGTACAGCTGTGAAACTGTCGACGTGCCCGGGTGATCTAGCATGGGGGCGGGGGGGTGTGTGATTCTGGTGAACAGGGTTTAAAATGAGATGGTGAAGTATTGAAATTAGGTTCCCAACATACGGTGGTGGAAAACGCGGCCCGCCATTGACCGGTGGAGTGGGCGATTACAAACTGGCTTTAAGACGAGGGAAAATCAATTTTTGTGATCTCCCAATATTTTCCGCTCCCACCAGCTATGATGTCCGCTGCAAACGAGAGTGGATGATTCCACCCTATGACTTCAATGGAGAGTAAAAATTGGTTGGGGTGTAAAACAGACAGTTGGCCCAAACCTGCCTGACAGGTTAGGTTGAAATTACACCCTGCAAGTTGGAAATAGGGAAATGTTTCTTCTCTAACATTCCTCACATGAAAATTCACACCCAAAAATTAATTCACCCCCTCGATTAATAGGTAAGAGCTTGAATACAGGACTTACTGATTGTGTGGTAAAGGTGTGTCTTAATCATACACATTGTTCAAGTGGGAGATATCAAAAGGATGTCCAATCAAAGGAATACAATGTGATTGAAGCTGAGCTTTTGTTCTGTAAAGTTGGTCCCTGGCCACAACCTGTTGCAATTTGTAGGCAGGATGTGATGCAGGAATTAAGAGCTACACTAAAGAGAAAACAGTTGCAGAAGAGACACCAAAGCATTAATGATTTATATAGTGCCAGCAGCAACAAAAAATAAATACTGAACAAAATGTCACACAGGCTTTCAACGGCCTTATTCCATTACTGTCATGTGTGCAATTGACTCAGAGTGGATTTCACAGGAATTTTTCTGACGGTGTCTTAGACCTGTCTGCCTTTACTTTATTAAACAAAACATGTTTGAACTAGAATTAGTGAGAACCATGTTGATTTCTGATAGAACAAGGATTAAAGTTGTTAAAAACCGATAAGCCATGAAAATACACATGTATTTTGTGAAAGCAACTGTGTACAAGCTGTTTCTTTCTCGTTCTAATTCTCTTCTAACTGGCAGAATTCCCTGTCAGAGGACAGACAGAAGCAAGGTTGTGCCAAATCTTCTCCAGAATCGATTAATATGACTTTCACCAGCATAACAGAAGATGATTCACCTTCCAATTCTCAACTTTCTCAGGGAAATAAATTTATCTTCAAACACCACCGTGTTAGATGGCCCCCAATTAGAATTGGAAACTTTCTGCAAGAGGTTCAGAATCGATGTTTTGGGACTTTATGGTAAGTATGTCAGTACACTAAAATGTGCTCACAGTAGTGGTGCTTGCTTCCAGATCAAGGATGAAAGAATAATTTTGTCTCTGATGTTATTTTTAAGATGTTGCTTATCTTGTTTAACACGTTCTAATTCTTTACCACAATTACTCTTGTCTTCAATAACATTAACTTTTCAATATTTTATACGATTAGTATCTAGAGTTTTTCTTGGTCATCTTGCCAGTTCAGGGTAGTTGTGCAGGGCTTTTCCTTTCCACACTGAATGGGTGGGGCAGAATCTATAGTGGAAGTAATTGTGAATGGTGCAGTGAAGGAGCATGTTTGATGGGCTACAGTGTCTTTTCCTATTCCATGCTCTCTTATCTGCTCATGTGATTGTGACTAGGTGCAAAAAGTATTAGAATCAGTGAATGACATAGCACAGAAGCAGGCTATTCAGCCCATCATGTCTTTTTGGTAGAACTATCCAATGAAACCTATTACCCTGCTCTTCCCCATAGCTATGCCATTTTTTTTCACTTCAAATATTTATCCAATGCTCTTTTGCATGATACTATTGAAGTTGATACCAACACCCTTCATTAATACTACACTATGGCAAGATGAAAAATAAAATTACCTTATCTAACCTCTGAGAGGAGGCAATTCTCTTTGATTAATGAAAACAAATAGAGTATCAGGCATTTAAGAACATTAGAGTGGTAGAAAATCTGGATCCAAAAAGAAGCATCTATTTGGCCCATCAAGCCCAATCCATTGAAAATACACGTACGATTATTCTTTAGTGGACCTTACCTTCCCTGCTTTATATGTTTCTAAGGGGTGTTAGCGTATACCAGTCAGAGAAGGCTTGGTGCAGGGTTCCCATTCTGGGATGGGTGGGCTCCTCTCCCTCAGAATCATGTCTGGAGTGACCCATGAACCCTCTGTATTGGTGAAGTGGAAAATATTTCAAATGTTTTCAACATCTTTAAGGGATCCAAGCTGTGTTGCAGGCCTGTGCCCCCAGACATCAACGAGCCAGCAATCTGATAGTTCTTATTTATTTCCATTATGTAACTACAATATTGAGATTATTGTGCATTAAGAACCAGGGGAATCACATTGAATACTTTATAAATAAATTATAAATAAGAACAACAAGGCAACAAAATCAAATTTCTTCATTTTATATAATATGAACAGAAGCATTACTGGGGCCTTTTTTGGACTCCAGTCTTTATTTTTGTTGATGAAATGTGTAAGAGCTTCTAGAGTAACTGTGCCTAACTGAACATGTGCCAGTATTTTAAATTGCCATATTTTACAGGTTTTCAAGCATTATGCTATTTTGAGCTATTTATTCAGTAGGGATGTGCTCAGAATGCAGGTCTCAGCATCTATACACAGGTTCATTTAGAATACACCATGCCATTAGACCATAACAAAACATGGAGGCCATTAAAGGCCATTTACCCTAACAAACCTTCTACAATTTGTCCTATCGTGGTCTTTGATGTACTGATTTAATCTTCTGAGGGAAAAAATCAATACCAGAATTCCATGCTCAAAGGTGATCAAACAGGTCTCCAGAATATTAATCATGC
Organism: Cetorhinus maximus; assembly: GCF_964194155.1. Taxonomy (NCBI): domain Eukaryota; kingdom Metazoa; phylum Chordata; class Chondrichthyes; order Lamniformes; family Cetorhinidae; genus Cetorhinus; species Cetorhinus maximus. Next base: position 126,047,535 of record NC_135888.1, read on the forward strand.
TGCCATCTCCTGGTTTCTACCCTGACCTGTTGCTCTGCACAGCTAACCTCCTTCTCTTAGGTTGGACTGCAGCCATGTCGAGTATTTAATAATCTCAGTCCTACTTTAACTCCTAGTAGTTGTCCACTTCAATATTTGAGTGATGTATTCGGTGTACAAACCCTGTATTTGTGTATAACTGTCGAGGGTGAGAGACTTTAAATTTGCTTGTCATTGCAGATACTCTAGTTCTTTGCTAGTAGTCTAAATTAAATTTACATCAACACCAGCTATGTATCCCTATATTTTAAAATTAACAAGGAGAGCGATGAAAGGAATCTAGCATAGCTTTTGTATGATTATATTGTATCAATGTTATGCCTCTGACCATGAGTTTTATACCAGCATGTAACATCTTTTAGCATTATTTATAGGCAGCCCTGGTGGGAGACTGGAGCTTATCTTTGATATTTGCGTTACATCTCTATGCCCTAGTGGTCCACTGCGTACCAAAGCAGTGCCTTGATGTAACTAGACTTGTTCCGTGTTTGCCTCGTCAGTGTTACAGTTTTAGGTTTTTATGTTAGATATTTTCCTTGAGTTCCTTATCACTGGACATTCCTGTGAGTGAACCAAATCTCCTTCACACATCCAATATATAATCAAGTCCCAAGAATCAAACAGAGAACCTTTCTTTCCTGGAATACATCATGAACCAACATGTGATTTCCTTGATTTTGAAAACTAGGAGAATAGGAACTTTATCAAACTCTGGCTTCAACTACAAACAAACACATAAATTTACTTAATGTAAAATAGGTAAATGAATAATCTTCAGTGCAAGTAATACATTCACGATAATCAGATTCATGTCCCACTACAATTTGAGAACAAGACTTAGGCGGACAGAGCCATGCCTGTACTAAGGGAGTATTACCTTTTCAGAGATGCTGCCTCTTGGATGAAACTTTAACCAAGGTTATGTCTGTCATTCTCAGATGAATGTACAATATTCCAGTGCCTTGGATAGCAACCCTCCCTCAACCGCACTAACAAAATAGGTTATGTAGTTATTCATTTGTTGTTTGTATGACTTGACTGTGGTCAATTGTGTGGGGTGGATTTTAACTATCAGGCAGCACTTATTATGCAAACAAGCACCTTCATGTAGCTCGCTGATCCCGGGTTGGTACAGTGTTAAGTGGCAATCTGGCCAGAATATTTATTGGACCAGGGTGATTTGCTGCCATCACGGTGGCAGTAGGTGGAGAGGAGAGGATCCTGGGGTGGCAAGAATTGATGTTGTTTTTGTGAATGCCAGAAATGCTCATTTGCTTCTCTTGACCCATGCAAAATTAAAATGAGCACTTATCTTTTCAAGCCTCTTCTATTGTACCATCAGGTTTTACTGGAGAGGCACATGTTCTCATAAGATCATTAGAAATAGGAGTAGGAGTAGGCCAGCTGGCCCCTTGATTGAATAATATCACGGCTGACCCGATTGTGGCCTTAACTCCACTTTCCTGCCTAGCCCCCCCTTAACTTCCTTGTCGATCAAAAATCCGTCTGACTTGGCCTTGAATATATTGAATGACCCAGCCTCCACTGCTATATGTGGAAGAGAATTCCAAAGACTAACAATCATCTGAGAGAAGAAATTCCTCTACATCTCCATTTTAAATGGGAGACCCCTTATTTTTAAACTGCGTCCGTTGTTTTAGATTCCCCCATGAGAGGAATCATCCTCTCAGCATCTACCCTGTCAAGTCCCCTCAGGATCTTATATGTCTCAGTAAGATCACCACCCATTCTTCTAAACTCCAATGAATATAGCACCAACCTGCTCAACCTTTCCTCATCAGAAAACTCCTTCATCCCATGAATCAGCTGAGTGAACCTTCCCTGAACCAGTATATCCTTTCTTAAATACGGGGACCAAAACTGTACACAGTACTTCAGGCGCAGCCTCACTAACACCCTGTACAGTTGTAACAAGACTTCCCTATTTTAAACTCCAAACCCCTAGCAATACAGACCAAAATTCTATTTGCCTTCTTAATTACTTGCTGCACCTGCATGCTAACTTTTTGTGATTCATGCACAAGGACATCCAGATCCCCCTATAATGCAGAATTCTGCAGTCTCTCTCCATTTTTAAAATTTGTTCATAGGAGGTGGGCATCACTGGCTAGGCTAGCGTTTATTGCCCATCCGTAATTGCCTTTGTTCACAGGGCATTTTAAGAGTCAACCACATTGGGTCTGGAATCACATAGATCAGACCAGGTAAGGGCAGCAGATTTCCTTCCCTAAAGGGTTTTTATGGCAATTGGCAATAAAATCTTAACTCCAGATTTTTTTATTGAATTCAAATCCCACCATCTGCCGTCATAAGATTCAAACCCTGGTCCCCAGAGCATTACCCTGGGTCTCTGGAATACCAGTCCAGTGACAATATCACTACGCCACCACCTCCCTCTACTTGTTTTGTTTTTCTATTCTTCCTGCCAAAAGTGGACAGCCTCACATTTTCCCACATTATATTCCAGCTGCAAAATTTTTGCCCACTCACTTAAGCTAGCTATATCCCTTTACAAACTCTTTGTATCCTCCTCACAATTTGCTTTCCTACTTATCTTTGTATTGTCAGCAAATTTGACTACGAACAGTTGGTCCCTTCATCCAAGTCATTAATATAGATTGTAAATAGTTGAGGCCTCAGCAATGATCTCTGTGGCACTCCACTAGTTCCAGTTTGTTGATCTAAAATGATCCATTTATCCCGACTCTCTGTTTCCTGTTCGTTAGTTAATCCTGTATCCATGCTAATATATCACTCCCAACACCATGACCTCTTATCTTGTGCAGTATCCATTTATGTAGTATCTTATTGAATGCCTTTTGGAAATCCAAATACACATCTACTCATTTCCCCTTTATACATCCTGCTTGTTACATCCTCTATAAACTCTAATAAATTTGTCAAACACGATTTCCCTTTCACAAAACCACGTTCACTCTTTCTGATTGTATTATGATTTTCTAAATATCTTGCTACTGTTTTCTTAATAATGGTTGCCAGCATTTTCCCAGTGACAGATGTTCTTCACAGTTGGCACTGAAAATAGCATTCTGGTTTTACACACACCATAGGATCCTTGTATAGATCAATGAGGTTCCCCTTAAATTCAGGTGAGTGTCTTAGTCACAGGAAGTCCCCAGGAAAAATAACAGTAAAGCTGAAATAGTATCTCTGTTTGAACCCTGTCACTACAGTATTTCTGCCTGGAAGAGGGTGTTAAAATCTAATCCATTGGCTGTCATGTTTGTTTCCAAAACTGTGTTAAAATTAGCTAGACTACAATGTAGATTCTATGCAACTTGCAGGTAGCAGTAGTTGGACTGTTTTCTTGTTCTGATTCATCTTGCTTCTTTAAACATCTGAGAATAGGCATATGTAGTTACAACAATGCAGGATCAGGTGTGAAGATATCACACTTAACAATTCAGTCTATGTGCTCAGGTCTTTAATGAGATGTTATACAACACAATTTTCTATGTATCTCAGATGTATCGCAGTGTAAGTACAGTGTACAATGGTTCACTCACTATTCTTAAACTAATTCCACCTTTTATCTCTACACTTCAGGCATACTATCACTGAATCATAGTACTTCAAAGATACATAAAAGTGACATCAGAATAATAACATGGAGCCACCAAAATGTTTCCAGTATCTTCTAACCATCTTGTTACCATGGTATATTGCCCTCTCAAGCTCTATGTGTATATTGGCATCACAAACTCTTCTCATCATTTTACTACTATAAAAATATGTACCTTGATTAAAATGTTCCAAGCCTTCAGAGACATGGATGAGTGAATATTACACATTCCATAAGTCACTTATCTGAGTAGACATCCTTGCCTTAGGCCTGCTTCCCAAATTCAGCAGAAAGCTTTTTTAACTCATTGTGAGCCTAGGTATGAAAGTAGTGTGAGCTCTCATTCCCACAGCACACCATTACTTTGATTATGATGAAAGCAGCAAATAAAACAATACAATAAATAATCTAACAGACAGAAATCAAGCATTTTTTTCTCCATGTTAGATGATTTATTGAATCATAAAATCATACCCCACAGAAGGACTCCATTGTGCCTATGCCAGCTCTCTGAGAGCACTGTCCAATTAAATATTGGATTTTTTTTGCTGACTAATTCTTCATTTTGATGCCAGACAACTCTGGAAGATAAAGATTTAGAGCTTCACATGCATTTATGCCAACTGCAAATATAAATGTGTATGTATTTGCATTGTGGCTGAGGATAAGGGGTGATTTTATATAACCGGCATTTAGTTGCTGAGCTATCAACACCTAACCTTAAATTTTCCTTCTTTGACAGCAAACGTGAGAACAAAACTGTTGATATATTTTTAGGATTGAGATTAATTTGAATAATTGGGCACAGATGTCACTGTGTCACTTACACACCATTTTAAAAATGGTTTAAGGTATACATCATTGTGAAACTGGTAATATAACTCACAAATGAAGTTGCCAATCTGAAACCCCAGCACACAAAAGTGAGAGATGCAAGATCATCTTGAGTAGGTAAACCCACATTGCTTTGGTTTCTCATCAGATGCAAATAACTGTTTAATAATAATAAAGTGGACCTTGCTACCTGCAATCTCATAATATTGAAAGCGAGCTTACTGCAGTGTGGAGCTGTCCAAGTTTGTCTGTACACTTGCACAATTCACAGTTGACAGTAGGACTGATCTGTGCATTGAGTATTGCACTCTACAAATATTGGTCTCCAACCAGTGTCTGTGGTATAACAGTGCTCTTCAATTAGTGTAACTCAGCCGTAGCCAAGAAATTAATGTTGCAGATATTAGTGTAGGAATAAATTGTGTTCATATGATCCTCCTCAGTCTGATATTTTAATGGAGGTGTTCACCATTTAAAATAAATGGATTGAACCAGCAGACAGAGAAATGTCATATAAACAAGTTAAGCATTAGTGTTGGTAGTTAATTCTACAACTAGAGAGGCTCATTTCGAATGGAAAACATTCAAAATTGATTAAATCCAGGCTAATTGCATGACTTTCATAGTGTGCATTGCAACACTGATGAATAAGCTCAAGGAAATTAAGTTATTACCAACTAAAAGTACAACTATTTTATGATGGGTATGCTTCAGCAAAGCAAGAAGTACTAATTAGTGTTGACCAGCCTTTCTGCTTCATGACTGATATTTGAACAGATGTGCTCAGTTTCTTTGGAGTCATTGGAGAATAACAGACAGAAGTGCCATCTACATAAAAGAAAGGAGCAATGCATGAAATACATGAAACATAAGGCAATTAGACACTGTCACAGAGACATACATAATGTTAGTTTCAGCTCTTCAGGGCATAGAACGCGGTCCTTAATAGAATGTCTTTTGGACCTTGGTGGCAACAGATTTTTCAGAACTATATAGACTTCATTGCTTTTCATTTAAAACCTCTTCAATGGGAGTCCCGAATGAGTTCCCCTGTATCTACTAATCTATCATTTAAACATTTTACTTCTGTGAATACATTCAGTAGGAAAGTAGATTAAGGCATTTGAGGCATGAAAACCTTTTATCTCTGTGCAATTTGAATTTGCTTGCCCCTATGCATCCGAGATGGTAAGAAACTTTGCCCATGGTTTTGGGGGAGTTGGGGAGGGTTTGCAGGGCTGTGGGTGGGGAGAAGGTGCAACCTGGAAATTCCAGGAATATAATGGCAGGATTTCACTAACATTATTTAACTCTTTTTTTGCTGGTTCCCAGGTGGGAAGGCCAGTGGTAGAAGGCCACAGTCATTGGGGACAGCCCTGGCAGCCAAGAATATCGCAACTTGTTGGGAAGGATGGGGGAGTTAGATTGAAAATTGCAAATTTTCGGTGGTGATGGCGGAAGAGCGGGGACCAGCAATGGCTGCTTATAGATGGAAGATCCTTGGGGAGGAGGATTTGTGTTTCCTTAACAGCATATTTGAACAAGCCAATTAGATGCAGAAGTAGGCCAATTGGCTCCTTGAGCCGGCTCCGTCATTCAATAAAATCATGACTGATCTGATTGTGGCCTCAACTCCACATTCCTGCCTACCCCCAGCAACCTTTGACTACCTTGTTAGTCAAGAATCTATCTACCTCTGCCTTAAAAATATTCAATGGTCCTGCCTGCACCACTCTCTGAGGAAGAAAGTACTAAAGACACACGACGCTGTGAGAGGAAAAAATTCTCCTCTCCTCCATCTTAAACGGGAGACCCCTTATTTTGAAACTGTTTTGCTAGTTCTAGTCTCTCCCACAAAGGGAAACAACCTTTCAACATCCACCCTGTTAGGTCCCATCAAGATCTTATATGTTTCAATAAGATCATCTCTTTCTTTTGAACTCCAATGGATACAAGCTCAGCTTGTCCAAGCTTTCCTCATAAGATAATCCCTTCATCCCAGATATCAGTTGAGTAAACCTTCTCTGAACTGCTTCTAACACATTTATGTCCTTTCTTAAATAAGGAAACTAAAACTGTACACAGCACTCCAGATGCGGTCTCACCAGTGCTCTGTAAAACTGTAGCAAAACATCGCTACTTTTACATTCCATTCCCTTTTCAATAAGCAACAACATTCCATCTGCCTTCCTAATCACTTGCTGTTCCTGCATACTAACTTTTTGTGATTCATGTACCAGGACACCGAGATTCCTCTATACCTAGAGTTCTGCAATCTCTCTCTATTTCAATAGTATGTTGCTTTTCTAGTCCTTTTGCCAAAGTGGACAAGTTCACATTACCCCATATTATACTCCATCTGCCAAATTTTTGCCCACTCAATTAACCTATCTATGACCCTTTGCAGGCTCCTTATGTCCTCTTCACAGCTTACTTTCCTACCTATCTTTGTGTCAGCAGCAAATTTAGCAACCATACATTTGTTCCCTTCATCCAAGTCATTGAGAGAAATTGTAAATAGCTGAGGCCCCGGTACTAATCCCTGTGGCATTCCACTCGTCACATTTTGCTAACCCCAAAATGACCCATTTCTGACAACTCTCTTTTTCTCATTAGCTAACGAATCCTCTATCCATGCTATTATGTTACACCTTACACCATGAGCTCTTATTTTGCGTAGTAACTGTTGTCAAATGCTTTCCGGAAATGTAAGTACAGCACATCCATAGGCTCCTCTTTCATCCACATTGCTTGTTACTTTCTCAAAGAACTCCAATAAATTAGTCAAACATCATTTCCCTTTCACAAAATCATGTTGAATCTGCCTCATTGCACTGATATTTTCTAAGTGCCCCACTATAACCTCCTTGTGTAAGATATAATCTGGATTTGCCTTTAATTCAGTCATGGCATATGGTGGGTAAAAAACAGCTTCACTCACAGAAAAGAAAATGTCCTAAGCCCTAATCTTAAATTGGACTCAGAGTGGCATCAGCATGGTCGACAACAGGCTTGCTTCAACTTGTCATTGAGAGGCCTAGGACATTTTAACTCACAGACTTCATTTTCATAGTCCTGGTGTGACTCCCATCTGAACCCAATAGGAATGATGAGGAGTCAGTGGGCAGGGTGTGCATGGCAGGAATTTGTTCTCATGGATCTGCAGGAACAGTCCTCTGTAATCAGGCGTGTCGACAGGTGGGGCTCTGGACTTGGTCACAGCCAAGGCAGGAAGGGGAGCTTCAGAAGGGCGAGGTTGGATGATACCTTCTGGAGCCTGGAGAAGCACTGCTGCTTATCTGGCCTACATGGAAATCTGAAATTTCTTCTCACTGACCTGGACCACTTCTGGCCCTGGAAACTTACCACAGTATGTTCTTTGGGTTTGATTGGCAAAGCATGGCCCTGGGTTAAAATAACATTGGGATCTGCCTGATGTTGTCAGACACCAACTTTGGCATCTCACTAAGATCCTTGCCTGTCCGTGGTGATGGTTTCTGATGCTTCTCAAATTGCAGCTCTTAAGTGCAATAGTGCAGGCATAAGTGTGACAAGGACCAGGTGGGTACCGTGCTGCCCTCTTGTTGGGAATGGGCAATTAAAATCAATCCGTTAGTTTTTGTGATCGACAGTGATGGTCAGATACAATCTCAGCCAAATGGCCAAAAGAGGGCCAAGTCATCCAATCCAAGTACTATCCCAAGGGATTGCTTGAAATAAATATCTGATTGGCTACCCTTTTTGGAATTTAACAATTAATTAAGTGTTCTTGGCCCTGGTTAATATTTGGAAAGTATATCTCAATCTGTCTAGTTCAAATTAAAGTATCTGTCTAAAGCTTTCAGAGAAGCAGAGAAAGAGTGGAAGAAGCCAAAGAATTTACATGAAGTGAATTTAAAAATTTTGAATATTGTATACAGTTTAACACAACAAGTGCCATTTCCTTCTGTTTGTTATTTTCTACTCAGTAGATTATATAAATCAGTACTCTCATTGGGAATATAGGCACAAATCACTTCATATACATTCATGTGGTGAAGCTCTGTATCAAGAGCACTAATTTGTAAAATTTTCCTTAAGATGTGGTTGGGAGAGCTTTCAACATATAATACAAGGGTTTGTGGTTAATCACTATCGAAGTGAGTCACCATCTAATTGCAAACCATTGGGAATTGTGAACTTAGTTCTTAGGGGCAGTTTTATTTTAAGTTTTGAACACCTATGTTACTCATAAATCACCAGGATCAAGTCATTGTTTGTCAGAACAAGAGACTTGCATTTGTATAATTAGAGTTAATCAGGTAGCAGTGTAAATGAATAAATTATGTAACCATTGTGGGTTACACAGATTGTGTAACAGTGATGACTCCTGCTTTAGATGATAATCCTGAAATAAATTTGACAATTTTGCACCTGTTTTATTTAGAATTAATTAAACTTTAGAAACAAACCCCAAACTATACATTATACATTTTAATACAGATTCACTGATTTGATCCTGTTTACATATGGTCCTATTGTTAGCATCAACATACATTCTGTGTATTAAAAGGCTTTTTATCCCTTCTTTCTATTGAATCAAATTTACCAGCTGCATAGTGCGGTGACATCAGGGAACATTACTATGGGTAGAATCATCCTATCCCTCCAGCGGCGGGGTTCGTGGTGGGTGGGGGCGGACAATATGGCGAGAGCTGAAAAATTGGTTTCCTGACAGCGGGAACTTGCGGTCCTGGCTGTCATGGCAGGATAATGATGGGTCATCATTCCTGCCAGGGGGCCCTGTCGAATTGCCCGCCCCACCAGCCCGGATTTTATGCTGGTCCAGAATACGTCCGGACCAATGTGGTATTTACGGTGAGGGAGTGTGAGGGAAACAGCATGGTCATGTACAGTGAGAGAGTGCAAGAAATAGCGTGGTCATTTACAGTGAGAGAGTGTGAGAGAAACAGCGTGGTCATGTACAGTGAGAGAGTGCAAGAAATAGCATGGTCATTAACAGTGAGAGAGTGTGAGAGAAACAGCGTGGTCATTTACAGCGAGAGAGTGTGAGAGGAACGGGGCCTTTAACAGTGAGAGAGTGAGAAAAAAGTGTGAGACCATTAAAGAGCGCAAGAGGGAAAAGAGCACAGAGAACAGCTAATTGGTCAGTAGGATTGGTGAGTATTTCTAGTCTATAAAGTATTAGTAAGGTCTTTAGTTTGTATTTAGATCTCTTATCTTTTTTTCTTAAAGATAGCTTGTTGAGTATAAGATCAATATTGGTGTGTAAATTTAAAAAAATTATAATAAAGTGAAAAGAGTGGGGATACTAGAGTAATTAATTAATAAATTGAATAAATTACAATAGATAAATGCAATAAAATAAAACAGCGATGGCAAGGTGGATGATGTGTTGCTGTTGCAGCATGTGGGAGCTGCTGGACACCAAGGTGATCCAGAGCGAACACATCTGTACCAGGTGTTTGCAGCTCGAGGAACTTCGGATCCAAGCTAAGGAGCTGGGGTCTGCACTGCAGACATTGCACCACATCAGGGAGGGGGAAAGCTACCTAGACACTTTGCACCAGGAGGCGGTCACACCTCTCAGATTAGTTAATTCAAATTTGGTCTGTGATCAGGGACAGGAGGATGCGACTGCAGGTGAAGCAGGTGTGGGGATCCAGGGGTTAGCATTCAAGGAGCCTCAGCCCTTGCAACTGACCAACAGTTACAATGTTCTTGCAAGCTGTGTGGATGAGAATGGGGACTGCGGGGAGGATAAGCGAACTGACCACGGCACCTTGGTTATAGGGAGCCATTCAAGTGGGGAAATGGGAGCATGGTAGTGGTAGGGGACAGTATAATTAGGGGGATAGATACGGTTCTCTGCATCTGTGAGCATGAGTCCCGAAGGCTGTGTTGCCTGCCCGGTGCCAGGGTTAAGGACATCTCCTCAGGGCTGGCAAGGAACTTGGAGTGGGAGGGGAGGGATCCAGTTGTCGATGCTCACATTGGTACCAACGACATTGATAGGACTAGAAAGGAGGTTCTGCTGAAAGAATTTGACCAGTTGGGAGCTAAATTAAAAAGCAGAAGCTCCAATGTAATAATCTTGGGATTGCTCCCTGAGCCATGGGCAAACTGGCATAGGGTAAATAAAGTCAAGGAGTTAAATGCGTGGCTCAGAGATTGGTGTGGGAGGAATGGGTTTCATTTCATGGGGCACTGGCACCAGTACAGGGGTAGAAGGGAGCTGTTCCGGTGGGATGGGCTTCACTTGAACAGTGCTGGGACCAGTGTCCTGGAAAATCGAATAACTAGGACTGTAGAAATGGCCTTAAGCTAAATAGAGGGGGGGATGGTTCTGGAAAGGGGATACGTAGGCTTACAAAGCGAAAGGATATGGCAGCCTTACAGGGCAGCTGCTTAGGTATTGATACCCAGAGTGTGTCAGGAAGGGACATAGTATACAAACATAAAAAAACAGCAGCAAATAGGGTCAAAAGGGGAAAAAATGGTAAAAAGGCAAAAATTAATAGCCCTTTACTTAAATGCACATAGTGTTTGGAACAAAATAAATGAATTAATGGCACAAATAGAGGTTAATGGGTATGATCTTATAGCCATTACGGAGACACGGTTGCAAGGAGATCAAAGCTGGGAACTAAATATTCAGGGGTATGTGACTTTTCGAAAGGACAGGCAGGAAGGAAAGGTGGTGGGGTAGTTTTGTTAGTACGAGATGGAATAAGTACGATAGCAAGAAAGGACCTTGGATCGGAAGATAAAGAATCCATATGGGTGGAGGTAAGAAATAACAAGGGGAAGAAGACACTGGAGGGAGTAGTCTATAGGCCCCCTGACAGCTATACTGTAGGACAGAGAATAAATCAGGAGATAATGAGGGCATGTAAAAAAGGCAGTACATTAATCATAGGTGACTTTAATCTTCATGTAGATTGGGAAAATCAAATTGGCAGAGGTAGACACGAGCAAGAATTCATAGATTGTATTCGGGACAGTTTCTTAGAACAATATGTTGTGAATTCAACCAGGGATTAGGCTATTTTGGAGCTGGTAATGTGTAATGTTGCAGGTGTAATGAATGACCTCAGGGTAAAGGATCCCCTAGGAAACAGTGACCATAATATGGTAGAATTTCGCAATCAGTTTGAGAGTGAGAGACTTGGGTCAGAAACAGCTGTGCTAAGCTTAAAGGTAATTACAATGGAATGAGGGCAGGGATGGCTGGAGTGGACTGGGAAAGCAGTTTAGCAGAAAAGACAGTTGCTGAACAATGGCAGACGTTTAAGAAAATAGTTCATAACTCTCAACAAAGATATATCACAAAGGAAGAAGGATTCAAGGAAGGGGATAAACCAATCATGGCTAATGAAGGAAGTTAAGGACAGTGTCAAATTGAAAGGAAAAACATACAATGTGGCAAAGATTTGTGGTAAGCCAGAGGATTGGGAAAGTTTTAAAAACCAACAAAATATTACCAAAAAAATAATAAAGAGGGAGAAAATAAACTTTGAGGGTAAACTAGCAAGTAATATAAAAGAGGACAGTAAGAGATTCTTTGAATATATAAAAAGGAAGAGAAAGGCCAAAGTCAATATAGGCCCCTTAGAGAATGAGGCTGGGGAAATAATAATGGGGAACCAGGAAATGGCAGAGTAGATGACTTTGCTTCAGTTTTCACGGTAGAAGATGCTAATAGCATTCCAGAAATATTAAATGATCAAGGGGCAAAAGGGGAGGGAGGAAATAAATACAATAACTATCACTAGAGAAAAAATACTAGGGAAACTAATGAGGCTAAAGGTTGATAAAGTCCCCTAGACCTGATGGGTTGCATCCTAGGATATTAAAGGAAGGAGCTACAGAGATAGTGGATGCACTGGTAGTAATCTTCCAAGAATCCTTAGATTCTGGAAAAGTGCTAGAGGATTGGAGAATGGCCAATGTAACACCCTGATTCAAAAAGGGAGGGAGACAAAAAAACAGGTAACTATAGGCCAGTTAGCTTAACATCTGTCATTGTAAAAATGTTGGAGTCTATTATAAAGGATGTAATAGCAGAACATTTAGAAATACATAATCTAATCAAGGAGGGTCAGCATGGCTTCATGAAGGGAAATCATGCCTAACAAATTTATTAGAATTCTTGAGGTAACAAGCAGGATAGATAAAGGGGAACCAGTCGATTTAATATTTTTCGATTTCCAAAAGGCGTTCGATAAGACTGCACATAAGACTACTTAATAAGGTAAGAGCCCATGATGTTGGGGGTGGTATATTAGCATGGATAGAGGATTGGCTAACTATTAGAAAACAGAGAGTTGGGATAAGGGGGGCATTTTCGGGATAGCAACCTGTAACTAGTGGAGTGCCATAGGGATCAGTGCTGGGGCCTCAATTATTTATAATATATATTAATGACTTAGATGAGGGAAGTGAATGTACTATCGCCAAGTTTGAGGATGACACAAAAATAGATGTGAAGGCAAGTGATGAGGATGGCACAAGGAGTCTACAGATGGATATAGACAGGTTAAGTGAATGGGGAGAAACTTGGCAGATGGAATATAATGTGGGAAAATGTGAGGTTATGCACTTTGGCAGGAAGAATAGAGGAGCTGAATATTATTTAAATGGAGAAAGACTGCAGAAGGCTGCAGCACAGAGGGATTTGGGATTCCTTGTGCATGAATCCCAAAAAGCTAACATACAAGTTCAACAGGTAATAGGGAAGGAAAATGGAATGTTGGCTATTATTTCAAAGGGAATGGAATATAAAAATAGGGAAGTCTTGCTAAAACTATACAAGGCACTAGTTAGACCACACCTAGAATACTATGAACTGTTTTGATCCCCTTATCTAAGGAAAGATACACTGGTATTGGAGGCAGTTCAGAGAAGGTTCACTCGGTTGATCCCGGGTATGGAGGGATTTTCTTATGAGGAGAGGTTGAGTAGGTTGGGCCTGTACCCATTGGAGTTTAGAAGAACGAGAGGCGATTTTATTGAAACATATAAGATTCTTAGAGGGCTTGACAGGGTAGATGCTGAGAGGTTGTTTCCCCTTGTGGGAGAGTCTAGGACCAGAGGGCATAATCCAGAGTAAGGGGGTGCCCATTTAAAACAGAGATTAGGAAGAACTTCTTCTCTCAGAGGGTAGTCAATCTGTGGAATTCTTTACCACAGAGGGCTGTAGAAGCTGGGTCGTTAAGTATATTCAAGGCTGAGATAGAGATATTTTTAATCAGTAAGGGAATCAAGAGTTATGGGGAAATGACAGGAAAGTGGAGGTGAGGATTATCAGATCAGCCATGATCTCATTGAATGGTGGAGCAGAGCCGATGGGCCAAATGGCCTACTTCGGCTCCTGCGTCTTATTGTCACATATCAGAACTTAGCTGGATGGAGGTCTGGAGCAACATGTGGCCCCTGGTGCAGATGGTGAAATCTTGAGAAGGTGGACCCTGGAGAAGCATGTAGACCCTCGAGCGGATGGAGCATCAGGCAGGTGGAGCATTGAGCAGTGGGTGTATGGCTGCAGCAGGTAATGGAGAGTATCGATGGAATTTGTGGTGGGGGGTGGGGAAGCGGATGGGAAGGAGAGGAAAAAGAGGTGACGGGGTTGTGTGGAGGATAAAAGTGGAGGGGGGAAGAGATCGAAGTCTTGGATGGATTTGGAGCTGTCTGGGTGCCTTTTAAGTATGGTGCCTGGATATGACAGCGGAGAACGCAACATCCTGTCCACCCTGCCTTTGGAAATGTTTGGAAACCCCTGGCTGCATAATTAATAAATCCAGCATCACATGATTCAGTACGATTTCCCACTGGGCTCTCCAGTGGAAAACACTCTTCCCGCCACCACCATTGTATGTAGACCCGAGCAGATGATTCCACCCTATATATCTGTAGGAGATGATTTTAAAAGATGACTCAATAAACAGATGCAAGAACCTTGGCACATACTTTTTTGTGTAAGTTATTTATTTTGCCTTTAAGGAAATAACAGTTTACTTCTAGCTTTCGTTAGGTATTAAACACTTTATGGAATTGGAAGAACTCATCAGCTCCAGGAACAAAATATTAGGGTTGCATACAGAGTATGCCAAGTTCATATCCCAGTTTGATTGTCATTCAAACAAGCTTTTCAGTAACTGATTAATTAGATAAATAGCCCAGCAAATCTTAAAGGGTACATCTGAGTGCAGAGAAAACCTAACAGAACCAATTCTGTTCAACCTGAGGAATTCAGGCATTCATGATGATTAGAACATATGATTTAAAACGTGTCTATGCATTAATTTTTAAAAATTATTTTCACAGGATGTTGGCATCGCTGGCTGGGGCAGCATTTGTTGCCCATCCCTAACTGCCCTTGAGAAGGTGGTGGTGATCCACACTTTGTAATTCCCTGTAATCCCTTTCCATGTTTCCTAGTTTCTTTCCACTCAGCAACATAGAACAAAACAATCCAGTTGAGTTTTCAGCTGATATCACTTTTGAAATAATTGATTTTGGTGGAACAGTTTACTTGTTTGTTACCAGAAGTTTACAAACTCTCAAAAATCAAGAGATTTGGTATTAAAACCATGACTTGCTATTTTTCTCAAACATCAACCAATGTACATTGACAGTTGGCTTATACACCTCATTAGCGGCTTACTTAATCTCTAACATATCAGAACTCTTTACAAAAAATATATTACTGCTTCTTTTGGGCACAACAAAGTCGAATTTCAGAGACCAAAATCCTGCATCCCAAGGGTGCCTGAGGAATGTCTGACCATATTTCGGGCATCCAGAATGGCTGCCTAAGATGGGTGTTTGGCTCTTTGCAGAGACTAATGATGGGAAATGTCTGATTTAGGACCTCATGGGGAAGACTGGGTAGCTGATACATCAGGCTTGCTCCCACCAATGGGAAGCCTCTCTTCATGTGTGTCTTTCTCCAGTGGGAGTCTATGGGAGGCCTCTGTTGGAAGGCTCCAGAATCTCCTTTCATCCCCGCCCCTAACCCCTCTAGTGGAGGTCTATGACTGGATGACACCCTCACACAAGGAAATTCATAAAAATTTATGGTACAGGAGGCCATTTGGCCCACCAGCACAATTGATTCAATACCCTCTTGAGAATATCCTAAAGCTATGAGTAAAACATATATTAATTTAAGTGAAACTTTGAAATTAATGAACGATTTCCTGTAAGTACTTGGTCTGTTACTGGACAACTTGCCAATCTTTCATATTGGTTCAGTTTACTGAAATAACTGTAAAACACACACTGACCCGTATCAAAATTGGCAAGGCTGGGATGTAAATCTTGCTTCTGTACTGACAGGTACTAATGCAGCAATGTAACTTGACTCTAACTCACTGTCTGTGTCCATTTATAATATGTTGGGTCCAACCTCATTAGCAACAATAAAACCTTGTCTTTATATAGCAGCTTTAATGCAATAAAATGTCTCAAGGTTTCACATGAGTATTATGAAACAAAACTGGACACTGAGCCACTTAAGGTGATATTAAGGCAGGAGGACAAAAGCTCAGTCAAAGAGGTATGTTTTAAAGAGTCTTATAGGAGAAAAGAGAAGTAGGGAGATGTAAGTGTGACAGAACCCTTGAGTGATCCTGAAGGAGATGCTTCAGGTGAAGGGAGTTGTGCTCTGTGCAAGGTTTTACACAATATGTCAGAAATCTAAAAAAAATAGTTGGAATGTGGACATATAAGAAATAACTTAACATAAACTTAGGACTTGACCCTACTGAAAATTAAAAAGCTTGTTTATTTACAATAACAATTTTTTTCCAAGGACTTTACTTTCCAGTTGGTGGTTTTAGAGATTTTTAACCATTATGTCACTGAAGTAATTACTTATCAATATCTCATAGATGATACATTTAAAGACTCCAGTGCTGTGCCTAAGCTTTGGTTCCTGATTAAGAAAGAACATCTTCTGTAATGCTTTGAGAGTCTGTGGGGAAGGCGCTGGGTTAACTGAGACCATGTGATTATTGGGAATAAAGATTTTGGAGAACGGATGATTCTGGTATAGTATGCAGGTGCTGTCCAGATTCTCGAAGGGGACAGGCTGCTCATCGCAGATGGCAAGACGACATTACCCTCAGTTAATGCCGGGTTGCAGGGGTTACTGGTCCTAGGTGGTCGGGAGCAGAGTAACCAGCTTGTCCCCTGACGCTGACACAGTGAAGTGCCTCAGCTCCTCACTGCCTGGTCATCCTCAGCTACAAAGCAGGTCAGGGCCAGGTTTTGCTCCTGGGCCAAGGGGAAAACATACAAGCTTCCAATCCTAAGACTCAGGAGCAACGTCTACTCAGTGGTACCAGGGTTTTCCCAGCTTTTGTGTGAATGAGTCCAAGTAACTCTTACCTGCTCTATGCGACGGGTTTGAGTGTTTTGATTCTGCCAACGGATCCTTTATCTCCAGCTTAAGTACAAACTTTGGGAACACTATTAAAACCACGAGATTTTACACACACTTGTGAGATCACAAGTGAGGCTGAATTTGAATGAGAAATTGTGTGTCTCACGACCAATTCATGAGAGTTGGCATGTCTGCAGCACAGAAACAGGTCATCAGGCCCAACTGGTCTATGCCAGCATTTGTGCTTCATAGGGGCTTCCTCCCACCCTTTACCATCTAATCCTCAGTGTATCCTACTATTCCTTTCTCTTTAAAGTAATTAATAAGCTTCATTTAAATGCATCTATGTGGTTTATCTCAACTATTCCTTGTGGTAGCACATTTCACATTGTTAACACTCTTTGTGTAAAGAAGTTTCTCCTGAGCTCCCTATTGAATCTATTAGTAACTCTCTAATATCTAGTTTTGGTCTCCCCCAGAAGTGGAAACAATAGTCTGGATTTAGTGGAGCCTATGAGAGCAGAAATGCTGGGAGGCGAGGTGGGGGTGTGGGGTGGGTGGCGGGCGAATCAGGCGAGAGTACCTATATCGGATTCCCTATGTTGGGAAAACTGTCCCTAATAGGTTGGGACTGGGAAATGCTTGATGCAGGAATCCCACCCACCAGAGGTAGGAAGGGGAATTAGGCTCATTAATGAGGCACTTAAAGTCAAATATCCCTGAGCCCATCAGAATTTAGTGGTGGCTGAGGGATTTAAAGGTAGTCACATGGTTTTCCTGTGCCTCCTGCAGGCTTTGCCTGCAGCCTCAGAGGAGGTCCCTCATTGACAGGTGCAATGTGTCCGATTCAGGGACCCAGTATAGGGAAGGGGAAGGGGCAGGGGTGATTGGGCGCTGAAAGCCACCCCCCTCTGCCTTTGCCTCTGACCTCCCTGTCCCCACCCTCCTCTCCGGCAACCCCAGTCCGTGATCCCTATCCTATCCTCACTCGTCCGTGTCCTAGGGCTAGGCCTCAGTGCATCAGCGGCAGCAACCAGAGCCACCGCTCCCAGTGATGCTGCAGCCAATGGAGAGCTGCCGGCCTCTTATTGGCTTGCAGCCCCAGGGTCGAGATTTCTGCCCCACTGGGGGGACATGATCATGTGGGAGGCCCGATACTGGCCAGTGAAGTGCCTGACAGGCACTTAATCACATCAGGCCTCCCTCTCGGAAATTTCTCCCATTGCTGGAACAAATTCCAACACAAGTTTCAAGGCCGAACATATAAAACTCTTTCATTATCTTAAAGACCTCTATCAGGTCACTCTTCAGCCTTCAATTTTCTAGAGAAAAGAGCCCCAACCTGCTCAGTCTTTGTTGATAGATAACCTCTCAGCCCTGATATAATTTTTGTGAATTGTTTTTGCAACTGCCCCAAGGCTTCTTTATCATTTTTATAGTCAAGGAAACCAGAACTGTTCACAGTACTCCTTGTGGCCTAACCAAGATTCTAAACCAGTTTAATATGACTTCTCTGCTGTCAATTCTATCCCTCTAGAAATGAATCTAATGCTTGGTTTGCTTTTTCCCTAGCCTTATTAAACAGCATCACTGCTTTTAGTGATTTGTGTATCTGTACCCTAGATCGCTTTCGTCCTCTACCCCATTTAGACTTATTATCCAAGCAGTATTTATTCACTATCCTTCCGACCAAATGCCCCGCCTCACACTTATGAATTGTTAAAACAGCTTGTTCAGATTCCACGCTTCAGGAGGAACAACTCGGAAACAGGATGGAAATGGTCATGATGAAGCTACTCTTGGGAAGGTGCACTGCTTGCAGTGAGGATTGTAGTACAAGTGGCCCAAGCCATTAATCTCCTAAATTGCTTTGATGCAGTTATGATGAAGTGCTGAAAGCCATCCCATTAACACAGTAGTGATCACCTTGGAGGGGCAACTCTGTTCCTACAATTCCATGTACAATTGTGTTGGTTGGAAGAAAATAATGCTAAAGTGCCTCACAAATATTTTCTATGGGTATAAGAAATGGATGAAATCTTAAAAAAATGTATTGTGAGCTATAATTTATCATCTTGTTTGTTTGATTCACTGCACATCTCTCTTGTCAGCTGATCTGAGTGACTCTATAATTGTCATCCTCAACTATCATACTGCAAGCTGAATAAAGAAATACAATGTGCCAGGGGGGTAAGACCTCATACCAAAACTGAGGGGTTCAGAAACACGCTACAGCTTATAAAGGGGGAAGCACCTTTTCTGTTTATGGACGGGTGGTGAGAGGTTAAATTGGGCTGTTTAAATTAACCCCCTCCTGTCCATAACAAATGATAGATGGCAGAAAAGAGAGATAATTGAATAAAAATATTGTATCTTTCAGGCTCATGCCACTGGTTTAGTCACGATACAAAGTACCATGCAGAATAGCAGAATGTTTCAGAAGGGCCAATAGTGTTGAAATAATTCTCAATTAAAATTAACTCACAGAGCTTCAAATTTGTATGGTTCTTTCACATTGTGTTTGGAGGTTGGGTGAAGAGAAATTTGCTTCTTTGACCTCCACTAGAGGCCATGAATTCCCATAGCATCTGCTCTTTCTCCCTGTACTTAGCTTAAGGCAAGGTAATAACCTTGCTGATTGAACTCTGACACAAAACCTTTGAAACTTAAATTATGCTAGTGTGATAGAGATATAATTAACTTACCTTAAAATAGATCACAGCTGATTAATGTGAATTATATGATCAGTCGCTTAGTCGTACAAAAGTTGAATATTGCTGAAAAGGAAGAAGAGCCAAAGCTTTTCATCTTGCACGCATCAGGGCACATCCAAGAATGCCAAATTTCAAAACGATCACAACAATTTATACTACAGGGGAAAAGGCATGCTGATTGGTTGGCAATTCGACTCTGACCAAGGCATTGCCAAGGAGAAAGAAAGGAGGTCTATAGGCTTCCCATGCTTCCGAGTAATTCAAAAAAGGTGCAAAGCTTGAACATATTCCTTTTGTTTGCAGAGAATAGGTCACTGTGTATGAATATATGTTGCTTCTAGAGAGCATAAATGAGTCATGTTACCAGCTCAACTGATTGTCTTAAATTGGTTGTTAATGTAGCTATTAGAACACTCAGCATTGTTCAGAATCATATCTAATAGTAGATGTTTTGTTTTGGTTTTGCAAGTGCGGGCTGGTTGAGTATGGTCTGTACTCTGAAATTTGGCATTCTTGCATTTGTCCTGATGAGTGAAAGATAAAAAGCTTTGGCACCATGTCTCTCTTTTCAGAAATTAAATGATCATGAGACCAAAGTATGACATATAGCGAAGATCAATCCATGTAATAATGCAGTACCTCTTGTTTCCTGTATCTGTTCTAGGACTGAGATGACCATTGAAATAATTCATGAAAATAAGTGGGTGTTTGCATGACTGTTTAATCAACCTGCAGGAATCATTTACTGGATGGGGTGAAAGTATTCTCACACAGAGAACTGCTAAAGTCGCAGAAGAATAGGATGAAGGTATTCGCTCTCTCAGAGCTGTTGAAGGAGCATATTTGTTGTGAATATCTGGTTCAGAATGTTGCATTTTATATATTTTTTGCATGGTAGCTGAATTCTGTCTCGTGGAGGAAAAAAATCATCATAATGCATTTTTTTTAACTAATTCACAGGATGTGGGCTTCGGTGGCTGGGCCAGCATTTATTGCCCATCCCTAGTTTCCCTTGAGAAGGTGGTGGTGAGCTGCTTTCTTGAACCGCTGCAGTCCATGTGGTGTAGGTACACCGACAGTGCTATTAGGAAGGGAGTTCCAGGATTTTGACCCAGCGACAGTGAAGGAATGGCTATATATTTCCAAGTCAGGATGGTGAGTGATTTGGAGGGGAACTTCCAGGTGGTGGTGTTCCCATCTATCTGCTGCCCTTGTCCTTCTAGATGGCAGTGATCGTTGGTTTGGAAGGTGCTGTCTAAGGATCCTTGGTGAATTCCTGTTCCAAGAATGACCACTCCCGTCTACTGTAGTTAACACTGAAAGTGGGTATTGAGGCAAATATCAGTGCACAGCCTAAAAAAAAGGAAAATAATATGTAAAATGATGTACTGCCGATTCTTAACAAGGGCAAAAACCCAGTGAAAGGCAATTCACTGACACAAGCCTCTAATATCTGTTTTAAAGTTATTTTATGCAACAGGTTTATTGAGGTTTTCTGTAAGCTACTACAAGTTATGGACGGCTGGTTAGTTAAGTTGGCTAGATAGCTAACATGTAGATCAGATTAACACCAAGGGCGCAGAGTTTGATTCCTGTTCCAGCAGAGTTAGACTCAGGGCCTGCCTCCTTGCCCTTCCCATAGTAAAAAAAAATCATGATACATTGCTGTGATTTGGTGAATGATTGCCAAGGACCTGCCTTTGGGTAAAGAGCTCAAGAATAAGAGTATAAGCTATATCACTTCAGTATTATTTCTAGAATATGACCAGAATGACTTCTCCTTTTCCATTGGATTGTTGCTTATGTGTCACATTTGTATGTTTTATATTTTTCTTCTTCAATTCTCTACCTGAAGGTAGGTCCTTGGATTAATGACTGAACCATGACAAAGTGCTGTGATCATTTTTACTGTGGGGTGGGATGCACAGTCTGCCTTGGTCAGAACAGGGATCGAATTGTGTGCTGTTGGTGTTAATCTGATCCACACGCTAGCCATGTAAGCTAACTGCTCCCTTATGCTTCATGTTAATAGTACCATATTTCTGGCCAGTTGAAGTGACAAGAGTGATTTTTCTTCTGCAGTAAATTTAACACATTTTCCATTTATATGACGTCAGAAGTGAGTATTGAAACAAAAGCAAAATACAGTGGATGCTAGAAATCTGAAATAAGAACAGAAAATGCTGGAACCACCCACCAAGTAAGGCAACATCTGTGGAGAGAGAAACTGATTTAACATTCCAGGTTGATGAGCTTTCAAGGTGAATATTGAGTTTGCTTAATAAAATGAATTACTTACCTGTTGACTTAAAAGTACAATTCTTGTTTTGGATATTTTCCAAACAGCAGCTGTAGGCCATATTTGCAGAAGTGTTAGTTCAGATAATGTAATGGAAGCAATAAGACAGCGTCTGTTTATGTTGTCCCCGTTGAAAGTAAGATAAAAATATTACTAAATTGAATATTTTTATATGATTATCAAATCTATATGTATAGGAATGTGCGAGTAACAGTGGAATATTAATTTAATTCTACTCTAAAATAAAAGCATTACGCACAAATGAAAACATTACTGACCTATTTGAAAGACAGACTTGCATTTAAATAGTTTTCTATGAGAAATGTCTCAAAGCACTTAGCATAAATAACTTTTGAAATGCTAGATGGAATGTCCCAGATTTGCACTAAGTGCGGTAGCTATTTGCATGGAGCCAAATCCCACAAACAGCAATGAGGTGAACGGTCTGATCTATTTTCTAGTGGTGTTAATTGAGGCTGGATGTTAGTTGGTTTTCAAAATGAGTCATGAGATCTTTAACATGCAACTAAACAGGAAGACCCTTGGTGTCACATCCCTAAAGGACAGCAACTTTAATAATGCAGCACTCCCTCAGTATTGTACTGCCATTGACATGCAGTGGGATTACAAATTTACAACCTTTTATTCATAAGCAAGTGTTATTAGCTGAGCCAAGATGATATTTTTAATTTTTCATCGCAGAAACTCTTCATCACACTGTTTTTCAATGAAACACACTAACTCAATTTACATTTCTTTATGTGCACAACTTAACACAAGTCAATCTAATTAGACATTTAATCAATAATCTATGATCCAAACATATTAACAATTAATAATTTTCTCTAGATAGACCCTAATATATTCACATTCCTGTTAGGATCAATCTATCATGTTTGTAGCAAAATAGTTTTGTTCAGGATTGGCCATTTTGAACAATAATCCTTAAGTCTTCCATGTTAAACATCAGGGTGGCACCTAGTGGTCAAATTAATTTATACTAAACTAACTGCTTGAATAGAAAAGCAAAACTTATTTAAAACAAATATATGACCAACTGTACCCAGCAATTATCATGAAATTAGAACTAGTTTAATGCCGAGTTAACAGTTGTGCTTTCATTTACATTTCTTCTATCATAATAATGGTTGCAAATTTCCCTGTAGCTGATGATGATAATTGGATGCAGGGTAGGGAAAATCTAACCATGTGTCACTGATTTCTTGTTAATGTACAGTTGGCTTGGTTTAATATTGCAATTGGGCTAATGTTTGAAAACAGAAATGATTTTGGCTACTCACTAGAGATTAAACATGGCTAAATTGCATGTTAGCTTAATGTAAACTATCAAGTCAGCCTCTTCAACCAATACAGATTTACAGGTTATGTTTAATAATGTTGATACTTTGTTATCCATTTTATGAACTAAGCTCTGACGCTGATTGGTTTTATTGCTGGAAAGAAAAATGTGCTAATGCCAGTTATAGGCACTAACAAGTTATGTTGTCTGAAAGAAACCCTGCATTAATGCTCCTAATTTGCCAGAAAAGTAATTATGTTGAGTTAATATCACCTAAAAATTGCTTAAAGGAATGTTAAGTGATTTAAAAAATTACAACTAATCCAGCAATTAAATTTTTAATCTCCATGAATCTTGGTTTTAATCACATATTTAATTGTTATGATTACTGCATTCATTTCTTTCAAGTTTGTTTTGGAACAGAACACATTAATTGCATAAGTTAATTTTTAACTTATCTTGTCTTCTCTCTTACTCTTCTCAAACTTGCTGTGTGCAGCCCTACAAGCCTTGGCTCTTCATTTAGGTTTCTTGATTTAAAACTACATTTATGCACTGTTAAATAAATTCCTTATGTATCTCGAGCTGTGTGAATTAAGTGCACGCAAAACAAATGTAGTTCTTTAGCAAAAATCGTTTTATCAGTTGTTAATAAGCAAAGACTTCCATCATAGTTTGATCTCTTTTGGAACTTTGAGAAAATATGTTAATAGAGGGGTATAGTTATATAAATAGGGTTAGAATTTCAATTTACCTCTCTTACTAACCAATAAGCATACTTATTCAGTTTTAGTCATCCAACAAAAATATGCAGCTCAAGGCAAGGCCTTTTACCTTAACATTAGATGTATAATGTCTGCAGATTTTCAAATGATTATAAACAAATTACTGTTTCAACATTTTTTCAAAAATATATACCTATAGAACTGGGCATGCGTGGCTCTAAGTACTAAGCAGTACTAAGACTGGGCATAAAACAGATCCACATTAACTTCGATTCCATATACTTTAACTTTGATAATGAGGTCAATTCCATGCTTCATAGCATATTTTAGGCTCATGGAAATCTGATCAGTCAATAGTATCGAGGCCTTCTACATTGACAAAAATAGCATAGCTCAACTTCTGACATTTTTCCCCCTAACTTTTTATTCTCCTCTACTAAAAGTTCTGACTTATGCCAGCATACTTAACAAGCTGTCAAAAGGCCTTGTCCAAGGAGAATGGCTAAAACAATGAGAAGTGGGGTTAATAGAAGTTTATGCAGAGGTTAGTTGGAGCATAGAATGTTTTGCCATGGGGAGTGGCTGAAGCAAAAACATTGCATCTTTCAAGAATTTTTTTGATAAATATTTGAAACAGAGGAAGATATAGTGCTATGGAGAGTGAACAGGGCAATGAGAAATATGATGAATAGCTTCCTTCTACGCTATAACCTCAAATGATTTCATTGACATTCAGACAGTGAATACTAGCATAATAAAAGCAAAATACTAAGGAGATCTGAATTAAAAAAAGAAAGTGCTGGAAAAGCTCAGCAGGTCTGGCAGCATCAGTGGAGGGAGAAACAGAGTTAATGTTTTGAGTCCAATATGACTCTTCTTTGGAACCAGTGAATACCAGCGAGCTGTTTGACTGTAGAGAACAACACAACTGTGCTTTCACATCCATACACAAACTCCTTCTCAGGGAACCATTGGTGACCAATAATTGGAACATTGCCTAATCTTTAGTGTAGTAAAATGCCCCAAAATGCTTAATCGGAGCATTATCAAACAAAATGTGACATCATGCCAGATAAGGAGGTATTGGGAAAGGTGACAAAAAGCTTGGTCAAAGAGCTAGGTTTTAAAGGAGAATCTTAATGAAGGAGAGATGGAGAGAGCGATAGCAAGGTGGAGAAGTTTATGGAAGTAATTTCAGGGCTTTGGGCCCAGGCAACTGATGGCACAGCTGTCAGTGGTGGAGTGAAGAAAATTGGGGATGCACAAGAAACAAAAGTTGGAGAAGCACAGAGATCTCAAAGGGTTGGAGGGCCAGTGGAGGAGGTTACAGAGAAGGGGAGAGTCAATGCCTTGAAGGGATTTGAAAACAAACATGAGAATTTTAAAATTGAAGCAGAACTGGGAATAGGTTGGCGGGCACTTGGGTGGGGAGGGGGGGTGATGGGTAAATGGGACTTGGTGCAAGTTAGGACATGGGCAGTAGAGTTGGATGAGTTCAAACTTGTGAAGGGTGCAACATAGGAGGCCAGTCAGGAGAGCACTGGGGTTGCATTTGAAGTTAACAATTACATGGATGTACGTTGTTGTCTTTCTATGTCTGCTTTACACAAACTCACCAATCTCACACCAGTACTGATAAACTATACGTAAGTTTGGTTTATTTGAAAATACAGTACAGGACGTCTTAGCAAACAGATCTACTATATGGATTCAGCAACCATTACTCAGAAGGACAGCACAGCTTCAATTCTCACACCCACACTAACTAGCTGCTGGTCATCCTGGCTACTTGCTCATTTGCATATTCCCTTAAAGTGATATCACAATATCCCCCTTTTTCCCCAACATAACATTACATACATTACCCACATGCACAATCGGGGGTGCCTGCAAAAACTATTTACACAAAAGATAGATCTCTGTTTAAGAGTCTATACAACGTATTGGTGGCTTACTAACCCTCCTGGATCTTGTGATGGCATGACCTTCCTGAGATCTAAGCTTATCACTTAGGTGTCCTTGATTTGTAGGTGCATTGTCATCCTGTGTATTATCAGAGTACTGTTTGTTTTCATGGTGGTCTTCCACAATTTCACTTTTGAGTGCAGCTTTGAATGTGTTCTAGATGCAGTTGAGAAGTGCTGAGTGTTATACAGTTGTGCAATTCCCTTAGCTGACTTCTGTTTCTCCTTAATGACGTCCCATTCTGTGTGGTGACCTCATAGGTTTTATGTGCACTGCACACTTCGAATACTTTCGTGTGTGACCAGGTTTCCTGGGTAGGATGTATGACCGGAACCTTTTTTCTATGTACAGACTAGGTAGTTCTGTGCATGCATGTCGGTCATGTGCCGTCTTCATTCTTCCCTATTTTTCAAGAAGTTTCTCTCGTATTTCTGAGAAATGGGACAGGTGATAGCTTGGAATAGTTGCCCTAACCTGCCTTCTGAACATGATTTCTGCTGTGATAGTAAGCCCATATTCCAAAAGGTGTTGCTCTTAAGTGTAACATGGCAATGCAGAAATCCTGTTTTTTTCCCCTGCACTTCATGCCTTAATGGTGCGAGCTATTTGCTCAGCAAGACCATTGGATCGGGGATAGTGTGGCAAGGTTGTCATGTGGTTTATGCCCCATTTAGCACACATGTCCCTAAGAAGTCTCCCTGTATACTGCAGCCAATTGTCAGATACGATTTCTTCAGGTGTACCAAGAAAACTGAATATTGCACTCATGGGCCAGGATTTTCTGGCCCCGTTGTGGCGGAACCTGCCGCAGGAGATTCGGCAGGACCGAACAACCCTGGTGCCGGGCGGGCCGGAAAATCCTGCCCATTGTGTTTGCCACGGACACACTTCAGTTGCCTGATGATTGGAAACTTGGAAAAGTAATCAGTGACCAGAAGAAAGTCGTCGCTGCAGGTAGCCAATACATCTGTTACAGTTTTAGACCAAGTGTACGATGGAATCTTGAGAGAGTGTCAAGGTCCTCTATGTTAATGTGGTTGGTGACTCTGGTATGCTTTGCACACCTTTACTACCTTCTCGATACTGTTGTCGATCCCTGGCCAATGCACAGTTTCCCTTGCCGGCAACTCGTTCACTCTGTCTATATGGCCTTGGTGTAACTGACAATGTGCGCTGGCGAAGAGCTTCAGGTAAAAGCACCTGTTTCCCTTTGAAAATCACACCTCTTGAAATATCCAGTTCATTTCTGCACAGCCAAAAACACATGAGGGTGTCTGGCACTTCTTGTACTGTACCAGGCCAACCTTCTGCAAAAAC
Organism: Cetorhinus maximus; assembly: GCF_964194155.1. Lineage (NCBI taxonomy): Eukaryota > Metazoa > Chordata > Chondrichthyes > Lamniformes > Cetorhinidae > Cetorhinus > Cetorhinus maximus. The sequence goes on from NC_135888.1 coordinate 126,074,720, forward strand.
TCTCCATAATGCTTTCAGTTGTAAACCATTTGCTGTTTCTTCCTAAAGTTGGTGGCATTTGTGTTGACCAAAACTCATCGGATCAACATTTAGTACACCTTCTACTCCAGTGTCTATGCCCTCTACTTGTAGGTCTAGCAAAACATTCACAGTAGTTTCGGATTTGGTAACCTGCTCAGTGAGTCTGAAGCAACCATTTTGCTACCTGGTTTGTAACAGACGTTGAAGTTGTATCCCTGTATTTTTTTCAGAAGTTGTTGTAGTCTAGGTGGTGCACCTATCAGTGGCTTGCGTGAAATCATTTCCAATGGTTTGTGGTCAGTTTCCACAACGAATCATTTACCAAATAAGCACGTGAAATCATGTGATATCGAATAACAGAGCTCATGTCTCATGCTCTATGTTCGAAAAATTGGATTGTGCTTGTGATAGACTTTTGGAGCCAAATGCATTGGTTTGCCATCTTGCATAATCTACGCTTCTAACCCTTTCTGCGATGAGTCAACCTCAAAGACCGTCTCTTTTCTCAGGTTGTAATATTGTAGAACACAGGTCTCTTATGACAATGCCTGTTTAAGTGACTCAAACACATGTTGATGGTCTCCTGCCACACATATGGAACATCCTTCCTTAAGACACTCTTAGTGATGATGCTTTATCAGCAAAGTTGGGTAGGTAGGGCGCTAATAAGTTGAAAAATCCCAAGGCATTTCTGAAAGTCTTATTTTTCCTGGGGGCACAGGGGGCAGGCATGTGTTGTACATCTTCAAGATTATCAGGGTCAGGACAGATCCCAAAATGTGAATAAATAGAGCTGAAAAAGTTCATTTGATCTACATCCATTGGGGATTTCTTGCTGTTGAAGATGCGTCTTTCACGACAAGCTGCTGCCACCAGTTCATGTAGATTTTAGTCATGTTCTTTGGTTTTGCCAATCACCATATCAACAGCAATGCACAAGCATGCAGGGAGATTTTCTGTAATTCTGTCCATATGCTGCTGGAACAGATCCTGACTGATGTCTACACCAAAAGGTAATTTCTGGAAGCAGTATCTTCCAAATGGTGTCCTGAAAGTAGTGATTTTCTGAGATTCCTCTGCCAAGTGAACGAACCAGTATCCGTATTTGGCATCCAACTTGGAGAAAGACTTTGCTCCTGTGGATTTGGGATTCGATTCCTCTAATGTTGGAATATTACGTGACCAACTCTTTAGAGCAGTACTTAGACGTCTTGTGTCCAAGTATACCCGGATTGCGCCATCTTTTATCAGCACGTGATAGAATTCTGCCATTTGGTGTGCTAATGCATATGCCGTTACACTCCATGTCATCCAACTCGCTCTTAAGCTTCTCCTGTATGTGCACACTGCACTTTCTAGGACGGTCAATCGAGGGAATTGCATCTTCTCTGAGGTGTAGTACAGCATCACATCTGAAATTTCGTACAGTGTCAAATATGTCTGGCTATATCTGTTGTAGATCATGGACTGACTCAATGCAATTATTGTTGGCCTCTTCTGCTGCAATTGCTATATTAGTGATCTCATGTATGGTCACAATGTTGAGTTCCATAAACGCTGGTAACCCTGCTACATATTACTGGTCAGCTCATTTCCACCAGGTAAAATATCAATGGTTTCCATGCAGACTTGCCATAGCTGCATTTCAATGTTAATGTACCTATGCAATTAATGAGTGACCCATTGTACTCAGTTAATTTGGTTTTTGTAGGTTGTATCATTGACTCCCAACGATCCAGATACATATCCTCCAGGATCCTGGTGGTAAGATGTTCACACTTGCTCCCATGTCGACTTTGGCTGTGAGCATGTGTTTGCCACTTTACTTTGAGCATATGATGCTGATGGTAGCAAATGCTTCTAACTGCTTGATTTCATCTGCACATCACGTCACATTCACAGTGTGGAAAGCCCCATTCGCTTTCCAGTTGAAGATTTTTCTGCTCTGAATCTTTCATCCTTGTCTGTCTGGCTGCTAACCTTGTGTATGTGCTTGTAATCATGTGGCTCTCTGGCGTACTCCCTGTTGTTGCTACCAGTATGTTACACATACTTTTTGTAACCTCTGGTTGCACCTCTGAAACAAGATTTCCTACATAGGAAAGCCCAATGTCCTTTTATACCTTGTAAAGATCCTAGGATTAAGGACAGCATTGCGGTGTGTGCAGTAGACCACACTATCCAAAGAGTTTGCTAGCTTTCTGCATCCTGGCTACTGCGCCAATGCTGGTAGCTGCACCTAATTTTGCAGGGCTTGGTGTCCAGCTACAACGGCTTTGTATTTTTTGCTATCTTTTAACAATATGTCAATATTGTGACCTTTTTTTTCTCCAAAAGGTCTTTTTGGAAGGCTTGGATTGGCATTGAAACTACAACCAGCCCCATGATTCATTCAGACAGCTTAACTTCCAAAAAAAAAATCATAATCCTTGCACTTATCACAGCATTTTGCTGATGAACTGATCAATTGATTCATGTGACTGTTGTCTGTAAGCCATGAGCTCCAAAGGGTGAGTCCTGAAGTTCACTTCTGCACAAAGCCATGCTCCAGCATGTTCCATGGTTTAACAGGGTCCTTCTCATCCTCCTCAGATAGGCCCAACGTCTAACCTCTATGCAACCCCTTATTTCAAATGGCTATCTTTATTTTCACCATATGTTGTGATGGTTAAATCTAAAAAGCACAGTTCCATCCTTTGTTTGAAAAGCCTGAACTCGGATAGGACATTTTGTGGCCTTCCAATTCATGCTGGGGAACTTGGTGGTCATCTTCCTGTTGTTCTCTGTCTTTTATGGATGCTCCTGATGTATACAGGATTTGTAACCTCTCCACTCCATGGTGAGATTCACCAATGTGGCTGCTGTTATTTAAATTCTATACTCTTCCCTTTTTTTTGGATGCAGTTCAGGACTTTTTCATTTTGCACACTTTTGTCTTTTCTGCGGCAGTGGCACCCAAGGATTGCAGCTTTTACTATCCGATTCAAAACTGACTGCACAGCACAACTCTAAACCAACTTGTTGCTTCCATTCACCACCAATCCGGCTATTCCACAAATCAGGTACTCATTGTTCTGCAAAGCACTGTCTGTAGAGGGACACTTCCTCCCAGGGTTTCAATGCACATACAGCTTCTGTATTGCACCAAATCCTATCTGTGGCGCCTGCTACGAACTTCAAAATCACATCACTACTTTCACGTTGCGTTTCTATGTTTGCTTTACACAAGCTCACCAATCTCACTCCAGGACTGGTAAACTATACATAGGTTTGGTTTATTTGAAGATACATTAAAAGATAGCTCAACAGACAGATCTACTTTATGGATTCATTAACCATTACTCACAGGAACAGCACAGCTGCAATTCTCACACCCACACTACTAGCTGCTGGTCACATGCTGCTCTACATCCTGGCTATTTGCTAATTTGCTTATTCCCTTAAAGCAATATCACAACAAAGGTTTCAGCAGAAAATGTGTATTCATATTGCAGCTGCATGAATTGTTCGATTTTTCACAGCAGACATCGAAATGAGATTGTCAATTTAGTGAAGAATAAGATTTTAGTGAAGAATTCTGACCATTTTGTGCTGTGAAATGGTAGGATCCTGGGAAGTACTGAGGATCAGAGGGACCTTGGTGTACATGTCCACTGGTCCCTTAAGGTAACGGGACAGGTAGATAAGATGGTTATGAAGGCATATGGGATACTTGCCTTTATTAGTCGAGGCATAGAACATAAGAGCAGGGAGGTTATGCTGGAACTGTATAAAATGCTGGTTAGGTCACAGCTAGAGTATTGCATGCAGTTCTGGAATCCGCATTATAGGAAGGATGTGATTGCACTAGAGAGAGTGCAGAGTGGATTTACCAGAACATTGCCTGGGCTGGAGAGTTTTAGTTATGAGGAGAGATTGGTTAGACTGTTTTGGTTGTTTTAAATTGTTTTAAAAATTGGTTATTTTCCCTGGAGCAGAGGAGATTGAGAGGGGACATGGTTGAGGTGTATAAAATTATGAGGGGCATAGATAGGGTAGACAGGAAGGAACTTTTCCCCTTGGTGGAGGGATCAATAACCAGGGGGCATAGATTTAAGGTAAGGGGCAGGAGGTTTAGAGGGGATGTGAGGAAGAATTATTTCACCCAGAGGGTGGTGGGAATCTGGAACTCAATGCCTGAAAGGGTGGTAGAGGCAGAAACCCTCATAACATTTAAGAAGTATTTGGATGTACACTTACGATGCCATGGCATACATGGTTATGGGCCTAGTGCTGGAAAATGGGATTAGAATAGTTAGGTACTTGTTTGACCAGCACAGACTCAATGGGCCAAAGGGCCTTTTCCTGTGCTGTAGACCTCTCTGATTCTATGACATGTACATGAGACTGGGTTGAGATTGTTTAAACTTATTTTACATAGGACAATTCACAATCAGCAAAGAGCAGAACACTTTATTCTATCAATTCTGACTTCATTCAAAACTAGGTCAAAAGTGAGTTCCTAACAGTATCAGTTGTTGCTCAGTTGGTAGCACCCTGGCCTTTGAGTCAGAAAGTAGTAGGTTCAAGTCTCATCCCAGGAATTAAGCACAAAAATTAAAGCTGACACACCAGTCCAGTACTGAGGGAATGTTATGCTCTCAGAAAGTGCTGATTGGATATAAAATTATTTTGAAGAGTTATCCTGAGGCCAATGTTTTGAAGAGGTATCCTGGCCAATGTTTACCCCTCAATCAACATCACAGTAACAAGTTATCTGGTCATTATCATATTGCTGTTTGTGGGAGCTTGCTCTGCACATATTGGCTTCCGCGTTTCCTACACCACAGCAGTGATTGCACTTTAAAGTACTTTGTTGGCTCTGAAGCGCTTGGGACATCCTGTAGTCATTCAAGGTGCTATATGAAGGCAAATATTTATTTATTTATTTTCAACATATTATCAACAACAACTAAACCAGAGTTACTAATTTGAACAACACAAATGAATAGCATTAAACATATCAGTTTTTTAAAAAATTAAACTACAGTTGGGATAGTTTTGGTATGAAGTAAAGCTAATTTGGGATGTCGTAATAACCAATACAAAAATTCCTTGAACTTTCCATTGTCATTAGATCAAACGTCTGTCATTTTATTTACAAAAAACAACTGTAGTAAATAAAAAAACTTACACTGTACAAATTCTTAGTTACGTACACCATGGGCAGGATTTTGAGATCGTTGGGTGGATGCGGTTGGCAGGATGGGCCCAGGAGCAGCCGGGAAACGGCCCGCCGCCCGCAATCGGCCCCCGACCATGATTTCACACGGGATAGCCAATAAACGGCCGGCCAGCCAGCGTGAAACACACGCTGAAAGGTTCAGAACTGCTGGAGTGAGGGTGGGAGGAGGGTGAGTGCTGAAGTCAGCGTAGGCGCGGGGGAGCGCACAACGAGAGCGCCCTGAAGGCAGAGAGCCGCCTCAGGGAACTGAAGAATTTTAAACCCCTAAATAAAGATGATAAAATCCCGGAAAAAATTTCTACCCATAAGAATCACTCACCTAAACATGTTGATGATAAAAATTCTGTCCAAACATTTTTTACAAATTAATATCGAAAACCTCAACCCGCCCTTGGATGAGGTTTCCTCAAAAATCCAAAAGCAGCCTGGCCGATTTGCCTGCCCGCCAACCAGGCAGGCAGCGAAAAATAGTGGTTAATTAATTGATTAATAGGCCTCTTAATTGCTGACGGGTGTGCTGCCAACTCCAACCGCCAACCTAAATATCACGCAAGTGCGCAATGACATCGGGACGCTCACCAGACATCTTCGCATGCTATTTCACACTCGGGCATGTCGGGCGCGCACCCACACGCCGAACGGAAAATCCTGCCCTATGTGGTGCAATACATAGTTAGGGAGGACACTGAAGTCTCAAATTTGATTAATACTGAATCAATAGTTCAGTGTGGGTGCAGTGTGATGCACTCCAAAAAGCCTCACCATCTCTGGGCTAGAAAGGTGAAAATTAGGTAGGGTTTCTGTTCTTGATTATTATCTTGTGATTCCTGTTGAAAAGAGAATAGGTATAAAAATTGTTATTTCCCGTTGAAAGGAGAGGAGGTATAAGAAGAGAAATTTGAATGGAAAATTGGACAAGCAATTAAGTGGAGAAAGATGGATACATTAATAGAATCAATACAGTCATTGGACTGAAACATGAACTGTTTCTTTCCATGAATGCTGCTTGGCCTGCTGAGTATTTCCAGCATTTCTTATTTTTATTTCAGATTTCCAGCATTTTGCTTTTGCATCAATAGAATAAGTAGATTGTAAATCATTGGCATCCTCAAAGTTCAGTATACAAGTTTCAGCAACAATAGAGTCTTGCCTGACCCCTATAGTTCATTGTGCAGACAAGCACAGTGCTCCAACAGCAATGTTGATTGATCACTGTCGGAATTTTCTATTTTTCTTTAAGATTTTCAACAGTCTTATCATGCCAATTACATTAATTTGATCAAATGGTCAACAGAAGGAAATTTTTAACGTATGTTAAGTCCAACTGGAATCTAAAGACAGATTCCTAGTCGAGAAAGTGTCTGAGATGAGGCTGATATTGGTTACATTCTATAAATGAGAAAGTCAGATGCTAGGAATAATGGCAGTACGAAGAAAGTAAGATGTAAAGTTAAAACAATATTCAAATAAGTTCCTGCAATGAAAAGCTTTTTGAAGTTTTCTACCAGAAACATACACATGCAAAGCTTTTAGGTGGATGCCTACTGCTGTCTTGATTTGATTGAAGTGGCTGAACATGTTCTGTCATCTTTATAACACTACTTTGATGCACGTCTGGGACTTCATGAATATTGAATGAAATAGCTCAAATGAAGCCATCTTTACATTTCTATATTGCTGATGCATTTGCCCAGAAGCAACGAGCATTGAAACAAAAATGAATATGTGAAAATTGACCTATTCATTAGCAACATTTTAAGGGTGATACAAGTTTAGCTTTTGAATTCTAGTGATTCCCTGTGCTATAAAAAATCAAATTCGACAATAAGTGAAATAGTGAGATAATGGTTTAAAGCGTCTTTATGCTTTGCATTTTTAATTTTTTGGTTCTAATTTCCCCCTTTTTCCTTTCTCTCCTCTAATTTTATATTTTCCACTCCAATTCTTTCCTGATGGCATTGACTTCAGTGTTGTTCTTCAGGCATTGTTGCTCTCTGGCACCCTGCCTATATAGCCATTATTCAGGTATGAACCTTGATAGTTATAGATGGCAATATTAATTCACTCCAAAGCCAGAAGGTGAAGTAGGAAACCAGGCACCAATCTTTTTTACTTAATACTAGATTTATTTACAGAATGCAACATTACATATGCCTACCTCCTCCCTAACCAACACCCAGTGTCCCAGCACTCTTTATTTATAGACCTTTCTTTTAAAACAAAATCAATAATTTAAACTATAAGTCAATAAATCAGACGGGTCAGTCTTTAGTTATATATGCTCAAGGTACTTAATCATTCAATGTCCTTCATCTGTATATCCTCAACCTTTATAACACAATTAACAAACCATTAGGAGCCTAGCCTTTAAACTACATATAGCATCATAGCTGAACCTGACCATGGCTTTATCCAACATAAGACACCCTCTTACCCCTCAAATGGCACATATGGTTCCAACAAAATATATACTGCTAATATAAACCTACAGAATCTCTTTTCACTCATTCCACAAAAATGGTCTGGAAGAGCTCTGTCTCTTCCACATCTCGACAGCTACCCACTCAGGGAATCTTTCAGGAAGGCTCAGTTAGAACTAATTAACTCTTTCTATTGCAGAATTCAGGCTTGTCCACAAGTGACCTACCACTCCTCTCTATCGGCCTGGGAGTGGGAAGGGGTCCAGACACCGGAGCTAGAACAAGTTCCGGAGCTGGAGTAGGAACAAGGCCCAGAACTGGGGCTGGAGCAGGGCCCAGAGCAGGAATGGGGCCCGGAGTTGGAGCGGGGCCCAGAGCTGGAGCTGGAACAGGGCTTGGAGCTGGAGTGGACCCGGACCTGGAGTGGGGCCTGGAGCTGGAGCGGGGCCCAGAGCTGGGTGCAGCCCAGAATGTGAGTGGGAGTGGGTTTGGGGCCCGGAGCGGCAGTGGAGCAAGGAGCTGGACTGCGGTCCGGAGCTGGACCCACAGGAGGTTAGAGGGACATGGGATGGGTTCACTGGAATAAGTGCATGTGAGAGTGTGTGTGTGTGAGAGAGAGAGAGAAAGAGAGAGAATTTATCTATGGGCAGAATTTTGCCGTCGGCCAGCAGGGGGCGGGGCCCGCTCGCCGATGCGTAAAATGATGTGGGATGATGTCGGGCAGAACCCCCGACATCATCCTGGCCCATTTAAATTTTCAGGAAGGCGGGGGGACAGCAAAATCAGCTGCGGGCCCGCCGACCTGCCAATGGCCAATTGAGGACATTGACAGAATCAATTATACAATTAAAGGACCTGCCCGTCCAACCTTAAGGTTGGTGGGCAGGCCAGGAGCCCCGGTGGCAACTAGAAAAAACATGAAACCTCATCCACTGGCGGGGTGAGGTTTCATGTAGGGTTTAAAAAAGTTTAATAAATTTATTATGTAAATTATGAACATGTCCCATCTCATGTTACATTGTCACATGAGGGGGACATGTTAGGGAATTTCTTTTTCTATTTTTCATATTTTTAAAAGTGTCAGCGATCTCCCTGAGGCAGCGCTTAGCCTCAGGGAGATGTGCGCATGTGCGAAAGAGTGCACTCTCGCTTTTGGGGAATCCCACCTCCCCCCACCCCACACAGGAAGCGTATAGCACTTTCCGTCCGGCAGGCCTTTATTGGCCCACCCACGTAAAATGGGGGCGGGGCTTGCTTCTCCGGCAAGGATCAGCTCCCCGCCCGCCGGAGATTGGGTCAGGCCCGCCTGCCCAACAGGCAGAAAATTCTGCCCTATGTGTGAGAGAGAGTGTGTGTGTGAGAAAGAGTGTGTGTGTCTGTGAGAGAGTGTATGTATGAGTGTGTGTGTGTGTATGAGAGAGAGAGTGTATGTGTGAGAGAGTGTGTGTGTGTGTGAGAGAGAGTATGTTTGTGTGCGTGTGTGGGTGGGGCCAGAATTTAATGCGGTAGTAGCGGGCACGCACCTGACCTGAAAGAGCTTAAAACTTGTGAGATTGCACTGGTGGCGATATTACGGTCAGCAGGCATGTGCAACAATTCATCAGCCACTTAAGGCAGTTGAAAGTGCAACTGAAAGCAATTTTACGTTGCCCGTGCGATCTTGTGCTCTCACGCGGGCAGGTGGCCAACTCATTTTTTCACTTTTCTCATCCCAGTGCAGGATAAAAGGGGAGCGGAGCATTGCCTGTGTGAGTTGTTAGGAGTTCAAGTGAGAGTTTGCTGCTGCTTTATTGCTGAGATTTCAGACCTTTTTCTGTGGTTTCTTCTGAAATATTTGCTTCATTAGCTTTCTTTTGAGGACTCTTTTGTTTTGTCAACTCTCTTGGACCATCTGCATTTCAGCAGATTGGGATTGTGTACTCCACTGGGGGGAACCTCCTCTGAGGAGGAAAAGAGGGGCAGAAGGGAGAGGAGGCAGGTGTCCGCAGGCACTGTCACAGGGGAGGATGTGCAGGCACAGGGGGTGCAGGGCCAGCAAGGAGAGCGAGGCGGAAGGGACTGCAGAAGATTCCATGAGCAGAGATTACATGGCTGCCAGAGTGCACAGGCAACAATCCGGCTACCTCAACATGTCTGAGATCCAGTGCCAGAGGAGGGTCTGCCTCTCTATGGATACCATGACATCAAGATAATTGGTGCAGAGATCGTCTCCAGCTGTGTGGGTAGGCACCCAATGCCAGTGTCTCTGAAGGTCACAGTCCGGATCTTTCCGGGGTTGGTGTGGGATCTGAGTGGAGTGTCCCATCAGCAGTCCACAGTTCTGTCAGGCTCTTCACTGATGCTCTGTTCAGACGGGTCCTCATTCATTACCAAGCCAACCAGCCAGGCTGAGCAAGCCAGGGACTTTGCAGCTATTGCTAGGTTCCCCCACATCCAGGATGCCATAGACTGCACTCATGTGGCCACCAAGGTGCCAGCGGGTTAGCCGGGTGCCTTCATGAATAGAAAGAGTTACCATTCCATGAATGTGCAGATAGTATGCGACCACAAGACCCAGATTCTGCAAGTCTGTGCAAGGTACTCTGGGATGCATACACCCAGCCACGCTTCCAGGTGCCAAGGCTGTTCATGGCTCCAGCTCGGCTGGATGGTTGGCTGCTGGGTGAGAATGGATATCCATTGAAAAGGTGGCACATGACTCCATCCAACACCCAAGGACAGAAATGGAAGAGAGGTACAATAGGAGTCATGTTTCCACAAGGTCACTGGTTGAGGGGGCCATTGGGCTGCTGAAGATGAGGTTCCGCTGCCTGGACCAATCAGGAGGTGTCCTGCAATATCCTCCAGAGACTGTCTCACTTATTGTCGTTGTCTGCTGCACCCTGCACAATCTGGCAGTGGTAAGGGGGGTACGCATTGGAGGATGAGGATAGCGAAGCAGCTCCACAGGCCTCAGAGGAAGATGCTACTGATCGATCTGATGAGGAGCCCGGGCAGGCACAGGGTGAGGATGTGGAGACAGACTTAAGGAGCCTTCAGGGAGGCAGGGGCATCAGGGAGGCCTATATTCAACGCACCTTCAGCTAGGAGCCAAGGTATGGCTTCGATCTCATTGCAAGGGCTTTTCCTCCTTCACAGACATTTCTGAGGAGGAAATCCTAATGTCACCTCACAACCTCTATAATAAAGTTTGTTGCCCCTGCTATCTATCATGAAGCACTGATGAGGCCTGCACCTATCAGGGCATTGAAACAAAATCTTGATTTATATCTTTACCAGAGTTGCAAACAAGGAACATAACATAATATGGTTGCTACTGTCAAACAGGAACAATACATAACACTGATGAAGTGAAATAATGTCACCTGTGATAACCCATCCTGTGCTCATGGTGCCTTAAACCTATGCTTGTGAGTGCTACGTCTTGGTGCTCCCTATCATTGGGAGCGGCATTGGAGGGAGATTGCTGACCCTGCCGTCATGTTGGCCCTGATGACCTCGGCGGTCATCTTCTGGCTGGTTGGGCCTGAGCAGGCTCCACCTGGGAGGATGCAACCAGTGACAAGGCACTCATCAGGCCTCAAAAGATGCTATGGCCACTGGCAGAGGGGCAGAGGAGCTGCCTCATCCGGAGCGCTGTGAGAGGAGCCCACAGAGATGACTGGCAACTTGTTCACCAGTGTGAGGCACGTCAGGACCTCTCTGCTCACCATTGATGAACAGGCACCTAACAGACAGACTCTCACATTGGCAGTGACCGCCTGAAGTCACTGCCGGTGTATGGGCGTGCAGGTCTGAGCGCGACCCCAGGGAACTCCTAGCAGCCTCTCCATGAGAGTCACCATACTCTCCACAATGGAGGAGGCTGTGCACTTGGTACTCAGGGTCAAAGCAGTGCCATGACAGAGACCATGGTATGCAGACTCTCAGGGATCTCCGTCAGATCTTCCTGTGCATCCCACTGGACATCTAGCATCTGCTGCCTATTGACGATTCCAGAGGCTCATTATCTGCCTTGAACTCAGCATCGTACTGGTCTCCAGCATTCCTCCAACAGATGGAGCCCTGGCTACTCTCTGCCTCAGCCAGCTCCTCATGCGAGTGTGCTGTGACCTCCCCACAGTGCACAACCATCTGTGCCAATGAACTACAGCCCACTGATGTCCTTGTATCTGAGCTGATGCTTAGTAGCGAGAGGGAGTGTGAAGTGGATGGATCTGTATGTGTGTGGCTCCTCCTCCGGTGTCAGTTGAGGGTCCTGGGGGTCCCAAGTGCCCCTGGAGGATGGTGCATCTGAGGGAGGAAGATAATATGTTAGTGGTATCGATCATCACATATTGAATGCACATGCTAGGCGGCCTGGTGAACCTATGGACAACAGCATCATGGTGGCATCGTCATTGCTGGATCACTGGGGACTCTTGATTAGAAGTTATCTTTTGAGATGAGAGGACCCTACATTGTTTGCAGTCTCCGCATCTCCTCTGGACTCTTACCTTCCTCTGAGATGTCTGCCTCTCTGCGACCTGACGACCTTGGTGCGCGCTCGCACTGAAGCTCTAGGGCATCCACATCACATTTGCACAGGATGAGTAAGTTAGCCACCCCGCCACCCATTCTTGTGTGCTCAGCGACATTACGGCTTCTCTTTTCCTGTACAGAAAAAGGACAATTAATTCGTCCACTCTCTACCTGCAACACCATACCAGGCTTACTCTGCCGCACCACACCCGCCTCCGCCCCCCCCCACCCCCACCACCCCGGGAATCAGGTTTAAGTGCCCATCATAATTGCAAAATTGACCCTTATATGCACCCAGGGTACCGATCTGATCTCCCAGTCTTAATAGGCACAGGTAGATGTGTCATCTGCTACTCTGACTCTTACACCCCTGAACGTCACAAAGGACAGCCGCCCTTCAAGATTTCTCCACACAGTATTATGGCAAGTTAGTACTCAGCCATGCCGAACGCAGAAGATCATTAAACCTTTCTCGGCACTGAGTCCAAGTGTGGTGCACCACGTCATGCCCGCTGACCTGGGCTACCATCGCTGCCCAGGCCTTCTTCGTTTGGTGGGGTGGGCTCCTCTTGCCTTCCCGTGGCATCAGGATGTCCCGCCTGCCACTCACTGCCTCCACGAAAGTGCGCAGACACTCTTCAGAGAAGTGGGGGGAGGGGCAGAGTGCCCACCTGCATTGCCCTCCCCCCTGGCGTTTCGAGCGGGAGCTGATGGCATAACTTTAGCTTATATTTGAACAGGTCCCTCTGCCCCCTCTGGAACTCCTAGCAACCTTCAGTGTGCTGCCTCAGCTGAGTTAAAATCCCCTGCCGGGTTCCCATTAGACCCGGTGCACACCATGCTCCCGCCCACGCTGGCAGCCCTTCTCCAATGTGGAGGCGCCATTTTGGCTAGCCAGCGTGAAATTGCATTGTTTCAACATTTGCGGGTGGAAGCGGAAATTATGGCCACTTCCAGTCTCGTTGATCTCGCGTGCCCGACAGGCATGAAATTAAGGTCTGTGTGTCTGTATGTGTGTGTGTGCGAGAAAGTATGTGTGTGTGCAAGAAAGTAAGTGTGTGTGTTTGTGAGAGTATATGTGTGTGTGTAAGAGAAATAGTGTGTGTATGTGATTAAGAGGGTATTTGCGTGTGTGAAAGACAGAGTGTGTGAATGTGAGTGAGGGAGAGTGTTTGTGCATGTGTGAGGTAGAGAGAGTTTGTGTGTGTGTGTGCAGAAGAGAGAGTGTTTGTGTGTGAAAGAGAAAGGGGAATGTGCACGTGTGTGTGTGTGAGAGAGGAGAGTGTGTGTATGTGTGAATGTGTATGTATGAGAGAGGGCAGAGTGTGTGTATGGGTGTGGATGAGAGAGAGAGAGAGAGAGAGGGAGAGGAGAGTTTGTGTGAGAGTTTGGTTCACTCCCAGTCTCAGGGTTTCCATTCACCCTCACCCCCACACACCAATACACACTCACACCCACTCACACAGTGGGTGAGGGTGAGTGAGTGAGCACCCTGAGACTGGGAGTGAGCTGGGTGCATACAGTCTCACCCTCTCACGCTCTAATCCTTATTTATTACTCATTTTAAAAAATGATCAATTTATTGCATTGATGTTTTTTTTGCTGAGCAAGTTGTTTCTTTTCATATCTCAGCCTTTTAAAAAAAATTCATGTTTAATATTGTGCCAAACCTTATCTTTCTGATATTCACCATACCCCCTGACCTTCCCCTCTCCGACGCTGAACATTCAGTGCTCAGCAAAGGACTTAGTTTCATACCCTTACGCCCTCATCTCAATGAATTTCGGGCTCGGCACGATGCTGAACTCTTCTTCCGCCGCCTTCTTCTCCGTGCTCACTTCTTTGGGCAGGAGTCCTCTCCCTGTTCAACGGATCCTTTTGCCCACCTCCAATATTCTCCCTCCACCTGGACCCCTCCCTCTGGATTCTTACCTTCTCTTGATCTTTTCATTGAGAACTGTCGGCGTGACATTAGTCATCTCAATTTCTCTGCTCCTCTCACCCACTCTAACCTGTCTCTCTCTGAACTTGCTGCACTCCGTTCTCTCAGGTCGAACCCTGACATTGTCATCAAACCTGCTGACAAGGGTGATGCTGTCGTTGTCTGGCGCACTGACCTCTACCACGCAGAGGCTGAGCGTCAACTCGCAGACACTTCCTCTTACCTCCCCCTGGACCATGACCCCACCACTGAACATCACGCCATTGTTTCCAGGACTGTTACTGACCTCATCTCCTCTGGAGATCTTCCTTCCACAGCTTCCAACCTCATAGTCTCCCAACCTCGGACGGCCCGCTTCCACCTCCTACCCAAAATCCACAAACAGGACTGTCCGGCAGACCGATCGTGTCAGCCTGTTCCTGCCCCATGGAACTCATTTCTTGCTGTCTTGACTCCATTCTCTCTCCCCTTGTCCAGTCCCTTCCCACCTACATCCGTGACTCCTCTGACACCCTACATCATATCAACAATTTCCAGTTCCCTGGCCCCAACCGCCTCCTCTTCACCATGGACGTCCAATCCCTCTACACCTCCATCCCCCACCGGGATGGTCTGATGGCTCTCCGCTTCTTCCTCGAACAGAGGCCCGAACAATCCCCATCCACCACTACTCTCCTCCGTCTGGCCGAACTTGTTCTCACACTGAACAAATTCTCCTTAAACTCCTCCCACTTCCTCCAAATAAAAGGTGTGGCTATGGGTACCCGCATGGGCCCCAGCTATGCCTGTCTCTTTATGGGGTGCGTGGAACATTCCTTGTTCCAGTCCTACTCCGGCCCCCTCCCACAACTCTTTCTCCGGTACATCGATGATTACTTCGGTGCTGCTTCATGCTCTCGTCTGGACCTGTAAAAATTTATTAATTTTGCTTCCAATTTCCACCCCTCCATCATTTTCACATGGTCCATCTCTGACACTTCCCTTCCCTTCCTTGACCTCTCTGTCTCAATTTCTGGTGATAGACTGTCCACCAATATCCATTACAAGCCTACTGACTCCCACAGCTACCTCGACTACAGCTCCTCACACCCTGCTTCCTGTAAGGACTCCATCCCATTCTCTCAGTTCCTTCACCTCCGTCGCATCTGCTCTGATGATGCCACTTTCAAAAACAGTTCCTCTGACATGTCCTCCTTCTTCCTTAACCGAGGCTTTCCACCCACGGTGATTGACAGGGCCCTCAACCGTGTCCGGCCCATCTCCCGCGCATCCACCCTCACACCTTCTTCTTCCTCCCAGAAACATGATAGGGTCCCCCTTGTCCTCACTTATCACCCCACCAGCCTCCGCATTCAAAGGATCATCCTCCACCATTTCCACCTACTCCAGTATGATGCCACCACCAAACACATCTTCCTTTCACCCCCCCTGGCGGCATTCCACAGGGATTGTTCCCTCTGGGACACCCTGGTCCACTTCTCCATCACCCCCCTCCCACGGCACCTTCCCATGCAACCGCAGAAGGTGCAACACCTGCCCCTTTACTTCCCCTCTCCTCACCGTCCAAGGGCCCAAACACTCCTTTCAAGTGAAGCAGCATTTCACTTGCACTTCCCTCAATTTAGTCTACTGCATTCGTTGCTCCCAATGCGTTTTCCTCTACATTGGAGAGACCAAACGCAGACAGGGTGTCAGCTTTGCAGAACACCTATGGTCTGTCCGCAAGCATGACCCAGACCTCCCTGTCGCTTGCCATTTCAACACTCCACCCTGCTCTCATGCCCACATGTCCGTCCTTGGCTTGTTGCATTGTTCCAGTGAAGCTCAACGCAAACTGGAGGAACAGCACCTCATCTTCCGACTAGGCACTTTACAGCCTTCCGAATTGAACATTGAGTTCAACAATTTTAGATCATGAACTCTCTCCTCCATCCCCACCCCCTTTCCGATTCCCCCCCCCCTTTTTTTTTCCAATAATTTATATAGATTTTTCTTTTCCTACCTACTTCCATTATTTTTAAATGTATTTCCATCCATTGTTTTATCTCTACCTTTTAGCCTTTTTTGATTCCTTCACCCCACCCCACCCCCACTAGGGCTATCTGTACCTTGCTCGTCCTGCTTTCTATCCTTAATTAGCACATTCCTTCGATAATATCACCACCTTCAACACCTCTTTGTCCTTTTATCCGTGACATCTTTTGGTTAACTCCACCTATCACTGGCCCTCTATCCAGCTCTACTTGTCCCACCCCCCCTTAAACCAGCTTATATTTTATCTCTCTTCTATTTTTACTTAGTTCTGTTGAAGGGTCATTCGCACTCGAAACGTTAACTGTGCTCCTCTCCGCGGATGCTGCCAGACCTGCTGAGTTTTTCCAGGTATTTTTGTTTTTGTTTCTTATCTTTCTGAAAATTGCTCATCAACCCCTTGAGTGAGAAAAAAATTGAAATGTGCCCCCAACCCCCTTTGCAGATGAAGAGGCAACACCAGAGGAGCCAAACTAAGGTTTGCCCACAAATTGATAGACATAAAACACTATGAACCATATCAGTATGAAAATAACATGTACTTATTGATATGCTGGAAAAATTCTCCAAAGTCTGAATTTCCAGTGTGGTACCAGTGCATCAACATACATTTCAATGAATGCTGTTTTTGATGGATTCTGCAGCTGGTACCATGATATATTCTGTTGTCACTATGCTTGAAGGATATTGCTTGGCCACGTTGAAGCAGTCTTGTATAAGTTACAAGGAAGTCTTCATTAGCAATATTGAACCAAGCACATATTTACAGCAGGTATGGAGAGGGCTCCATATTAGGTCCTTACACATTGCTACTCATCTCTACACTGGCCCTAGCTCTAGGTCATGTGCCTTCCTACATCACTGTGTCAATGGTACTATACTCATTCTTATGTTAACCCTTTAAGTACCAGATCCTTCTATTACACCTCCTCCAAGTCCTTATCCCCTGGATTGAGACGGACATTAGTTTACTTCAAGTTTGCTTCAAGTCTTACATTACTATAAGTCTTGTGTACCAACTTTAATGTTACGACATTAACTATTCTAACCCTATGTTATTTCATTGTAAACATTAACAAAATTAGTATTAACGGCATGCATTAACAATGTTCTTATTACCCCATCTTCCCCCTTCAAGTCCTTGACATCAGAGATTCAGGCGGTCTGGAGGTCATATACCCCTGCCACATCTCGTGTGCCATCCGGTCAGAAGAGTAGTAGGCTCTAGAGGTTCTTGCTCTTGGCCGTGGTTTGGAGATTGCACTGGGATGCAGGCATGGCTTCATTCGCTTCATCCATTGCTGGATGGTGCTCCATGCCTGGTTGGTCTGGATGGTTTGGCAGTGACTAGTTGCAGTTAATCGTGATTGTTTCTTTCTGGGTGGATGAAACTGGTATTCATCAGGTTGTCAATATTTTTTCTTCTTCTTTCACCATTTTGGTCATCTGGAAGCTCTTTGCAGTTGAGGGAGAGCCTTTCTGTACATAGAAGAAGACTAGGTAGCTCACCTTTTTTTAGTTGCGTAGGTTGTGTGAGGTTTCTATCTGGTTACAGCAGATGCTGTGGTTTTGGCACACCGGCTGGAGGTTGCCGGGTTTACGCGGTGGTTGGTATGTCTACTGTCGCTGGTGGAGGTAGAGGCTTCTCTGAAGATTGTTCTGGCTCTGCCATCATTTCCACCAGGAGTGCTGTGGTAGCCTCATGCGTGGTAGATTGGTCTGGTGCTTGGGAAGGTTCAGGGACCTGGTATGGAGAAGAACAGACCTGCTCCACGAAAAGAGAAGAGAGGTTACAAATGAATTCAACATTTGAATGCTGTTTTATGATTGAACCTTTGGGAGGATGCCATTCTGGCTGGATGGGGACTGTGGTTGTCTTCACCTCTTCTGCTGGCTGGAGAAGATCGAGAACTATGCAGGCATCCCTGCTGAGGAGAGAGAAGGGTTGATTTCACATGACATACACCATCTCCGTGATCTGCTTATTGCCATACCTTAAGGATTCCTGTATCATGCCAATGACCGGGAGTTGGACTTCCCCTGCGCTGTAAATTGGGGTGTCCATCTTTTGGATCCAGAGGCTTTGGAGCCAGGGTTCCTCAATGGATAGGACTGTCATTCCAGCACCTGAATCTAACTTAAAGTTGGTTAGATGGCCAGAATGAAGAGCCGTACCCTTTGATATCACCCAAGAAGAAAGGCTGTGTGTGTTCTGGGTTGCTGGCCTCGACCTCGTGGATTGCTTTTGAGTTGCATGTGCGGTGCTGGGGTTTTGACTTGCACAACTTACTGAAATATCCCTATCTGTGGCAGTAGAAGTATTGGCACTACATTGGTCTTTCCTGTCAGGGCGCTTCACCTTGTGGTTCTGTGGCTTGATATGGTGATTTGAGGTGTGGCTTCGGTCCCATGGAGTGTTGACTACCCTAGGATGGTCGTGCCATGTTCGTGCAGCTCCAGTAGCCTATTTAGCTGGATGGCCTTGTGAATGGTAAAGAAGCCTGTGGCTAGCAGGCTTGTAGCCTTTGTGTTGAGGTCTGGAGTAAAGAAATTTTTGTGCAAAGGCTCTGAACTTGTGGCTGATCTGGGGGTCAGGAACTGGTTGCGGGTACAGAATTCTTGCTGGCTGGGGAGCCAAAGAATGTCAAGGTACTGGACTTTATGAAAAAAAATTTCTCTGTCTGTATTTTCCGTTCTGTTCCAAACTCGGGCACCACATGGGGAGGACACCAAGTCGGGGATTGGGCTAGCAACTTGAAATTAGCAACAGTGTTTCTGCTTGATGTGATTAAAGAGAGAAGGATTCACATGACTAGCTCGCCTGGAAATTTAAAATAATTTTCTCTCACCCTGCAGGCTGCTGGCTCTGCTTCTTTGAAGCTGAACTTCCACAGGGGATTCAGTGGAGTCTTCTGCCTGAGTTTAAACTTCTACCATTTTCCTGCTTCAGGCTCTCGTATCTCTGGAAATTCCCTGGTGAGTTTTCTCAGCATCTTAGCTTCTGGAGTGAGGTTGCTTCAGTGCAGAAAGTGTTGAAGGTGTCCTTTTCTTTAGTTCTTCAGTATTATAGTGAGGATGTAGATCTTTTATCCCTCGCTGCCACCATGATGGATTCTACCACTGGTACCATGGTATATTCTGTTGTTGCTACATTTGAAGGATACTGCTTGGAAACCATGAAGCAGTCGTGTATAAATTACAAGGAAGTCTTTACTAAAAATACTGAACTATGTACATATTTACTGTAGGTATGGAGAGAACTCCATACCAGGTCCTTACACAACTACTCATCTCTAGACTGGCCCCAGCTCTAGGTCATGTGCCTTCTTAGATCACCTTGTGGGTGGTGCTGTACTCAGTCTCTTGTTAACCCTTTAGGTACCACATCCTTCTACTACAGTTTTGATAGGATAGATTCAGACCATCAGACTGACTAAAGATCAGTCAGCAAAGACAGACAGCAAAGACCTGGAGCAAAAAAGGTAAATTTCCTTTTCTTTTGCATCTGGGGAATTGGTAATGGAAATTAGGGAGATGGCGGATGAATTAAATAGGTATTTTGCTTTGGTCTTCACTATGTAGGACACAAGTAACATCCCAGAAATAACATTAAATCAGGAAATGGAAGGGAGGGAGGAACTCGGGAAAATTACAATAACAGGGAAATGGTATTGAGCAAATTGTTGGGGCTGCGAACCGCATAACTAGGGAAGTAGCAAGGATTTTAAACAAAATAGTGGGGGCAAGAGATCAAATGTACGGTATATCCAAGAGTAGAGACAAGGGAAGAGAAGAGAGGGAGGTATTAATATGGGAAATGATAAACAGACCATGACAGGAAGGGATGGAGTCAATATCTAAGAGTAAATCGACAGATAAAGCTAGAGGTTACAAAGATAAGAAAAGGACAAAGCTTGAGACTCTGTATCTGAACGCACGTACCTTTTGAAACAAAACAGATGAACTGATAGTGAAAATAGCAATTAATAAGTATGATCAAATAGCCATTACAGAGATATGGCTGCAGGATGGCATAGATTGAGACCTGAATATTGAAGGGTGTGTGACTTTTAGGAAGGATAGGAAGTGAGGAAAAGATGAAGCAGTGGTTCTGTTAATTAAAGATGACATTAGCACAATAGAGAGGGGTGATCTAAGTTCATGAAACCAGGATATAGAAGCTGTTTGGGAAGAGATGAGTAATGATTAAAGCAAGAAGTCACTTGTGGGAGTGGTGTACAGTCCCCCTAAAAGTAATCATACAGTATATCTCAACGATATCAATAATGGGAAGCTTGTCAGAAAGGAGCAGTGATTAACATGGGGGATTTATCTACGTATAGACTGGAATAGTCAGATGAGCGTAGGTGACGAATGTTTTTGGAATAATTTCTTAGATCAGCATGTTCTGGAACCAACAAGGGAGCATGTTATATTAGACCTGGTGTTGTGCAATGAGATAGGATTAATTAGTGACCTCATAGTGAAGGCGCCCCTTGGTAGCAGTGATCTCATAGTGAAGCTGCCCCTAGGTAGGAGTGATCATAATATGATTAAATTTTACATTTAGTTTGAGGGAGAGAAGAGTGGGTCTAAGACTAGTATTTTAAACTTAAATAAGGGCAAATATGAGGACATGAAAGCAGAGCTAGTGAAAGTGAACTGGTAATTTAGGTTAGGGGATAGGTCAATAGAGATGCAGTGGCAGACATTTAAGGGTATATTTCAGAATACACAGAATAGATATATTCCAACGGGAAAGAACAATTCCAAGGGGAGAACCCGCCATCCGTCGTTAACTAAAAAAGGTAAAGACAGCATCAAACTTAAAGAAAAAGCATATAATTGCACAAAGCTGGGTGGCACATTAGAAGATTGAACAGAATATAAAAAACAGCAAAGAATGACTAAAAGATTAATAAAGAGGGAAAAATTAGAGTAAAAGAGAAAGCTAGCTAGAAATATAAAGACAGATAGTAAGTGTTTCTGTACATATTTAAAAAAGAGTTAACAAAGTGAGCATTGGTCCTATAGAAAGTGAGTCTGGGGAGTTAATTACCAAAGAGAATTCAAAAAGGGAGGGAGACAGAAAGCAGAAAACTAGGTCAGTTAGCCTAACATCTGTCATAGGGAAAATGTTAGAAGCTGTTATTAAAGATGTATAACAGGGCACTTAGATAAATTCAAGTCAATCAGGCAGAGTGAACATGATTTTGTGAAAGGGAAACCATGTTTAACCAATTTATTGTAGTTCATTGAAGGAGTCACATGTCCTGTGGATAAAGGGGAACCGATGGATGTACTGTACTTAGATTTCCAGAAGGCATTTGATAAAGTGCCACATCAAAGGTTATTGCAGAAAATAAAAGCTCATGGTGTAGGAGGTAACATATTGGCATGAATAGAAGATTGGCTAGCTAACAGGAAACAGAGTTGGCATAAATGGGTCTTTTCCTGGTTGGCAGCATGAGATGAGTGGTGTGCCACAGGGATCAGTGCTGGGGCCTCAACATTTTACGATTTAAATAAATGACTTGAATGAAGGGACTGAAGGAATGGTTAGGCTAGGCTTGTATCCACTGGAATTTAGAAGAGTAAGAGGCAACTTCATTGAAACCTTTAAGATCCTGAGGGGTCTTGACAGGGTGCATGTGGAGAGGATGTTTCCTCTTGTGGAGAATCTAGAACTAGGGGTCATGGTTTAAAAACAAGGGGCCACTCATTTAAGGCAGAGATGTGGAGAAATTTTTTCTGCGGGTTGTGAGTCTTTGGAACTTTCTTCCTCAAAAGGCGGTAGAAGCAGAGTCATTGAATATTTTTAAGGCAGACCTAGATAGATTCTTGATTAACAAGGAGGTGAAAGGTTATTGGGGGTAGGCAGGAATGTTGGTTGAGGTTACATTCAGATCAGCCATAATCTTATTGAATGGTAGAGCAGCCACGAGGGGCATGATGGCCTACTCCAGCTCTTGATTCGTATGTAGCTGACATGAAACCAGGAATGGAAGTTGGGTGGTCAACAACTTAATGATATTAGGGTCAAGGTAGCAAGATGTGGGCCTCAGAGATGAGATGAGCTTCCAGAATGTGTGGAGGAGATGGAAGGGGAAATAAAGAACAAAATGAGGGGTCTGGGTCTAGAATGAAGAGCTGCAGAGAGGCTGTTTTCCATTATGGGCAACAAAAAGACAGGAAGCACCCAGAGGCAGCTGAAGAAAAATAAAACAGAAAACGTTGAAAATGCTCAAATGGTCAAGCACCATCTGTAGAGAGGGAAACAAAATTAATGGGGGGGGTTTTCTGGCCCCTCCCTTTGGCGGGATCTTCTGGTTCTGCCAAAGTCAACGGAGGATTGAATGGCTTGCTGCAGCGGACGCATGGGGAACCTGCTGCGATGGGGCTGGAAAATCCCAGACAATGGCCAGAATCTTGGGGTCGGTGTGTGGGGGTGGGCCCTGCTTGCTGACGTGTAAAACAACGCGCGGTGACGTCGGGCATGTGTCCCGATATCACCGCGCGCCGTTTCGATTTTCAGTTCGGCAGGCGCACACCGGAGTTGGCTGCGCACCTGCCGATCTATCAAAGGCCGATTGAGGCCATTTAAATATCAATTAAAATAATTAACGGAACTGCCCATCCAACCTTAAGGTTGGCGGGCAGGCGGGGATCCCAGGCAGCCTTCGTAATTATCATGAAACCTCATCCACGGGCAGGGTGAGGTTTCATGAAGTGTTTATAAATTGAATAAAACTTTTTATTAAAGTTCATTGACATGTCCCAGCTCATGTGAAACTATCACATGAGGGGACATGTCTTAAAATTTTTTTTTTTCTTTATTTAAATTTTTAAAAATCAAACTAATCTCCCTGAGGCAGCTCAGGGAGATTTCTGCGCTCTTTTGCGCACAGGCCCCGACTCGGCCTACTCCCCCCACCTGCACAGGGAGCACACAGTGCTTCCAAGTGTGCATTATGCTGGGTGGGCCTTAATTGGCCTGCCCACGTAAAATAGTGACGCACAGCCAATCACCGCATGCCCACCCGCACCCGCTGGGGAGAAAATTCTCCCCAATGTTTCAGGTCAATGATCTTTCATCAGTGCAGGCAAAAAATTAGAGATGCAGCAGGTTTCAAGCAAGCAAAGAGGCAGGGGGAGAGGGGAAAGGAAGAGAGAACAAAAGGAAAGGGACTTTATAGGGTGGAAGGCAGGAGAGATTAAGTGACAAAAGGGTGCAAAGCAAAAGGGGATGATAAAGGGACAAGGTAAGGAACAAAGGGTGGAATTTTCCATTCCTGCTGTCATCAGGCATGTTTGGCGGCTTGAGCAGACAATATGGCGAGATGGCCAAAAATCAGTTTGACGACATCGTGAAACCATTTTGCTATCATCCGCTCAGCCTGTCGATGGTGGGCTGTGTTACCTGCCATCGGACGTCAGGCACCTCATTGTAATACATCCGCATATCATTATAAGTCTAGCCTGGCGGATTCATCCCCTCATGCTGGATCATCCACCCACGTCAGCGTGATTGCATATCGGTAGCTTTAAAGATGCAGGCGGTGGAATATATTGCAACAAGATTCAAGAAGTCACCAGGCAAGGATTCAACATCTTTAGCAGGAGATAAGAAATTTGGCAAGACAGAACAAAATTAAGTTAAAATTGTAAATATGAAGAAAAAGGAAATAGAAAAAAGAATTGGGTGAAGAGAAAATATATTGAACACAGTAAAATATTGTAAACTTTTGGAATCATTTTAAATGTATATTTTGTTAATATAATAACATTATCACAGTGTTGCAACTTCTAGAATGACAACAGCATTACTACTGTGAATTTAAGTGATTTTTCATTGCCATTATAGGCAGAATGTTACGGCCCTGTCAAGGCGTGAGCAGGGCTGGAAAATGCAGCGAGCCATTCAAAGCTCCATTGACTTTGGTGGGAAAGGAAGATCCCACTGGCAGGAGGGGCGATAAAATTCCGCCCCATGTGTAAGATTAAATCTTTAAGAATATTTGGCCCAGGGTACACAGAGTTCCCAGAATTGCAGGGAGCTTATGGAATGAAAAAATGCTTGTTTAAAAAAATATATAATGGTATTGTAAAATTTCGAAGATAAAATTCCAATTATTGTTTCAGTTAAAACATTATTTTTGCTGCCATACTTTTGTAGTATTCAGGTCTCTCAATAAATGGTGAAAATGATTGCTGCATACTTTCATAGTATAAGTGGAACATGAAGAATAAATTGTCAATCTAATTATAATCTGGAAGGTACAATTCACTTGTAACTTCATCAGATGGTCAGATAATGCATGAATAGCGTATGTATTCAATAACTCTTTGCTGCACAATATCTCTTTATAACAATGTCACAATAAAATCAATGGTTTAAGAAAGCTGAAAGTAGATCAATCCAGGACCATATAAACTGTGCACATCAACCTTTATTCTTTTTTTTGCTATTTTAAAATGGACTTTTGCTGAACTAAAGATGGCTGCTATAGGTCAAATGACTCACAGGATTGGCGAACTATCCTGGAAGCTTCCAACAGGAGTTAAAAGAACAAAAGAGTTCCCTTCCATCCTTGTGGAATCTCACACCCCATTGTAAGGACATTATAATCATAAAATCAGGGGTCTCACAGAGATCAAAACTTGTTGTTCCTGCAGAGTCATTAACAGACCCATCTCACACCTGGCACTGTCCAAGTTCATTTCAAAAGGCACCCATTGAAGGGAAAATGGACATCATTTGCACCTCGATAAGCTTACCCCTCTAGCAGAGTCATAGGATCTGCCCAGACAATGGCTTCCTGAAACAAGGTCCTCAACATGGATGGTGATTCTTTCAGAGGCTAATGACTGGGCTATTATAAGCCATAAAACAAAAACCAGACACAGACACCAGATCCCTTTTGAAATCATTGTGGAGGAAGGAGGTCACATGACTCGTGAACATTTTTAAATCTCTATATTCAGTTGAGAACTGAGGAACAAGCAGTCTGCAGATTACCTCCAACTTGTCTTGGGTGACCAAGCAACCTATCACCACCTCTCAACTCCTCGAAGCCTGTTTTATTTTAATAATATCTGACCACCACCTGCCAAGCTGTCTATGTACAGAAACCTCATCATCCTGCATCATCATTCGTCTCCAACCAGGGACTCATCTAAACTGAACTCCTCCACGAAGGAAACTCTCTCTGGACTTTGACTTTCTGGACTCTGGAAATCACATGAACTAATATTCATTTCTTTAACTGTTGTTATCCATAGTTGTAATGAGTTTGCTATGAGTTACTTATAAAATTGGACCACACAAACTGTGGGTTTGGGGAAACCTGCCACAGCCTAGTTTAAAAACAATTAAAAACACCTCTGCTTACAGACAAACAGTGAGATGATAAAGGAGTTCAGTTTGCCTCTCTCTCCTGTCCGTAATAATGTACTTTGTAGTAAAATGCACATTGTGGCATATCCATTTTGTTACTAAAAATGTGCTTAATAATGCTGGACTGCATAAGGTTATGGGAAATCTGTAACTTGTCTGTCAGTTCCACAGCCCTAGTTTTCTCAGCAGCCATCATGGTAAAATCTGTGTATGTTTATACATTCTATACTGAGTGAGAGCATTCTGTTCATTTGTGGTCTAAAAGTGAATCTGCATCAGATTCCTGGTGCAATAGTGAAGCTCAATGTATGTGTTTTCCCAATAGACTTGTAGACAAATCTTAGTCATGTGGATCAATGTTGACTTCACATTGCGAACGCAAAATCTCTAAGGTCTCTGAAACATGGGAGAGAATTTTGTGCGGGGGCGCGCGCATATCTGATTGGCCCCCCAGATCAGGTCTGTGCCGCTATTTTAAGGCCCGTCCAGCATGACGCGTACCCGGAAGTGCCCCATGTCATTTTACACCTTAGTGAGCGGGCCCCTGCCCCCGCTCACCGAGCCGAAGATTCAGCCCATGAGAAATACCTGACTGTTCAACTATAACTTTAGACATTTGAGAATTCTAACAGGAATAGATTTGATTCAGAAAGATGTATACAAATAAAAATAAAGAAAAAAACTACCTGATCTTGCACTTATATGATAGTTCAGAATCTGCTAAAGAAACCTACAAGATTAAGTTAATGAATAGCTGACTCAGGCTTATTTGTACGGTCAATATAATTTCTCCAATTTCCCCTTTTCTTTAGTCTAACAGCAAATGTCAGTATTGCAGATTTTTTTGCAACAAAGTACACAGACTGGAGATTTTTCATCCACTGAATTCAATTCAACAGAGTGTCAGCATGATTCAGCACAAAATACAAGCCCTTCTGTACACACAATCTGCTACATCACTCAAATAAAAACAAAATACTGTGAATGCTGGAAATCTGAAATTAAACAGGGCGCTGCAAATACTCAGCAGATCTGTGGATCTGTTTCAAGTCAAATATGACTCTTAATTAGATCCCAAGCCAATTGGCAAAGTATGAAACTAGATGCCAATCCTCTTCCTTGATAATAGGTTTATTTGCAGAGTGCAGAATTACATATATCTGCCTCTGACCAACTAACACCCCTGCATCCCAGCTGTCTGTCTTTATATATGTATAGGTACTTAATTAAACAATGTCCTTCACCCCTGCATCCTTAACCTTGATAATGGCCCGAATCCTCTGTGAAGCAACAATCACTGTTGGACTCTCAGAGGCTTTTGCGGAGGGTCCCGGGGAGTAGTGATTGTCCGTCGGAAGTTCAAACTTCTTGGGCAATTCCCATGGAGTCAGTGTGTCAAGACTTTCACAGGGTCCTGATGCGCATCTTGGGGGTATGTCCAGTTTCCGATGATCTAAAGACTGGAAGATCTGGCCCAATATATTTAATTTATCATTAACAATGACTCTTCTTCATCAGTCCTGAAGAAGAGTCATATTCGACTTGAAATGTTAACTCTGTTTTTCTTTGCCAAACCTGCTGAGTATTTTCAACACTTTCTGTTTTTATTTCTGCTATGCCAAGGTGGCTTAGTTGTTATATGACTGGACTAGTAATCCAGAGGCATGGGCTAATAATCCAGAGCTTCCCACAATTTGAATTTAGTATTAAAAGATTAGAAGTAAGAGCTGGTTTCAATTAAGGTGACCATGAGATTCCACTCCAGGCCATTTGCACAAAAATCAAGGTTGATATGCCAGAGAGGTGCTGTCTTTCAGATGAGATGTTAAATCGAGGCCCCATCTGCCCTCCCAAGTGGATGTAATTCCATTACACTATATTGAAGAAGGGCTGGGGAGTTATCCCCAATGTCTCGGTCAATATTTATCCCTCAATCAGCATCACAGAAACAGATTATTTGGTCATTTTCACAATGCTATTTGCGTGAATCTGCTGTGGTGAAATTGGTTGCTGAAGTACCTACATTATTATAGTGGCTACACTTCAAAAATACTTCATTTGCAGTAAAGCAATTTGAGATGTCTTGAAGTTGTGAAAGACCCCACATAAATGCAAGTCTTTCTTTTTTTTTGAAGTTGTTAGGTTGTCATAAAAACTGGTTTCTTTTATACGGAAGGAAACCTGCCATTCTTACCTGGTCTGGCCTATATGAGACGCCAATCCTACATCAGTGTGGTTGACTCTTAACTGTCCTCTGATGTGCCTAGCAAGCCAATCATTTATATCAAACTATTATCCAATGGTTGAAGGAGAACCAGCACCTTCTCAGGGCAATTATGGGCGGGCAATAAATACCAGTCTTGCTAGCGATGTTCACATCCTGAGAATGAATTTAAAGAAAAATCATTACCTGAACTTGACACATGGTTTTTGTGGTAATCTATTGATAAGTCATAAGAAATGATGAGCCTGAATTTGTAGTCAAAACAACTGTGAGGCTAATGGCACTTGGCGTAATTTATGTGCGAATGGTACATCAACTTCAGGCAAGAGGCAGGTGTATGGTTAAACTTAGGTATCTAAAACTTTCTGTCTGAAATGTGTCAGTCCACCATTAGTGAACAAAAATGGCACCTGCTGTCTGCCTCACTATTGAACGGCATTAAATGGTGTGAAGTTGCTGTATTTGCATGGTAGATATGAATTAAACTCACCACAGAAAGTTAATTCTTGTCCACTTCAGTCCGAACACCATTTGAAATATGTGTTAAATACTTCTCTTTCACTAAAGGTTTACTATTACAAGTGTGGAGACTAATACATTCAAGTTTTAATTAGGGGAGATTTTAAAAACATAAAATGCAATTTTTTTTACACTGCCTTTTTGTCTCTTCTTTCTCTTTCTTAATCCGCACTTTCTTTCACCGTCTGTACCTGATTTGACATTGAGTTCACCCACTCTAATTTACACTCCCTTCTAAGTTGTTTTATTGTTAATTTCACAATCCATCAATTCAATTGGCTAAGGGATACACTGTTGCTAATCTTGTTTACTCAAGTTATAGATGTGATATTTCCCTGATTGTAAATTGTTAGCACACGCTTTCAGCAATTTGCAACAAAATATATTTAATACCTAAAGATGCAAGGGCAGGTCTAACTAAGGGTAGAAGTTCAGAGAAGGTTTACTGGAATGGGCGGCATGTATTATGAAGAAAGGTTGGACAGGCTAGGCTTGCATCCGCTGGAGTTTAGGCGAGTAAGAGGCAACTTGATTGAAACATATAAGATCCTGAGGGGTCTTGACAGGGTGGATGCGGAAAGAATGCTTCCCTTGTGGAAGAATCTAGAATTAGGGGCCACTATTTAAAAATAAGGAGTCGTCCATTTAAGCTGTGAGACGAGGAGAATTTTTCTCTCTCAGAGGGTTGTCAGTCTTTGCCACGCTCTTCCTCAAAAGGCAGTGGAAGCAGAGTCCTTAAATATTTTTAAGGCAGAGGAAGATATATTCTTGATAAGCAAGGGAGTGAAAGGTTATTGAAGGTAGGCAGGAATGTGGAGTTGAGGTTACAATCAGATCAACTATGATCTTTTTAAATGGCAGAGCAGGCTCGAAGGGCTGAGTGGCCTACTCCTACTCCTAGTTCGTATGTAGATGCTGCTGATACCCTGCTGTAGCAAATTATAGCCCAGTAACTTTGTATCCAAAAGAACAAAGTAGTATAATACTAAACAAATTGTTAATAATTAAACAAACACCTACTAGCTTATTGAGGAAATGTACCACATAGAGGAAGAACTCCTCTGTCCTATGTATAACAGATTGGCAAAGTAGTTTATCAAAAATGGAATTTCCATTTTGTTCCAGTGAACACCATATCATTGGAGGGACTGAAGAAATTTCTAAGGCCACAATCTGAAGATGAACATGGCAGTGTTCAATGATGGAACTGATGATATGTGTAGCAGAATACCAATAGATGCAGTAATTAGACCCAACCACCAAGGTTGCATGCAAGCCATTCTGAACTGCCGGTCAGACTGTACTGTACTGAAGTAAAAGATAGTAATACACTAACTGAACAAATTCAAATAAACATGGTAATGTGAAGGAGAACATGTAGTCAGACTTTGCCAATATTCTTTTGTCTTTCTTCTTATTCACAAATTTAAATCCGTATTTATTTTGTTGCAAATTTGCAGTGATAGCATTGTACTGATGGGACAGTACAGATCATAAATGCAATTCAAACCATAAGATCATAAGGAATAGGAGCAGGGGTAGTCTATTCGTCCCATCGAGTATGTTTTACCATTCAATAAGATCATGGCCAATCTGACTGTGGATTTAACTTCACTTTCCTGACTGCCCCCCATAACCTTTGACTCCATTGTAAATCAAAAATCTGTCTATCTCAGGTTTGAATGTATTCAATGGCTGAGCCTCCACATCTCTATGTGGAAGAGAATTTCAAAGGCTAATGACTGAGAGAAGAAATTCCTCGTCATCTCAGTCTTAAATGGGAGATCCCTTATTTTGAAACTGTGTCCCCTAATTCTAGATTTCCCCAGGAGAGAATTCATCCTCTCAGCATTGAGAGATGGTGGTCTGGTGGTATTGTCACTAGACTAGTAATGTGAAACCCAGCTAATGCTCTGGGGACAAGGGTTCAAATCCCATAATGGCAACTGGTGATGACAGGAAATCTACCATCCTTATCTGTCCTGGCCTACATGTGACTCCAGACACACAGCAATGTGTTAAACTCTTAGCTGAACTCTGAAATGGCCTATCAAGCCACTGGATGAGTGGGATGGGCAATGATGCCCACATCCCATGAAAGAATACAGGAAAAAAAAAGCATGTACCCTGTCAAGCTCCCTCAGAATCTTAAATATTTCAATAAGATCGCCCCTCATTCTTCTAAATGCCAATGAGTATTGGCCCATTCTCCTCAGCCTTTCCTCATGAGACAATCCCTTCATCCCAGGAATCAGCCTGATGAATCTTCACTGAACTGCTTCCAATGCAAGTATGTCCCTTTTTAATTAAGGAGACCAAAACTGTACTCTGGGTGCGGACTCTCAATGTCCTGTAAAGTTGTAGCAAGGTGTCATTACTTGTATACACCACTCCTTTGCAATAAATGCCAAACATTCCATTTGCCTTCCTAATTATTTGCTGTACTTGCATGCTAACTATTTATGCTAACTTTTAAAAGGACACCCAGAGCCCTATGTACAGTAGCATTTTGCAGTCTCTCTTCATTTAAACAATATTCTGCTTTTCTATTCTTCCTATCAAAGTGGACAACCTCACATTTTCCCACATTATACTCCATCTGCAAAATTTTTTGCCCACTCACTTAACCTATCTATATCCCTTCCCAGACCCTTTGGGGAATTCAGCAACGGTAAAGCCATTGAATGTCAAGGGAACTGGTTGGATTCTCTCTTGTTGGAAATGGTCATTGCCTGGCCCTTGTGCAGTGCAAATATTGCTTGCCATTTATCAGCCCAAGCCTGAATGTTGCCCACGTTTTGCTGCATATGGGCATGGACTGCTTCAGTATCTGAGGAGTCGCGAATGGTGCTGAACATTGTGCAATTATCAGCAAACATCCCCAATTCTGACCTTATGGTGAAGCAGCTGAAGATATTTGGGCCTAGGCTCCTACCCTGAGGGACACCTGCAGTGATTTTCTAGGACTGAGATGATTGGCATCCAACAATCTCAAACATCTTCCTTTATGCTAGGTATGACTCCAACCAGTGGAGAGTTTCCCCTGATTCCCCTTGATTTCAGTTTTGACTTGTATATGCATATATAAGCCAAGTCTCTCTGTTCCTGTACCCCCTTTAGATTTGTGCCCTTTATTTTATATTGTCTCCCCATGTTCTTCCTACCATAATGAATCAATTAACACTTCGCTGCATTGAACTTCATCTGCCCCCGTCAGCCCATTCCACCAACTTGTCTATGCTCTTTTGAAGTTCCACACCATCCTCCTCACAGTTCGCAATTATCCTCATCAATCCTCTCTCTTACCTCTTCAAAAAAACCCAGCAAGTTAGTTAAAAACAATTTTCTATTAACAAATCTGGGCTGGCTTTCCTTAATTTGCCCAAATGCCTATCAATTTTGTCCGAATTATTGTTTCTAGAAGCTCTTCCACTACTGAAGTTAAATTGACTGGCCTGTAGTTGCTGGGCTTATCTTTACACCCTTTTTTGAACAAGAGTGGTCTTGCAATATTTGCAATTCTCCTGTCCTCTGGCACCAATGCTGAGTCTAAGGATGCTTGGAAAATGATGGCCGTTGCCTCTACAATTTCCTCAGTATCCTTGGATGCAAGTCATCCGGTCCTGCTGCCTTATCAATTTTAAATAGAGACAACCTGTTGAATACTTCCTTAACAATTATAAATATTTCTGGTGTATTAATTACCTCTTCTTTCACTGTGATCTGCACAGCAGCTTCTTCCTTGGTAAAGACCAATGCAAATTATTCAATTAATGTCTCAGCTATTCCCCCTGCCTGTGTGTAAATCCCCTTTTTGGTCTCTTATCAGCCCCACTCCTCCTTTTACCACCCTTTTACTACTTATGTGCCTATAGAAAACTTTGGGATTCCCTTTTGTGTTAGCTGCCAGTCTCCTTTCATCCTTTCTCTTTGCTTCTCTTAATTGCTTTTTCATTTCCCCTTTGAACCTTCCATTTTCAGCTTGATTCTTGTGTTATTATCCACCTGACATCTGTCATAAGCACACTTTTTCTTCTTCACCTTAATTTCTATTTTGTCATCAAGGGAGCTCTGGATTTGTTTTCCCTACCTTTCCCTTTTGTGGGAATATATCTGGACTGTGCCCGAACCATCTCTTCTTTGAAGTTAGCCCATTGTTCAGGTACTGTTTTTCACATGACCTGGCCCAGATCCATTCTCACCCCTTTGAATTCCGCTTTCCCCCAATTAATTATTCTTACTCCAGATTATTCTCTGTCCCTTTTCCATAGACAACCTAATATGATGATACAATGATCACTGTCCCCTAAATGTTCTCCTCATTCCCAAGAGCCAGGTTCAGCATTGCCTCCTTTCACGTTGGACTGGAAGCATAATACTGTAGAAAATTTTCCTGAACACATTCTAGGAACTCCTGCCTCTTCTGCCCTAGACACGACTGCTATCCCAGTCTGTGTTTGGATAATTAACGTCCCCCATTCTATAACAGAATTAAACGTACAAAAATAAATTGCGTTTCAAAAGAATGCAATCAGTAATTAAAATGATGCTAGATTTGACAAGTCTGACAGTAAGCATACCACTATTTAAAGAGGGCTGGCTGGTTGGTGCAGTGGCCGCTAGGATTCACAACTACCTCAGTCTCAAGGAAAGGAAATCTCTTCTGCCCACTGGCTGTGTTTGGTCTTATGTGAAGTGAGTTTCAGCAGTTTCACTCCTGCTGGCACAAAGCCATGTTTGCAAATCTCATTCGAATTCTCATACCACAGGTTGTGGAAAATTGTTCGACCTGCAGCTGGAAGCTGGTGTCTGAAATGGAAAGTGTTTCATTCCCCTTCATAATTTATATAATAAAAAGACAATATACGCACGTAATTTTTTTTTTACCCTCCCCGCTGCCATATATTTTCCTGCTGCGGACCTCTCTGGGCCATTGTTATTTCTCTGGTTCTCTCCTTTCTGTCTGTCAGCGGTGACCATGGAAACGTGACGCGCCCAGTCGCGGCATTGCCGCCCTCCGCCGTTCTGATTGGTCGCGGCGTGGCTGATCCCCGCCCCATTCCGCGAGTCGAGCGACGGCGATTGGTGGACGGGCCTGTCCATCCGGCGCCGGGGGGCGGGCCGGGGTTGCAGGGCGGCAGTGAGCCTGCGCAGAGCGGAGTTTTAGTTGGAAGCTCTTGTCGTTTAGGCTCGAGCGGTTTGTCGGTGGTCTCGCGGCCGGATTCAAATTTGAATGCGTTCGAGGCCGGCGGCTTCGGGCAGAGGCTTCAAGATGCCGGTGAGTGAAAGGGGCGCGTCGGCCGGCTGGTGGGCGGTAGGAATACGGCACGGCTTCACGGGCCTTTATTTAAACGGCCGACCGAGCTCGGGTGTGGGAGTCCACCAGCGGAGGATGGGCTGCGAAAAAAAAAACAAATCCCAATGCGGAGTTAGGCCTCGGTCCGGAGCAAAGCTGGACGGTGTCAAAAAAAACCAAAACAAAACAACCACCACCACCCCCGGCCGGGTACCAGTCAGACTGCAGTGCTGGGGAAATGGGTGGCTGCGGCAGAAATTGTGCCCGCATTAATCCAGATCTCCTCCCTGGATGGGAGGAATGAATGAATGAGACCCATGTATTTTTCCAACTCTTCTTTCTCCCCCCCCCCCCCCCCCCATTCATTTATCTTTAGGGCGAGGGAGCAATTGTAATAATAATTCTGCCAGCTATCCTGAGGGTAATGCTGTGATGGATGGGTTTGAGAAGTGGGGATGTGTAGATAGGCCTGTTGTATCCCCCCCCCCCCACCCCATCTCCTCTCTCTCTCTCTCACACACACACACACACATGAGAAGCTGTGAACCAAGCACAAAGCTGTAAACAGGATTGCGCTGTCAACAATATCAGGGTCGGCCTGAAGAGCTGATGACGTGCCCCTGAACTGCATCTGCAGCTTGATGGATGAGGAGGCGAATTCATCCGACTGTATCAGCGTAGATGGAGAGGCCTGTGTGCTTGTCCGCGAGATGGGTTACAATTGAAAGATTAATGCATGCAGCACACCTCGGTGGATGTCTTTGCAAATATCGACAGAATATAGTTTTTAAAAAAAAAAATGCTCTCTCTCTCTCTCTCTCTCTATATATATATATATATATATATAAATATATAAAAAAATGCTGTATATGTCCTCCGTTCCCTGGGCGCAATTTTTGGGAGTGGTCCTTCACCAGCATCTGTGTTATTTCATTTTTGTTCAAAAATTTTTACTAAGTTAGCAGGAACAGCGAGGATGGAGGATTTGCAAAATGATTTGGATTTGGTTATGCAATTGGGCTGACATGGTAAATTACTACTGATAAATGTATATTATACAAAATAATGAGTGGCAATGGAATGGAATTGGTGCAGGGAGATTTACTAAGTTCCTAACAGAAAAAATAAACTTGCAATGCTACAATTTGTTGACAACATGGAGAAAGTAAAAAGGAAACAGAATCATGGAATAAACTTGTTTGTCTTTGTCTCTAGTCTTGACTATTCTAATGCAATCCTAGTCAGCCTCCCATTTTCTGCTTTCTATAAACTTGAAGTTCTTCAAAAATTGAACCCCTTTCACTTGTCACTCCTGTGCTTGCTCACCCACTTAAACAGTGCCCCAATTTTTAAGTTCTCACCCTTGTTTTCAAATCCCTCCATTGTTGGCAGGAGGTCCACTAGATTGATTCCAGAGATGTGGGGCTTGTCTTATGAGGAGAGATTGAGCAGATTAGGCCTATACTCGCTAGAGTTTAGAAGGATGAGAGGAGATCTATTTGAAGTATATAAGATGCTAAAGGGGATAGACAAAGTAGATGTGGAGCGGATGTTCCCCCTTGTGGGGCATTCTAGAATGAGAGGCCATAGTTTTAGGCTAAGGGGTGATAGATTTAAATCAGAGATGAGGCGGAATTACTCTTCTCAAAGGGTCGTGAATCCGTGGAATTCACTACCTCAGAGTGCAGTGGATGCCGGGATGCTGAATAAATTTAAGGAGGAGATAGATTTTTAATTAGTAACGGGTTGAAAGGTTATGGGGAGAGGGTAGAAAATTGGAGTTGAGGCCAAAATGAGATCAGCCATGATCGTACTGAATGGCGGGGCAAGCTTGAGGGGCTGAATTGCCTACTCCTGCCCCTAGTTCTTATGTTCTTATACCTTCAGTGGCCAAGACCCTAGGCTCTGAAGTATGGTCCTTTAAACCTATCTCATCTGCTCTAATATTTTCTTATGTCATTCGGTGCCATTTTATTTGGCAACACTCCTGTGAATCAGCTTGGTTTTTTTTACATGTTAAAATACCATATGCACACAAGCTGTTGTTCTGAGCAGTTGTAGTGTACTGGTCCAAGACTGCACTTGGACTGCAGTCTACGCTTTTGGTAATCATGATTTGATAATTATACATAACAGTGGAAAGGGCGCAGAAAAGAGCAATAAAGATGACCTGGAGCCATGCTAGAATGTTAGCTTGCTTGTCACATTACATCATTATTTAATATATTTTTGCTTGGAGCCTTTGAATAGTGGCTTTTTAATTTGCAGGTTTGCAGGAAGGATCAGAAGTTGTTCTTATTATTCTGTTAGGTTTGTTAATTAATACATACTGTTCTATTAGTAGTTGGGGTTTTTGCACATTTGCAACAGTGTAAAGAAATTTCAATTCATTTAAAAGTTACAATATTAGCATTCATCCTAGATTTCAGGGGCATTTGTTTTCACCACCATTCCTTGTTCCATTTCTCTTCTTTGTAAATCTGAGATTACTATTTTTTTCTCGTGCATAAACCTTGGAAAGTCAAGATAATTCCAGATGACTTTTCTCAACAAAGAACTATCTTCTGACCCACCCCTATACCTGCCATTTGTGCCTCCAACACCAAGCGCAAGGGATAAGGGACTTTTTTTAGTTTTCAAGATTGAAAGTATCCATTTGGCTGCCTCAGTCTCTCCATTCTGCCCTTCACATCCTAGTCCTGACATTGTATCGTTTATGTAGCTTCTCTCCCCGCTCACTTATCCATCCCTCACTATGCTTCAAGCCCTTCCCAGTCCACCTTTGACCATGTAACCACATTTCCTTAACTACTGGCTCCCTTGATACAAGCGCTAGGAACACAAATTGGTAGATGA
Organism: Cetorhinus maximus; assembly: GCF_964194155.1. Lineage (NCBI taxonomy): Eukaryota > Metazoa > Chordata > Chondrichthyes > Lamniformes > Cetorhinidae > Cetorhinus > Cetorhinus maximus. Next base: position 126,111,171 of record NC_135888.1, read on the forward strand.
GAGAAGACCAAGGCACATCTTGTTTGCTACTTAATATCCTGGTAGTCACATTATACAATGAGCAATTAATCTGAATTAGTCTACCATAAGCCCATACACTTTATTTCCCTTCATTCCACCTCTGTCCTCTTCAACTATTTTTCCATATCTAATGCCCTTTTCCCTTTTTAAGATCACTGAATACATTGTTATCTACTAGTTCCTTACTCACCTCTCTTACAAGTCCCTGATAAAAAACCTTTAGGTGCTTTCTGCTGTGTCCATAGCACTGAATGCCTTGGTCAAAGCCAGGGTGTCCACTAATAGCGGACACCACTGCAACACATGGGGATTATGTCATCATGTGTGGAGGTGGTGTCATCGTATACTGAGGTTACGTCATCGCATACAGAGATACATTGTGGTTCAAGATGGAAAAGGCCCAGTTGCAAGTAAGCGTGAGATGACGGGGCAATAGTGGGGTGGGGGTTGTGGGGGTGTGAGAAAAAAAATGAAAACTAAATTTTGTTTGAGGCTGCTGCAGGTGGGGAAAGGATTGAGCACAGGCCTTGCTGGTGCTTCACTG